>NC_080038.1:10680728-11880728 GCF_030020395.1 Manis pentadactyla
CTCATTACAAAAAAGGATTGTTACCCCAGGAAGCGATAAAACACTCATTCCAAAAAGTGACCCTGGGAAGATCCAGGAGCTGTGACCAGAGACATTTACACCTGAGGACACATGGGGACAGTGAGGAGGAGCATGAAGGGCAGGGCGGCTGTCATGGAAGAGTGCAGGGTCACGGCAGGGACTCCGTGACGGACCCCTCCGTGAGGGTGGTCATCAGGATGTGTCGGGGAGCAAAGCCCAACTTAAGTCAGTTACTCTTGCTGAACATTGTGTTATTGTGCATAAATGTCATCGACGAGTTTTGAAACATAACTTTTCTCAGAAAGAAAATTTGGAAAATCTTAAAGTTGAGCAAGGCCATGTTTCAAATAATAACTTCAATCATTTTAAATACAGCCATGCACTAGATATTCAGTCACATAATTTTGAACCCCAAAGATATAATGATGAGAAAATGTGTCAGTATATTAAAATGGAAAATTCTTTGATGAAGGATTCATTATTCTTCGATGAACAGGTAATTCCCATTCAATCTAAAGCGTACAGTTTTGATAACTATCAGAGAGACTCTACCCACCCACCATTGCTTAATGAATGTCAGTATATAGAGAATGAGGAAGAACCTTGCATGTATAGTAAAAGTAAGCAGGCCGTCAGGAAGGGCTCTCTATTAAACAATTGCCAAGGTATGTACATTCTAGAGCCAGGATACCAATGTATGGAACCCGGAATGACCTGTAACAGAGGATCAAGCCATAGAGAACATCAGAGAAACGAGATTCCAGAAAACCATTCCCCATGTGACAAATGGGGACAAGCCTTCAAGGACTGTGTCCAAACTTGTGAACATTTCACAAAAGTGATTAAACATCACAGAATTCACACTGATGAGAAAGCTTGCAAATGTAAAGTATATGGGAATGCCTTTAGTGAATCTTCCCTTCTAAATAGTCATGAGAGTATCCCTTCTGGAAAGCAACCAATCCAATGTGAATTATGCAGTAAATCACTCAATAATTCCTCAATTCTTACTGGTATTGACAGAATCCATACAGTAGAGAAGCCTTACAAATGTAAAAGATGTTACAAAGCCTTTAACTGGCACTCAAGTGTTATTAAACATCAGAGGATTCATTCTGGACAGAAACCTTACAGATGTAAAGAATGCAGCAAGTCCTTTACTTATTCCTCAAGTCTCACTGTGCACCAAAAAGTTCATACCGGAGAGAAACCTTACAAGTGTAAAGAATGTGGCAAAGCCTATAAGCAGGGTTCGCACCTTAATCAACATAAGAGAATTCATTCTGGACAGAAACTTTTCAAATGTGAAGAATGCAGCAAGTCTTTTTATTATTCCTCAAGTCTTAATGTGCACCAAAAAGTTCATACAGGAGAGAAACCTTACAAGTGTAAGGAATGTGGCAAATCCTTTAGTTATTCTGCAAGTTACAATGTGCATGAGAGAATCCATACTGGAGAGCATCCCTACAAGTGTAAAGAATGTGGCAGATTCTTTAAGTGGAGGTCACAGTTTACTAGACATCAGAGAATTCATTCTGTGCGTGTACCTTACAAGTGTAAATAATGCAGCAAATCCTTTACTTGTTCCTCATACCTTACTGTGCACCAAAAATCTCATATCTGAAAAAACGTTAGAAGTGTAAAGAATACAGCAAATCATTTTCTTATTCCTCCAGTTCATTTGCATGTGAAGATTCATAGTGGAAAGAAGCCTTACATTAGAAGGGGACCTCTCATTGGTCCCCACATGTTAAATGAAATCAGAGAATTCATTCCGTAGAGAAACCTTACAGATGTAAATTATGAAGCAAGTCTTTTAATTTCTTCCACAAGACTTACAATTTCTTCCCAAAGTCTTACTGTGCACCAGAGAATTAATACAGGAGAGAAACCTTAGAGATGTAAAGAATGGCAAAAGGTGTAGTTATTCCTCAAGGCTAAATGTGCATGAGAGAATGCATACTGGAAAGAATCCTTACAAGTGCAGTGAATGTGGCGAATTCTTTACTTGTTCCTCAAGTCAGAGCGCATGAGAGAGTTCATAGTGAAGAGAAGCCTTACAAGTGTAAGGAATGTGGCAAAGCCTTTAAATGGGGCTTTCAACTTGCTGAACATAAGATAATTCTTTCTGGACAGAAACCTTATAAATGCACAGAATACAGCAAGTTCTTTAATTGTTCTCAGGTCTTTCTGTGCATCACAAAATTTATACAGGAGAGGAGACTTAAAGGTGTGAGAAATATCACACATGCTTTAAGTGGGGCTCACAACTTACTAAACATCAGATAATTCATTCTGGACAGAGACCTTACAAGTGTGAAGAGTGCAGTAAGTCCTTCTTCCTCAAGTCTTACTGTGCACGAGAGAATTCATACTGGAGAGAAACCTTACAAGTGTGAGGAATGTGGAAAAGGCTTTAAGCACGACTCACACCGTAATCACCATCAGAGAAATCATTCTGGACAGAAACCTTTCAGATGTGAACAATGCAACCATTCCTTTACATCTTCCTCAAGTCTTACTGTGCACCAGAGACTACATACAGGAGAGAAGCCTTACAAGTGTAAAGAATGTGGGAAATCCTTCACTTATTCTTCCAGTCTTACTGTGCATGAGAGAATTCATACTGGAGAGAAGCCTTACAAGTGTAAGGAATGTGGAAAACCCTCTTGGTGGTCCTCATGCCTTAATAAGCATTGGATAATTCATTCAAGACAGAAGCCTTACAAGTGTAAAGAATGCAGCAAGTCTTTATGTCTTCCTCAGGTCTTAATGTTCATGAGAGAATTCATACTGGAGAGAAACTTTACGGTTGTAAAGAATGTGGCAAAGCCTTTAAGCAGGGCTCTCCCCTTAACATCAGAGAATTCATTGTGGAGAGAAACCATACAAATATAATGAATGTGGCAAATCCTTTACTTGTTCCTCAACTCTTAGAGTGCATGAGAAAGTTCGTAGTAGAGAGAACCTTACAAGTATAAAGAATGTGGAAAAGTCTTCAGTAATTCATCAATTATAAATAAACAGAAGAACATTCATACTGGAGTGAAATATTACAAGTATAAGGAAAGTAACAAAGCATTTATCCAGGCCTCAGTCCTTAATAAATGTCAGAAAATTCATTCAAGACAGAAACCTCACAAACGTGAAGAATGCAGCAATTGTTTTCATGTCCCCGAGAAGTTAGTCTTCATCAGAGAATTCATACGGAGAGACACCTTACAAATATAAAGAATGTGGCAAAGCCTTTAAGGTGTGCTCAAGCCTTACTGCACACCAGAAAACATACTAGAGAGAAACTTGATTTTTACACAGATGTAGGGTGGAATTGCGTGTAAACTATACATGTAGGGAGCATGAAAGCTTTCAGACAAAGGGAGAAGAATCTAAAAACTGTGGCGAAGCTGTCAACTGTTTCTCACATACTGTACAAATGCAAATTCACAGTAGAGAGAAAACATACCAACATGGTTAATATGGATA
This sequence comes from Manis pentadactyla, assembly GCF_030020395.1. NCBI lineage: Eukaryota > Metazoa > Chordata > Mammalia > Pholidota > Manidae > Manis > Manis pentadactyla. The sequence continues at coordinate 10,684,233 of NC_080038.1, forward strand.
TAACATTGCCCAAGAAATTCACCTTAAAAACATGACAGTATTCATAATGGAGAGACACTTTACAGGTGTAAAATACTGTCGGAAAGTATTTAAATCAAAATGTAAAGTAGCCAGGAATGAATTACATAAGGAAGCTCTAAGGCACCAAATTTTGTAGAGGTTACTCTTACAGTATTATAAAAATGATTTCAAATAAACAGGGATAAGATAATTGACTTGGTAATTCGTGTCGGTCTAAAAGGGATGTATTTCCGGTGATATAGTGTCCTCCAGCCCCCCAGTCCGGATGCCATTCTCAAGTCCCTGGCAGTTAGCTGTGCTTCTGACCTACCAGCTACCGATTAGACATTCCCATGACCCCCTTGGTTTTGCTTAACTTTCTAGAATAACTCACAAAGCTTTGGAAAACACAGTTACCAGTTTAAAGGATACAACCCAGATGAGGTGATACACAGGCAATTTCTCCAAGAGCTTCCTTCCTTGTGGAGGTTGGCACCTGGCTCAGTGGCTCATCAAGGCATTCTGGTTCCACACACAGATCTGTTCAGGGGCTTTTGTTAGGGCTTCATTCCATAGCATGGCTGAGCAAACTGTGTATTGGCTGGTTCATCTTTCAGCCCCCACCATTGGGTGGTGGTCCAAAGGACTCATTAAGGTGACAAGCCACCCATTTCACCTTTAAGACTGCAGTGTTTTCAGGAAATGTGGATGAAGACCAAATATATCTGGGGAATATATATGCATTTGAATGACCACATAATTCCTGTGATATCACTCACACTGCCCCTTGATGTTCAAAAACAAATTCCTCATAGCAAAGTGATCACACCTGTCGGAGCACTTCCTTCTGGCACAGCATTTACACAACAGAAAATTTTAAAATGCAAATTGAGCTAACATTTCATGAAGCCATTGTGTAGTGCAGACGTTTAAAGACACATGTCATTTGTCCTGTAAATCCTTACAACCGGAGTTTGTACCACATCAATGTAACTGGCTTGCAGGCTGTCACTCAACTTGTCATGTTCGCAAAAGCAGAGGTGGTCTCTGCAAACAAAGCCTCACCCTTCTGGGCATCTGGTTTGCTTTTGCTAAGACATATTCTCTTGCTCTGATCCTCTCTTAAGGCATTAATAAAATATTGGATTTCAAAAAAAAAAAAAAAAGAAAAGAAGAGAGCACATGGCTGAACAGCTGATAGTTATCGTTTGTTTACAGGCAGCAAAAGTAGGCCTGCAGAGCAGGTAGAGGGGAAACAGCCAATGTGAACCTTCCCACAATTTGAATTTATGTTAATTCTAACAGGTTCCTTTACAGATTCCACATATATACATACATGCGGATGGATGATGGATGGATGATGGACAGGAATAGACACAGAGACACAGAGAAACAGAAAGAGACAGGGATTCTCAGACTGAATGACCCAAACCCCTTTGTTCTTTCCGGCGATGTTTACCTTGCCTGAAATGTCCTCCTTTACTCCCCGACACACACCCTCATCACGCCAGTCCAGGATTGGGAAGCAGCGAGATGAACACTATGCCAACCTAGAAATAAGATGAAGTTCCAGCACCTTTTTCTAAATTACATGATTTCACTAACTAAAGTCCTGCCCCTCCTCTGTTGCTGTTACATTAAATGTCACTGTGAGCTCTGTTGCTGTTACATTAAATGTCACTGTGAGCTCTGGCCACCACATCACAGCCTCCCTTCCTACCAGGCGAAGTGGCCACTTTTTTCCAAATGTGCCCCATGTGTGCCACCCTCACCTGCACAGTGGTAGGGCCCACAAATGCATGACTGGGGAGCTGCTCACGTGGGGCAAGGAGCACGTTCTGAAGCCACAGCACCCAGAGTTCTGGACACTGGCTTCTTGGTCCACCACCAGAGGACCTCAGGCACATTACTTAATCTCTGTGCATCTCAGGTTCCTTGGCGTTTATAGAAAAGGGGGTGGCAAAAGAATGAACTAGTGGTTACCAAAGGGGAGGGGTGAAGGAGGGCGGGTGGGGAGGGAGGGAGAAGGGGACTGAGGGGTGTTATGTTTAGTACACATGGTGTGGGGGATCACAGGGAGAACAGTGTATCACAAAGAAGGGACATAGTGGATCTCTGGCAACTTGCTGCACTGATGGACAGTGACTGCACTGGGCTATGGGTGGGGAGACCTGATAATATGGGTAAATGCCGTAACCATTGTTTTTTCATGTGAAACTTTTATAAGAGTGTATTTCAATCATACCTTAATAAAAAATTAAAAAAAAAAAAAGAAAAGGGGGTGGCAAGCTATGGTTTGTGGGGCAAATACAGCCACCCATTCATTTTGTGTGGTTTGTGAGCTAAAGAAGAATTTCACACTTTTTTTTTGAGGGCATATCTTATATTTATTGATCAAATGGTTGTTAACAACAATAAAATTCTGTATAGGGGACTCAATGCAAAATCATTAATCAACCCCATGCCTACTTCTCAACAGTCTCCAATCTTCTAAAGTATAACGAACAAGTTCTTACATGGTGTAACAAATTCTTACATAGTGAATAAGTTCTTACATGGTGAACAGTGCAACGGCAGTCATCACAGAAACTTTCGGTTTTGATCACACACTATGAACTATAAACAATCAGGTCAAATATGAATATTCGTTTGATATTTATACTTGATTTATATGTGGATCCCACATTTCTCCCTTTATTATTATTATTATTTTTAATAAAATGCTGAAGTGGTAGGTAGATGTAACATAAAGGTAGAAAACTTAGTTTAGTGTTGTAAGAGAGCAAACGTAGATGATCAGGTGTGTGCCTGTAGACTATGTGTTAATCCAAGCTAGACAAGGGCAATAAAACATCCACAGATGCAGAAGATTTCTCTCAAAACAGGGGGGGAGAGGTTCTAAGCCTCACCTCTGTTGATCCCCAATTTCTCACCTGATGGCCCCCCTGCGACTGTGCCTGTCTTAGGTTGTTCCTCCCTTGAGGAATCTTACCCGTCTCTGGCTAACCAGTCATCTTCCAGGGCCATACAGGGAGATGTAAAGTTGGTGAGAGAGAAGCCATATTGTTTGAAAAGGTTAGCTTTTTACTTCTTTGCAGATTTATGCCCTGTGGCTTCTATGCCCAGCATTTGTCTTGAGGTATCTTTAGCACTTGGAGGAATTATGACACTTGGTAAATTTGATATGAGGCACGAATTCTATTTAAGGGTTGTAATTAGGAAGGAAGAAGAAAAGCTATAGAGGTAGCAGACGGAAGAAAACATGGGAAGATTGATTATTTGATATATCTTCTTGTAGAGTAATTTAACCATGTATAGTTTTTAAACTACTAATTAAATTGCACACACACATTAACATAATAGGAATACAGTTACAGAACCAAAGCAGATCTATAATTACCAGCCATCTCCAGTGAGGCCAAGAAAACCAGTTAGGCACCCTAGGCATTTGTGAAAATTTGTCTATGATATGATGGATATTGTCCAACCGTACTTGAACAATCTGAGAGAAATCAGACAAATTAAAACAGCCCATTCCTGGGAACTGTTCACATCCCATATGTTCTTTTAACAGTAGATAGTCTGTGGTTGTAAGATTTTGGAGCGCTAGAACTTGCACTTCTCCTAATTCTTGGTTGAGTTCCAACAGTGTAGATCCAGTCAAATTTGTTGTTTGACTGTATGCACAGGCCAGCTTAGATATCTAAATTTCACATTTTTAAATGGTTAACAAAATCAAAAGAACACAGGACAATTATATGAAATTCCAAAATTCAATATCAATAAATACGGTCTTCTTACTGGAACACTGTTGTTCTCATTCATTTACGTGTTATCTATGGCTGCTTTCACATTAAAGTCAGAGGTGAATAGCTGAACCAGAGACTGAATAGATTGGAGAGTCCAAAATATTTACTCTCTGTTCGCTACAGAACAAGTTTACCTACCCCTGCTTCAAAACATTTATCGCATTCATGCTCCAAAATGTGCCCGTAGAACATCCAAAGAGGATTTAAATTCTTTCACTATTTATATACTATATTTTGTTAAGTTTGATTTTCCCACAATCCAAAAAACCAAATGATATATTAAAATGGACCCTTAACATATAAATCAAGTATAAAAATCAAATGAGTATTCATATTTGATCTGTTTATAGTTCATAATGCATGAGCAAAACCGAAAGTTTCTGTGATGACTGCCCTTGTACTGTTCACCATGTAACTTATTCACTATGTAAGAATTTGTTCTCCATGTGAGAACTTGTTTGTTATGCTTCAGAAGATTGGAGACTGACGAAAATTAGGCTTGGGGTGGATTAATGATTGTGCATTGAGCATTGACTCCCCTATACAGAATTTTATTGTTGTTAACAACCATTTGATCAATAAATATGAGAGATGCCCTCACAAACAAAAAAAAAAAAGTACACACTTCCAATGGTAAAATAAATAAGTAACCGGGATGTAATGTATAGCATAAGGAATATAGTCAAAATATTGTAACAACTTGGTATGGTGATAGCTGGTACCTAGAATTATCATGTATATAAATGTTGAATCACTGTGTTCTACACTGTGAAACTAATGTAATACTGTGTGTCAACTACCCTTCAATAAAAAATAATTATCTACAAAAAAAAAAAAATGGATCCTTAAATTTCTCACATTCCATCCAGGACTTAGACTACTAAAACATGTTATCTGTTAAACATTACTACTCCAGATACCTTCCTCTGCAAATGCTGGAAGGATGTTTGTTTCGCTACATCATGGCGATAATGTGGAAATCTCAAAAGAGAAATCAAATAAGGAATTGGTAAAATAACAATGACTTATACTTATTATAAAATAATTAACTGAGTGACTAAACAATGGCTAGATAATTGGGAGGCACTTTTTATTTCCCAGAAGAAACTAATGTATGCTTAATCTGCATTTCCACATAAGATGAGGTATGATGAAAATTGTTCAAAAAATGTAAAATGATAATGTTGACATTTATTGAACATTTATATGTGAGGTACTATTCCTATGACTTTATATTTATTGCCTCAATCTACCCATATGAAATAAGTGGACATACTTTTCCCATTTTAAAAATGAGAGAAACTGAAGTCCCAAGGAGGTTAAAAAACTCCACTAAGCTTATAGCACAAATAACTGGCAGAACTGGCCTTTGAATTCTGATTCTGTGACTACACAGTAGACCCTAAGGTGCCTTTTTTTTGTGGGTGCGGTAGGAACATGCCCAGGATATGAACACACTTTACTTGGGTTGGGTGTGGGGCTATAAATAGCTTTTTTACAGAAAACAGTGGGCATTTGAGGCTGCTTACCATGCCTTGAAGATAAATTTCTTTTCTCATTTCAATTAATTATTCTCGTCAGCATATTAGCCATTTCATCAGTGTGTTTTTTCATTCCTATTAGTTTCTTTATAAAACAAATGATGCCTGATATTTTGAGCAAATGAAATACTGACTAAGGTAACCACAATATTTTGGTCTACAATAAATACACAAATAAATAAATTTAAAAGAGACAGAGAAATCTAATTACAACACTAAAGAAAACTATTAATGACAAGACAAGAATATAACACACGAAGAAAGGAACAGAGAGAAGATATGAAAAACAGCAGAAAACAATAAAATGGCAATAAGTACATATCTATCAATAATCATCTTAAATGAAAATGAACTGAATGAATCAATAACAAGACATTGAGTGGAGAATAGATAAAGAAACAAGACCGATCTATATGTTGCCTACAGGAGATTCATTTCAGATCCAAAACACAGACTAAAAGTGAAGGGATGGAAAAAGATATTCCATGTAAATAATAGGGAGAAAAAAGCAGGCATAGCAGTACTTATATCAGACTTTCCAGGAGAAAAAAGAATATACACAACATAAGCAGAATCAGAAGCGAAGAAGGAATAATCACAATGTATGCATTGAAATACAAAAATTTATTAGAAAATACTATGAAAAATTATATGGCAATAAATTGGACAACCTAGAAGAAATGGACAAATTCCTAGAAAACTATGACTTTCCAAGACTGACCCAGGAAGAAACAAAAATCTGAACAGGAAAATTACCAGCAATGAAATCAAACTGGTAATCAAAAAGGTCCCCAAAACCCAAAACAGCAGGTCCAGATGGCTTCACATCCAATTTCTACCAAACATTTAACAAAGAGTTGATACCTGTCCTCTTAAACTGCTCCAAGAAATGGAAGAGGGAATACTCACAAACTCACTCTATGCAGCCAGCATCACTCTAATATCAAAACCAGACAAAGCCACCACAAAGAAAATTATAGCCCAACATTCCTGATGAACATATATGCAAAAATCTACAAAAGCAGAGTATTAGCAAACTGAATCCAAAAATATATCAAAAAAGTCATCCATCATGACTAAGGGGGATTTATTCCAGGGATGCAAGGATGGTACACTATTCATAAGTCACTCAACATCACACACCACATAAAGAAAAAAAGGATAAAAGCCACATGATTGTCTAAATAGAAGCTGAAACAGCATTTGACAAAATTTTAACATACATTCATGAAAAAAACTCTCAATAAAATGAGTAAGTACTTCAACATAATAAAGGCCATATATGACAAACCCACAGCCAACATCATACTTAGTAGCAAAAAGCTGAAAGCTTTTCCTCTAAGATCAAGAACAAGACAAGTATGCCTATTTTCACCAACGTTATATAGCAATAGTACTGGAGATCCTAGCCACGGCAATCAGACAACACAAAGAAATAAAAGGCATCCAAATGGTAGGGAAGATGTTAAACTTTCACCATTTACAGATGGCATGACATTCATTGTACATAGAAAACCCTAAAGAATCCATCAAAAAAGTACTAAAACTGATAATTGAATTCAGAGAAGTGGCAGGATATAGAATTAATATATAGAAAATACATTGCATTCCTATATACTAACAACAAAACAGCAGAAAGACAAATCAGGAAAACAACTCCATTTAAAATTGCATCAAAAATAATAAAATACTGAATGGACTAAAGATGGCGGTGTGAGAGATGAGACAGTGGCTTCCTCCTAAAACTGCATATAATACAAAAATATAATTAATACAACCAATCCTGAAAGAGCAGCAGGAAAGAGGACTGCACCAGAGTGCATACACCTGGGGAAAAGAGAAGACCTCACAGAACAGGGTAACGTACCAAAGCTGTGGCCTGGCGGGACCCAAGCCTTTCCCCCACCCCAGCTAAGCAGAGGGAGGAAGAGAAACTGACTGGGGAGGGAGTGGAGGTCTGGAACTGCTAAATGCCTAACTCCAGAGACCTGCTCTTGGAGCACAAACCTACATTTTATGGTGCTTGCAGGGTACTCCCACAATAAGGAGGTTGGAAAGCTAAGACCTGCAGAATTCCTGGAGAGACTGAGATTCCAGCCGCTTGTGGAAAGCAGGGATCCACATCCGGCTGCTCTGGGACAAAAGAAAGGTCGGCAGTCTGACAGACTTCCTAACAAGGAAACCCATGGCAAGAGGGTTGCTAAAGGGGCAAGGATTGCACAGAGCTTACTACTCAGAAAAAAGGACAGGTAGACAAAATTGTCTGGGGGCACTCTGCCCAGCAGGTTAGGACCTTTCACGACCTTCAGGTGCTCCAACTCCCAGGCTGGCTACACAGCTCTAAGGACCCCCTCTGTGATATGCAGCCTACTGCGCCTTTCTCCCAGCCAGTCGCCACCTGGCTTGCAAACCAGCAAACCCTACCACGGCGTTAGGCCAGCCAGAGGGAAGATCTGTGTACAGCAACTACAGATGCAAAGCATAGAGGCTTGTACCTGTGTGCTTGGCCCACCGGTTTAGGCAGTGGAGACAGGCATAGCAGCCAGGAAGCAGGAAACAGCTCTTTCTCCCCCCAGGCACCAATACCACTACCCTGCATCTCCTGACATTACTGCAGGGGCTGAGGAGCTCCACAGAGTAAAGCTTCTAGGTACTAGAGGGCGCCATATACAAATATGAAAGTTGTTAGATGTTAGGAAAAGTAAGAAATTAGTAAATTTGGAGCCTAGAGGTACAGGGAGAGAAGACTTTGGATAAGAAGTTTGGATTTTGCAAGGTATTTATATGCAGTAAGGAACAGTGTAGGGATAAATGAAAAAAGTCTAAGTGCATGTTTGCAGTTATTACCTATATACTGGAAGTAAAATAATGGAAAAAGACATATCAATCATTAGCCAAAGTAAAGACCTAGTGTTTATCAATTAATATAAAAAGAATAGACTTAGAGACAAACAGCATTACTGTTATCTCCAAAGAGTTATTAAATAGTGGGAAAAGATTCATCAACCATGTAGACACCTAAGGAAAAAAAATGATAAATCCACTATCATAGAGAAAAATTTCAACATATCTTTATTGATAATTGATACATTATACAGACAAAAGAAATGATGATCTGGGAAACAGAAGCAATGAATTTATGGACAAGCATATAGTTATGCGACTAACAGTTTATGGATAAACTTTTCAAGCATCCATGGAATATTTACAAAAATTGATTATGCTCCAGGCCATGAAGAAAGCCTCAATGAACGTCGGAGAATAGGTATTATGCATATTACATCTCTTACAACAATACCCATTGACGAGTGACAAAAATTTACAATGCTCCCACCACCATCTGGTAATTTAAAAGAATATATGCTCTAAACAACTCATGAGGTAAAGAAAATATCATGACGAAAACTTCTAAAAACTTTGTGAAATAAGTGATAATGAAAACAAAATGTACAAAAACTTGTGAGGTACAACAAAATCAGAGTTTTCAGATAAACTTATTGCCTAAAATATATTAGAAAAAATTTAAAGTGCTTTAATGTGCTTAATGCTCATCATATGAAGTTAGAAAAAGAGCAGTATAATAAACCCAAGTTACATGAACAGAAAGAGATAATGAAAATAGGAGCACATATGCAATAGAGATCCACTACAACTTTGTCATTTAAGACTTGAGGTAGGGACCATGGGCTTAGACAGAGTAGGGTGAGGGCCTCTGGAAAAAGAAAGGCAAGATATTTACAGTCAAAGCAAAGTAACAACATAAAGTCTGTATCAAAACTCAGTTCAGCATTATGCAAAGTCAAGGTCACACTAATTCTCTAGGGTAAAGATACCAGACCAGGAATATAGACATCTTCAACGAGATCAGTTAAAGGTCAAAAGGTCAGGAGCAACTTGGCTTGGAACGTTTGAATGTTCCGCAAGCGTATCTCAGCATAACCCCGTGACTTCACCATAAACAGCCCTAGCAAACAGACAATAACCCAGCCCACCTTGAGGGCAGGGCAGGTGGTACAAGTGCACACCCTAAGCCCTCAGTTCTCAAAAGTCCTCAACTGCCTATAAATCCCCTAGACAATGCACTACCCTGGGTTCTCTTGTCCCCTCCTGGCGTAAAACCAGGAGCTCTGTCTTCTCAGTGTATCTCTCAGTAAAAGTCTCCCTGGCTCTCCTACCTTGTCTGTTTGCTGAGTTCATTCTTAGACTCCGCAAATAAGCACCCTGGCATCAGGCTGACATGATAAAAAAAACTTGAAAAAGTAAGAGGGATGTAAATCAAGAAAGTCAACTAGAAGGCCATTGCAAAAATTCAGACATTAAATACTCAACGCCCAAACTTCTCTCTTATCCTCCAGCTCTCACTATGGTCCACCTGGATATTATTTATTTTCCAAAATTTAGCCCAACTTCACTGATCTATGAAGTCATCCTTGACTTCTTCTCCACCATTAATAGTGGCCTGCCTTTGAACTCACATTATTTCTCATACATACTGTACTTTAACTATTGTCTTTCTCTTCCACAGAACCTCCCTCAAGACAGGGACAGGGATTTGATATCTCTGGAATCTGGCACAGTTCCTGCTAGACCTGCACTCGGTAATGTGTCTTGAATTAAGAAATAAAGGAGTGAATGATGTGGTAAGATCCCTGGATGATTATAATAATATATACTGATTACTTAAAATGTGTGATGTATTGAGCAAAGTGCCTCTCTTGCATTATCTAATTTTATCTTCATAGAAATTCTGAAGTAGATACTATTGTTATCTCTACTATACAGAGAGGAAACTGAACAATGGAAGGATTAAGAAACTTTTCCAAGGTCACATAAACAAGTAAGTAAGAGATCTGGTACTCAGATCAAACTTGTCTGATGTTGAAATACATGTTCTAAACCCCCATGAAATCCTTTCATTTGGGATTCTAAAATGTATTTGATCTTAGATTTCTAGCTTCCAGAATTATTAGAAAATAAATTTATGTTTTTTAAGTTACCAAGTCTGTGGTGTTTCATTGTGGCAGTCCTAGCAAACTAATGCAAACTATATATAAAACCAAATATGTTAAGGTCTCATAACTTTTTGCATGACCTATGAAAATCTGCTGAAAGAAACTATGTATTGAATAATAATAAATGAAAATAATTATAGGAGATGTTAAAAAACTATCATTACATATCGCATTAACTGTATCGTAAAAATAAAATTTGAGGGGAGTCAGCATGGTGGAGTCATTAAGAACTTAGGCTTTTTGCTCACATCAATGCTTAATTTCATTCACAACACACAGGCTTCTTAAAAGTCACTTAATAAACTTCATACTGCTTAACTCCTTCCATCTGTAAAATAGTGCCAACTCCAAACAGATTTTTTTAGATTCAATAGGAAATACACACTGAAGATTATATGTCATAATCACCACTAGCAGAAGCAGCCCCACAATCACTGTCAACATCACTGTCATAGTCACAGTGACAGCAACAGGGGCAACAAATAAAAACCAAGGTAGCCTTAGTAGGACACAGAATGAATATAGGCAAGCTTATTAACCCTGAAGTATAGACATGAGCTGGATGAGTGGAAAAGAGTGAGAAACACATTTAAGGAATGGAGAACAAGGTGAACAAAAGCTTATAAATGTTTTAGCTGCTGTTACCTACCCCAGCTAGATTTCCCTAAAATGTTAGAAGGAACACAGGAATAGCCACGTCAAAAGCAGACTATGAAAAGAGGTAAAACACCAGGGAAAACATAGGCCATTTCCCAAACCTGGTATTTACAATCAAAATCAAGAAAAGGTAACTATCTTGAGATCAAATGAGCACTCTATTGCTTTCACCAAACATTGCTACAAAGCCATTTTATGTGAAACTGCAATAGCAAACAGACTTGTGGTTCACCATACGGTGACTTCCTTGTCACTAGGCAACACATCAGGATGGCTCCATCTGCAGCCAATTACATGGTCTCCAGAAAAAGACATTTCTTTAGGAAGCAAATCTAAAAGTCCTGTACATCCATGTTTATTTATAAACTCTCCTGTTGATTCTAATGTGCAACTAGAGTGGAAAACCACTGACCTAATTAATATATGCCAAGCTCTCAACTGGAATTACAAAAATGAGTAAGACACAGGACCTGCCCCTGAAGAACACAGGAAATAAGAACAGGTAAACCTATTAAAATTGGTAAATGTTATAACAAAGGTCATGTACAAACTGCTAAGTGTGCAGATATAAGACAGCATACAAAAGAAGAAGAAAGCCTTTGGATCTGGCTACTGAAAGAGAAGTTTATAATGCATACAAGACTGAGGGAAAACATACACACACTTTTTAGTCCCTAGTAATCTGGCTTCTCTCTCTACTCCCTGCTCCAAACTCTACTAAAACTGCTCTCTTAAAGGCCACCAGTAATATTTAGTCCCCCATTTTAATAGTTAGCCTCATCCGCACCAGTTTTCCCATCTGTAAAATGGGGATAATCAAAAGGTTACTCTGATACTGGCGATGAATATGGTAGGTAGTGGCATATAGTGGATACAATTTGTTTCTCATCCCTTTCTCTTTAAACCAAAGGTTTTCTCAATCCTATACTCCTTAATCTCTGTGCAGTACCAGTAGTGCTCCTTTTTTGTTATTTTTTGGTAACATTAATCTACAATTACATAAGGAACTTTATGTTTACTAGACTCCTCCCATCACCAAGCCCCCCCCAACAAACCCCCTTACAGTTATTGTGCATCATACTAAGATGCTGTAGAATCACTACTTGTCTTCTCTGTGATGCACAGGCCTCCCTGTGCCCACACACACACATTATACACGCTAATAGTAATGCCTCCTTTCTTCCCCCGCTCCCCCTTTATCCCTCCCTTCCCACCCATCCTCCCCAGTCCCTTTCCCTTTGGTAACTGTTAGTCCATTCTTGGGTTCTGTGGTTCTGCTGCTGTTTTGTTCCTTCAGTTTTTTCTTTGTTCTTATACTCCACATATGAGTGAAATCATTTGGTACTTGTCTTTCTCTGCTTGGCTTATTTCACTGAGCATAATACCCTCTAGCTCCATCCATGTTGTTGCAAATGGTAGAATTTGTTTTCTTCTTATGGCTGAATAATATTCCATTGTGTATATGTACCACATCTTCTTTATCCATTCATCTACTGATGGACACTTAGGTTGCTTCCATTTCTTGGCTATTGTAAATAGCGCTGTGATAAACATAGGGGTGCATATGTCTTTTTCAAACTGGGCTGCTGAATTCTTAGGGTAAATTCCTAGAAGTGGAGTTCCTGGGTCAAATGGTATTTCTATCTCGAGCATTTTGAGGAATCTCCATACTGCTTTCCACAATGGTTGAACTAGTTTACATTCCCACCAGCAGTGTGGGAGGGTTGCCCTTTCACCACAACCTCGCCAACATTTGTTGTTGTTTGTCTTTTGGATGGTGGCGATCCTTACTGGTGTGAGGTGATATCTCATTGTGCTTTTAATTTGCATTTCTCTGATGACTAGCGATGTGGAGCATCTTTTCATGTGTCTGTTGGAGTACTGCTCCTTTTGGTAATTCTCTTCAAGTTCTGTGACTTGAGCATCTACTTGTACTAGGTATATGCTTCTACTTCAAGAGTCTTTCCTCACCTTTGTATCTCTTCCCTTCAGCCTTAAATGAAAGTATATTCAAAAGTTATGCTCTCTGTCCTCTCTTTTTTGCTATGTCCAAACTTGTTCTCCTAAAAGGCTTATCTTATCTCCAGGCTCCAACCGACAATCAGAGAGTTTTCAAAACTATATAAAATCTCTGTGATTTAGGGTGTACAGGATATTACTTTGATACACTTATATTAATATGATTGCCACTGAAGCAATACATATCACATTATATCATTAAAGTACATTCTGTCTATATTCATCATACTGTGCGTTAGATCTCAACAGCTTATTAGTACTTGTTCAAGTTTGTACCCATAAACACCATCAATCTTATCCCCCCAGCTCCCATCCCCTGGTAACCACTACTTCACTGTTTTTGTTTTTTTCCAAACAAATTTGATTTTTTTAGATTCTATACATAAATGATATCTAACAGTACTATCATTCTCTAATTGACTTAATCTTGCTTAGTATAATGTGCTAAAGTTCCATCCATGTTGTCACAAATGGCACGATATCCTTCTTTCTCATGGCTGAATAATGTTCCCTTATGCACAGAGCACATCAAAAAGCCCAAGTTTAACTGAAGTCCTCCAACAGCCCTCAACACAATGAGTGAGGAGATGCCATACTAACCACCTCCCACCAATCCCCTGATGCTAAGAGTTTAGGCTGTTACTGCATTATATCCTTGCTGATTTTAATCTACCATCAATGTATGATGCATAATATTATTTACCACTAAAAAAGGAGAAATGCTACCAATTAAACATCATAAGCCTTGTCACAATGAAGCCTGATTTCAGAGATCTTAAACTATGGAAAATTATGAGTTTTTTTATTGATTTAAATAAAATACGTTATTTGGGCAAATGAATGAATGGGAAGGTAGTTCTAAGACTGTTTACATTCATGTCAATCAACAGAAACACTATGAACTAAAATGTGCAGGAAAAGTTCTCAGCATTAGATTCACAATGGAGTATGTAAATAAATGTCAGAGAAAGAATGTAGACTGTACATCTAACCTTAAAATAAAATTTTTGAAATTCACCTTTTCTGACAAATACAAGTGGTTCTATGGAACATCTATTTTTTCTTTAATATGCATGAATATCTTGCAATAAATTATTACTTCACACAATTAGGCTTCTGAGTCAAAGCAACGAACCACAGGTCAAGTTTCCCTGTCATTCTTTTCAACTTTAAAAATTACTTTGTGCACTCATCTCTAAGTGTTTTTATATTCCAAGTTCTTACACTAAAATGCAAAATTCTACACATCTAACTATCCTTATTTTATATACATGACTCCCAAATGTACTGAAAAAATACTACAAATTTGCTTTAATGTGCAAAGTCTGAAAAATTCCACTAATGGTACAGCATCTATCAAATTTTTGCTTCATGTATTAATTTTTACATTTTATTGCTGCAATGACAGAAGTCATTCATCTACAGAATGAAATTAGAAATGACTATTTTCTACATTAATAGCTTACTGGTTGAATTTACTTTATGGTTAATAAGAATAATACGGATTTTACACATGGCAGCTTACCTTGTTTTTACTTGCAAACAAAATTTCTGAAGCCAAATTATGACTGGGTAGTGATGGAGAAATACGTAAACTACTTATAAAGAATATTTAGCATGTGTAGGTCGTTTGAACCACAGCTAATTTTACCACCTGTACCGCAAAGAACACCAGGGGTTTCATCTGACTGTATCTTTAAAATCTATAGCACTATTTAGAAATGAAAAGTTTAGGCATACTAGATTTTCCTTCAAAAATCTGCCTTTATATGCTACTTCTACTTTTCATAAAACTGTTACTTTTTCTCTTAATTTTGTGAATTATTGATTCCCTTATTCATTTACTCACCGAAACAATGTACTCATCAGATGCAGTCTAGGACAGATGCTAAAGATGACATTACTTCTGCACTTAGGAATTTCAATAAAATGGGGAATAAAGGACAAGTAAGCAAGTAACTATTATGGCAAACTGTACTGAATACTAATGATGTGTTACAATGCTCAGAAGAGAGATTAAACTAGCTTCTGAGCTAAATCTTGAGGGATGAGTTACAATTTTCCCTTTTAAAAATTGGGACCTACCAAGGAGCAGTACCAACACTCAAAGTGGTTAAGACATGAGCAGAGTTAAGACAGCTATGCTTTATAGTGTGTCTACTACATGTCAGGCAACATTTATGCTTACAGCAATTTAAGTAGAGATACTTCCTTTATATCCCCACATTTCAAAAGATACTGAGGCTGAGAGAGTAAATAATTTATTTACCTGAAGTACTAGATTTGGACTAGCATGCAGGTCTACTTGAATTCACAGCATCTTAAACAACAGATATATATATATATATATAGGGAAAGTCAGAACTATTTTAGTTAGAATGGAATACCATTTTCAAGAGCTGTCACTGATGGAGGAGCAAGCAACTGTAAGTTTGGGAATAGAAAAATGACATATTAAAACATGGCTTAGATACAGGAAATTGGACGTATTAGTCTAGGAATTTTGTAATAAAAGCCTAGCAGTGGCAGATATAACAGAAGGGAAGGACCCGGTGTGATACATTCTTCTAATCCTACTCTTCCTCCTTTGGCTTTATTTCTTCCTTATCTGTGTAGTCACAGAACAGGTACAGTCAATTTGTATTCTGTATAGACAGTAAAATTTTGTTACTAAACAACAGTAGTTAATAACACAAATAACAACAGTCTGGACAACTAAGAGGTTATAAACTAAATAATATAAATGAATTAACTTCTCAAATAAATTACTTGTGTATGACACATTTTGATGACGGAAGTGACGAGACGCAGAAACTGATTTTAAGGTACAAAGCACAAGGAGAAAAAAAATAAAGCTGAGGTTTAAAACCTCATAGTGGATGACTGGAATCATGGGAATAGAGAAATAAAGAGAAAAATGTGCAGGATGAGACAGATTTCTGCCCCTTTTTGTGTAGGTGTAAGGGGAGGGGGTCTATGAACTGACTTTCATCAGGTTTCATTTGAACACATCTCTTTGTCTCCTGGGAAAAGGACCATCAGATAAAAATGTATGACCAGTGCTCAAAAAAGAAGTTAGAGCACAACTATGTACTCGAGACATATCTACAAAGATACTAGAATTAAAGCTACAGGAGTGGATCACTCTAATCGTTAGGGGAAGTTGGAAGGAGTGACCGGGAAAAACACTCCTTTCCAACCAATAATGAAGAGTCTTTTTGCTGGAGCTTGGGGTGACTTCCTGGATTTTTCACCTAGACAGGGGTCTGGGAATGATTTTTCTCATTTGAGCCTTTTACCACAAGTTTATATACCTTCAAATTCACAAAAAGGCTTTACTGTATAATGCAGCTGACCCAGGATAGAAAACTTGAACTCTGTTTGGCCTAGAGTTTCTGTAACTATGTAAAAAACTCCGTTCAGTACAGTTTGGCATAATAGTTACTTGCTTACTATTTTAACTATGTAAAAAACTATGTAAAAAACTCAGGAAATGAGTAACTTTAAAGAACTTCATTGTGCTTCTTCAGATAATTTTGTTTCCTATTAAACCAGTGGCCAAAGGTGAAAAGCTTATTAAATTTCATAGTGGTGTCCTCAAAAAGCAGTTGTACATACATGATTTTAAAAATCAAAGATATCTACATTAATTTCTAAAATGCTTTCTACTTTAGGGCATATATGAAACTATACGAGTTGCATAAAACTTAAATGTGTTAACAGAGAAGGCAAATAGTGAATCTGTGGCATCTTACAACACTGATGGACAGTGACTGCATTGGGGTATGGGTGGGCACTCAATAATATGGGTAAATGTAGTAACCACATTGTTTTTTCATGTGAAGCCTTCATAAGAGTGCATATCAATAATATCTTAATAAAAAAAACTTAATGTGTTAAACAATAATAAACTTTGGTCTAAAACAAAACACTGACTGAATTTAGAACCCAACACTATTTAATGTTTGGTATTTAAAATTTTTATTAAAAACAAAGGAACTACTGTTTCTTTTTCAAAATAAGCTATCAACAATTTAAAAACAAGGAGATAAACTCGGAGAGTTCCTATCTTCAACTGTTAAGTTGGTTTATTGTCACAAGAGCATCACATAGGAGCCAAACTCGGGTTTAAATACCACCTTTGCCACTTTCTACTTATATGTCTTTGGGTGAATTAAAGCTTTTGAAACCTTATTTTACTTATCCCTCAAATGGTAATAAAACCTACCCCAACTTACAACAAATTAACTTATGTATTGTCTAACTGAGCCAGGCATATGTGAAGCATATAGTACTACATAATTCTCAAGAGCTTCCCCTTCCTTAGATCTGCAATCAATAGTGAAATTCCAAAAACTTACAGGTATTAAAAGCTTATTTTTGAAAATTACAAACAAGGTGGGAGAAAGAGTAATATGATTTAAATACTAAATTAATAATGTCACCTTTAAATCCTTTCTAATCCCATATCTAACGTCCTCCTCCCAAAAGATGAGAAGAACATTAAGATAACTAAGATGACAATTTAACCCAAAAGTTTGGTCAGTATTTTTCTTAAATTACTAGACATAGCAATGAAATCTCTATGTAAATGTCTACAGAAAAGTCTTACAAAAACTCGGCCTAAAAACAAAAACATAAAATTCCTTCAAAGTAGAATTTTCATTCATCTACCCTTAAAATGTGTTGGGCAAGCTTAGAGAGTAAGACACTCTCCTCCCCACTTAGTACCCTGGGAGTGCCAGATAATAAGGAATCTTGTCATCTAATTTTGAAAAAACTTTGCTACTTTAGGCCTTTACAAGACATTACAGGTCTATACTAAGGCGAACACTGAGTACTCGTTCAACTTGATTTCTAGCCACTTGAGCTACTTAATCACCACTTCAAAACGGTAAAATAAAAACATAACATTCTTTTAAAAACTTTTTGGCACTACTTAATTTTGAATGTGCGTGTGAGCCTGTGTACATTTTCAGTTACTAACTCATGGTTATTTACCAATATTACACGTGTGAATACTGCACACCAACTTTTGTGTATACGGGATCTGCCTCCCAGGTCCGCGAATTAGGGATCGTGGAGCGACCCTATTGCTCTCCCAATTGTGTCGTTTTATTATCACCTTCACCCAACAGCAGAGAAAAGCATTTCCAAAATTGAAGATGAGACCCACACATTCACATGAGGAAGGTGACAGAATATTTCGGTGCAAAAAGACAGAATATAAAGACACTTGGAGCAGAATTCCAGCTGAAAATATCCTCAGGCTTCCATTAGGATTTCTTAAACACCACGGTGTGTTTCTGTTTCACAGTACTGTTTTAGAACTCTTAAAACATGAACGTTGTTAAATTAAGTGTGGACACATCAAAAGCTGTAACTATCTCATTCAGAATATGTCAGTTACTTCTGAGTCTGAGAAACGTCAAGGTTCACTCCAGGAAATACTCAAAATAAGTAGGGTCCCCTCCCCTGTACTGGGGAATGGGGCCTCACACCCAAACGAAAACTGCGATTAAGAGACAAGTAGTTCAATGATGAGGTTTCTTATTTTAAATGCCTGAGAATTTAAGTCGTTCACTTGGTTCCAATGCTGTCACATCATCTAAGATACAGTGAAAGCAGCCACACAATCTCCCTCCTCCGGAAGAAGTCCAAGCAGGACAGCGGGGCGCCACCAAATCGGCCCTCAGGGGGGCTGCTGACAACCTGGGCTGGAAACAACTATGGGGTGGGGGGAGCTTTCTGTGAGCAACTCTGCTACCTCGCACGGAACACGGGACATGCAAAGCGTACGGCTTAAGCCAAAAAAAAAAGGAGAAGAGAGACTTTCACGGGCAAGGAAAAAAGTACAGAGAAACAGGAAAAGAAGAATTCTGCTTCTGGGAGAAGTGAAGACCTGCTTTCCAAGCGACTTTCGCCTTCTTAACCCCCACCCGGCTACACTCCCCAGCCAGGCCTTGGGGCTGAGCCCTGCCCTTGGGCCGCTCGCAGGCCGACCAGAGCGCTTCGCAGTCCCCACACTCGGCGCAGGGCCCCGCTGCCAGGCGGAGGGACCGGGTCCCCGGCGGCCGCCGCGCTCGCCGCCCCCTGCCCCGCCCGCTGCGCCAGGCGCCGCCGCCCGGCTTCCACCTCCTATTTTTGGGGCACACACGCTACAAGGAGCGGAGCGAGCAGGCGGCAGAGCTGCCCCCGCGCGGGGCCTCGGGTGGCTGACAGGGGCAGGCACTAGGGCGCAGCAGAGAGAGGAAGGGCGGCTGAGCGCGCAGACCAGTGCCCTTCCCCGGCCCCGCTCCGGGCAGATGCGCCGGGGCTCTGCCGGCTCCGGGCAGACAGGCTCCGCCGCCCCCGCGGCTCTTACCTTCTCCTCATCAGAAAACCGCTCCTCCAGATCCGCCATTTTCCTCCTGGCGACAAACGGCGGCGGCGGCCTCCTGACTTCCCCCTTTCCGGACGGTACTCGGCGCCACGCGCCCCCGCCGGGGGAGGGGCCCGCAGCCGAGGCCGCCGCGCACGCGCCCCGGGAGCCCCGCCTCCCTCCGCCGGACTCTGGGGGCGGGAGCGCTGCTGTGCGCGTGCGCGGGCGCCTCGTTGCCCCGGGAAGGGGGAGGTGTCGCCTGCTGTCCGCTGCGGGCACGCCAGAATCCTGAGTGTGGGAATCTGCTCTCCGACGACCGTATTGACTCGGTCTGCGACGGAGTACATTCTGAGCCCTCGATTATGTTCCCATCAAGCCCTGAACACTACCAGCTAAAATGTGAAAAAGTGTACGAATAGAGGCTCTTTAAACTTTTTTTTTTTAATTACTAGAAAAATATTCAGGCTTTCATTAAAATGTTACACAACCAAGTCCCTTAACTGAAAATTGCTCTTGACATACTCATTCTTTCATTAAAGAGACGTTAATTGGCCCTTTATTGTGTGCAGGGTACTGTGTTGGTCTTTGAGGATGTACAATGTTAAGCCAAAACCAGAGAAACCTCTGTTCTCAAAGAGGCCAACTGACTATTCCTTAAACAAACACAATACTGAGCAGTTGAGGAAGGCACTCTACTATTGCAGGGGAATTCAAATTTATGTGCGACATAGATCTTACTCTGCGGAGGACTGCCAGATTAAATCACAGAGTCCAGTAAAATTTGAACTTCAGGTAAACAATATATATTTTAAGTTGAAATACGTCCCCTGAAGCATTTGAGATATACTAAAAAATTATTCATTGTTTTCAAGTTTTATTGGACATCCATTACTTTTATTTGCAAAATCTTGGAATCTTACCTTTAAAACTTCAAGTTTAGCTAGAAACTAAAGATGTGTATATGAATGGGCTAGAAATCTTGTTACGATGCAGTTGCTCATTTAGTAGGTCTGGGATGGCGCTGGAGAATCTGCTTTTCTAAAAGCTCCTAGGTGGCACCAGTTCTACGGGTCTGGAGCCCACACTTTGAGTAGCAAGGCCTTAGGGTTTAGATAGGAGTGAAAACTTTAATCACCTAAACGAATACAATGTTATATATCAATTACATATAGCTCATTTAAAAAAAGTTTTTTAAGTTTTTATTTAGTAGAAAGTGAGAAGCTCTTGACAACTTTGAAACAATGACATATCAGAAATTAGCGAGATGAATTTGACACCTGAATGTGTCACGTGAGAGTCCCTTAAAAAGTTCAAATAACTTTTCATATGCAAAACGCTATTACTAACCAATTTACTGGGTGCTCACAGTGTGTGAATCATTGTTTCTTCTGGATGAAAAGCACACAGAATCCGTGCTATTGAACAGCTCATAGTCAAGGAAGGGAAAACTTGCTGACACATGCGGTGAAAAAGTCGGTGTCTGTGGAGGATAAATGCTGCAGAGACGGCATAATAGAGAATAAACCACACAGTTTGTCCAAGGACCTCACTGGATGCCAATAAATAACATGTTTTCTGTTTTTCAGTTTATAAGTCCTTGCTACACTGATTTCTCACTGCAACTTCAAGAAGTAAGGTATTTATAAAACTTATACACATTTTACAGAAGAAAACTGAGGCTAAATATTTGTCCAAGACTGCACTTAAGTGACTAAGTTGGGTTCAGACCCCAGGCCATCTTATTCTGTATTCCATATTCTTTCCTCCTCAAATCTCTCTCTAAAGCCTAGGCACTCTCCCTCAAATAAAACCAGTACTTTCTCATCCCATCAGTTTTATTCGCCACCACCTGCTGTGCATCAACATTATTTCTGGGGGGTTTTTTTCTTCTGCTTTTCGGTTTCTGTTTACTTAGCAACACCTAATATCAATAACTCATACACGTTGGGTACTCAGTAAATGTTATTGCTTGACTGATTGGCTGCTCTTTTCCTCTAGAAACCTCACCCAAATCTGGTAATGTTTTGCAATAATTTGAATCAGACTGTTTATAATAGTAACCTTGGTGATATTTACATGTGGCTCCCCATAGTGACACAGCCAGCAATTATGCATAATTTCTGATAATCCTTTCAAAAACTTCCCTATACCACCTTCTAGATACAGCTAAAAGGAGTTAGAGAATTCATGAAACCTAGGAACTCTGGGAAGATTTCAAGCCAGTGCACAAAATAGGTGGTATAAAAATTGAATGACCATTATATAACTTCAAGTAGAAATGTACTGGTATTCTTGATAATCACTTATTTTATGATGTAGAGAAATAAATAAAATATTCCTCCCCCAAAACAATTCCACCTACTAAGTTAGAATTTCTACCCTTTTCTCATTTGACTTCTAAACTCACCTTTTCTCTATTTCTTAGTGGTATAATATTGACCTTCCCAATTAACTACCCAAACTCTGATTTTTTAAAAAATTCTTCCTTCTGTAGGGTTTGTTTTTAAATTACTTGTGGGCTTAGTCTGTTTTCCTGTGGATGTGCTCCATGTCCTCAACTAATTTTAAGCTTGTCAAAGTCACAGGTTCCCTCATTTCATAGATCAAAATCTTAGAATCCATCTAGTGTAAGCCTCTCATTTCACAGGTAAGTAGAACCTTAGATAAATTAAATGACTTGACAAAAATTACACATCTAGTCGATATTACACATTAAGGGTCCTGATCAGACTCATGTTCTTTCCTTATATGATTATATGTATGTATATATGCATATACACATATGCATGTATTATATATATACATCCACACATACTCATATGTAAGATATGTAATATATATCTCGATCATATACTGTATAATAAAATTATAAATATTCACTAGATATTAATGACTGACCACTAAGTAGTTACAGCAGATGCAGACTTCTATAACACCATATTATTTAATCTATGCACTGGAAAACAAATAACTATAGCTTAAAAATATGGATTACCTCACTCCTAAGAAAAACTACCAGTATTAGACAACTAATATTTGGTTGGTTGTTACTCTCTCATGATCAATGAACACAACTGGTTTTGAAAAATGTCCTTTAAGGCAACAGCAAAGTGTCAAGCTTCATGTATGTTTTAAAAGTCATTGTCTTTCTAAATCAAATTATTGCCTTAACTTTTGGCTCCTTGTAGTTGAGTGTGTCCTATTAACTCAGCTGTATTTGTAAAGATCCACACAAGTAAACCCCCTTGTAGAAGCCTGACATTCTAGAGGTGCCAAGGAATTCTGGAAGAAACTCATTTGTTAATTCCTCCTCCCTCCTGAATGTGCTGTCTTTCATAATTTGGCTCATACACACCTCACCAAACCCACCTCTGCCATTGCCCTAAATGCACAGGTCACTGAAACACACAAAGCTATTTACTTACACATCATGCTCTCTCATGCCTCTGTTGGAGCCCTTTCTGGCATTTCTTTGCTACCTGTCTTTTAAAATTTGGTCCAATTATCCCTTTTTTTCCATGAAGCCCACATTGAATTCTGTAGCTAAAGCTAGTAATTTCTTCTTCTAGATTCCCATAGAAAGTTTTCCATTTATTTTTGCCATGTACTTTAATGGTAAGGTATAGATTTTATACTCAGCAAATCCTGGGTTCTGATCTTAGTTAACTGGGCGACTTAGTCTGGAGGCTTTGGTTTCTTCACCTATACTTTGACGATAGTAATGGTACCTCCCTCACTGTGATGCTGGGGTTCTTGTTTGCAGAGCCGAAGAATGAGCTTCACAAACAGCCAAGGTAGGAGAGCAAGGTACAGGCTTTTATTTAGAGATAAAATGAACAGACAGAGCTCCCGGCTCACGCCAGGAGGGGACAAGAGAGTCCATAGTGGTGCGTTGTCTAGGGGGTTTTATAGGCAGTTGAGGATTTTTCAAGAACATGAAGAAACTTAAGGGTGGGGACTTGTTAAGTGGTTCCTGAATATTAAAAATTAACTTAACTGTAAGGAATTTCCTGCCTTGATTTCTCTCTGGGACACCGGAGCCTTGGTCTGGGAGTATATCAAAAGGCTGCCTGCCCAGCCCCCAAGGTGGGCTGAGGTATTGTCTGCTTGCTAAAGAATCTTGCCTCTTGAACTTCCTGGGTGTTAAAATGCAATCTTATCTTCAAGATGGAATTCTTCCTGCCTTTTACCATGCCATTTACAGCTGGGTCTGCATGCTAAGTTAGTTGCTCAGTTTGCAAAATCACCTTGTCAGATCTGAAGGAGGAAAGACAGTACATAGGCCTGGGCCTTTCAGCATGCTAAAGTGAATCTTACACATGGTTACAAATGATTAGCATAATAAAACATGTGCTACTCTTCTTTATCTGGGGAACATTAACTGATGTCACTGAAGAATGAATCTAGAGCTTAATGTTTAACATAGAGTTTTAGTAGGGGGGTTTCCTTGTATGTAGTTACATTGCTCTGACTGCAGATATCCCACCCTGCCCCCTCTGGAGGCCCTCACCCTACTCTCACTACATCCACGTCCCTGTCTCAATTGGACTTAATGAGATAGTACAGACAGAGTGCTTAGCACCCAGTGCAGGCATTAGCAAAAGTCTCAATACGTGTCAGCCATTATCATCATATTATAATACCAATCCACTCCTTGAGGACATAGCCTATGTTTTACTGAGTTGTCTGACAAATACAGAGTTTGATACATGGGTGCTTAAAAGTCTTTGTTGGAATATATATTAACTGAATGTCTCTTTCATCTCATGTCCCTAAACGGGAGCTGAAAAATCGGGCTAGCCCTCCATATGTGTGTGGTTGACAGCATCCCCTAAAGTGTGGCTCTGGAACTCCAGAACAGGAGAGCATGTTCCCCCAAAACTCCCAAAGCATACAAATACTCCTATCCTTTACTATGCCATATTCAGTCATCACTTAACTGAGTTGATTCCTGCTTTGAATTTGTCTGTCACAGTAAGTTGAAGCCTGTAGCATCTTCACACAATGTCCCAAATGAAGTACAGGACATGGGCAGTGTCCGAGGTGATCGTTTAGGTTGAGGCAAGGAAATACTAAAGCTTCCGTTTATTTCTATTTTCTTATTATTACAAAAAAGATATATAAAAAAATATAGTTTACTCCTTCCAAATCCCATTCCCTTTCATTTTTCGCACAGGTATCCACTAACCTGAATCTGATGTTTATCATTCCTACACATGTTGGTTCTTTTTCAACAAAGGACTATTTCCTTTTCATCTTTTTTTTTTACCCACTTAATGTGGTATCCAATTCAAAAAGCGTTTATGGAATGAATTCATGAAAATGATTTCTTTGCATAGTCTTGGAAACAATGTGGATAGAGAACATTAGACTAATTTCTCACTTAAAAAAAAATCTCCCTAAATGGCAAACATAAGTTTGAGGAATGAGTGAAAAATTAAGCTGGACTCTTGATCTGGAAAGGTGAAGCAACAAAATGAACAGATTTACTGATAATAAATGAAAAGGTAGATTTTTTTTACCCTTAATGTCTGATAATACCTTTAGCTCTTTTTGGACTAAGTAACAGCAGAAGAGCAGCAGAACAGATCAAGAAATTTGTCATTTGTGTTTCCCCAAGCCGCACCCACCTCGTCAACTGTGTTTTTCTAACTCAAGTCTAATCCAAAGAATTGCAGGAGTACCTGCCCATATCCCTCCCTCCCAGCTCTGGGGAGGCCCCACAGTAATTCATGCACATTCAGAAAGGCTCACCCCCCACTCTTCCTCTGTCTTTTGGCCCTTGGGAACTATCACCTGTGCTGCTCCCTATCTCATCAGACCTCTCCCAGGGCTGTAGTTCTGATATCTTTCCTCCCTTCGTCATGCTCCCCTCAAGGACATCCAGCTCAGGGCTCATGTCACCACCTCTTATTCTTATGACCTTAGCTGCATCCATTGCGGGGAGTTGCTGGATGATCTCCAGTCACTGTCCCGGGCTGTTGGTGGAGGGAACCTCTGTTTTCTCCTGTGAGTTGCCTCTGGTATTATGGAAAGCCCTGACAGACACTGTTAAGTGCTCTGACCAGATGTCCTCACATCACTTTGACTATTTCTATGCTGCAGAGCTTCTTGCATCTGCTTCACAGAGTCAGAAATTCTCCTTTGGAGACTCTCTCAGGCCACTGGGGCTGCTTTGCCAGCAAGCAGAGAGCTGGAAGTTTAGGTCTGGTGGAGAAGCTCCTTAGCTAACATCTGGCAGATGATGGAGCATGAAAACCTAGCTCTGTAGACTCAGGTCAGAACAACTCTGAGGTGTAATTTACATTTCCCATTTTCCCCGAGAAAACCAAGCTCAGTTTGCCTCTTTCCTCTCTCCTGGGAGTTGACTGAGGGATTCTGAAAAAATTGTCAGATTGGGAACACAACAACAGCAATAGAAAAGAAGGTAAGGTTTGGCACATGAGGGTGCTCTGGTGCTCCAGATTGGGGGTGGGAGGCCAGCACCTCATCATGGTTGGTGTAGCCTTGAGGATGAGCTCTAAAATACTGATTTGGAAAGACTTTACTCTTGCCTTGGTAAGATTCTCCCTGAGAACAGAGTAGGGCTAATTTTGCAAATGTGGAGAGAAATAGAGCACCAGGAACTCACCTGAATTGGATCTGATACTGCACAGCAGAGAGGTGAAGTAGAGAGAATTTTAAACTACAGGACATAATCCATATCTTAATGTAACATATCCTGGTTGTGAAAGGCTAGAATTTAATATATAAAAAGATCAGCCTACAAAGCAGTAAATAACAGCTACAAAATAAATGGTACAAATGAGAAATGTTTTCTTTATATATATGAGATTGGATGCAACACATACTGAAAAAAATGGATGAAAGGATGAAATATAGATTTATAAATTCTGCTCCTCTAATGTAGTTCTTTATCTGCTACACTGCCTGTCTCATGACAACAGTGTGAATTTAAGCACATTACAAAGCTAAATTATTAATATTTACTTTTACTCTAAATCTCAATACTCCCAGAGAAAATCAAGATTCTGAAGATAATGTGATTGCTTCTATGAGTTTATATACCAACTGCTTCTTAGATGAACTGGCTTAGTTTGGGAAATAGTTTCCTGATTTCACAATATTTGACATAATGAGCCAAAGTAAGAGATTAATGTAGAGCAGAACATATTAGAATAGACCGTTGTGAGTGGTATTGAAGAAAAGGATTCTGCATCTTGGGAAAGTAATTTCCTTTATGAGAAAGCCTCATATTTTCACTCTAACATTTCTATATTTTAATTTATGGGAAAAATAGGTGTATGATTCCACTGATTTCACTAGGCTCAATTTTCTTATCTGTTAAAAAGGAAACACAAATAATATCTACTCCACTGTGTTCTGTAAGGATAAAATGATGTTTAAATGTTGCATAGTTTATAAATATATAAAGCATTGCTGTTTGTAATTCATAGTCTGATGGAAATTGAATTCTAATCATTCATCTTCACTGTGATACCTTTAATGGGTATATTAAATACCTGCCCAAATGTTTCACTTTTCATTTACATGAAACATTGAAAAGATATTTCTCCTAGTTTGCTTTGACATTGTCATACCTTGTAACTGTTATGGATAAAAAATGGTCTTATCCAAGATAGGAAAGAGTATTGGCTTAGAATAAGGTTTCAGACTTGTGTTGTTGTTTTTTTTCCACTTAAAATGTCCATTGATCTCAGACAGGTTTCTCAACATCTTCATCCAACTCAAGATTTATTATGAAGCTTGGATGAAATAATGTACAAAAGGTGATTCATAAAATAAAAAGTGCTGGATGAATGTAAAGAATTATCATTAAAGTAATTTTTGCCTTGTGACATCAGCAACCAGCCATTCACCTTTCTTCTGGTTATGCCTCTAGTGTACTCAAGTCTAATAATGCATGAGCAGTTCTTCAAAAACCCTTTCCTGTGCTTCTATTACACATCAGCACACTTCTAGTCACTGGGGACGTAGCCATGAACAAAACAGAAAAGGTCCCTGCCCTCATGGGGCTGATTATTTAGAGAAGAAATGGATGGTAAACAAATAATCCCTCAAGTCACTATGCTATTATAATTGTGATAAGTGTAGTGAAGGGAATACACAGGGTGATTTGAGTGTATAAACCTGGAGATAATACTCAATGGGCCTCTCACGCTGCTGCACATCTCAGAAGCAGACGATTATTCTGGACTATCGTTTTAAAAGAAACTTGCATAGCCATCAACCTTGAAGATACTGACTACCTCTAGAGCAAAACAGAAGCATGCTTACTTCCCATTGGAAAAAGACTCAGGTTCTCTAAGCTCAGGGTTCCTCTTCTGCAATGTACCCCATGACACATGCGGCCTTCCATCTGAATTTGTATGTGCTGCCAAATGAGACTTAGGGACAAGAGAAATTAATGCAAATAATGATGATGCATTTGTGACTTGATGTGCCATGAGCGATAAAGCCCTTTGTCTTCTGCAAGGGGTCTCATGTTTTCTGCCATCATCCATATATCTGTAGTAGGCTAAATTGTTTGCTTGGAAGCAGGGCAGAATCACAGACCCATTTAAAAAGGGATCGATTGTAGACAGTCATATAAGCCTCTAAATCTAACCTCTCTCTAACTCATTTTTAAAATACATTCTATTTCACAATGCAGTGTTTCAAATATGCAGGCAAGAATAGAGATTAATATCATAAACATCTGCATGTTCACAGTCCAGCTTTATCAGATGTTAACTAACTAGCCTCATGTCATATGTCTTTTACTAGATGTTTATGAATAAAGCATTGTTCACAAAGTTGAGGTCCCCGGATCTTCCTCTCTCATCTCATTCTCCTGTCTATCCCTACCTCACTGAGGTAAACACTATCTGGATTCAATGTGTATCACTCTGTGCTGCTTATTTTCTCCACATAATATTTTATTATTTTATCGACAACAGTTTACGTGTAAATGGAAAGACAAGGTGATTAAGAACCTCACTGCTCAAGCACATATTTCATTGTGTAAGGACAGGACAATATTGCTAAGCATAAATGAAGGCTTCTGGGAGAAGATCAACAAAATGGTCTTTGTGCTATACAACCTGGCTTCAGCACTTCTGTGAATTTACAAATGCTTTGCAGAAAAAAAATCAGGGGGCACGGCTGTGAGTTCCAGGCAGCACTGTAGCACCAGTCGGTAGTAGAACGTGGTTTGAGACATCTGCCAGGAATGAGGGTGGCGTGGGGGTCTCTATCCTGATCCCAGGCTCGCCAGGGCCATCCTCCCACTCTCAGGTTTAGGTTGGAGCAGTGTACTTCTG
Source organism: Manis pentadactyla (assembly GCF_030020395.1). Lineage (NCBI taxonomy): Eukaryota > Metazoa > Chordata > Mammalia > Pholidota > Manidae > Manis > Manis pentadactyla. The sequence continues at coordinate 10,712,955 of NC_080038.1, forward strand.
GGGTGAGACCAAGGTCCGAAGATGGTCTAAGCAGGTGATTCTTGCCCTGGGCGTGGAGGAGGGAGCAGGCACTTCAGCACATGGTCAAAGTAAGCCCACTACAGACACAGACCTGAGCCAGGCTCACCTCAGCCCTCGGCCTTCAGATCACAGCAGGCATTGTTGTCCTGACGGCCCATGAGAAGTCCTTATTCCTGAGGCACACTGTGCTCCAAGCTGGAACATGTCCCCTGCAGTGTCTCCCTGTCTCGTTCTCTTGGAGATTCCTTTAGTCCTCTGCGTCGAGTCTATCTGGGATCCCCTATTGTCATGTCAGATCTCCTCTTCTCTGTTTCTAATGACTTTCTCTTTATTTACTCTTGTATTTGCAGGACATATTGGCCAGAAGCTTCCTGACAGAAGGTAAGTAAGGAGTAGATTTTTGCAATAGTACATATCTGAAAACATCATGCCGTTGTAGTTGACTGATAGTTTGGATGTATATGGAATTCTACAGTGGAATCATTTCATTCAGAATTGCGATGGCACTGTTCCATTACTCCAGAATTTTTTTTTTAATCAGTGTCATTTGACCTAAGGGTTCAGAAATGTCACAATGGAATGACTTTTCATCCATTTTAGTGGGTCCTTTGGATCTTTCCAACCCAGAAAAGCACATCCTTCAGTTCTGAGAAACTTTTAAAATTACTTCATTGATGATTTCCATTCTTCTACTATCTAAATCTTTCTGCATTTCTAGTTATTGATATATTCTGTCTCGTGGGTTAGTGCTTGAGTTTATTTTAAATCTATTCGTTCCTATATTTGCACGCCTTTTCTTTATGTTCAACATTTTTTTGGTATCGTTAATCTACAATTACGTGCAGAACATTAAGTTTACTAGGCTCCCCACTCCAAGTCCACCCCACATACCCCTACAAAGTCACTGTCCATCAGCGTAGTAAGATGCTGTAAAATCACTACTTATCTTCTTTGTGTTGTAGAGCACACCCCATACCCCGCACCACATTATACATGCTAATTGTAATGCCCCCTTTCTTTTTCCCACCCTTATCCCTCCCTTCCCACCCATCCTCCCCAGTCCCTTTCCCTTTGGTAACTGTTAGTCCATTCTTGGGTTCTGTGATTCTGCTGCTGCTTTGTTACTTCAGTTTTTCCTTGCTCTTATACTCCACATATGAGTGAAATCATTTGGCACTTGTCTTTCTCTACCTGGCTTATTTCACTGAGCATAAAACCCTCTAGCTCCATCCATGTTGTTGCAAATGGTAGGGTTTGTTTTCTTCAAATGGCTGAATATATTCCATTCTGTATGTATACCACATCTTCTTTATCCATTCATCTACTGATGGATATTTAGGTTGCTTCCATTTCTTGGCTATTGTAAATAGTGCTGCAATAAACATAGGGGTGCATCTGTCTTTTTCAAACTGGGCTGCTGCATTCTTAGGGTAAATTCCTAGAAGTGGAATTCCTGGGTCAAACGGAATTTCTATTTTAAGCAATTTGAGGAACCTCCATACTGCTTTCCACAGTGGTTTAACTCATTAACATTCCCAACAACAGTGTAGGATGATTCCCCTTTCTCCACAACCTCACCAACATTTGTGGTTGTTTGTCTTTTGGATGGTGGCAATCCTTACTGGTGTGAGGTGATATCTCATTGTGGTTTTAATTTGCATTTCTCTGATGACAAGCAATGTGGAATAAATTTTCATGTGTCTGTTGGCCATCTAGGTTTCTTCTTTAGAGAACTGTGTATTCAGCTCCTCTGCCCATTTTTTATTGGATTATTTGCTTTCTGTTTGTTGAGGTGTGTGAGCTCTTTATATATTTGGATGTCAACCCTCTATCGGATCTGTCATTTATAAATATATTCTCCCATACAGTAGGATAACTTTTTGTTCTATTGATGGTGTTCTTTGCTGTACAGAAGCTTTTTAGCGTGATATAGTCCCTTCTGTTCATTTTTGCTTTTGTTTCCCTTCCCCAGGGAGGTATGTTCATGCAGAAGTCATTCATGTTTATGTCTAAGAGATTTTTACCTATGTTTTTTTCTAAGAGTTTTATGGTTTCATGACTTACATTCAGGTCTTTGATCCATTTCGAATATACTTTTGTGTACAGGGTTAGACAGTAATCCAGTTTCATTCTCCTACATGTAGCTGTCCGGTTTTGCCAGAACCATCTGTTGAAGAGACTGTCATTTCCCCATTGTATGTCCATGCCTCCTTTATCATATATTAATTGACCATATATGTTTGGGTTAATGTTTGGAGTCTCTGTTCTGTTCCACTGGTCTGTGGCTCTGTTCTTGTGCCAGTACCAAATTGTCTTGATTACTGTGGCTTTGTAGTAGAGCTTGAAGTTGGGGAGTGAGAACCCCCCCACTTTATTCTTCCTTCTCAGGATTGCTTAGGCTATTCGGGGTCTCTGGTGGTTCCATATGAATTTTTGAACTATGTGTTCCAGTTCGTTGAAGAATGCTATTGGTAATTTGACAGGGATTGCATTGAATCTGTATGTTGTTTTGAGCAGGATGACATTTTGACGATACTAATTCTTTCTAGCCACGAGCATGGGATGAGTATCCATTTGTTAGTGTCCCCTTTAATTTCTCTTAAGAGTGTCCTGTAGTTTTCAGGGTATAGGTCTTTCACTTCCTTGGTTAGGTTTATTCCTAGGTGTTTTATTCTTTTTGATGCTATTGTGAATGGAATTGTTTTCCTGATTTCTCTTTCTATTTGTTCATTGTTGGTGTATAGGAAAGCCACAAATTTCTGTGTGTGAATTTTGTATCCTGCAACTTTGCTGAATTCTGATATTAGTTCTAGTAGTTTTGGAGTGGAATCTTTAGGGTTTTTATGTACAATATCATGTCATCTGCAAATAGTGACAGTTTGACTTCTTCTTTACCAATTTGGATTCCATGTATTTCTTTGTTTTATCTAATTGCTGTGGGTAGGACCTCCAGTACTATGTTGAATAACAGTGGGGAGAGTGGGCATCCCTGTCTTGTTCCCGAACTCAGAGGAAAAGTTTTCAGCTTCTAGCTATTCAGTATGATGTTAGCCGTGTGTTTATCATATATGGCCTTTATTATGTTGAGGTACTTGCCCTCTATGCACGTTTTGTTGAGAGTTTTTATCATGAATGGATGTTCAATTTTGTCGAATGCTTTTTCAGCATCTATGGAGATGATCATGTGGTTTTTGTCCTTCTTTTTGTTGATGTGGTGGATGATGTTGATGGATTTTTGAATGTTGTACCATTGTTCCATCCCTGAGATGAATCCCACTTGGTCATGCTGTATGATCCTTTTGATGTCTTTTTAAATTCGGTTTGCTAATATTTTGTTGAGTATTTTTGCATCTATGTTCATCAGGAGTATTTTTTTGTAATTTTCTTTTTTGGTGGGGTCTTTGCCTGGTTTTGGTATTAGGGTGATGTTGGCTTCATAGAATGAGTTGAGGAGTATTCCACCCTCTTCTATTTTTTGGAAAACTTTAAGGAGAATGGGTATTATGTCTTCTCTGTATGTCTGATAAAATTCCGAGGTAAATCCATCTGACCTGGGGGTTTTGTTCTTGGGTAGTTTTTTGATTACCACTTCAATTTTGTTGCTGGTAATTGGTCTGTTTACATTTTCTGTCTTCTTACTGGGTCAATCTTGGAAGGCTGTATTTTTCTAATAAGTTGTCCATTTCTCCTAGGTTTCCCAGCTTGTTAGCATATAGGTTTTCATAGTATTCTCTAATAAATCTTTGTATTTCTGTGGGGTCCATCATGATTTTTCCTTTCTTGTTTCTGATTCTGTTGATGGGTGTTGATTCTCTTTTTCTCTTAATAAGTCTGGCTAGAGGCTTATCTATTTTATTTATTTTCTTGAAGTACCATGTCTTGATTTCTTTGATTTTTTCTATTGTTTTATTCTTCTCTATTTTATTAATTTCTTCTCTGATCTTTATTATGTCCCTCCTTCTGCTGACCTTTAGCCTCATTTGTTCTTCTTTTTCCAATTTTGATAATTGTGACATTAGACTATTCATTTGGGATTGTTCTTCCTTCTTTAAATATGCCTGGATTTCTATATACTTTCCTCTTAAGACTGCTTTCACTGCGTCCCACAGTAGTTGGGGCTTTGTGTTGTTGTTGTCATTTGTTTCCATATATTGCTGGATGTCCATTTTAATTTGGTCTTTGATCCATTGATTATTTAGGAGCATGTTGTTAAACCTCCATGTGTTTGTGGGCCGTTTTGCTTTCTTTGTACAATTCAGTTCTACTTTTATTCCTTTGTGGTCTAAAAAGTTGATTGGTAGGATTTCAATCTTTTTGAATTTACTGAGGCTCTTTTTGTGGTCTAGTATGTGGTTTATTCTGGAGAATGTTCCATGTGCACTTGAGAAGAATGTGTGTACTGTTGCTTTTGAATGTAGAGTTCTATAGATGTCTATTAGGTCCATCTGTTTCTAGTGTGTTGTTCAGTGCCTCCATGTCCTTACTTATTTTCTGTCTGCTGGATCTGTCCTTTGGAGTGAATGGTGTGTTGAAGTCTCCCGAAATGAATGCACTGCATTCTATTTCCTCCTTTAATTCTGTTAGTATTTGTTTCACATATGTTGGTGCTCCTGTATTGGTTGCATATATGTTTATAATGGTTATATCCCCTTGTTGGACTGAGCCCTTTATCATTATGTAATGTCCTTCTTTATCTCTTGTTACTTTCTTTGTTTTGAGTTCTATTTTGTCTGATACTAGTACTGCAACTCCTGCTTTTTTCTCCCAGCTGTTTGCATGAAATATCTTTTTCCATCCCTTGACTTTTAATCTATGCATGTCTTTGAGTTTGAGGTGAGTCTCTTGTAAGCAGCATATAGATGGGTCTTGCTTTATTATCCATTCTATTACTCTGTGTCTTTTGATTGGTGCATTCAGTCCACTTACATTTAGGGTGATTATTGATATATATGTACTTACTGCAATTGCAGGCTTTAGATTTGTGGTTACCAAAGGTTCAAGGTTAGCTTCTTTAGTATCTTACTGTCTAACTTAACTCGCTTATTGAGCTGTTATAAACACTGTCTGTTGATTCTTTATTTCTCTCCCTTCTTATTCGTCCTCCTCCATTCTTTATATGTTGGTTGTTTTATTCTGTACTCTTTTGTGTTTCCTCTAACTGCTTTTGTGAGTAGTTGGTTTTATTTTTTGCCTTTAGTTAGTATTTGGTTGGTCTGCTTTCTTTGCTGGAATTTTACTTTCTTTGGTGTCATCTGTTTAGTCTTAGGAGTGCTCCCATCTAAAATACCCGGTAGAGGTGGTTTGTGGGAGGCAAATTCCCTCAACTTTTGCTTGTCTGGAAATTGTTTAATCCCTCCATCATATTTAAATGATAATTATGCTGGATACAGTATTCTTGGTTCAAGGTCCTTCTGTTTCATTGCAGTAAATATATCATGCCATTCTCTTCTGGCCTGTAAGGTTTCTGTCGAGAAGTCTGATGATAGCCTGATGGGTTTTCCTTTGTAGGTGACCTTTTTCCTCTCTCTAGCTGCCTTTAAAACTCTGTCTTTGTCCTGTGAACCCTTGCCAGTATTTATTATTGTCTTATGGATGTTGGCCATCCTAACTGGTGTGAGGTGATATCTCATTGTGGTTTTAATTTGCATTTCCCTGATGATTAGCCATCTGGAGTTTCTTTTCAAGTACCTGTTAGCCATTTGAATTTTTCTTTGGAGATGTGTCTGTTCAGATCCTTTGCCCATATTTTAATCAGGTTATTTGTTTTTTGGGGGGTTGAGGCATGTGAGTTCTTTATATATTTTTTATGTTAACCCCTTGTTGGATAAGTCGTTTATGAATATATTCTCCCGTATTGTAGGATGTCTTGTTGTTCTGCTGCTGGTGTCCTTTGCTGTACTGAAGCTTTTGTTTTGATGAACTTCCACTTTTTCACTTTTGCTTTTGTTTCCCTTGCCCAAGGAGATGTGTTCAGGAAAAAGTTGCTCATGTTTATGTTCAAGAGATTTTTGTCTATGTTTACTACTGAGTTTTATGGTTTCATGACTTACATTCAGGTCTTTGATCCATTTTGAGTTATCTCTGTGTATGGAGTTAGACAGTAATCCAGTTTCATTCTCTTAAATGTAGCTGTCTAGTTTTGCCAACACCAGTTGTTGAAGAGGCTGTCATTTCCCTATTGTATATAGGCGGCTCCTTTATTGTATATTAATTAGCAATATATGTGTGGCTTTATATGTGGGCTCTCTGTTTTGTTCTGTTAATCTATGGGTTTGTTCTTGTGCGAGTAACAAATTGTCCTGATTATTGTGGCTCTGTAGTAGAGCTTGGAGTTAGGGAGCATAATCCCCCCTACTTTGGTCTTCCTTCTCAGTATTGCTTTGTCTTTTCGGGGTCTTTTGTGCTTCCATATGAATTTTAGAACTATTTGTTCTTCTTCTTTGAAGAATACTATTGGTATTTTGGTAGGGATTGAGTTGAATCTGTAGATTCCTTTAGGTAGGATGGCCATTTTGACAACATTAATTCTTCCTATCCATGCAAATGGGATATATTTCCATTTATTGGTGTCTTTAATTTCTCTCAATGAGTGTCTTGTAGTTTTCAGGATATAGGTCTTTGATCTCCTTGGTTAGGTTTATTCCTAGGTATTTTATTCCTTTTGATACAATTGTAAGTAGAGTTGTTTTCTTGATTTCTCTTTCTGCTAGTTCATCATTAGTAGATAGGAATGCCACAGATTTCTGTGTATTAATTTTGTTTCCTGCAACTTTGCTGCATTCAGTTATTGGTCATAGTAGTTTTTTGGTGGAGTCTTTAGGATTTTATGTGCAGTATCATATCATCTACATACAGTGACAGTTTAACTTCCTCTTTACCAATCTGGATGCCTTTTATTTCTTTGTTGTCTGATTGCTGTGGCTAGGACTTCCAGTGCTATGTTGAATAAAAGTGGGAAGAGTGGGCATCCTTGTCTTGTTCTCGATCTTAGAGGAGAGGCTTTCAGCTCTTCACTGTTAAGTATGATGTTGGCTGTGGACATGTCATATATGGACTTCATTATGTTGAGGTACTTGCTTTCTATTCCCTTTTTCTGAGAGTTTTTATCATGAATGGATGTTGAATTTTGTTGAATGCTTTTTTAGCATCTATTGAAATGATCATGTGAATTTTGCCCTTCTTTTGTTGGTGTGTATGATGTTAATGAATTTTTGAATATCGTGCCATCTGTGCATCCCTGGAAGAAATCCCACTTGCTCATGATGGACGAAGTTTTTGATGTATTTTTGAATTTGGTTTGCTAATATTTTGTGGAGTATTTTTGCATTTATGTTCATCAGGGATATTGGTCTATAACTTTCTTTTTTTGTGGTGTCTTTGTCTGTTATTGGTATTAGAGTGATGCTGGCCTTACAGAATGAGTTTGGAAGTATTCCCTCCTCTTCTACTTTTTGGAGAAACTTAAGGAGGATGGATATTAAGTCTTCTCTAAACATTTGATAAAATTCAGTGGTGTAGGGGTTTTGTTCTTAGGTAGGTTTTTGATTACCAGTTTAATTTTGTTGCTGGTAATTGGTCTGTTCAGATTTTCTGTTTCTTTCTGGGTCAGCTTTGGAAGGTTGTATTTTTCTAGAAAGTTGTCCATTTCTTTTAGGTTACCCAGTTTGTTAGCATATAATTTTTCATAGTATTCTCTAATAATTCATTGTATTTCTGAGGTGTCCATAGTGAATTTTCATATCTCATTTCTGATTTGCTTTATGTCTGTTTAGACTCTCTTTTTTTCTTGATAAGTGTGGCTAAGGTTTTATCTGTTTGGTAATATTCTCGAAGAACCAGTTCCTGGTTTCATTGATTCTTTCTATTGTTTTATTCTTCTCAATTCTATTTATTTCTGCTTTGATTATTATTATGTCCCACCGTCTACTGACTTTGGGCCTCATTTGTTCTTTTTCTAGTTTCATTAATTGTGAGTTTAGACTATTCATTTGGGATTGCCTTGTTTCTTGCAGTAAGCCTGTATTGCTATGTACTTTCCTCTTAGAACTGTCTTTGCTGCATCCCACAGGTTTTGAGCTGTTGAGTTGTTGTTTTCATTTGTCTTCATGTAGAGTGAAAAGGTCTTTTGGTAGAACATGGTACAATTGTAGAGGGGATAAGTCAGGGCAAGGCATATAGATTTGGGTTTAATCTCGAAAAAAGGTGATTTTTGAGAAAGGAAATGGAGAGTATAGAGGAATAAAAGAGTGTTCAAGACCAAGTTTTGAGTGATGCCTGTGGCTAAAGGACAGTGAAAAGCACAACCAACTGGAGAAGGTGGACAAGAAATGTGTCAGACTTGGGAGGTGAGAAGAGAGAAAGTCCAGTCTCAAGGAAAGTGACAGAAGAATGTTAAATTCAATTATGAGATTAAGCAGGGCAAAATAACAAATAAAGCAAGATTTGATCAGGACAAGGATCAAAGGTTTTTAAACAGTTCTTGGGAACTCCCTAAGTTCCTGTATGATGTATACATAACGGAACAGCATTTGTCGATGTCATTTCCTTCTGAAGGCAGAAGGTGCATCTTCCCTGTGTGTTCTTAGGAATCTGCATAGAGCTTCATTTGGTGCTTTAAATTCTTGAGTGAGGAGGGAGCACAAGACTGTTGTGTGACATTCTGAATACTGTGCTTACCTTCTTGGTATTATTAGATTATGATGAAGATGACTATGATGCTGATTGTGAAGACATAGATTGCAAGTTGATGCCTCCTCCACCTCCACCCGCAGGACCTATGAAGAAGGATAAAGACCAAGATGCTATTACCTGTGGTAGGTAGTTTGTTTTTATTGACGGAGCAAGTTCAATTCAAAAGTCCAGACTTTTGGTGTGCACATAGGGGGCTATTAAGCGGCTAGGACAGGATACAACTTCCCAAAGTGATTCATACAAATTTCTGTATTAAAGGGAAGCTTTACTTTTAAAACATGTGGCAGCAGTATCTTAACATGCACTCAAGAAGAGGTAGTTTAAACTGGTCAGTGGTACTCAAATCTGGCTGCCCATCAGAATCACTCTAGGTCTTTAAAAAACTATGGATTTCTGACTCTTCATCCCTGGAGGGTCTTAATTCAGAAGATGTGGGATAGAGCTCAGGAATTTCCAAAACTACAGTATCCCAAAGTAATTTCTGATGCAACTCATTTGTGTACTGGTATTTGGAAACTACCCGTTTAGATGATTCTCTTTAAAATAAATTAAATGGGGAAGGCACTCTAGAATGTGTATAAATCATATAGAGCCAATAGCCAGATTCAGAGATTACAAAGGCAGAGTCCTCATTGATCATCTCAGCTCTTCCTCAGTCTGCAATAGTAGTAACCCTGTCCTATGCTAGAATTTGGGGAAGAGCAGTGTCTTTGATCTCCTGTATTTTGATGCTTATGTTAACCTAAGCTACTTCTATTAGAATTTTAAGCCATTTCCTTTTTAGTCTGTGGGCTAAACAGCAGCTATAATTTTATGTCATAGATCTTATTTTATGCTAAATAACTTCATTGTTATCCTATGGCCTTAAAAAAATTCTTCACCTTATGGGTCTCTGAACCAGACATGATAAGGGCTGACTGATGTAAAAATGTATAATTTTGGGCACATTCATTTAACCTAATATATTTACAGGAAGTAGTAAATGTAGTAATAGTGTTTGTTCTCTTTCATCACAACCCTAGGGTACCAGGTACCAGGTGAGTTGGGGATAGTGGGAGATAATGAATTGGAATGAGTGTTTTGGGTTGCATTCTAGTAATCTGGGTTCTTGGAACTATATCCCCTGCCACTGAGCCATGCCTATAAGCCTAGATTGGGGGTTGTTGGCTGAATTTGAGGAAATAATGCTCACACCTACATGCCAAAGGGGTTTCTCTTCCTTGTTGCAGTGTCTGAGGATGGAGAAGGCATCATCTTGCCCTCCATCATTGCCCCTTCCTCTTTGGCCTCAGAGAAAGTGGACCTCAGTAGTTCCTCTGACTCAGAATTTGAGATGGGACCTCATGAAGTAACACAGACAGAATCTGAGAACAGAAAACTGACCCTATCATTGGCTGGGTTTATGCAGTATGATGCCACCAAGCTGTTGCCAAGTGTCACAGAAATTTTCCCAGAATTTCGACCTGGAAAGGTACTTTCTGTGGAGAATGCCCACATTGCAAACCACTGACTTCTTCTAAATACTGAGATCTGTTGTTAAGGTACTGAATATAGAATGGCTTCCTTATTCTTAAAATCTAAAGGTGTCCTTATCCAAGGACATTATAGTAAGTGTTTTTTTTAAGTTGCATGCATTGATAGCACATGTGATTTATATAGTTCTCATTAGAAATCGTTCTTGTTGTCTTAGAAGAATTAGTCAAATTACTAAGGAATACTTCTTTCTTTGCTTTTTTGGAAGAGGTTTTAAATCTGAGTTTAGCGCTCCTTGATCTCTTCTCCACAGTTGAGTAGACCCCTCAAAGTTTCCAGCCCCAGATGTTGCTGTTTTTTTATCTGGCATTTGAGTTTCTGATACGGTAATGTGTTCTGTGTACCAGGAGTTACGCTTCCTACGTCTTTTTGGGCCAGGGAAGATTGTCCCATCTGTTTGGTGGAGTGCTCAGAGAAAGAGGAAAAAGAAGCACCATGATCTGATACAAGAAGAGCAGATCCAGGAGGTGGAGTGCTCAGTAGAATCAGAAACCAACCAGAAGTCTTTGTGGAACTATGACCATGCTCCACCACCACCTCCAAAGCAGTGTCTCTCTGATGATGAAGTAGACAAAATAGGGACCTGCGATTAAGACCTAGGAGGGGAACAAATGAGTTCCCCCTAGCATATGTTTAAATTGGAAATAACACCTTAGTAGGCAGAGTCCTGTGGTGATTACAAGTAATCATGTGTTCAGTCCCAGTGGCTATCCCTTCCTTTTTGTAATAAAAAAGTACTGGGGGCTGGAGGATGGTGATATGTAAACTGGGGAATAGGAGAGTTTGAATGATAAGCACAGTGTGCCATGATATACCTCTGTTGTTTATATTCTAACTCCAGTTCTATTCAAGAATCATCCTTATGGCTCTTTTAACTTGCTCTCCTGCCTATATTCTTAGGACATCTGGGATCAGGAAATCCTCTTCCCCTTCCACTACTTTGTTTTGTTACAGATCACGATGATGGCTCCTGTGGAGTCCGAATTTTCCCAGTCAACTGGAGATATAGATAAAGTGACAGATATCAAACCAAGAGTGCCTGAGTGGCGTTACAGGCCTGCCCGACTGTGGCATGATATGCTGGGTGTCCCTCAAGATGGCAGTGGGTTTGACTATGGCATCAAACTGAGAAAAATGGAACATGAACCTGTGATAAAAAATAGAATGATGGAGGTAAGCAACACTAGTATGTAAGAACAGAATCAGTGTGCCCAGGGCCCTATCAGTTTTATTTTACTTTCCAACTAGGAAGATACTGGGCAGTGTTTCTTTGGTGAAAGATGTGGGTGTCTAAGCCTTTTGTCTCGTAAGGTGTATCACCCTGGCATTTGGTCCCATTGTAAGGATTTTAATTGTGAAATGAGTGCTGTGCCAGACTAGAAGTGGTCCTCCATTATTGGGTGGTTCTCTCAAGTCAAGAACCACATGTGATATATGTAATATGGGATTTGGTGTGAAAACTTTGACCAGTGACCATTCAGGGATTTGTTGTTCCTTCTGTACCTATGCAGGACTTCAGGAAGCTTGAGGAAAGCAATGGCACTGATCTTCTGGCTGATGAAAACTTCCTGATGGTGACACAGCTGCATTGGGAGGAGGATATCATCTGGGATGGAGAGGATGTCAAACCCAAAGGGACAAAACCTCAGCGTGCAAGCCTGAAAGGCTGGCTTCCTTCCAGCATGACGCCGAATGCCATGGCTTATAACGGTCAGCAAGGTTTGTTTCTATGCTGGCTGTGTCCAGCACACTGCCCTTCATCTCAGTCATCCTAATTGGGCTTAGCTGTAATCTTTGCTGCTGCTGAGTCAGGGCAGTGAAATGATTTGGATCTGAGCACTGATTCTAGTCTGTAATAAATTTTTTTTGCACTGTTATTAATGAGCTGGGATTCTCATTAGAAGAATGTGAAAACCATTTTGAAATTAAAGATCTTTCTGAGCTATAATAATTCTTTATATGGTTCACTTTGTTTCCAAAACTCCTTTATCTTTATCATTCAGAATTTGCCTTCTTTCTCTTTAAACATGCCAAAAAAGGTATATTAATACTTAGTGTAGAAACCTTGGAAAATATGTTGTCAAAAGTCCCTGGTAATCCTACCATCCAAAGAGTATTGACTATTAACTTTTTTATATACTTTGTTTTCAGTTTTCTGTCTTGTGTGTGTGTATGTAGTAGCTGGGCTCATCTCTATAGATACAGTTTTTAACTAAGTATTCTATGTTCTAAGTTCTTCATAAATGTTTAATGATATGGGAAACTCATTTTAAACAAAAAACATATGAAGTGGCATACTTGATACCCTGCTTGTGTAAGTAGGGAAGAAAAGCACTGTATATAAACACAGAAAGCTGACTAAAAGCAAATACGGTATGGTTGTCAAAGTGGTTATTCTGGTTTATAAGATCACAGATAGCTGCAGTTTTCTTTATACCTTTCTGTATTTACCAGATTTTCAGTTAACATGGATTACATATATAATTTGGAAGAAAAACAAAAATGTCTTAATTTTTAAATCTAAGAAATTATTTTTTTCCTTCCTCACACACTTTATTGGTTGCACAGTATTCTTACATGGGTGATTTTATAAACTACAAGAATAATTGTATTTTTAATATATTTTACTACCATTTATTGTTACCATATTTTGCCATATCATTTATTACCAAAATTTAACTGATTCCTTATTAAACATATGGCTGTTTAAATTTTGACTCATTAAAGTTATTGCAAGGAGCATTTTTTTCTGCAACATTTTTTAAAGTGAGAAATACACTGTGTCCCGTAGGTTTCTTTTCAGTAGCCACATAAGTAATTCTTCTAACATTTGTTCCTTTTCCCTCTGCTAGAATCATGATTGAAAGGGGCATAAGTGTTTTGTCTATTGCTGAGTTTTTCTTCCTGTTTTGACTAGGTTTTACAGCCACCCTGGATGATGACAAGCCTTGGTATTCCATTTTCCCCATTGACAATGAGGAGCTGGTATATGGACGCTGGGAGGACAATATCATTTGGTCTGCCCAGGCCATGCCCCGACTGTTGGAGCCTCCTGTTTTGACACTTGATCCCAATGATGAGAATCTCATTTTGGGTATGGTACTGTAAGGCCAGTTTTATAATTGACAGCTTGCTGTTAATGTCAAGAGGCAGGAGGAAATGGGTAGGTCATGACTAGAATCTTCTCTGTAGCGGTTTGAGAGAGCAAATGGTGGCTGCTAATTTCTAATATTTGTGTATCATTTAGGGAAAACTTGTAATGTAGGAAAGTTGGAAAGTAGTACCTTTGAGATGTCCTGAGTGTGTTTGGTGAGAGTGAATCATGGACTAGAAGTGGTTTGGAGTGGGATGAGAGATCTGGTTAGGAAGTACAGAGGTACTGGGAGGAAAGGTGAATCTTAGGGATAGCACCTCCAGAGTGATTTTTATTTCATCCTTAGAAATTCCTGATGAGAAGGAAGAAGCCACCTCTAACTCCTCCTGTAAGGAGAGTAAGAAGGAATCATCTCTGAAGAAGAGTCGAATTCTCTTAGGGAAAACAGGTGTCATCAAGGAGGAACCACAGCAGGTCTGTGAAGAGAAAAGGGTCTTAGTGTTTAGAACAAAGAAAGGTAATGGAGAAGGGTAGTCTGACTAAGGCTTGTTTGACGACCTGTCATTTAGAACATGTGTCGTCCAGAAGTGAAAGATCCATGGAATCTCTCCAATGATGAGTATTACTACCCCAAGCAACAGGGTCTAAGAGGCACTTTTGGAGGAAATATTATCCAGGTAAAAGCATTTTTTCTGTGGTGGATGGGAATCACTGCTTTGTTCTGCTGGAGAATAGGGGTTAATCTTGCCTAAGCTAGAGTTAGTATTTAATTAGAACTTTTGTATCTCTTACCTTAGCACTCAATCCTGCTGTGGAGTTATAGCAGCCCTTCTTTCCCACCCACATGGGGCCCATCAAACTCCGGCTGTTCCATCGCCCACCTCTGAAGAAGTATTCCTTTGGGGCACTATCTGAGCCAGCTCCTCATTCAGTCCAGCCCTTGCTAAAGCACATCAAAAAGAAGGCTAAGGTATGATTGAATCCTGGTTAGAAAGAAACAGCCATAAATAACATTGGAGTACAAATTGGGGAAATGCACTGGATATTAGGTGATATTAGGGAATTATTTACTTTCTTAGATGTCATAGAATGTTACTGTGGTTATTTAGGAGACTGTCCTTATTTTTAGGAGATGCGAGCAAGAATACTTCATGGCTGAAGTGCTCTGATGACTGCAATTTTCAGAAATGGTTCTGCAGAATCCATAGGAGATTGTTATAGATAAAACAAATACAGCAAAATATAAACAGTTACATCTAGGTGGTGAGATGATAAGTGTTCATAGTTTTAGCTTTATTATAATGTTTCAAAATTTTTGTGATGAAATGAAAGAAAAGGCAAGTTGAGGTAGTGTTTGGTGTCAGTGTCTCAGAATGAACAGCATCAGTCTGTAGTTTCAGTTACCCTATCAGGAGCTGGACTATATTCTCCTTGTTCTGGGCAGATGAGAGAACAGGAGAGGCAAGCTTCAGGTGGTGGAGAGATGTTTTTTATGCGCACACCTCAGGACTCCACAGGCAAAGATGGAGATCTTATTCTTGCAGAATACAGTGAGGAAAATGGACCAATAATGATGCAGGTTGGAATGGCAACCAAGATAAAAAATTACTATAAGTGGGTGAGTCTACTCAGAAGATCTTTGTTGTTAATATAGCCAGTCAGATGTCCAGTGATAATCTGTAAATGTGTATTTGTCTTTGTTATACTAAAGATTTCTTGGAAGAAAGGAATGGTATCTTAGAGGTAGTAATACTAGTAAAGTGTCAGTCATGCTCATGGAATATTTTGTGTAGGTTTATTGATTATATTCCATGATAATAAGTGAGTCTGCTGTGTTCCTTATAGAAACCTGAAGACCCTGGAGCCCCTGATTGTAAATATGGAGAAACTGTTTACTGCCATACATCTCCTTTTCTGGGATCTCTCCATCCTGGCCAATTACTGCAGGTGAGGAATTCTTTCCTGTTGTAACGTTTTGCTAAAGAAATTGACAGATGAGCTAGTCAGCCCAGAGAGAACCAGCTTTAGTTCATTGAGGTACTACTCTTACATCAAATGTGGGGAAGATCAGTATAATCCAAGAGTGGTTGTAATCCAAAATTTTTTGATCTTTTTATTAAAATTGGCTTCTAATTATGTTATTCATAAGCAAAATTTAAAGTAGTTTTTTGAAAATGCACACTGGTAAATCCAGAAACATCTGGGTGGCAAAGGGAAGTCAACCTGGGATTAATAATTATAGTTAATTTATAAATGTTTAATTTGGATGTGTCCAAGTGGTATGTTTTGACTATATTAGTCGTGGTCATTTTGAGTATTGAACCACACCATAAACTGTGCTATTTAAAGTCCACAACCATAGTAAAATGTTTTATCTTCCTTCTTTGATGGCCGAAGAAAGGCCCTCTGGTAACCTAGCTTTCACACATTTTGTTACAGGGAAATAGAGAGGTCCACAAATGATGTGAGGAAATCTCTAGCACTTGCCTGCCTTGTTTTTCCTCCGCTTAATTTCTCTTGGCAATCTTAACCATTTTCCCTGCTCTTGTACCCTGTGAGTTCCATTATTACTGTTGCTTATTCTCTTAAAGCATCTGAAAAGCCTATTTTTCTTTATCCTTTACATCTATAGTCCATTTTCCAACAGATTTTGAGTATTATCTTCATTCTATTACTGGCATTTTTCTTCCTGTAACTTTCTGTTGAGATGTTCTATCAATCCATCCCCTTCTTTTGTGGCTACCTTTGTAGTTTCTGAAAAATCCTGTTTTATCTTCTCCTGTAATTCTTTTTCTTTCTGTATTTCACAATTAGAATTTTGTTTGCACAGTCGTATATTGAAAATCCTCTTTCTTCTTGTCCACAACTCTGATTTTCTCAGAAGTCTTTCCTTAGATGCACAGGTTTCTTGTGACAGTTGATTCCCATGTGGCTGCTACTTGGGTACAAAATGTTTCTCTCTTCCATGTTTAATATGTCTTCTCTAGCACATATTCTACCTCATTAGCTTTTGTTGTTTTATTTTTAAATTTCTTTAACAAATGTTCTGATCTCATCTGTATTATGTCAGGGGCTAGGGTAGTAGTATAGTACTTGTTTATCAGATGACTTCCATATATAATCTTTATGGCAATCCTGTGAGGTATAAGCATTTTAAGTATCTGTTTTAAAGATGGCGGAAAGTTAAAACTCAGGGACATTAAGTAACTTACCTGACATCATAATAGTGAGTAGCAAAGCCAGTTTCATGACTCCAAATCCTGTAGTTTTCCCTCTGCTGACTCTTAAAGATTGCCAGTGGATAAAAACTTAACCTGTCCAATCCCACTTGATATTCCATATTACAATTTGTTTGTATTACTGGATGGATTTTAGGTGGCATAATGGGGACAAGAGCAGACATGCTTGATTATCCTTTCTCATTAGCTGACCAAATTTCTTAGGGCTTCTCTGTATATAATTTGGTGTTTTTCCTTCTGTTTTAGGCATTTGAGAATAACCTTTTTCGTGCCCCTATTTACCTTCATAAGATGCCAGAAACTGACTTTCTTATCATTTGGACAAGACAAGGTTACTATATTCGGGAATTAGCGGATATTTTTGTGGTTGGCCAGCAGTGCCCCTTGTTTGAAGTTCCTGGGCCTAACTCCAAAAGGACGAATACACATTCGAGACTTTCTGCAGGTAAGAATGAGAGGATAAGGAGGAGGTCAGGATGCACATAAAAGGGTATATGAATGTGGGGGCACATCAAGAAGGATCAAAACACACAGGGGCTTAGCAGGGGAAGGGGCCCTGGTGAGGGCTTTTATTATTTGTTAGATAAAAAACATTTGGCTTATTGGGCAGGTTTTTATTTACGCCTCTTCTGGAAGAGTAAAGATCGGCCACAGCGGATCCGAATGGAAGATATAAAAAAAAAGCCTATTCTTCCCATTCAGAAAGCAGCATCCGGAAGAGGCTAAAGCTCTGCGCTGACTTCAAACGCACAGGTCATCAGTTGTGACTGATTATTTGTCCTCTCTGCCTCTTTCCAAGAAAGGAATTAGGGATTTCCGTTAAAGGATAAGTGTACAGCTAACAAAATGGAAAAAGAAACTGTTAGTCATCTAAAGGAGAAGATAGAAAATCTTTGAATTGTGGAGGCTCTGATTACTTTTTGATTTTGCCTGCCAGGAAATTCAGTGTGATTGTTGGATGTCTTATTTGAGATGTAGGAAAACCTAGCAGGGGTTTTCTTGACCAGTCAGGCTATCTTTGGCTAGGCCACATACCTTTTAGGACATTGCCTGGTTCGGTCTTCGTTTGCTATCCCTGTTGCTGTCAATGAAAGGGCCTTGGGAATTCAGAATGTTCTCATTCTCTCTTATCTTTTTTAGGGATGGACTCAAACTGGTGGTTGCTGAAATCTGATTTTCGTTTACCAACTGAAGAGGAGATCAGAGCTATGGTGTCTCCAGAGCAGTGCTGTGCTTATTATAGCATGATAGCTGCTGAGCAGCGACTAAAGGTGGACACCTTCCTCTTAGGCACTGCTTATGCCTATGGGTTTTTTCAGAGAGACAAAGATGAAGACCATTTTCACTGGCTTAGAAATGATGGTGATTTAGATTATTGCCAGTGATTTAAAAATTCATGTTTTATGAGGTACTCTGCGTGTAGCAGTTCTGGGGAAAACTACAGTTTAGCTGCATATCAGTGGGAAGGGTTGGTGAGGGACCTAGGGCATATTCTTTGCTGTGCAAATCCATTTGGGTGGTGACTTTAATCTTGTTCTTTACAAGATAAGCATGTAAGCAGGGAAGTATTTCTCAGTTGTTTTCCACAGCCTTACGGGTGGGCAGAGATGATGATGTTGGTGCTGGACATGTACTTGAGAGAAGCACAGAAGTATTCTTTTTTTTTTAATTTTGGTATCATTAATCTACAGTTACATGAAGGACATCATGTTTACTAGGCTCCCCCCTTCACCAAGTCCCCCCCACACCCCCGTTCAGTCACTGTCCATCAACATAGTAAGATGATGTAAAATCACTACTTGTCACCAAGTTCACAGTCACTGTCCTTCAACATAGTAAGATGCTGTAGAATCACTACTTGCCTTCTCTGTGTTGCACAGCCCTCCCCGTGCCCCCCCCAACACCATACATGCTAATCGCAACGCCCCCCTTCCTTTCTTCCCGCCCTTATCCCTCCCCTCCCACCCGTCCTCCCCAGTCTCTTTCCCTTTGGTAACTATTAGTCAGCACAGAAGTATTCTTATCAGGCCAAAGTAGAAAAGATCTAGCTGATGTGTGATGGCACAACTCTGTCCCACTGAATTAATGAGTCTGAGTTAATGAGCATCTGTATTTAGCTCCCTCGTGGGCCTTAACTATCCATATATCAGCTGATAAGTTCCTTGAAATGTAATATATCCTCTGATAGCCGATGGTGATAGTTAACAGAATCCATTTTCTGTGCAAAATGTGCTTTGATATTCTGTACTTGGTGTTCAGTGAAATTGTGCTTTGTGCTTTCCAGTTGATTGATAATTGATTGCATGAATTGGTCCTCTTCCAGGATGCTGGCTATGGTGGGAAGTCCTTTATTGCTTCAGAAGAAGAAGATGAGGAAGATTTTCAGATGAAGATTGATGATGAGGCAAGGAAGTACACTAATTTTTATTAGTACATACCATTTATCCTTTTTTTTAAAAAAACAGCTTTATTGTTTATTGAGGATTTTTAGAAAACCCATTTAAAGTGTACAATTTTTATATGTATATATGTTGTATATGTTTTGATGTATGTTGATACCTGTGAAATCATCACGACGAGTGTTTCTGTCACCCCCAAAAGTTTCTTCGTGCCTCTTTGAAGTCCTGTTATCATGCCTCTTCCCTTCTCTCCACCCTCCATGTCCCCTGACAACCACTGATCTGCTTTCTGTAACTATAGATTAGTTTACATTTTCTGGAATTTTAGATAATGGATTCATATAGTATGTATTCTTCTTTAAAATTGTGGTAAAATATACATAATATAAAACATACCATTTTAACCTTTAAGTGCACAGTTCAGTAGTCTTAAGTATATTCACATTGTTGTACAACCAATCTCCAGAACTCTCTTCATCATGTGAAACTGAAACTGTTACCCATTAAACAGTAACTCTCCACTCCTTCCTCCCCCAGCCTCTGACAACCGCCATTCTACTTTGTCTTTCTTTTACTACTTTTAAGTACTTCACCCAAGTGGAATCTTTAAGTATTTGTTGTTAGGTTACTGATTAATTTAATCTAGTGTAATATTCTCAAGGTTCAGCCATGTTGTAGCATGTGCCAGGATTTCCCTTTTTAAGGGTAAAAAGAATTCTGTTGTATGTGTATACCACATTTTGTTTACTCAGCCATTGATGGACATTTGTGTTGCTTTCACCTCTTGACTATTGGGAATACTGCTGCTAGGAACACAGGTGTGAAAACAACTACCCAAACCTTCCATTCTTTTGCATATATACCTAGAAATGGGATAACTCGATCATACTGTAGTTCTATTTTTAGGGTTTTTTTTTTTGAGGAACCTCCATACTGTTTTCCAAAGAAGCCGCACCATTTTATATTGCTCTCAATTGTGTAAGAGTTCCAGTTTATCCACATTTCTCAACACTTGTTATTATTGTTTCTTTGATAGTAGCCAGCCATCCTAATGGGTGTGAGGTAGTACCTCATTGTCGTTTTAATTTGCATTTCCTTAATGGTCAGTGATGTTCAGCATCTTTTCATGTGCTCGTGGGCCATCTGTATGTCATCTTTTGAGAAACAGCTATTCAAGTCCTTTGCTGATTTTTGACTCAGATTCTTTATTTTTTGTTGAGTTGTAGGAGTTCTTTATATATTCTGGATATTAACCTTTCATCAGATAAATGATATGCAAATATTTTCTCCCATTCCACAGGTTGCCTTTTCACATTGTTTTGTGTCCTTTGATACAGAGAAGTTCTAAATTTTGATGAATTCCAATGATCTAATTTTACTTTTGTAAATTGTGCTTTTATCCAAGAAATCATTGCCAAATTAAATGTCATAAAGCTTTTCCCCTATGTTTTCTTCTAAGAGTTTTATGCTTTTAGGTCTTAGATGTAGGTCTTTAATCCATTCTGAGTTAATTTTTATGTGGTGTATGGTGAAGGTCCAACTTCATTAATTTGCATGTGGATATTCTTTTTTTCCAGCACCACTGGTTGACAGTATGTATTCTTTCTTAGGTCTGTCTTTCACTCTGTACTTATGTTGAGATTAATTCAGGTTATTGTGTATATTCAAAGTTTGTTTCATTTTTATTGCTGAACAGTATTCCATAGTATGGATGTACCAGAGTTAGTTTAACTAATCACCTATCTTTAAGGATATTTTGTTGTGCCTAGTTTTTGGCTGTTAGGAGTAAACTACTATGAATATTCATGTATAAATCTCTGTGTGGATGTATGTTTCCTTTTTGCTTGGGTAAATACTTAAGAGTGGAATTACTGGGTCATGTGGTAATTCTGTGTCTAACCTTTGGAGGAACTGTCAGTCTTCTATAGTGGCTGCACCATTTTACATTTCTACCAACAGTGTATCAGGGTTTCAGTTTCTCCACATCTTTGTCAAGACTGGCTATTTTCTGATTTTTTAATTGTGGCCTTTCTAGTGCCTTGTGGTTTTAATTTGCATTTCCCTAATGGCTAAGGATGTTGAGTGTCTGCTTATTTATACACATAACATTTTTGGTCACCTGTTCATCTCTTTTTCCAATTTTAATTTTGTTTTAGTTGCTTTTCTTATTATTGGGTTTTGAAACTTATGTATGTATACTAGGTCTGAGTCCTTAAAGAGGTATGTGATTTGCAAAGATTTTCTCCGTCTTTATTTATTTATTTATTTATTTTTATTTGTTCCTTCAGTTTTTATTATATTATATTATTTTATTTTATTTTATTTTATTTATTTTATTTACTTTACTTTACTTTACTTTACTTTCATTAATCTACAATTACATGAGGAACATTATGTTTACTAGACTCCCCCATCACCAATTCCCCCGCATACCCCCAAACAAACACTGTCCATCAGTGTAGTAAGACGCTATAGAAACACTACTTGTCTTCTCTGTGTTGTACAGCCCTCCCTGTGCCTACCCCCTCCCCACCCAACCCCCGACATTATGTCTGCTAATAGTAATGAGTAATGCCCCTCTTTTATCCCCTTATCCCTTTCCCTTTGGTAACTGTTTGTCCACTCTCAGGTTCTGTGATTCTGCTGCTGTTTGGTTCCTTCAGTTTTTTTCTTTGCTCTTCTACTCCACAGATGAGTGAAATCATTTGACACTTGTCTTTTTCCGCCTGGCTTATTTCACTGAGCATGATACCCTCTAGCTCCATCCATATTGTTGCAAATGGTAGGATTCTTATGGCTGAATAATATTCTCTTGTTTATATGTACCACATCTTTATCCATTCATCTACTGATGGACACCTAAGTTGCATCCATTTCTTGGCTATTGTAAACATAGCCAGTGCTGTGATAAACATAGGGGTGCATATGTCTTTTACAAATAGGGCTGCTGCAGTCTTAGGGTAAATCCCTAGGAGTGGAATTCCTGGGTCAAGTGGTATTTCTATTTTGAGCTTTTTGAGGAACCTCCATACCGCTTTCCACAATGGTTGAACTAATTTACATTCCCACCAGCAGTGTAGGAGGGTTCCCCTTTCCCCACATCTTCACCAGCATTTGTTGTTCCTTGTCTTTTCTATGTTGTCCATCCCAACTGGTGTGAGGTGATACCTCATTGTGGTTTTAATTTGTATTTCTCTGATAACTAGCGATGCGGAGGATCTTTTCATGTGTCTGTTGGCCATGTGAATTTCCTTGGAGAACTGTCTGTTCAACTCCTCTGCCCATTTTTCAATCGGATTATTTGCTTTTTGTTTGTTGAGGTGCGTGAGCTCTTTATATATTTTGGATGTCAACCCTTTAACAGATCGGTTCGTTGAAGTAATTTATGAATATATTCTCCCATACTGTAGGATGACTTTTTGTTCTATTGGTGGTGTCCTTTGCTGTACAGAAACTTTTCAGCTTGATATAGTCCCACTTGTTCATTTTTGCTTTTGTTTCCCTTGCCCGGGAGATATGTTCTTTAAGAAGTCGCTCATGTTTATGTCCAAGAGATTTTTGCCTTTTTTTCCCTTAGAGTTTTATGGTTTCATGACTTACATTCAGGTCTTTGATCCATTTTGAATTTACTTTTGTGTATGGAGTTAGACAGTGATCCAGTTTCATTCTCTCACATGTAGCTGTCCAGTTTTGCCAGCACCAGCTGTTGAAGAGGCTGTCGTTTCCCCATTGTATATCCATGACAGCTTTATCGTGTATTAACTGACTGTATATGTTTGGGTTAATATCTGGACTCTATTCTGTTCCACTGGTCTGTGGGTCTGTTCTTGTGACAGTACCAAATAGTCTTGAGTACTGTGGCTTTGTAGTAGAGTGCGATCCCCCCTGCTTTATTCTTCCTCCTCAGGATTACTTTGGCTCTTCCGGGTCTTCTGTGTTTCCGTATGAATTTTAGAACGATTTTCTCTAGTTTGTTGAAGAATGTTGTTGGAACTTTGATAGGAATTGCATTGATTCTGTAGATTGCTTTAGGTAGGATGGCCATTTTGACAATATTAATTCTTCCTGTCCATGAGCATGAGGGATGTGTTTCCATTTATTGGTATCTTCTTTAATTTCTCTCATGACTGTCTTGTACTTTTCAAAGTATAGGTCTTTCACTATCTTTGTTAGGTTTATTCCTAGGTGTTTCATTGTTTTTGATGCAGCTGTGAATGGAATTGTTTTTCTGATTTGTCTCTCTAGTAGTTCATTGTTAGTGTATAGGAATGCCACAGATTTCTGCGTATTAATTTTGTATCCTGCAACTTTCCTGAATTCAGATATTAGGTCTAGTAGTTTTGTAGTGGATTTTAGGGTTCTTAATGTACAATATCATGTCATCTGCAAACAGGGACAGTTTAACTTCTTCTTTACCAATCTGGATGCCTTTTATTTCTTTGTGTTGTCTGACTGCTGTGGCTAGGACCTCCAGTACTATGTTGAATAGATGTGGGGAGAGTGGGCGTCCTTGTCTTGTTCCCAATCTTAAAGGAAAAGCTTTCAGCTTCTCGCTATTAAGTATGATGTTGGCTGTGGTTTTGTCATATATGGCCTTTATTATGTTGAGGTACTTGCCCTCTATACCCATTTTGTTGAGAGATTTTATAATGAATGGATGTTGAATTTGGTCAAATGCTTTTTCTGCATCTTTGGAAATGCATATGTGGTTTTGTCCTCCTTTTTGTTGATGTGGTGGATGATGTTGATGGATTTTCTAATGTTATACCATCCTTGCATCTCTGGAATAAATCTACTTGATCATGATAGATGATCTTTTTGATGTATTTTTGAGTTCGGTTTACTAATATTTTGTTGAGTGTTTTTGCATCTGTGTTCATCAGGGATATTGGTCTGTAATTTTCTTTTTTTGTGGTGTTTTTCCTTCTTTTTGGTATTAGAGTGATCCTCATAGAATGAGTTTATAAGTATTCCCTGTTCTTCTACTCTTTGGAAAACTTTAAGGAGGATGGGTATTAGGTCTTAACTAAATGTTTGATAACACTCAGCAGTGATTCCATCTGGTCCAGGGATTTTGTTCTTAGGCAGGTTTTTTATTACCAGTTCAATTTTGTTGCTGGTAATTGTTCTGTTCAGATTTTCTGTTTCTTTTTGGGTCAGCCTTGGAAGGTTGTACTTTTCTAGAAAGTTGTCCATTTCTTTTAGGTTACCCAATTTGTTAGCATTATTTTTTTATAGTATTCTGTAATGATTCTTTGTATTTCTTTGGTGTCTGTCTTGATCTTTCCTTTGTCATTTCTGGTTCTGTTTATGTGTGTAGACTCTTTTTTTCTTGATAAGTCTTGCTAGGGGTTTATCCATTTTGTTTATTTTCTCAAAGAACCATTTCCTGCTTTCATTGATTCTTTCTGTTGTTTTATTCTTCTCAATTTTATTTATTTCTACTCTAATCTGTATTATGTCCCTCCTTGAACTGACTTTGGGCCTCATTTATTCTTCCTTTTCTAGTTTTGTTAATTGTGAGTTTACATTGTGCATATGGGATTGATTTTCTTTGCTGAGGTAGGCCTGTATTGCAATATACTTCTGTCTTAGCACAGCCTTTGCTGCATCCCACAGACTTTGAGGTGTTGAATTATTGTTGGTATTTATCTCCATATATTGCTTGATCTCTGTTTTTATTTGGTTATTGATCCATTGGTTATTTAGGAGCATGTTGTAAAGCCTCCATGTGTTTATGAGCTTTTTCATTTTCTTTGCGTAATTTATTTCTGGTTTCATACCTTTGTGGTCTGAGAAACTGGTTTGTACAATTTCAATCTTTTTTTTATTTACCGAGGCTCTTTTTCTGGCCTAGTATATGATCTATTCTTGAAAATGTTCCATGTGCACTTGAGAAGAATGTGTATTGTGCTGCTTTTGGATGTAGCGTTCTGTTGATGTCTGTCAGGTCCGTCTGTTCAATGTATTGTTCAGTGCCTCTGTTTCCTTATTTATTTTGTATCTAATTGATCGGTCTTTTGGTGTGAGTGGTATGTTAAAGTGTCTAAAATGAATGTGCTGTATTCTATTTCCCCTTTTAATTATGTTGGCTTTTGTTTGACATATTTAGGTCCATCTGTTCTAATGTGTTGCTCAGTGCCTCTGTGTACTCATTTTCTGTCTGGTTGAGTGGTCCTTTGGAATGAGTGGTGTGTTGAAGTCTCCTGAAATGAATGCATTACATTCTATTTCTTCGTTAAATTCTGTTATCACATATGTTGGTGCTCCTGTGTTGGGTGCATAGACATTTATAATGGTTATATTCTCTTGTTGGACTGACCCCTTTATCATTATGTAATGTCCTTCTTTATCTCTTGTTACTTTCTTTGTTTTGATGTCTATTTCGTCTCATACAAGTACTGCAACTCCTGCTGTTTTCTCCCTATTAATTGCATGAAATATCTTTTTCCATCCCTTCACTTTTAGTCTCAACAGAATCCTTATAGGCAGAAAGGAGTGGCGTGATTTATTTAATGCAATGAAGCAGAAAGGCCTCAAACAAAGGGGCCCTTTGAACCAAGATTTTGTTCACTTCACTTTTAGTGCATATCTTTGGGTTTAAAGTGAATCTCTTGTATGCAGTATATAGATGGGTTTTGTTTTTTATCCATTCAGTGACTCTATGTCTTTTTATTGGTGCATTCAAACCATTTACATTTAGGGTGATTATCGATAGGTATGTACCTATTGCCTTTGTAGTCTTTAGATTCGTGGTTATCAAAGGCTCAAGGTTAACTTCCTTACTATCTAAGAGTCTAACTTAACTCACTTAATATGGTATTACAAACAGTCTAAAGGTTCTTTTTTTTTCTGTGTCTTCCTCCTCCATTCTTTATATATTAGGTGTCATATTCTGTACTCTTTGTCTATCCCTTGATTGACTTTGGGGACAGTTAATTTAATTTTGCATTTGCGTTGTAATTAGCTGTTCTACTTTCTCTACTGTGGTTTTATTACCTGTGGTGACAGCTATTAAACCTTAAGAACACTTTCATCTGTAGCAGTCCCTCCAAAATACACTGTAGAGATGGTTTGTGGGAGGTAAATTCTCTCATCTTTTGGTTGTCTGGAAATTGTTTAACCCCTCCTTCAAATTTAAGTGATAATCTTGCTGAATCAAGTAATCTTGGTTCAAAGAGCCCCTTTGTTTG
This sequence comes from Manis pentadactyla, assembly GCF_030020395.1. NCBI lineage: Eukaryota > Metazoa > Chordata > Mammalia > Pholidota > Manidae > Manis > Manis pentadactyla. Next base: position 10,739,125 of record NC_080038.1, read on the forward strand.
AGGCCTTTCTGCTTCATTGCATTAAATAAATCACGCCACTCCTTTCTGCCTATAAGGATTCTGTTGAGAAATCTGATGATAGCCTGATGAGCTTCCCTTGTATGTGTTCTTGTTTCTCTCTCTGGCTGCTTTGAATAGTCTGTCCTTATCCTTGATCTTTGACATTTTAATTACTCTATGTCTTGGTGTTGTCTTCCTTGTGTCCCTTGTCCTGGGAGATCTGTGCACCTCCATGGTCTGAAAGACAATCTCCTTCTCCAGATTGGGGAAGTTTTCAGCAATTACCTCCTCAGAGACACTTTCTGTCCCTTTTTCTTTCTGTTCTCTTTCTGGTACCCCTATAATGCAAGTATTGTTCTGTTTCTATTGGTCACACAGTACTCTCAATATTCTTTCATTCTTAGGGATCCTTTTGTCTCTCTGTTCCTCAGCTTCTTTGTATTCCTCTTCTCTAGTTTCTATTTCATTTATTGTCTCCTCCACCATACCTAATCTGCTTTTAATACCCCCATTGTGCTCTTCAATGATTGTATCTCCGACCGGAATTCCCTCCTGAGTTCTTGAATATTTTTCTGTACCCACATAAGCATGATAATCATTTTTATTTTGAACTCTCTTTCAGGAAGATTCATGAGGTCAGTGTCATTTAAATGATCCTGAGGAGTTGTGTTAATAATTTAAATTTCAACCAGGTTCTTTTGGCATTTCGTATTTGTGTATGGGCCCCTCTTGTATCCAGAAGCTCTGCTCTGTGGAGCTGCTCAGCCCCTGAAGCAACGTCAAGGGCCGCAGGGGAGTGGTATTGGTGCCTGGGGGAGGAAACAGCTGTTTCCTGCTTCCCAGCTGCTGTGACTGTCTCCAGTGTCTGAACCAGTGGGCCAAGCACACAGGTATAAGCCTCTGTGCTTTGCGTTTGTAGTTGCTGTAAACAGATCTTCCCTCTGGCTGTCCTAACGCCAGGGTAAGGTTTGCCGGTTTGCAAGCCAGGTGGGGCTAGCTGGGAGGAATGTGCAGTTGGGTGTGTATCACCGAGGGGTTCCTTGGTGGTGCATAGCCGGCCTGGAAGCTGGAGTACCTAAAGACTGTGAAAGCTCCCAACCTGCTGGGCAGAGTGCACTCGGACAATTTTGTCCACTTTCTTTTCTCCTGAGCATTACTGCTCTGTGCAATCCTTGCCCCTTTAGAAGCCCTCTTGCTAAGGGCTTCCTTGTTAGGAAGTCTCTTAGATCGCCCACCTTTCTTTTGTCCCAGGACTGCCGGATATGGATCCCTGCTTTCCACAAGCAGCTGGAATCTCAATCTCTCCAGGAATTCTGCCTGTCTTAGTTAATCACGAGAGTACCATGCAAGCACCACGAAATGTGTGTATGTGCTCCCAGAGTAGATCAGCAGTCTCAGTCCACCACTCCCTTCCCACTCTGTTTCTCTTCCTTCCTGGCAGTGAGCTGGGGTTGGGAAAGGCCTTGGGTCCAGCTGGGCCACGGCTTTGGTACCTTACTCTGTTCTGTGAGGTTTATTCCTTTCACCAGGTTTATGCAGTTTGGCACGACCCTCGTTCCTGTTCTCCTTTCAGGATTACTCGTATTAATTATATTTTTGTATTTTATGCGGTTTTAGAAGGAAGCCTCCGTCTCACCTCTCATGCCTCCATCTTTAATCCTCTCCTCCTTGATCACTTTCTAGGTAATCATTTGTAGTCTTAACTAGTCTGCATGGAGAAACACATTCCCCTACTCTTAATTTCCTTACTGTTTTGTGGGATTTCTAAAAGGTATTCAGGATTCCAGGAGAGAGAGGACAGACCGTTTTGAGCAAACCAGTGGCAGAGGTGAAATGGACTCTGATTCAATGCTCCTGGGGTTGGGGCTAGTGTTTTGTAAAGCATGATTTATCATCTAATCATGAAAATATGTGGGTCATTCTAAAGAAGTAATTGGACAGTCAAATGCAGTTGTCAGTCTAACTTTTGTGCATCACGAGGATGGGGGCAACACCATCTCTGAGAACTCTCAGGGAAGCCCAACGAATATTGGAGTGAAGGATACCACTGTTCCACATATTCCTTCTTCTAAAGGCTGAAATCTTAACTTCTATTTAAAATCATGATTTAATTACCATAGAAAAGAAGAACAGCAAGCTCTGAGCCCTGGGCAGCTTTATGTAGCAATTGGTTTTTGTGGATAGTTTACAAAAGCATCAAATTGTGTTACTGTAATTGATCCAACTTTCTATCATGGCTAGACATAGAGCAAATGTGCTCCATAACCCTTAGAATCTTTTTCTATATGTCAGGTTCACACAGCTCCTTGGAACACTACAAGGGCCTTCATTGCTGCCATGAAGGGCAAGTGTCTCCTGGAGGTGACTGGGATGGCAGATCCCACAGGGTGTGGTGAAGGGTTCTTGTATGTGAAGATTCCAAACAAACCAACATGGCAGAAGGTGAGAGTGTCTGAATTTCTGTAGGATGAGAATCAAGGAAGAAAGAAAGGAAGGTTAAGGAGTCGTGATGAATAGGATGCATGATCTAGGAAGCAGTTAAGTTGACAGGATGATTTAAGTGGCTACTACAAGGAATTCAGCTCTCTAGGATTCTTACCCGTTTTGTTGTATTTTGTTTTTGACGTAGGATGATAAGGAGCCTCAGTCAGTGAAGAAAACATTGACAGGAACAGATGCAGATCTCTGTCACCTCTCTCTGAAAAATGACAAGCAACTTCTTCGTAAACTCGGTGTGCTTGAGGAAAAGCTGAGTGTGGAAAAGGAAAACGTAGAGGCTCCTAGGGGCTTTGCACAAGGAGGGAAGAGCTAGTAGGCAGATGTAAGAAACTGTCTGGAGGATTTTGTGGTGTAAGTTGTGGGGGCCTGGGTCTTGGGTACTTTTTCAGGAGTTAATTCTAAAGCTTTCTGTTTAAAATATTTTGGGTGTTGTTTTTTTGGTCTAGCTCTCTAACCATGTGTCTTGGTTTGCTCTTTGAAATCCCTGAATAATTGGTGTGTGTGTGTGTGTCTCTCTTGTAGATTAAAAAGTTTTCCTGCTGGGAAGTGATTGATGCAGTACGCACAATGTTAACAGAACAGGCCGGCTCTGGAGAGGGACCCATGAGTAAATTTGCTCATGGATCAAGGTTTTCTGTGGCTGAACATCAAGAGCGTTACAAAGAGGAATGTCAGCGCATCTTTGACCTGCAGAACAAATGTGTTTTAGTGCTGCAGAAAATCCAATCTGGAAAAGTGGGGGAGTCCAAGACACTATTTTATAAAGGAGAAACCTAACTATGTTTTAGTCACACCTAATAATATAACTAGGTAGTAAGGTATCTGGAGATTTCAGGATGGCATCTGTTCATATACTGCTAGAGTACCTACTTTATTCAAAGCAACTTGGCAAAGGTTTTGAATGGCAAGTGGTGCTAGGTTTGAGCTCTGGGTTCCATGGCAACTTTTATACAGTGGTGATAGGGGACAGGAAGTTGTATGTTCTCTGAAGGCTTACTGTTGAGAGGATGGTAATGCCCTAATTCAGAATGACCAATAATATATTGATGTGTTTCTCAGGGTCTCTCCAGGAATTCTGAAAGAGTTGTGCTATTTCGTATTTCAAACTTGCCTTGTTCTCTAAATGTCTAGGAAAACTTGTAAAGCTTTTCCGTTAAGGGCCCCATATCTTAGTGGATTTTGGGTCTTGTTTTTAAGGCTGACTTCCCAATTTCCTACTGTAGCCTCAAACTGTTTCTTCAGCTCTTTGTAAACTTTTGTATTTCCCCTTGTGTTAATTTAAGATTGTTTTTTTTCTCTTTTTAGGGTTTTGTCATCAAATGAAGTCTTATCAACTGACACAGATAGCAGCTCAGCTGAAGGCAGTGACTTTGAAGAAATGGGAAAGAACATCGAGAACATGTTGCAGAATAAGAAAACCAGTTCTCAGCTATCACGTGAACGGGAGGAGCAGGAGCGGAAGGAACTACAGAGGATGTTATTGGGTGAGGGTAGTGGCTTCACAGACAGACGAGAAAGATTAAAAAGTATAAATAACTGCAAACTAATCACTGAGGCAATGCTGGAGGCAGCAGATGTAGGGATGAGTGTAGAAAGATGACCTGTAGATGAGGTAAGAAAGATGACTGCAAACTGGACTCTAGGTTGTGGGGCATAGATGGAGGAGATGCTATCAGTCCACTGCTGTCTCTGCATCAGGCCTGGCCAAGCCAGGCTGTCAGTGCTGTCCATCAAGTGAGCTTTCTGGGCATTCTTCGTAAAGGGTAAGAGTTTTTAATACAGAATCTGAATGAATTTGGGGGTTGGTTCTTGAACCCTCTGCAATCAGTATGTCAAATTCTGTGCAAATGTGCCTTTTCTGAGATCATCCATGGCTTTCAGACGATTTTCAGAAGAGTCTGAGCCCCTAAAAAGAGCTAAAAAACCACCAGCCAAAAATTGCAGAAGTTGAGCGTGAAGGGTGATAGTGGCCTGAAGTGGTGTGGGATATATATGGACTTTGGAAATGAAAAGAGGAAAAAAAAACAAGCTGACTTTGAGATTTCTCTCTGGGCTTGCTAGGAAGATGGTGGTACCATTGATTAAAGTAGCAAATTTCAAAGAAAGAAGCAGGTTTAACACGGGGAGGTGTGGAGTTTGAGGTCCCCATGCCACTACCTAGTGTAGATGGCAAGCAGGCAACTGAAAAGTTGGATGTAGATACAGAGAGAGAATAAAGGCTGAAGATGAAGGTTTACATAACTGTTCTCACTCATAGTAGTCTTTTCCTTTGTTTCCTCCTCTTTGTAAAAGCTTTGTGTAATTTTGTTGTTTTGACTACATTATAAAGATGTAATAAAGCCTCTTCACCAGTGTGGTCCTGGATCAGCTGTATCTACATCACATGGGAGCTTGTTAGAAATGCAGAAATCTCAGGGCTCACCACAAACCTACTGATTAGATTCTGTGTTTTAACAAGATCCTCAGGTGATTCCCACTCATTCATAATTAAAGTTTGAGACGGATACTCTGGACTTGTTTCTGTGGTGCATGGGTACTTTTTTTTTTTATTAAGGTATCCTTGATATACAATCTTATGCTCAGGTTTCACATGAGCAACATTGTGGCTACTACATTCCCCTCATTAAGTCCCCACCACATGTCCCATTACAGTCACTGTCCATCAGCATAGTAAGATGCTATAGAGTAATTACTTGCCATCTTTGTGCTATATACTTCCTTCCCCGTGCCCCCCACTACATTCGGTGCACTAATCATAATGCCCCTTAATCCTCTTACACTCCCTTCGCACCGACACTCCCCAGTCCCTTTCTCTTTGGTAACTGTTAGTCCATTGCTGTTTTGTTCCTTTTTGCTTTGTTGTTATATTCCACAGGTGAATGAAATCATTTGGTACTTGTCTTCAGCTGGCTTATATCACTGAGCATATACCCTATAGGTCTGTCCATGATGCAAATGGTAGGATTTGTTTTCTTCTTATGGCTAAATAATATTCCATTGTGTATATGAACCACACCTTCTTTATCCATTTATCTACTGATGAGCACTTAAGTTGCTTCCATAGGTTGGCTATTGTATGTTATATTGTGCTGTGATAAACATCAGGGAGCAAAGGCCTTTTTTATTTTTTATTTTGGTATAATTAATCTACAATTACATGAGGAACTTTATGTTTACTAGACTCCTTCCATCACCAAATACCCCCACATACCCCATTACAGACACTGTCCATCAGCATAGTAAGATGGTGTAGAATCACTACTTGTCTTCTCTGTGTTGTACAGCCCTCCCCATTTCTGCCCTCCCACATTATACATGCTAATCATAATGCCCCCATTCTTTTCCCCACCCCTTATCCCTCCCTTCCCACTCATCCTCCCCAGTCCCTTTCCGTTTGGGAACTGTTAGTCTGTTCTTGGTTTCTGTGAGTCTGCTGCTGTTTTGCTCCTTCAGATTTTTTCTTTGTTCTTATACTCCACATATGAGTGAAATCATCTGATACTTGTCTTTCTCCACCTGGCTTATTTCACTGAGCATAATACTCTCTAGCTCCATCCATGTTGTTGCAAATGATAGGTTTGTTTTCTTATGGCTGAATAATATTCCATTGTGTATATGTACCACATCTTGTTTATCCATTCATCTACTGATGGACACTTAGGTTGCTTCCATTTCTTGGCTATTGTAAATAGTACTGCGATAAACATACGGATGCATCTGTCTTTTTCAAACTGTGCTGTGGCATTCTTAAGGTAAATTCCTAGTAGTGGAATTCTTGGGTCAAATGGTATTTCTATTTTGAGTTTTTGATTAACCTCCATACTGCTTTCCACAATGGTTGAACTAATTTACATTCCCACCAGCAGTGTAGGAGGGTTCCCCTTTCTCTAAAACCTCGCCAACATTTTTTGTTGTTTGTCTTTTGGATGGTAGCCATCCTTACTGGTGTGAGGTGATACCTCATTGTGGTTTTAATTTGTATTTCTCTGATGACTAGGGAAGTGGAGCATCTTTTCATGTGTCCGTTGGCCATCTGAAATTCTTCTTTGGAGAACTGACTGTTCGGCTCCCCTGCCCATTTTTTAATTGGATTATTAGCTGTTTGTTTGTTGAGGTGCGTGAGCTCTTTATATATTTTGGATGTCAACCCTTTATCGGACCTGTCATTTATGAATATATTCTCCCATACTGTAGGATGACTTTTTGTTCTATTGGTCGTGTCCTTTGCTGTACAGAAGCTTTTCAGCTTGATATAGTCCCACTTGTTCATTTTTGCTTTTGTTTCCCTTACCTGGGAGATATGTTCATGAAGAAGTCGCTCATGTTTATGTCCCTGAGATTTTTGCTTATGTTTTCTTCTAAGAGTTTTATGGTCTCATGACTTACATTCAGGTCTTTGATCCATTGTGAATTTACTTTTGTGTATGGGGTTAGACAGTGATGCAGTTTCATTCTCTTACATGTAGCTGTCCAGTTTTGCCAACACCAGCTGTTGAAGAGGCTGTCATTTCCCCATTGTATGTCCATGGCTCCTTTATCGTATATTAATTGACCATATATTTTTGGGTTGATATCTGGACTCTGTATTCTGTTCCATTGGATTGTGGGTCTGTTCTTGTACCAGTACCAAATTGTCTTAATTACTGTGGCTTTGTAGTAGAGCTTGAAGTTGGAAAGCGAGATTTCCCCTTGCTTTATTCTTCCTTCTCACCATTGCTTTGCCTATACTGGGTCTTTTGTGGTTCCATAAGAATTTTAAAACTATTTGTTCCAGTTCATTGAAGAATGCTGTTGGTATTTTGATAGGGATTGCATTGAATCTGTAGATGGCTTTAAGCAGGATGGCCAATTTAGCAATATTAATTCCTAGCCAAGGGCATGGGATGAGTTTCCATTTGTTAGTGTTCTCTTTAATTTCTCTTAAGAGTGTCTTGTAGTTTTCAGGGTATAGGTCTTTCACTTCCTTGTTTAGGTTTATTCCTAGGAATTTTATTCCTTTTTTGATGCAATTGTGAGTGGAAATGTTTTCCTGATTTCTCTTTCTGCTAGTTCATCGTTAGCATGTAGGAAAGCAACAGATTTCTGTGTATTAATTTTGTATCCTGCAACTTTGCTGAATTCTGATATTAGTTCTAGTAGTTTTGGAGTGGAATCTTTAGGGTTTTTATGTACAAAATCATGTCATCTGCCAATAGTGACAGTTTGACTTCTTCTTTGCCAGTCTGAATGCCTTGTATTTCTTTGTTTTGTCTGATTACCATGGCTAGGACCTCCCGTACTATGTTGAATAACAGTGGGGAGACTGGGCATCCCTGTCTTGTTCCCGATCTCAGAGGAAAAGCTTTCAGCTTCTCGCTGTTTTGAGTATGATGTTGTCTGTGGGTTTGTCATATATGGCCTTTATTATGTTGAGGTACTTTTCCTCTATACCCATTTTTTGGAGAGCTTTTAATCATGAATGGACGTTGAATTTTGTCAAATGCTTTTTCAGTGTCTATGGAGATGATCATGTGGTTTTTGTCCTTTTTGTTGATGTGGTGGATGATGTTGATGGATTTTTGAATGTTGTACTATACTGGATTCCCAGAGATAAATACCACTTGACTATGGTGTATGATCCTTGTGATGTATTTTTGAATTTGGTTTGCTAATATTTTGTTGAGAATTTTTGCATCTATGTTCATCAGAGATATTGGCTTGTAGTTTTCTTTTTCTGTGGGGTGTTTGCCTGGTTTTAGTATTAGAGTGATGCTGGCTTCATAGAATGTTTGAAAGTATTCCCTCCTCTTCTGTTTTTAGGAAAACATTAAGGAGAATGGGTATTATATCTTCTCTATATGTCTAATTCAACAGTGAATCCATCTGGCCCAGGAGTTTGGTTCTTGGGTAGTGTTTTGATGGCTGATTCAATTTTGTTGCTGGTAATCAGTCTGTTTAGATTTTCTGTTTCTTCCTTGGTTAACCTTGGAAGGTTGTATTTTTCTAGGAAGTTGTCCATTTCTTCTAGGTTTTCCAGCTTGTTAGCATATAGATTTTCATAGTATTCTCTCATGATTCTTTGTATTTCTGTGGGGTCCGTCATGATTTTTTCTTTCTCATTTCTGATTCTGTTGATGTGTGCAGTTTCTCTTTTTCTCTTAGTTAGTCTGGCTGGGGGGTTATCCATTTTGTTTACTTTCTCAGAGAACCAGCACTTGGTTTCATTGAGTCTTTTCTATTGTTTAATTCTTTCCATTTTATTTTTTCTCTGATCTTTATTATGTCCCTCCTTCTGCTGACTTTGGGCCTCATTTGTTCTTCCTTTTCCAGTTTCAATAATTGTGACTTTAGACTCTTCATTTGGGATTGTTCTTCCTTCCTTAAATGGGACTGGATTGCTATATACTTTCCTCTTAGCTTTCCTGCATCCCACAGAAGTTCGGGCTTTGTGCTGTTGTCATTTGTCTCCATATATTGCTGGATCTCTGTTTTAATTTGCTCATTGATTCATTGATTATTTAAGAGCATGTTGTTAAGCCTCCCTGTGATTGTGAGCCTTTTTGTTTTCTTTGTACAATTTATTTCTAGTTTTATACCTTTGTGGTCTGAGAAACTGGTTTGTACAATTTCAATCTTTTTTGAATATACCGAGGCTTCTTTTGTGGCCTAGTATGTGGTCTATTCTGGAAAATGTTCCATGAGCACTTGAGATGAATGTCTGTTCTGCTGCTTTTGGGCGTAGATTTCTGTCAAAGTCTGTTAGGTCCAACGGTTCTAATGTGTTGTTCAGTGCCTCTCTCTCCTTACTTATTTTCTTCCTGGTTCATCTCTCTTCAGAGTGAGTGGAGTGCTGTAAGTCTCCTAGAATGAATGCATTGCATTCTATTTCCCTCTAATTCTGTTAGTATTTCTTTCACATATGTATGTGCTCCTGTTTTCAGTGCATAGATATTTTTAATGCCTTTATCTTCTTGTTGGATTGACCCCTTTATCATTATGTAATGCCCTTCTTTTTCTCTTGTGACTTTCTTTGTTTTGAAGTCTATTTTGCCTGCTACAAGTACTGCATCTCCCGCTTTTTTCTCCCTATTAGTTGCATGAAATATCTTTTTCCATCCCTTCACTTTTAGTCTGTGTATATCTTTGGCTTTAAAGTGAGTCTCTTTTATGCAGCATGTAGATGGGTCTTGTTTTTTAATCCATTCTGTGATTCTGTGTCCTTTGATTGGTACATTCAGTCCATTTACATTTAGGGCGATTATCGATAGGTATGTGCTTATTGCTATTGCAGGCTTCAGATTCATGGTTACCAAAGGTTCAAGGATAACTTCCTTAAGAGTCTTAACTCACTTAATATGCTATTAGAAACACAATCTAAAGGTCCTTTTTTTTCCCTCCTCCTTTGTCTTCCTCCTCCATTCTTTATATATTAGGTATCATATTTGGTACTCTTTGGCTATCCATTGAATGACTTTGGATGTAGTTCAGTTAATTTTGCATTTGTTTAGTACTTAACTGTTCTACTTTCTTTACTGTGGTTTTATTACCTCTGGTAACAACTATTAAACCTTAGGAACACTGCCATCTGTAGCAGTCCATCCAAAATACACTGTAGAGATTGTTTGTGGGAGGTAAATTCTCTCAGCGTTTGCTTTTCTGGAAATTGTTTAATCCCTCCTTCAAATTTAAATGATAATTTTGCTGGATAAAGTATTCTTGGTTTGAGGCCGTTCTGCTTCATTGCATTAAATATATCATGCCACTCCCTTCTGGCCTGTACGGTTTCTGCTGAGAACTCTGATGATAGCTTGATGGGCCTTCCTTTGTATGTGATCTTATTTCTCTGTATGGCTGCTATTAATAGTCTGTCCTTTTCCTTGATCTTTGACATTTTAATTACTCTATGTCTTGGTGTTGTCTTCCTTGGGTCCCTTGTGCTGGGAGATCTGTGCACCTCCATGGCCTGAGAGACTATGTCCTTACCCAGATTGGGGAAGTTTTCAGCAATTATCTCCTCAAGACAGTTTCTATCCCTTTTTCTCTCTCTTCTTCTTCTTGTACCCCTATAAGGCAAATATTGTTCCGTTTGGATTGGTCACACAGTTGTCTCTATATTCTTTCATTCTTAGGGATCCCTTTTTCTCTCTGTGCCTCAGCTTCTTTGTATTCCTCTTTTCTAGTTTCTATTTCATTTATCGTCTCCTCCACCGTATCTAAACTGCTTTTAATAGCTTCCACTGTGGTCATCAACGATTGCATCTCCCACCAGAATTCATTCCTGAGATCTTGAATATTTTTCTGTACCTCCATGAGCACGTTAATGATTTTTATTTTGCTCTCTGTTTCAGGAAGATTCATAAGGTCGATGTCATTTAAATCTTTCTCAGGTGTTGTCTTTATAATTTTACTTGGAACCAGGTTCCTTTGGCGTTTCATATTTGTATATGGTGCTCTCTAGTACCCAGAAGCTCTGTTGTTTGGAGCTGCTCAGCCCCTGAAGCAATGTCAGGGGTTGCAGGGGAATGATATTGGTGCCTGGGGGGAGGAAAGAGCTTTTTCCTGCTTCCCAGCTGCTATGCCTGTCTCCACTGCCTGAACCAGTGGGCCGAGTACACAGGTGAAAGTGTCTATGCTTTGCGTCTGTAGTTGATGTAAACAGATCTCCCTCTGTCTGGCCTAACGCCAGAGTTGGGTTTGCCAGTTTGCAAGTCAGGTGGGGCTGGCTGGAAGAAAGGCGCACTTGGGTGCGTACCACCGAGGGGGTCCTTGGTGGTGCGTAGCCAGCCAGGAAGCTGGAGCACCTAAAGACTGAAAGCTCCCAACCTGCTGGGCAGAGTGCACCCAGACAATTTTGTCTACTTTCCTTTCTCCTGAGCAGTAAGCTCTGTGCAATCCTTGCCCCTTCAGCAGCCCTCTTGCCAAGGGTTTCCTTGTTAGGAAGCTTCTCAGACTGCCCACCTTTCTTTTGTCACCAAGCAGCTGGGTAAGGATCCCTACTTTCCACAAGCGGCTGGAACCTCAGTCTCTCCAGGAATTCTGCCGGTCTTAGCTTTCCAACCTCCTAATTGTGGGAGTACCCTGCAAGCACCATAAAATGTAGGTTTGTGCTCCCAAAGTAGGTCTCTGGAGTTAGGTCTTCAGCAGTCCCAGGCCTTCATTCCCTCTCTGCTCCATTTCTCTTCCTCCTGCTGGTGAGGTGGGGTGTTGTAAGGGCCTTGGTCCCGCTGGGCCACAGTTTTGGTACATTATCCTGTTCCGGGAGGTCTGCTCTTTTCTCCAGTTGTATGCAGTCTGGTGTAGTCCTGTGTCCTATTGGTCTTTCAGGATTTCTTGTATTTATTATATGCGGCTTTAGGAGGAAACCCCTGTCTCACCTCTCACACTGCCATCTTTAATCCTCCTTCCTGAAGTTCTTCTTTGGGGAAGTGTCAGTTCAGATCCTTTGCCCATTTTTTAATTGGGTTAGTTGCTTTTTGTGTGTTAAGGCGGGTGGGTTCTTTATATATTTTGGATGTTAACTCCTTTTCTCATACGTCATTTATGAATATATTCTCCCATACTGTAGGATGCCTTTTTGTTCTACTCATGGTGTCCTTTGCTGTACAGAAGCTTTTTAGTTTGAAGTACTCCTACTTCTTCTTTTTTGCTTTTGTTTCCCTTGCCTGAGGAGATGTGTTCATAAAAAAGTTACTCATGTTTATATTCAAGAGAGTTTTGCTTATGTTTTTATCTAAGTTTTATGGTTTCATGACTTCATTCAGATCTTTGATCCATTCAGGTTTACTTTTGTGTATGGAGTTAGACAGTAATCCAGTTTCATTCTTTTAGATATGGCTGTCCAGTTTTGCCAGCACCATCTGTTGAAGAGGCTGTCATTTCCCTATTGTATGCCCATGGCTCCTTTATCGTATATTAATTGGCCATATATGTGTGGGTTTATATCTGGGCTCTCTGTTCTCGTCTATTGATCTATGGCTCTGTTCTTATGCCAGTAGCAGATTGTCTTGATGACTTTGGCTTTGTAGTAGAGCTTGAAGTTGGGAAGCATAATCCCCCCTGCTTTATTCTTCCTTCTAAGGATTACTTTGGATATTTGGTTTCTTTTGCGATTCCATATGAATTTTAGAGCTATTTGGTCCAGTTCATTGAAAAATGCTGTCAGTATTTTGATAGGGATTTCATTGAATCTGGGTACTTTTCTTACGATGATCATCAGCTGTTTCCTGCTTTGACTTTTCTCTTGTGCTATTCAGAGGAATGAGATTATACCTCTTGCTGCTCTGTCCCCTATAACAACATGTAGTTTTTGGAGAACTTTTCAGATTTTGTACTTATAAAAACAGGAACATTGATGGTGGTAAAGTGAAGTCATGAAAAGACGAATCAGTGTATTTGGGGGGCTGGTGGTGACTTTGGTTCTTTCTGTAGAGCCATGGTTTTGTGGCATGTAGAGCTTCAGTGTCTCTACCCAATCCCAAGAAAATGGCTCTTTGAGTCATAGGGGTAGTTTGTCGAAATCTATTTCTGCCTTGCAGCAGCAGGCTCAGCAGCAGCAGGAAACAATCACAGAGACAATGACACAGCTTCTGTGACTAGCCTGAACTCTTCTGCCACTGGCCGTTGTCTTAAGATTTATTGCACATTTCGAGATGAAGAAGAGAGAGAGTATGTTCACTGTGAGACAGTTAAAAAGGCAGCTGTCATCGATGCCTGTGTGTATACAGAACACAAAAGATGAGGAATTCATGTGAGTTTAATTCACCACTGTGGTGTGGTAAGGAGAATGAGAAGAATGGTGGGGAATTGGGGTAAGGGTGGGTGCTTGAGTTTTAGAAACTGTTTTCTGAACCGTTTTCCCTAGAAATCTATTAACTGGGAGCAGTCTTGTGTTCATTTACATCTTTGGGTTTGAAGCCAAAGATCACAGGGAGAACTCCAAATGTGCCACCAAAAAGGCATGCTTTCAGTTCCCCCTGGGTCCTTCGCATTTTAGTTGGTTGGTTGTTAAAAATATTAGGGTTTACTCACAACTTCTCATTCTGGGAGAGAGGCCTCTGTGCCTGCGCAAGGCTGATGATTAAGGGAAATGCGAATGCCAGGTAGTCACTTGTTTTTCCGTCTGGATGGATTACTTTAGTTTTGAGATGTTCAGCTAATAGAATTGTCTTGTTGGTTAAAGTGCTCATGGTTCTGTGATATTTTTCTCTTTGTTATTAGTCGAAAATTTGCCCTTTTTGATGAGCAGCATCGAGAAAAGATGCGAAAACAACGGCGCAGGATTCAAGAGCAGCTGAGGCGGCTTAAGAGGAACCAGGAAAAGGAGAAGCTTAAGGGCCCTCCTGAGAAGAAGCGCAAAAAAATGAAGCCGCGTCCTGACCTAAAAGTAAGTATGATGTGTGTGGGCATGATCATAAAGAAGAAAGCAAACCTTTCCCTTTAGCTTCTCGTATCCTCCCTTACTGGGAACGAGGGCAGTGTCATGGAAAGCTAGTTTCAAATGATGTGGCTGCTTGGGTGTTAACAGTACTGGTGTGACTGATACTGATAACACCAATTTGGTGCCCTTGGGGGTAATTTTGTACTTTGTCTGTTGGAAGAATTTTCTAGGAGTCGAGGTAGGTTCGGTAGATTTTTTTTACATGCACATTCATGTACTTAGATACATATTTACACACACACGTATCTTATTTTTAAATTGTACAAATTAACAGAAGCAACAGAGAAAAACACAATACGGGTTGCTTTGCAAAACCCAGATAGGAATGCAGATGGTACTGTACAATGTAGCTGTAATATGACTCATAAAATGAGGCAACTATGGTACAATGGAAAGAGCCATGGACTTGGAAACAAGATCTGGACTCAGGTTCTGGTTCTACCATTTGATAGCTCTGTGACCGTAACCACTTCAAGCCTATTTTCTATAAAATGACACCTGTCCCACAGTGTTGTTGTATTAAGTGACCTAATGCATGGGAAGCACTTTATAAACTGTAAAATTCTTGACAGATATAAACTGCTGTTATGTGTACTGAGGTCATTAGTATTTTAGTGTTTCTTTCTTGTAGGTGATATGATATAAACGTGACACAGTACTGACCTCATTTTTTCTTATTAAGGTATTATTGATATATGAAGGTTTCACTTGAAAAACAATCTGGTTACTACATTCACCCATATTGAGTCTCCCCCATACCCCATTGCAGTCACTGTCCATCAGTGTATTAAGATGCCACAGAGTCACTGCTTGTCTTCTCTGTGCTACACTGAGTACCGACCTCATTTTATAGATGAAACTGAGGTCAGTTTCAAAACTGAGATGGAGACTTGGTATTACTGAGCCTTTTCCTTTCGGCTCACAATATACCCATGCCAGCTGCCTATGCGGCTGCATGCAGCCTTGGGCCAGCCTTGGGCTTCCAGCAGCCTTTCTCCTGCACGTTTGACATTATCAGTGTTTACAGCTTAAACTGGGAGTGAAAATCCTCTCCCTTTTCTTCCTTACCTGATTTATAAAGAAATGATCGGTCTCTGTATTTCATTTTATTTTTAATGTATCAGTTCCATACATGCACTTTTGTCTAGTGCTTTATGTTGAAAGGCCTATAACAATTCTATTAGAAAAAAGTTCTGAACCTGCCTTTGTTTCTCTCCTGGCTCGCATATATTTTTTAACACTAGCATGCAGCCTACTTACTCCTGTCATGTTGATACTTTTCTTTTGCAGCAGAAATGTGGGGCTTGTGGTGCCATTGGGCACAGGAGGACAAACAAATTCTTCCCCCTCTATTATCAAACAAATGCCCCACCTTCCAACCCTGTTGCCGTGACTGAGGAGCAGGAGAAGGAGTTGGAAAAGACAGTCATTCATAATGATAATGAAGAACTTATCAAGGTTGAAGGGACCAAGATTGTTTTGGGGAAACAGCTAATTGAGAGGTAAGGGAAAGCAGATCTGTTGGAGGCTGATGATATTGATGGGTGGCAGGGGTGGATGTGATGTGTTTTCTGCAGTTAACATTGATGGATTTTCCTCAGTAATTGTTGCCAGTAACGAAAACTAGTCTTTTGTCATGAAGCACTCAGGTTCCACTAATTACCGTTGGATGTGCTACCGAACTTTCCTGAGTCTCAGTTTCCTTATTTACAAAAGAGTTCTACCCATACCAGGGTACCTATGAAGATAAACTGAGAGGGACTATATAGAACATGTAGAACAGTGCCTGGCATATAATAGATGCTCTTCCTATTCTACTTGCCAGCACTGGTAATATTCTTAAGGTCCCTAACCACAGTATTCTGATAGTGAACCATCCAAATAGATCAAGGAGACATAAACAATGCTTGTATGTACCTGTCTCTTGCCCTCAGAGAATTTGATATTGATAATCAAGTGGAGAAGTTTTTAATGAAAAAAGATTTTCCCCCTAACTTTATAGTTTGAAATTGGAAACCTACAGAAAGTTGGAAGAAGAATACAGTATACTAGTCCTCTAAACTCACCAACTGTTAAAACTTGTCACATTTGCTTCATCTTAAATCTAAACCGTTTTTTTCCTGAACCATTTGGAAGTAAGTTGCTGGCATCATGACATTTTAGTCATGAACTCTTTCACACACATCTTCTAATAAGGACATTCCATGATACTGTTATTACAGCTAAGAAAATGAACACTGATTAAGTCATATCTGATATTCAGTATTCAGATTTTCCTGGTTGTCTCAATGCTCTATTGCATATCCTCTCTTCCCCTCTGCACGATCCAATCCCAGTTCAAACATTAAGCGTTTTGAGTGTCTCAATCTAGAACTGTCCTCTGCACCTGTTTTGTTTTTCATGTCATGTCTTTGGCGAGGTTAGTGCACAGGTGATATTATGTACTTACTACACCACATCAGGAAGCACATTATGTCAGGTTTTCTCATGATTTTTGATCTTGTTAAAGTGATCCCTCAGATCCCTCTGTAATAAATATGTGTTTTTCCCTTTGTAATTAATAAGAGGGTGAATAATCTGTTCCCAAACAATCTTTCTCTTAGTAGGTTTAGCATTGATGATCATTGCTTAACTCAATTGTTATGTTAGGAGTTGCAAAACAGTGGTTTTTATATGTAGCGTTCTTCCCGCGTTAACTGGCATGCTCTAAAGAAGAGCTTTCCCTCCCTTTTGTTTGAGTATTACTATGGATTCTGAAATTCTTTCCTTTGTAAGCTTAATGTCTTGTAACTCATTAACATCATTATTAATTTTGATGTTCATACTGTCTTAAACTTGACCTCTTCCAGGTAGATCCTTTGTCCTTTTGAAATGACCCTATAAATCTTTGAGAACTTCTTGTCTTTCTGACACAAGATGTTCTAGGCTGTCGTGAAATTTCCCTGTCCAAGACCTAGAGTCAGCCAGTTTTCCAAGGAGCCGTGGTTCCTTTTATTAGGGAATGGTATTTAGAAAACCAAGATCTAGATGTTAGGTATGCTCATTGCCACTAAGATATCATTGCTTCTAGGCTCTTAGTAGACAGAACTAGGAAGTGTACATATATCTGTAAATCACAACTTCATTATGATACCTCTAATTCAGATTGTATCTATGGATTCTTCTTCATCTTCCCCCATCCCATATTTGTATCCTTCCTGTCATTCCCAACATCAACATATTTATTCATTTTCTCTATTCTTAATATAGTTTGAGAATTACAATACTAATACCTCTAATAACAACAAATATATGAAGTAGATTCATGGTGTTTTCTGTAGTTTGTTGTCCTTGGACTGTATGTCACTGAAGTTGTGCAGTCAGGGTATGATACTCAAAATGTATTCGAATCCTTTTTTGTGTGTAATTTCTTTATGAATTTGATATAGTTATATTCATTTGTTTTTTTATTGAGGTAAAATTGGTATATGACATCATATAAGTTTCAGGTGTACAACATTCTAACTTGATATTTATATCATGATCACCACCATAAGTCTCGTTCCCATCTATCACCATACAGTTTGTTCCTGTTTCTATTAAGTTGTGGGATCTTTTTTCCATCCTTGTTGATTTATGTTTTTGGTATCTGTAACAGTCATGTTTTGCAGCACATTAGAAAAGGAGAATGTAGTATCTTGATCCCATACAATGGAAGGGAAGAAGGTGGGTTTTTAATGACTGAGGGAAAACAAACTTCTTTTTCTTTTCAAACCACTTTTTAATACCATTCATGTTTCCATTCTGAGTAACTTAAGTTTCCTAAGACTTTAACCCTAAAAATGTTGGAGCTGGAAGGATTCCTGGAATTCCTTTAGCGTAGTTCCCTTATCTTCCAAAAAGGAAAGTGAGGTGAAGTTACAGCTTGCCTAGTTCTTTATTAATTTGGAGATCCTATAAGGCCTTGGCTGATCTGAGCCTTAGAATACAGATGTCTAGCTTTTGGTTTGACTTTTTCCCCCCAGGCTTTTGCTCTGGTACTTTGGACATTTTCATTGTAGTTGCTTTTTTCCTGGCAACTAGAAATAGGGACCGCACACTGTGAAAGTGTTATTGATTGCAGTGCAGATGAAGTTCGCAGAAAATCTCTGGTTCTCAAGTTCCCTAAACAGCAATTTCCTCCAAAGAAGAAACGGCGAGTTGGAACCACTGTTCACTGTGACTATTTGAATGTCAGTATTTGTATTGCTTCTTTAGGACCAGATGGGGTTCGTATTGATTCCCCCTACCCTCTAAGCCATGGCCGTGGCACATCCTTAGATTCTCCTTTTGGCTTTGCCCTGAAAACTATGTGTAGTGTTTGTTACAAGATTTTCAAACTATATTTATCTAGCTAGAAAGCATTGGGTTTTTCAAATATGAAGAAACATTCCGGGATGATGGTGCTCAAGATGGCAGCATGAGTAGAGCGGTGGAAATATCCTCCCGAAACCATATATATTTTGAAAATATAGCAAATACAACTATTCCTAAAAGAGAGTCCAGAAGATACAGTACAACAGCCAGGTTACATCTTCATCTGTGAGAGCTCAGCATCTCATGAAAAGGGTAAGATTCAAAGCCGTGACCTGGCAGGATCTGAGCCCTCCCACCACCCCAGCTCACTGGTAGGAGGAAAAGAATCAGTGGGGAGGGAGTGGAAGCACAGGGCTGCTAAATAACCAGCCCTAGTAATCTGCACCAGGAGCACAGACACACATTGCATGGTGTACTGGATATTAGAGAAACGGAAAAGTAAAGTCCGAGACCGAGTCTGCGAGCGGGTCCCCACAGCCGGCTCTCCTGGGACAAAAGAAAAGCAGGTGCTTTAAAAGTCCTAAAGAGACAGTGGTTTAACAGGTAGACAAAATCGTCCCAGCACATGCATCCAAGCAGACTGGGAATCTTAAGGAACGTCAGACACCCTAATCCACTGGGTGGCAATGTGGTTCCAAAGCCCCTCATGGCAATAAGCAGGGTGCCGTTCGTTCCCCTCCACCGGCACTGCAAGGAAGTGGCTGCAGACCAGCTGGGAAGCAGCCCCGCCCACAGAAATGACACAGAGTCTTCTGCCAGCGTGCAGCTAACCAGGCCAGACACCGAGGCTTTGCGCCAGAGACAGAGGAAGCTGGCGCAAAGTCCAGAAGGGATGAAGGGGTGCCTTTCTCGTAGGAGAACATGCCATGCGCCTGCAACCCCTGGCAGTGCCCTGGACTATCCCGAGGGCCTCACTATGCATGGCAGCTCAGGGTATTAACCCAGAGATGGCTCCCTGTGTGTGGTTAACTGGCACAGGCAACTGAGAAGGGCAAGGTGACCAGCAAGCAGGAAGGGACTTTGTTCTCCTAGCTGACACATGTGCCACTTGCCAGTGATCACTTCTCTTGCCATGAAAAGCCAAAAGAACCTGGTCCAGTCCAAAATCACTCAAACATTGCCAGAGAGAGGGCCTGGCAAGAAAGATATAACCAATCTTCCTGGAAAAGAACTAAAAACAAAAGTCATAACCATGCAGATGGAGCTGCAGAGAAATATGCAAGAGCTAAGTGATGAAGTCTGGAGGGAGATAATACAAACGAAACAATAAAAAGAAGGATGTAAAGAGGAGACTGGATGAGGTGCAAGAGACTGTTAATGGACTAGAAATCAGAGAACATGAATACAGAAAAGCTGAGCCAGAGAAAGATAAAAGGATCTTTAGGAATGAAAGAATGTTAAGAGAACTGTGTGACCAATCCAAATGTAATAATATTCGCATTTTAGAGGTACCAGAGAAGAAGAGAGAGAAAAAGGGATAGAAAGTGGCTTTGAAGAAGTAGTTGTAGTTGCTGAAAAATTCCCGAAGCCGGGGAAGAAAATAGTCTCTCAGACCACGGAAGCCCACAGATCTCCCAATTCAAGGGACCCAAGGAGAACAACACCAAGACATATAATAATTAAAATGGCAAAGATCAAATACAAGGACAGAGTATTAAAGGCAGCCAGAGAGAGAAAAAAAGGTCACCTACAAAGGAAAACCCATCAGGCTATCATCAGACTTCTCAACAGAAACCTTACAGGCCAGAAGAGAATGGCATGATATATTTAACACAATAAAACAGAAGGGCCTTGAACCAAGAATACTGTATCCAGCATGATTATCATTAAAATTTGATGGAGGGATTAAACAATTTCCAGACAAGCAAAAGTTGAGGGAATTTGCCTCCCACAGACCACCTCTACAGGATATTTTAAAGAGACTGCTCTAGATGGAAGTACTCCTAACGCTAAATACATGTCACCAGAGAAAATAAAATCACAGCAAAGAAAGCAGACCAACCAAATACAAACAAAAGGCAAAAAATAAATCAGCTATATACAAAAGCAGTCAAGGAAAACACAAAGGAGCACCAAATAAAACACTTAACATATAAAGAGTGGAGGAGAAAGAATAAGAAGGGTGAGAAATAAAGAATCATCAGAATGTGTTTATAATATTGCAATTGAGTTAAATTGAGCTGGTTAGATAGTAAAGAAACTATCCTTGAACAATTGGTAAGCATGAATCCAAAGCCTGCAATGACAATAAGTACATATCTATCGATAATCACCCTAAATGTAAATGGACTGAATGCACCAATCAAAAGACACAGAGTAATAGAATGGAATAAAAGAGCAAGACCCATGTATATGCTGCCTACAAGAGACTCACCTCAAACCCAAAGACATACACAGACTAAAAGTGAAGGGATGGAAAAAGGTATTTCATGCAAACAATAGGGAGAAAAAAGCAGGTGTTGCAGTACTTGCATCAGACAAAATAGACTTCAAAACAAATAAAGTCACAAGAGAAAAAGAAAGACATTACATAATGATAAAGGGGGCAGTTCAACAGGAGGATGTAACCATTATAAATATATATGCACCCAACACAGGAGCACTGACATATATGAAACAAATACTAACAGAACTAAAGAAGGAAATAGAATGCAATGCATTCATTTTAGGAGACTTCAACAAACCACTAGCTCCAAAGGACAGATCAACCAGACAGAAAATAAGTAAGGACACAGAGACTCTGAACAACACACTAGAACAGATGGAACTAACAGACATCTACAGAACTCTACACCCAAAAGCAGCAGGGGAATACACGTTCTTCTCAAGTGCACATGGAACATTTTCCAGAATAGACCACATACAAGGCCATAAAAAGAGCCTCAGTAAATTCAGAAAGATCGAAATTCTACCAACCAACTTCTCAGATCACAAAGGTATAAGACCAGAAGTAAATTGTACAAAAAGGCTCACAAACACATGGATACTTAACAATGTGCTCCTTAATAATCGATGGATCAATGACCAAATTAAAACAGACATCAAGCAATATATGGAGACAGATGAAAACAACAGCACAATGCCCAGAATTCTGTGGGATGCAGTGAAGGCAGTTCTAAGAGGAAAGTATATAGCAATCCAGGCCTATTTAAAGAAGGAA
Source organism: Manis pentadactyla (assembly GCF_030020395.1). Lineage (NCBI taxonomy): Eukaryota > Metazoa > Chordata > Mammalia > Pholidota > Manidae > Manis > Manis pentadactyla. The sequence goes on from NC_080038.1 coordinate 10,760,535, forward strand.
GAACAACCCCAATTGAATAGTCTAAAGTCACAAATATTGAAAGTGGAAAAAGAAGAACAAATGAGGCCCATAGTCAACAGAAGGAGGGATATGATAAAGAGTAGAGCAGAAATAAATAAAATTGAGAAAAATAAAACAGTAGAAAGAATCAGTGGAAACAAGAGCTGGTTCTTTGAGAAAATGAACAAAGTAGATAAACCCCTAGCCAGATTTATTAAGAGTAAAAGAGAATCTACACACATAAACAGAATCAGAAATGAGAAAGGAAAAATCATGATGTACCCCACAGAAATACAAAGAATTATTAGAGAATTGTATGAAAACCCATATGCCAACAAGCTGGAAAACCTAGAAGAAATGGACAACTTCCTAGAAAAATACAACCTTCCAAGAGTGACCCAGAAAGAAACAGAAAATCTAAACAGACCAATTACCAGCAATGAAATTGAATCGGTAATTTAAAAAGTACACAAGAACAAAAGCTCCAGGCCAGATGGATTCACTGCTGAATTTTATCAGGCTTTTAGAGAAGACGTAATACCCATTCTCCTTAAAGTTTTCAAAAAAATAGAAAAGGAGGTAATACTGCAAAGCTCATGTTATGAAACCGGCATCACTCTAATACCAAAACCAGTCAAACACCCCACAAAAAAAGAAAATTACGGACCAATATCCCTAATGAACATAGATGCAAAAATACTCAACAAAATATTAGCAAACCAAATTCAAAAATACATCAAGAGGATCATACACCATGATCAAGCGGGATTCATCTGAGGGATGCAAGGATGGTACAACATTCGAAAAGCCATCAACATCATCCACCACATCATTTTGAAGGACAAAATCCACCACACCATTTTGAAGGACAAAAAGCACACAATCATCTGCATAGATGCCGAAAAAGCATTTGACAATTTTCAACATCCATTCATGAAAGAAGCTCTCAACAAAATGTGTATAGAGGGCAAATACGTCAACATAATAAAGGCCATATATGACAAAAACTCAGCCAACATTGTACTTAACCATGAGAAGCTGAAAGCTTTTCATGTAAGATTGGCAACAAGACAGCGATGCCCACTCTCCCCACTGTTAGTCAACATAGTACTAGATGTCCTAGTCCCAGCAATCAGACAAAACAAATAAAGCACATCCAGATTGTTAAGGAAGAAGTTAAACTGTCACTATTTGCAGATGACATGATATCGTACATCAAACACCCTAAGGACTCCACTCCAAAACTACTAGATGTAATACATGAATTCAGAAAATTTGCGGAATGCAAAATTAATATACAGCAATCTGTTGCTTTCCTATACACTAATGATGAGCTAGCCAAAAGAGAAATCAGAAAAACATTTCCTTTCACAACTGCATCAAAAAGAATAAAACCGCAAGGAAAAAACCTAACCAAGTGAAATATCTATGCCCTATACCCTGAAAACTACAAAATACTCGTAAGAGAAATTAAAGAGGACACTAACAAATGGAAACTCATCCCATGCTCTTGGTTAGGAAGAATTAATATTGTCAAAATGGCCATCCTGCCTAAAGCAATCTACAGATTCAATGCATTCCCTATCAAAATACCAACAGCATTCTTCAATGAACTTGAACAAAGTTTTAAAATTAACATGGAACCACAAAAGACCCCGAATGCCAAAGCAGTCCTGAGAAGGAAGAATAAAGTAGAGGGGATTTCACTTCCCAACCTCAATCTCTTCTACAAAGCCACAATGATGCAGACGATTTGGTACTGGCCCAAGAACAGACCCATAGACCAGTGGAACAGAAGAGAGAATCCGGATATTAACCCAAAAATATATGGTCAATTAAAATACGCTAAAGGAGCTACGGACATACAATGGGGAAATGACAGCCTCTTCAACAGCTGGTGTTGGCAAAACTAGACAGCTACATGTAAGAGAATGAAACTGGATCATTGTCTAACCCCATACACAAAAGTAAATTCGAAATGGATCAAAAACCTGAATGTAAGTCATGAAATCATAAAACTCTTAGAAAATAACATAGGCAAAAATCTCTTGGACATAAACATGAGCAACTTCTTCATGAACATATCTCCCGGGCAAGGGAAACAAAAGCGAAAATGAACAAGTGGGACTTTATCAAGCTGAGAAACTTATGTACAGCAAAGGAAACCATCAATAGAACAAAAAGGTATCCTACAGTATGGGAGAATATATTCATAAATGACATATCCACTAAAGGATTGACATAAAAAATATATAAAGAGCTCACATACTTCAACAAACAGAAAGCAAATAATCCAATTAGAAAATGGTCAGAGGAGCTGAACAATCAGTTCTCCAGGAAAGAAATTGAGATGGCCAAGAGGCACATGAAAAGATGCTCCACATCGCTAATCATCAGAGAAATGAAAATTAAAACCACAATGACATTTCTCCTCACACCAGTTAGGATAGCCACCATCCAAAAGATAAACAACAACAAATGTTGGCGAGTATATGGAGAAAGGGTAACCCTCCCTCCAACACTGCTGGTGGGAATGTAAATTAGTTTCCATTGTGGAAAGTAGTATGGATAGTCCTCAAAAAACTCAAAATAGAAATACCATTTGACCCTGGAATTCCACTCCTAGGAATTTACCCTAAGAATGCATCAGCACAATTTGAAAAAGACAGATGCACCCCTATGTTTATCACAGCACTATTTACAATAGCCAAGAAATGGAAGCAACCTAAGTGTCCATCAGTATATGAGTGCATAAAGAAGATGTGGTACATATACACAATGGAATATTATTGAGCCTTAAGAGGAAAATAAATCCTTACCGTTTGCAATAACATGGATGGAGCTAAAGGGGATTGGAGCTACAGGGTATTACGCTCAGTGAAATAAGCCAGGTGGAGAAAGACATATCAAATGACTTCCCTCATCTGTGGAGTACAAGAACAAAGAAAAAACTGAAGGAACAAAACAGCATCAGAGTCACAGAACCGAAGAATGGAGTAACAGTTATCAAAGAGAAAGGGATTGGGGACGATGGTTGGGAAAGGAGGGATATGAGAAAAAAGGGGCATTATGATAGGCACACATAATGTAGGGGCAGCTCATGAGGAAGGCAGTACAACACAGAGATGACAAATAGTGATTCTATAGCATCTTGATATGCTGATGGACAGTGACTGTAGTGGGGTATGTAGTGGGGACTTGATGATGGCGGTAGTGTAGTAACCATAATGTTGCTCATGTAATTGTACATTAATGATACCAAAATTAAAAATTAAAAAAGTAGCATTCTTATTTCTTGTTTCTCTGTAGAGACCTCCTAAGTCCATTCACCGGCGCCAGACAGACCCCATGGTGACATTGTCCTCCATCTTGGAGTGTATCATCAGTGACATGAGAGAGCTTCCAAATGTGAGTTCATTGCATACATATCTACAGTAGGGATGGCAGGGCCCTTTCTTCTGTGTATGATTACAGGTACAGGGCAGTAGATAGAGTCATAGCTGCCTGGACCTCGTAATTTTTCAGTATACACTTGTTTCATTTTTTTCTTTAACAGTTCAGTTAAAGAGGAAGTCAGACCTGTTCCATCTAGAAAGAGTCCTTTGAGAGTTGATAGCCACTTAGACAGGTAAAATGTGAGTTTTCAGGAATTGGCTCTGGCAAGTGTTCTTTGCTCATTAATGGTGCTGGATTTTGTTTGCACAGACATACCCTTTCCACACTCCAGTCAATGGAAAGGTTGTGAAGGACTACTACAAAATTATCACTCGACCAATGGACTTACAAACACTCCGTGAAAATGTGCGTAGACACCTCTACCCATCTCGGAAAGAGTTCAGAGACCATTTGGAACTAATTGTAAAAAACAGTGCAACCTACAATGGTAAGAATCACCCAATCCTTGACTACAAAGGTCACCTTTCAGATCCTTATTTATCCTTTAATAGTCCTAAATTCAGACTAGCTTGGACACTGAAAGGACACACAATGTATTGAGGCTTTTTGGGGTTATGAAAATCATGCATACATGTTTTAGTCATTTAATAAATACTGCTTTTTTTTTAGAAGAGAATAATAAATAGCTAACATTTATTTAACATTTTCTAAGTGCCATGCACTGTGTTAAGCACTTTATATCTATTTACTTACATACTGTAATTCTCAGGACAAGCCTGAGATTTTTGTTTTATTAAGGGGTCATTGATAAACTCTCTTCTGAAGGTTTCACATGAAAAACAATGTGGCTATCACTACATTTACGCGTCTCATCAAGTCCTCCCTCACACCCCGTTGAAGTCACAAATAGTGCTGCTGCTTATTCCCACTTTCTAATGCACCCTCTGTATAATTTGGAGTGTGTCTGTTGAAATGAAAGAATTTCATGGTGAGTAGTGGGGGAAGAAGTGGGCCTAAGTAAGCAGAAGGGAGAGAGAGACTCTGTGTGGATGGAACCTGTTCAGAAACTGCGCTTGTGACCATATTTTCTGTATGTGAATCTTTGATTTGATCTACAAATCTTTTAACATAGGGGCAGTTATATGTCCACTTTGCTCAAAAGCTGGAAAGGCAAGGAGGAAGAAATCTGTTTTCTGAGTCTTAAAAGAGGGTAAACAATATAGCTTCTGCATGCAAAGGATAAAATTTCCTAGTTTCTAGTTGTGTCCTTGACCATAGGTTCATGTATAAATGTAGGGATTAAGAGTACAACCAGAGTATGAATAATGGCTCTGCCACTTATTAATTGAGTTACCTCAGACAAGTTATTTAATCTCCTCAGTTTTCTCATCTGTACAACTGGGACAGTAGTAGTACCTAGATTTGAAGACCTTTCACAAGCAGGCCTAACCCATTTATCTAGTCTCATCACCTGTGACTGGATCCCACAACTACTGTAGACTCCTGCCACACTCAACACATACTTCACTAAATATACTATGCTATTTCTTCATGTCTTTGTACAGTCTTTGCTCTTGGAGTGCCCTTTCTTCCCTTTCAGTGGTAAATTTCCATTCATACTTCCAGACCAGTTCATATCAGCTCTTCATGAAGAGTCACTCAAATTGCCTAAAGTATCCATTTTTTTGTCCTTTTGCTCTCCAGCACAATTAAATCTATGTTTTTAGGTCCTGTTATATCTAATTATTTATATGTCTGATTCTCCCACCACTTTGTGTCCTCCTAGAGAGACCATGTCTTACTCATCTTTGTATTCCCAGGACCTAGCAGTGTGCCAGACACATACAAGGGAAGAATAACTTTGTTAGGTCCAACTGTCATTCAAGTTGGAAGGATAAATACTTAAAACAAAAATCAGAGAGGGGCGGAAGATGGCGGCGTGAGTAGAGCAGCAGAAATCTCCTCCCAAAACAACATATATCTATGAAAATATAACAAAGACAACCCTTCCTAGAATAAAGACCAGAGGACACAGGACAATATCCAGACCACATTCGCACCTGAGAGAACCCAGCGCCTCGCGAAGGGGGTAAGATACAAGCCCCGGCCCGGCGGGAGCCGAGCGCCACTCCCCCCAGCTCCGGCGGGAGAATAGGCAGAGTGGGAGGGAGACGGAGCCCAGGACTGCCGAACACCCAGCCCCAGCCATCCGGGCCAGAGTGCAGACACAGTACGTGCCCAGGGGGCCCTGGATGCTAGGGAAACAGGGCAGCAAGAACAGTGAGCGGGCACTGGAGGCCGGGTGCCGGAGGACATAAGAAAAGCGCGCAACCATTTTTTTTTTTTTTGCTTTTTTCCTGTTTTGTTTTGGCGAGCGCTTTTTGGAAGTCTTAAAGGGATAGGGACCCCAATATTAGGGAAACACGGCAGCAAGACCAGTGAGCGGGCACTGGTGGCCTGGCGCAGGAGGACACCAGAAAAGCGAGTACACATTTTTTTTTTTTTGGCAAGCGCATTTTGGTAATCTTAAAGGGATAGGGACCCCAATACTAGGGAAATAGGGCAGCAAGACCGGTGAGCAGAGGCCTGAGGCTGGCACCGGAGAATAAAGAAAAATGAGCGACCACCTTTTTTTTTTTAATTAAAAAAAATTTTTTTTTTTTTTAATTAAAAAAAAATTTTTTTTTTTTTTTGGTGGTCATTGTTTTGTTTTGGTGGGTGCTTTTTGGAAGTCTTAAAGGGGCAGGAGGGCGGGACACTTAATCCAGAGGTAGGGAATCCGGGGATCTCTGGGCACCCTAACCCCTGGGCTGCAGGGAGCAGGGAGGCCCCTTAGGGAGAAAAATAGCCTCCAGGCTGCTCCCCCTCCAACACCACTCCACCACATTGGAGTGGCTGCCCGAACCAGGCCACGCCCACAGCAACAGTGGAGATAAACTCCATAGCAGCCGGGCAGGAAGCAGAAACCCTGTCTGCGCTGCTGCCCAGCACAAGCCACTAGAGGTCGCTGTTCTCCCAGGAGAGGAGGGCCTGAAAACCAACAAGAAGGGACGTTCTTCCAGCCGTCACTCATCCAAGCTCTGCAAACTATTCCTATCACCATGAAAAGGCAAAGCTACAGGCAGACAAAGATCACAGAGACAACACCAGAGAAGGAGACAGACCTAACCAGTCTTCCTGAAAAAGAATTCAAAATAAGAATCATAAACATGCTGACAGAGATGCAGAGAAATACGCAAGAGAAATGGGATGAAGTCTGGAGGGAGATCACAGATGCCAGAAAGGAGATCGCAGAAATGAAACAAACTCTGGAAGGGTTTATAAGCAGAATGGATAGAATGCAAGAGGCCATTGATGGAATTGAAATCACAGAACAGGAACGCATAGAAGCTGACATAGAGAGAGACAAAAGGATCTCCAGGAATGAAACAATATTAAGAGAACTGTGTGACCAATCCAAAAGGAACAATATCCATATTATAGGGGTCCCAGAAGAAGAAGAGACAGGAAAAGAGATGGAAAGTATCTTAGAAGAAATAATTGCTGAAAACTTCCCCAAACTGGGGGAAGAAATAATCGAACAGACCACGGAAATACACAGAACCCCCAACAGAAAGGATCCAAGAAGGACAACACCAAGACACATAATAATTAAAATGGCAAAGATCAAGGACAAGGAAAGAGTGTTAAAGGCAGCTAGAGAGAAAAAGGTCACCTATAAAGGGAAACCCATCAGGCTAACATCAGATTTCTCAACAGAAACCCTAGAGGCCAGAAGAGAATGGCATGATATATTTAATACAATGAAACAGAAGGGCCTTGAACCAAGGATACTGTATCCAGCACGACTATCATTCAAATTCAACGGCGGGATTAAACAATTCCCAGACAAACAAAAGCTGAGGGAATTTGCTTTCCACAAACCACCTCTACAGAACATCTTTCAGTGACTGCTCTAGATGGGAGCACTCCTAGAAACAGCACAGCACAAAACACCCAACATATGAAGAATCGAGGAGGAGGAACAAGAAGGGAGAGAAGAAAAGAATCTCCAGACAGTGTATATAACAGCTCAATAAGCGAGCTAAGTTAGGCAGTAAGATACTAAAGAGGCTAACCTTGAACCTTTGGTAACCAGGAATTTAAAGCCTGCAATGGCAATAAGTACATATCATTCAATAGTCACCCTAAATGTTAATGGGTTGAATGCACCAATCAAAAGACACAGAGTAACAGAATGGATAAAAAAGCAAGACCCATCTATATGCTGCTTACAAGAAACTCACCTCAAACCCAAAGACATGTACAGACTAAAAGTCAAGGGATGGGAAAACATATTTCAAGCAAACAACAGTGAGAAGAAAGCAGGGGTTGCAGTACTAATATCAGACAAAATAGACTTCAAAACAAAGAAAGTAACAAGAGATAAAGAAGGACACTACATAATGATAAAGGGCTCAGTCCAACAAGAGGATATAACCATTCTAAATATATATGCACCCAACACAGGAGCACCAGCATATGTGAAACAAATACTAACAGAACTAAAGGGGGATATAGACTGCAATGCATTCATTCTAGGAGACTTCAACACACCACTCACCCCAAAGGATAGATACACTGGGCAGAAAATAAGTAAGGACACGGAAGCACTGAACAACACAGTAGAGCAGATGGACCTAATAGACATCTATAGAACTCTACATCCAAAAGCAACAGGATATACATTCTTCTCAAGTGCACATGGAACATTCTCCAGAATAGACCACATACTAGGTCACAAAAAGAGCCTCAGAAAATTCCAAAAGATTGAAATCCTACCAACCAACTTTTCAGACCACAAAGGCATAAAACTAGAAATAAACTGTACAAAGAAAGCAAAGAGGCTCACAAACACATGGAGGCTTAACAACACGCTCCTAAATAATCAATGACCAAATCAAAACGGAGATCCAGCAATATATGGAAACAAATGACAACAACAACACTAAGCCCCAAATTCTGTGGGACACAGCAAAAGCAGTCTTAAGAGGAAAGTATATAGCAATCCAAGCATATTTAAAAAAGGAAGAGCAATCCAAAATGAATGGTCTAATGTCACAATTATCGAAATTGGAAAAAGAAGAACAGATGAGGCCTAAGGTCAGCAGAAGGAGGGATATAATAAAGAGCAGAGAAGAAATAAATAAAATTGAGAAGAATAAAACAATAGCAAAAATCAATGAAACCAAGAGCTGGTTCTTCGAGAGAATCAACAAAATAGATAAGCCTCTAGCCAGACTAATTAAGAAGAAAAGAGAGTCAACACAAATCAACAGTATCAGAAACGAGAAAGGAAAAATCACGACGGACCCCACAGAAATACAAAGAATTATTAGACAATACTATGAAAACCTATATGCTAACAAGCTGGGAAACCTAGGAGAAATGGACAACTTCCTAGAAAAATACAACCTTCCAAGACTGACCCAGAAAGAAACAGAAAATCTAAACAGACCAATTACCAGCAACGAAACTGAAGCGGTAATCAAAAAACTACCCAAGAACAAAACCCCCAGGCCAGATGGATTTACCTCAGAATTTTATCAGACATACAAGGAAGACATAATACCTATTCTCCTTAAAGTGTTCCAAAAAGGAGAAGAGGAGGGGATACTCCCAAACTCATTCTATGAAGCTAACATCACCCTAATACCAAAACCAGGCAAAGACCCCACCAAAAAAGAAAACTACAGACCAATATCCCTGATGAACGTAGATGCAAAAATACTCAACAAAATATTAGCAAACCGAATTCAAAAATACATCAAAAGGATCATACACCATGACCAAGTGGGATTCATCCCAGGGATGCAAGGATGGTACAACATTCGAAAGTATATCAACATCATCCACCACATCAACAAAAAGAAAGACAAAAACCACATGATCATCTCCATAGATGCTGGAAAAGCATTTGACAAAGTTCAACATCCATTCATGATAAAAACTCTCAGCAAAATGGGAATAGAGGGTAAGTACCTCAACATAATAAAGGCCATCTATGATAAACCCACAGCCAACATTATATTGAACAGCGAGAAGCTGAAAGCATTTCCTCTGAGATCGGGAACTAGACAGGGATGCCCACTCTCTCCACTGTTATTTAACATAGTACTGGAGGTCCTAGCCACGGCAATCAGACAAAACAAAGAAATACAAGGAATCCGGATTGGTAAAGAAGAAGTTAAACTGTCACTATTTGCAGATGACATGATACTGTAGATAAAAATCCCTAAAGACTCCACCCCAAAACTACTAGAACTGATATCAGAATACAGCAAAGTTGCAGGATACAAAATCAACACACAGAAATCTGTGGCTTTCCTATACACTAACAATGAACCAACAGAAAGAGAAATCAGGAAAACAACTCCATTCACAATTGCATCAAAAAAAATAAAATACCTAGGAATAAACCTAACCAAAGAAGTGAAAGACTTATACTCTGAAAACTACAAGTCACTCTTAAGAGAAATTAAAGGGGACACTAACAGATGGAAACTCACCCCATGCTCGTGGCTAGGAAGAATGAATATCGTCAAAATGGCCATCCTGCCCAAAGCAATATACAGATTTGATGCAATCCCTATGAAACTACCAGCAACATTCTTCAATGAACTGGAACAAATAATTCAAAAATTCATATGGAAACACCAAAGACCCCAAATAGCCAAAGCAATCCTGAGAAAGAAGAACAAAGTAGGGGGATCTCACTCCCCAACTTCAAGATCTACTATAAAGCCATAGTAATCAAGACAATTTGGTACTGGCACAAGAGCAGAGCCACGGACCAATGGAACAGACTAGAGAATCCAGACATTAACCCAGACATATATGGTCAATTAATATTTGATAAAGGGACCATGGACATACAATGGCGAAATGACAGTCTCTTCAGCAGGTGGTGGTGGCAAAACTGGACAACTACATGCAGGAGAATGAAACTGGACCATTGTCTAACCCCATATACAAAAGTAAACTCAAAATGGATCAAAGACCTGAATGTAAGTCATGAAACCATTAAACTCTTGGAAGAAAACATAGGCAAAAACCTCTTAGACATAAACATGAGTGACCTCTTCTTGAACATATCTCCCCGGGCAAGGAAAACAACAGCAAAAATGAACAAGTGGGACTATATTAAGCTGAAAAGCTTCTGTACAGCAAAAGACACCATCAATAGAACAAAAAGGAACCCTACAGTATGGGAGAATATATTTGAAAATGACACATCCGATAAAGGCTTGACGTCCAGAATATATAAAGAGCTCACACACCTCAACAAACAAAAAACAAATAACCCAATTAAAAAATGGGCAGAGGAACTGAACAGACAGTTCTCCAAAAAAGAAATACAGATGGCCAACAGACACATGAAAAGATGCTCCACATCACTAATTATCAGAGAAATGCAAATTAAAACTACAATGAGGTAACACCTCACACCAGTAAGGATGTCTGCCATCCAAAAGACAAACAACAACAAATGTTGGCGAGGCTGTGGAGAAAGGGGAACCCTCCTACACTGCTGGTGGGAATGTAAGTTAGTTCAACCATTGTGGAAAGCAGTATGGAGGTACATCAAAATGCTCAAAACAGACTTACCATTTGACCCAGGAATTGCACTCCTAGGAATTTACCCTAAGAATGCAGCAATCAAGTATGAGAAAGATCAGTGCACCCCTATGTTTATCGCAGCACTATTTACAATAGCCAAGAACTGGAAGCAACCTAAATGTCCATCGATAGATGAATGGATAAAGAAGATGTGGTACATATACACAATGGAACACTACTCAGCCATAAGAAAAGGGCAAATCCAATCATTTGCAGCAACATGGATGGAGCTGGAGGGTATTATGCTCAGTGAAACAAGCCAAGTGGAGAAAGAGAAATACCAAATGATTTCACTTATCTGTGGAATATAAGAACAAAGGAAAAACTGAAGGAACAAAACATCACCAGAATCACAGAACTCAAGAATGTACTAACAGGTACCAAAGGGAAAGGGACTGGGGAGGATGGGTGGGTAGGGAGGGATAAGGGGGGGGAGAAGTAGGGGCATATTAAGATTAACATGCATGGGGGGGTAGGAGAAAGGGGAGGGCTGTACAACACTGAGAAGGCAAGTAGTGATTCTACAACATTTTGCTATACTGATGGACAGTGACTGTAAAGGGGTTTATAGGGGAGACCTGGTATAGGGGAGAGCCTAGTAAACATAATATTCGTCATGTAAGTGTAGATTAATGATGCCAAAAACAAAACAAAACAAAAGAAACAAAAAAAAAAGGGCAGTTCCTGTGTGGTAACCTCCAATGAGTTCTGCACAAGGGTATTAAGGGCATATAAAAGTGTAGACAAAGGGTCTGTTTTTGTTTATACAGAGGATCAAAGCCTAATTGGGCTTCCCCTGAAAATGAACTAAGATACGATATGAAAGAGAACTTCCAACGTCAGCACTCTCTGGAAGACTCATGCCAGAAGATGATCATCAAAAAACCCCAACAAAGATCCACACACTGCTACACCTGTAGATGCACTCATCCCACCAGCTCCTGGACTTGCCATGGGAATGAAGGAGATATCTAAGCTGGCCTGTGCATACAGTAAAACAACAAATTTGACTGGATCTATACTGTTGGAACTCAACCAAGAATTAGGAGAAGTGCAAATTGTAGCGCTCCAAAATCTTACAACTACAGACTATTTACTGTTAAAAGAACATAAGGGATGTGAACATTCCCCAGGAATGGGTTGTTTTAATTTGTCTGACTTCTCTCAGACTGTTCAAGTTCAGTTGGACAATATCCACCATATCAAAGATAAGTTTTCACAAATGCCTATGGTGCCTAACTGGTTTTCTTGGTTTCACTGGAGATGGCTGGTAATTACAGATATGCTTTGGTTATGTAACTATACTCCTATTATGTTAATGTGTGTGCGCAATTTAAGTAGTAGCTTAAAACCTATACATGCTGAAGTTACTCTACAAGAAGATATGTCAAAGAAATAATCAATCTTCCTATGTTTTCTGCCGCCTGCTACTTCTATAGCTTTTCTTCTTCCTACCTAATTACAACCCTTAAATAGAATTCGTTCCACATATCAAATTTACCGAGTATCATAATTCTTCCAAGTGGTAAAGATACCTCAAGACAAATGCTGGGCATAGAAGCTACAGGGCATAAATATGCAAAGAAATAAAAAGCTAACCATTTCAAACAATAAGGCTTCTCTCTCACTTACCAACTTTACATTTCCCTGTATGGCCCCGGAAGATGACTGGTTAGCCAGAGACGGGTAAGATTCCTCAAGGGAGGAACCACCTAAGACAGGCACAGTCGCAGGGGGGCCATCAGGTGAGAAAATGGGGATCAACAGAGGTGAGGCTTAGAACCTCACCCCCCCGTTCTGAGAGAAATCTTCTGCATCCGTGGATGTTTTATTGCCCTTGTCTAGCTTGGATTAACACATAGTCTACAGGCACACACCTGATCATCTACATTTGCTCTCTTACAACACTAAACTACGTTTTCTACCTTTATCTTGTATCTACCTACCACTTCAGCATTTTATTAAAAATAATAATAATAAAGAGAGAAATGTGGTATCCACATATAAATCAAGTATAAAAACCAAATGAGTATTCATATTTGAACTGTTTATAGTTCATAATGCATGAGCAAAACCAAAAATTTCTGTGATGACTGCCCTTGTACTGTTCACTATGTAACTTATTCATTATGTAAGAATTTGTTCTCCATGTAAGAACTTGTTTGTTATGCCTCAGAAGATTGGAGACTGACGAAAATTAAGCTTGGGGTGGATTAATGATTGTGCATTGAGCATTGACTCCCCTATACAGAATTTTATTGTCGTTAACAACCATTTGATCAATAAATATGAGAGATGCCCTCACAAAGAAAAAAAACGAACATACTTTACTGTACATATTCTGTAAAGTTTGCTAATTTTAATGATGAAAAAGCAATGCACACTTACTTTTTAACTTTGGAAAGCACAAAAAATGAGATGAAAATGAAAATCAAATGGATTTCACTTTGAGGTTTGAGCCATCAGTGTTTTCCATGAGATATAAAACTCACCAATGCCCCAGGCACTTAGATGAAACTTAATGAAAATATGTGTCTGTAGATGATGGTGAGCTTCTTCAAACCATGGAGTTTTTGCTCAGTACATGAACCGATTGAATAATATATGCCAGCCAGCTACTTACTTATGTGCTAGCTACTTAATCTACTGATAGGAAAGACATAGTCACTCTCTTTATGTGATTCACACTCTAATTGGTAGACAAAGTTAAAATGCAGCTTGACAAGGGCTATATTAGAAGGACAAAGTACACTTCAGACACAGACGGAACACTTTCACCCTAAGGGTTAGGTGATAAAACAATCTGACAGAAGTTCAGTTTCGAATGACTTGCTTGTCAATAACTAAACACTGATTGAGTACCTACTACATACTGTTTAGTGATCAAAATGTAGATGAGCTAACAAATAAGGCATATATCAAAATATATCCGACATGTATTGTTGAAAACTGACTACTCAACGGTATGTATAGAGGGGGTTGCAGATTCAGATCCTATCGAGGAGGACATCATTGAGTGACATTGGGCTCAATAGGGACTGATGAACTGGAGAGCACATACCCCATGTAAAGGGATCAGTCACTATTTTTAGCTCAGTTGTTGCCACAGGTGAGAGCTATAAAAGGGATAGTTGGAGGATAATTTTCACTTTGTTCTTGTGTGTACTTAGTGTTTGGATTTTTTTAATTGAGCATGCTTGTAATTTTTTAAAAAGAAACTTACATTTTTGGAAGGATGGATAAACCAGATGACATCCAGAATTTCGACTTGGAGAACTGGTGCCACTGATTAATACAGGAAGAGTGGTTTTGGAGAAGTGGTAGATGTAATCTGGGTTGTGCTGTACTGAGGCAGAGCATCCAAGTGAAGACTTTTTTTTGGGTATCATTACTCTACAATTACATGAGGAACTTTATGTTTACTAGACTCCCCCCTTCACCAAGTTCCCCCCACATACCCCATTACAGACACTGTCCATCAGCCAGTAGTGGTAAGATGCTGTAGAATCACTACTTGTCTTCTCTGTGTTGTACAGCCCTCCCCATGCCACCCACCAAATTATACATGCTAAATATAATGCCCCCTTTCTTTTTTCCACTACCTTATCCCTCCCTTCCCACCCATTCTCCCCAGTCCCTTTCCCTTTGGTAACTGTTAGTCCAATCTTGGGTTCTGTGAGTCTGCTGCTGTTTTGCTCCTTCAATTTTTTTCTTTGTTCTCATACTCCACAGATGATTGAAATCATTTGATACTTCTCTTTCTCTGCCTGGCTTAGTTCACTGAGCATAATACCCTCTAGCTCCATCCATGTTGTTGCAAATGGTGGGATTTGCTTTCCTCTTATGGCTGAATAATATTCCACTGTGTATATGTACCACATCTTCTTTTTCCATTCATCTGATGATGGACACTTAGGTTGCTTCCATTTCTTGGCTATTGTAATTAGTGCTGCGATAAAAGAAGGAGTGCATATGTCTTTTTCAAACTGGACTCCTGCATTCTTATGGTAAATTCCTAGGAGTGGGATTTCTGGGTCAAATGGTATTTCTATTTTGAGTTTTTTGAGTAACCTCCATACTGCTTTCCACAATGGTTGAACTAATTTACATTCCCACCAGCAGTGTAGGAGGGTTCCCCTTTCTCCACAATCTCGCCAACATTTGTTTGTCTTTTGGATAGAGGCAATCCTTACTGGTGTGAGGAGATATGTCATTTTGGTTTTAATTTGCATTTCTCTGATGACTAGCAATGCGGAACATCTTTTCATGTGTCTGTTGGCCATCTGAATTTCTTTTTTGGAGAACTGACTATTCGGCTCCTCTGACCATTTTTTAACTGGATTATTTGCTTTTTGTTTGTTGAGATGGGTGTGCTCTTTATTTACTTTGGATGTCAACCCTTTATCGGATCTGTCATTTAGGAATATATTCTCCCATACTGTAGGACACCTTTTTATTCAATTGACGGTGTCCTTTAATGTACAGAAGCTTTTCAGCCTGATATAGTCCCACTTGTTCATTTTTGCTTTTGTTTCCGTTGCCCAGGGGAAGATGTTCATGAAGAAGTCGCTCATGTTTATGTCCAAGAGATTTTTGCCTTTTTTTCCCTTAGAGTTTTATGGTTTCATGACTTACATTCAGGTCTTTGATCCATTTTGAATTTACATTTGTGTAAGGGGATAGAGAATGATCCAGTTTCATTCTCTAGCTGTCCAGTTTTGCCAACTACAGCTCTTGAAGAGGCTGTCATTTCCCCATTGTATGTCCATGGCTCCTTTATCTTATATTAATTGACTATATATGTTTGGGTTAATATCTGGACTCTCTATTCTATTCCACTGGTCTTTGGGTCTGTTCTTGTGCCAATACCAAATTGTCTTAATTACTGTGGCTCTGTAGTAGAGCTTGAAGTTGGGAAGCGAGATTCCCCTCTGCTTTATTCTTTCTTCTCAGGATTACGTTCGCTATTTTGAGTCTTTTATGGTTCCATATGAATTTTAAAACTATTTGTTCAGTTCTTTGAAGAATGCTGTTGGTATTTTGATAGGTATTGCATTGAAACTGTATATTGCTTTAGGCAGGATGGCCGTTTTGACAATATTAATTCTTCGTAGCCAAGAGCGTGGGATGAGTTTCCATTTGTTAGTGTCCTCTTTAATTTGTCTTAAGAGTCTCTTGTAGTTTTCAGGGTATAGGTCTTTCGCTTCCTTGGTTAGGTTTATTCCTAGGTATTTTATTCTTTTTCATGCAATTATGAAAGAAATTGTTTTCCTGATTTATCTTTCGGCTAGTTCATCGTTAGTGTATAGGAAAGCCACGGATTTCTGTGTATTAATTTTGTATCCTGCAACTTTGCTTAATTCAGGTATTTGTCTAGTATTTTTGGAGTGGATTCTTTAGGGTTTTTTATGTACAATATTATGTCATCTGCAAATAGTGACAGTTTGACTTCTTCTTTACCAGCCTGGATGCCTTGTATTTCTTTGTTTTGTCTGATTGCCTTGGCTAGGACCTCCAGTACTGTTTTGAATAACAGTGGGGAGAGTGGGCATCTTTGTCTTGTTCCTGATCTTAGAGGAAAAGCTTTCAACTTCTCACTGTTATGTATGATGTTCACTGTGGGTTTGTCATATATGGCCTTTATTATGTTGAGGTACTTGCCCTCTATGCCCATTTTGTTGAGAGTTTTTACCATGAATGGATGTTGAATTTTGTCGAATGCTTTTTCAGCACCTGTGGAGATGATCATGTCGTTTTTGTCCTTCTTTTTGTTGATGTGGTGGATGATGTTGATGGATTTTCGAATGTTGTACCATCCAAGCATCTCTGAGGTTAATCCCACTTGATCATGTTGTATGATCCTCTTGGTTTATTTTTGAATTCGGTTTGCTAATATTTTATAGAGTATTTTTGCATGTATATTCACCAGGGATATTGGTCTGTAAGTTTCTTTTTTTGTGGGGTGATTGCCTGGGTTTGGTATTAGAGTGATGCTGGCTTCATAGAATGACTTTGGGAGTATTCCCTCCTCTTCTGTTTTTTGGAAAACTTTAAGGGGAATGGTATTATGTCTTCTCTTTATGTCTGATAAAATTCAGTGGTGTATCCATCTGGCCCAGTGGTTTTGTTCTTGGGTAGTTTTTTGATTACCGATTCAATTTTCATTGCTGGCAAGTGGTCTGTTTAGGTTTTCTGTTTCTTCCTTGATCACTCTTGGAAGGTTGTATTTTTCTAGGAAGTTGTCCATTTCTTCTAGGTTTTCCAGCTTATTCGCATATAGATTTTCATAGTATTCTGTAGTAATTCTTCATATTTCTGTGGGGTATGTCGTGACTTTTCCTTTCTCATTTCTATTTCTGTTCTGTGTAGATTCTCTTTTTCTCTTAATAAGTCTGCCTAGGGGCTTATCTGTTTTGTTTATTTTCTCAGAGAACCAGCTCTTGGTTTCATGAATTTTTTTCTGTTGTTTTATTCTCCTCAATTTTATTTATTTCTTCTCTTATTTTTATTATGTCCCTCCTGCTGACTTTGGGCCTCATTTGTTCTTTTGTTCTTCTTTTTCCACTTTACATAACTGTTACGTTAGACTATTCATTTGGGATTGTTCTTCCTTCTTTAAATATGGCTGGATTGCTATACACTTTCCTCTTAAGACTGCTTTTGCTGCGTCCCACAGAAGTTGGGGCTTTGTTCTGTTGTTTTCATTTATCTCCATATATTGCTTGATCTCTATTTTAATTTGGTCATTGATCCATTGATTATTTAGGAGCATAGTGTTAAGGCTCCATTTGTTTGTGAACCTTTTTGTTCTCTTTGTACTATTTATTTCTAGTTTTATACCTTTTTGGTCTGAGAAGTTGTTTGGTAGTATTTCAAATCTTTTTGAATTTACTGAGGCTCTTTTTGTGGCCTGGTATGTAGTCTATTCTGGAGAATGTTCTGTGTGCACTTGGGAAGAATGTGTATCCTGCTGCTTTTGGGAGTAGAGTTGTGTAGATGTGTGTTTGGTCCATCTGTTCTAGTGTGTTGTTCAGTGCCTCTGTGTCCTTACTTATTTTCTGTCTGGTGGATCTGACCATTGGAGTGAATGGTGTATTGAAGTCTCCTAGAATGAATGCATTGCATTCCATTTCCTCCTTGATTTCTGTTAGTTTTTGCTTCACAAATGTTGGTGCTCCTGTATTGGGTGCATATATATTTATAATGGTTATATCCTCTTTCTGGACTCACCCCTTTATCATTCCCTTTGTCATTATGTAATGTCCTTCTTTATCTCTTGTTACTTTCTTTGTTTTGAAGTCTATTTTTTCTGATACAAGTATTGAAGTCCCTGCTTTTTTCTCCCTATTGTTTGCATAAAATATGTTTTTCCATCCCTTGACATTTAGTCTGTGTATGTCTTTGGGTTTGAGGTGAATTCTTGTAAGCAGCATATAGATGGGTTACTCTGTGTCTTTTCATTGGTGCATTTAGTCCATTTGCATTTAGGGTGATTATCGAAAGATACATACCTACTGCCATTGCAGGCTTTGGATTCGTGATTACCAAAGGTTCAAGGGTAGTTCTTTAGTATCTAACTGTCTAACTTGAGTCTCTTATTAACCTATTATAAACACAGTGTGATGATTGTTTATTTCTCTCCTTCCTTATTCTTCCTCCTCCATTCTTTGTATGTTAGGTGTTTCATTCTAGTCTTATGAGTGCTTCCATCTAGAGCATACCCTTTAAAATATCCTGTAGAGGTGGTTTGTGGGAGGGAAATTCCCTCAAACTTTGCTTGCCTGGGAATTGTTTAAACCCTCCTTCAAATTTTAATGATAATTGTGCTGGATACAGTATTCTTGGTTCAAGGCCCTTCTGTTTCATTGCATTAAATATATCCTGCCATTCTCTTCTGGCCTGTAAGGTTTCTGTTGAGAAGTCTGATGACAGCCTGATGGGTTTTCTTTTGTAGGTGACCTTTTTTCTCTCTCTGGCTACCTTTAATACTCTGTCCTTGTCTTTGATCTTTGCCATTTTAATTATTATATGTCTTGGTGTTGTCCTCCTTAGGTCCCTTGTGTTTGGAGTACTCTGTGCTTCCATGGTCTGAGAGACTATTTCCTCCCCCGGTATGGGGAAGTTTTCAGCAATTATTTCTTCAAAGACACTTTCTATCCCCTTTTCTCTCCTTTTACTGGTACACCTATAATGTGAATATTGTTCCGTTTGGATTGGTCACACACTTCTCTTTATATTCTTATATTCTAGGAGATCCTTTCATCTCTCTCTGCCTCAGCTTCTCTGTATTCCTATACTCTCATTTCTATTCCATTAACGGCCTCTTGTACCTCATCCAGTCTTCTCTTAAGTCCTTCCAGTGATGGTTTCATTTCTTTTATTTCCCTCCTGACTTCATCCCTTAGCTCTTGCATATTTCTCTGCAGGTCCATCAGCATGGTTATGACCTTTACTTTTAATTATTTTTGAAAAAGATTGGTTATATCTGTCTCCCCAGGCCCTCTCTGTGGGGTTGTCTGAGTCATTCTTGATTGGACCAGATTCTTCTGCCTTTTCATGGTGATGGAGGTGGTCATAAGCAGGTGGTGCGTGTGATAGCTGGGAGAACAAAGTCCTTTCCTGCTTGCTGGTCACCTTACCCTTCTCCCCTGCCTGTGCCAGTTACTTACAGGTAGGGAGCAGTGTCTGGGATAATCTCCTGAGCTGCCGTGGGTGGCACATCCCTCGGGCTAGCCTAGATCCCTGCGGGGAGTGGTGGATGCGTAGCATGTGTTCTTCTGTGGGAACAGTGCCCCTTCCTGCCTTGATCCAGCTTCCTCTATCTGTGCTGGGCAGCTACACGCTGGGAGGAGACTCTGTGTGGTTGCTGTGGGCGGGGTCGCTCTGGCTACTTCCCGGCTGTGGCTGGTCTACCTGTTTGCTTGCAGCGCTGGCAGAGGGGAATGAACGGCAGGCTGCTTATCACCATGACAGGCTTTAGGGCTGGGTTACCCTCCAGGGGCTTGGGGCACCTCAATTTACTTAGGATTCCCAGCCTGCTGGGCTGAGTGTGCCAGAACTATTCCATCCTGCTGTGAAGCCCCTGCCCCTTTAAGACTTTTAAAAAGCACCTGCTTTTCTTTTGTCCCAGGGAGTCGGCTGTGGGGACCTGCTCACAGTCTCTGTCTCGGATTTTACATTTCCATTTCTGTAATATCCAGTACAGCATGCAATGTCTGTCTGTGCTCCCGGTGCAGATTACTAGGGCTGGTTATTTATCAGCCCTGTGCTTCCACTTCCTCCCCACTCTAATTCTTTTCCTCCCGCTGGTGAGCTGGGTGGGGTGGGAGGGGTGCTCTGGTCACGCCAGGTCACGGCTTTGAATCTTACCCTTTTCGTGAGATGCTGAGCTGCAGATGTACATGTAGCCTGGCTGTTTTACTGTACCTTCTGGTCTCTCTTTTAGGCGTAGTTATATTTGTTGTATTTTCAAAAATATATATTGGTTTGGGAGGAGATTGCTGCTGGTCTACTCATGCCGCCATCCTGAGCTTCTCTGGTCTGTGTATCTATCCTCTGCACACTGTTGTGGTTACTGAAGCTGTGTAAGTGTTACCATCAGATAGAGTGATTCCCTTCACTTTATTCTTTTTCCAAATTGTTTTCTTATTCTTTTTGCCTTTCCACATAAATTTTAGAAGAATCTTGTCTGTGTCTACAAAAAACTGTTGCTGGGACTTTGATAGGAATTGAGTTAAACCTACATACTAGTTTCGGGGGGATTGACTTCTTTACTCATCCTGTCTTATTGTTAGTACTAGAGATCCCTATCATTCTTCAATGTCTTCCACAGTATAGGTACATGTATCATAATTTGTTTAACTATTACCTGTTGGGCATTTAATTTATTTCTGTAATGCTGGTTTGCAAGTAGCTTTTTACTATTTTTACATTTCATTGATATCATTGTGCACTTATACCACTATTTCTATCGGAAATTTTAATAGATGTTCTGAAGTTATGTTGTAAAACTTGTGCCTGTTCATAGTAAAAGTAACAGCGAGGGAAAATGCCTATTTCCCTACAACCTCTCCAACACTGGTGATGTTGAAAGTCCTCGCTAATCTGTAAAATTCAAGTATGTAACTTAAGGCAAAATTTTATATCATAAATAAATAAGAAAGAAAAATTAGGTCATGTGTGACTCTAAAAAGGGCAAGAGTTAAATGAATGTTGTTATGATGGTTTCTCAAAAAAAATCTACCTTTGTTTTTAAGAGTACGGTGACTGTATTAGAGGGAGATTGCCCATTGGTAATTGACTTCTGTTAGTTTTTGCTTCACAAATGTTGGTGCTCCTGTATTGGGTGCATATATATTTATAATGGTTATATCCTCTTTCTGGACTCACCCCTTTATCATTCCCTTTGTCATTTGGTATTTCATTTCCCTGAGAATACTGCTTTGTTCAAGAATTCTTTAGGAATAGGCTAGGTATGTGATGTCTAACTTACTAGCAAGCCCTCTTCTCTTACATACTGTATTGAGCTCGTAGATAGTGATATAACAATCTTTGGTGTAAGGCAGCATCTTTACTTAAAGTCTTGTCCTTGTGGTGAGTGAAATAATACAATATGCCAGTCAAAAAATATGCACCAGAATATATTAGGGATACAACAAAGTCCACGTTTTTCTTTTTTCTTTAAATTCTTTTTATTATGGTGTTATTGATATACACTCTTATAAAAGTTTCACAAGAAAAACAATGTGGTTTACTACATTCACCCATATTATCGAGTCACCGACCATACCGCAAGTACTGCAACTCCTGCTTTTTTCTCCCTATTAGTTGCATGAAATATATTTTCCCATCCCTTCACTTTCAGTCTTTGTATATCTTTGGGTTTGAAGTGAATCCCTTGTAGGCAGCAGATATATATATATATATATATAGGTTAGGTCTTGTTTTTTTATCCATTCAGGACTCTATGTCTTTAGATTGGTGCATTGGTGCATTCAGACCATTTACATTTAGGGTGATTATCGATAGGTATATTCTTATAGCCATTGCAGGCTTTAGATTCTTGGTTACCAAAGGTTCAAGGTTAGCTTCCTTACTATCTAAGGGTCTAATAACTTAACTCACTTGGTATGCTGTTATAAAAACAATCCAAAGGTTCTTTTTTTTAAATTCCTTTTTCTTCCTTCTCCATTCTTTATATATTAGGTATCATATTCTGTCCTTTTTGTCTATTCATTGACTGACTTTGGGGGTAGTTGATTTAATTTTGTATTTGCATAGTAATTATCTCTTCTTCTTTCTCTACTTTGATTTTATTACCTCTGGTGACAGCTGTTTAACCTTAGGAACACTTCCTTCTGTAGCAGTCCCTCCAAAATATACTGTAGAGATGGTTTGTGCGAGGTAAATTCTCTCAGCTTTTGTTTGTCTGGAAATTGTTTAATCCCTCCTTCAAATTTAAATGATAATCTTGCTGGTAGAGTATTCTTGGTTGGAGGCCCTTCTGATTAATTGCATTAAATATATCATGCCACTCCCTTCTAGCCTGTAACGTTTCTGTGGAGAAGTCTGATGATAGCCTGCTGGGTTTTCCTTTGTATATGATCTTTTTTCTCTCTCTGGTTGCTTGTAATGGTCTGTCCTTATCCTTGACCATTGCCATTTTAATTCTTTTATTTCTTGGTGTCGTCCTGCTTGGGTGCCTTGTGTTGGGAGATCTATGCACCTCCATGGCCTGAGAGACTATCTCCATCCCAAATTGGGGAAGTTTTCAACAATTGCCTCCTAATGACACTGTCTATCCTATTTTCTCTCTTCTTCTTCTTCTGATGCCCCTATAATGCAAACAGTGATCCATTTGGAATGGTCACACAGTTCTCTCAATATTCTTTCATTCCTAGGGTTCCTTTTTTTTCTCTGTGCCTCAGCTTTTTTGTTGTCCTCTTTCGTTTCTGTTACATTTACCATCTCTTCTACTACATCTAACCTGCTTTTAAATTCCTCCACCGTATGTTTCACTTCAGATATGGGATTTCTTAAGGATTGAATCTCCATATAAATTCATCTGTGAGGTCTTGAATATTTTTCTTTACCTCCATGAGCATGGCTATGATTTTTATTTTGAATTCTCTTTCAGGAAGATCAGTGAGTTCAGTTTCACTTAGGCCTTTTTTTGGTGCTTGTGATATATTGGTCTGAACCAGGTTCCTTTGATGTTTCATATTTGTATGTGGCGCCCTCTAGTGCACAGAAGCTCTAATTTCTGGAGCTCCTCAGTCCCTAGAATGATGTTGGGGGTTGCAGGGGAGCGGCACTGGTGCCTGGGGTGAGGAAAGCGCTATTTCCTGATTCCCATCTGCTGTGCCTGTCTACACTGTTGAAACAGTGGGCTGAGCACACAAGTGTAAGCCTCTGTGCTTTGGGTTTGTAGCTGCTGTAAGCATGAGGGATATCAATCAATGTTAAATTACCCCATGTTTATTCTATATAAGCTATTGTAGTTCTGCATCATGTGGAGTTGTGTGAAGAGTGTAGAAAGAAAAATGGGCACAGCTAGACTTAGTGATCTAAATCTATTAAGTGATTGCTGTAAGCTCCGTGAAAGCCGGATGTGTCTGCCTAATACCCCTAGTGCTTAGGATAATGCTTGGCATATAGTAGATGCTGAGTAAATAGCTACTGAATGAAATAATGGCCAAAGATAGAGGCTCAGTACCAGGAAAGAGTGGAAAATGGTATTATAGAAAACACAGGATTAGAGAGTTTCGAGGAAGAAGTGATTCTCAGTTGCATATTTAACACAGGTCTTCTAAGTTCAAGTTTGAAAAATGTTCATTGGATTTGACAGTTAGTGTCTCATTGTTGACTTGATGAGAACAACTTTAATGAAGTGTTGTTTAACACTGTCTCATTCTCTGACACAGGTGCTCCTTTCTCTATCATTCCATAGTACTTTGTGCATTACTGAGATTAGGAGTTTCTGTACATGTTCTTCATGAGGCCATGAAGGGCATCAAGGATAAGGACCTGTCTCTTGGGTTTTTTTTGTTGTTGTTGTTCTGTTTTTTTAAAAATGTTTTATCATTGTGTCACCAGAGCTTGGCACTATACCTGGCTTATAGTAAGTGCTGAAAAATGAAGAGTCAAGCCCTATTATAAATTGTATTCTACAAGAAAAGGTGTTTTGACGTGTCTGTATTATTTTTCTAATTGTTGTAGAGATGTGAATGGGTATGTTTAGACAAAGCTGTATATATATTGCTAAAGTTACTAAGTGGAATGGTAGTTAATTTGGGGGGAAAAAGCATTTTCAGGCAGCTGGGGCTTTTCTTTGGGTAGGTCCTGAATGTAAATCCTAGCCTTGCCAAGTGAGATTTATTACCCCAGTTCCCCTCTGGATAGTTTCTAGCCTCTTGAGTTTCTAGTCCAGATTCTGACTGAGGTTC
Organism: Manis pentadactyla; assembly: GCF_030020395.1. NCBI lineage: Eukaryota > Metazoa > Chordata > Mammalia > Pholidota > Manidae > Manis > Manis pentadactyla. The sequence goes on from NC_080038.1 coordinate 10,785,035, forward strand.
GTTCTCAACTTTGAGAGACCAGACCTCTTATGTCAGAAACTAAGAATCTTAACTTGCATTTGATCCACCTTCTGCATAATAGTAAAGAGCCTAGCTGAAGTCTGGAAGATTAGATTCACTTTTCTTTTTACTTTTTCTGGACCTACATTGAGATAATGTATCTATGAATTGGGAGAGGCCAAGCTCATCTCTTTGATCTGTGGATTGTGTGTAGTTAAATTTGGTAATTCTACTTTTTTAGAAATTAGCTGTGCAGATTTTTTTTCTTCTTTTCTTTTTAAATCTGGCACTTATTTTTTCTCAAAAAGCTTTCTGTCATGCTGAGATTTTATTTTTCAGTTTTAATGATTCACATTGGAACACATGCATAATCTCCCTCATTTAATAATTTATGCTTGTTTTGGCAGACTACTCATTTTCTTATGGAGGAAGGTTACTTTTAATATTGGTGTAAAAGCTCCCAAATGAAATGTGAGCTTAGAAGTGATCACAAACCTCTCCTTGTTGTACAGCATTGCTCACCAACTTCACTGGGCTTTTTCTCTGAAACCTTTCAGATAGCAATAATACGTGCTTTCTCTAAATAGAACCACAAATCTTAAAACTTTCCTGTCTTCTCCTTACCTCACTAAGTAGGTAAATTAGCTTAGAAATGACAGAGGGAGTTTTCTTGACTTTGGTAGAACATCAACTTTCCCAAGCTGTCATTGGAATTACACTATTTAAGAACATTGAGATTTGAATAATATGTAGGCTGCTGACAATCCTTGTTTGAAGTGAGGCAAAATATAAACAAATTTATTTCTTTGACAAGACATTTACAGTTGCTTTGCCATGATTTAATAAGAAGAGAGGGAGAAGCAAAATATATTCAGAAAACATTTCTTTTTGTAAATGGGTAGCTTATTCTCCTGTAGGACCAGTGATAATTCATAGATGACCTTATTTTTCATACTCATTTTCATGTCATTCTGGAAACTACTCTGTGAGTTCTCATTTTCCATGTAGTAGCCCTGTACGGACTGGGAACTTGGGATTAGGTTTCTACTTAATCTTTTTCCCCACACGCTATTTACCCCAGTACCTTTATTATTCCCACAGAGGCCCTGTTAGCTTTGTGTGTCTCTTCACTGGACTCCTTTTCTTCATAAGCTGTGACACCTAAAGTTGATTGTTCTAATTTTAGGAAGCTTCTGATTGCTGGAGAAAATAGAGTGATATATTTAGCTTTATATGGGGTGGGGTGGGGGGAGGGGTTATGGACTCCTTTGAGAGTCTCATGGAAAACCACAGGTCTTCTATCCAGAAAAATGTATATTACATATATAATTTTGTTTACAGTTTCAGGAGGTTCATGTATTGCTCTTTCATTTCCACCCCATTCAAGAATTCCTGGTAGAGGTAGAGATAAGAAAACATCTGGGTATTTTTATCCTTCTTCAGTGGTGTTAACAGTCGTTTGCCAACTCCACCACCATCTTTAATCAAAAATAACTTAAATGCTACTTTGCATATATAGTAGAGTCATAGAGGTAAATAGTTTAAACCTTGTAACCCTTGAGAGCATGGATTGTCAAAAACTGAGATGATACACAAACAGCTAGTAATCAGAACACAAGACAAGTGTATCAGCTATGTAAACAGTGTATTTTTTCATATTCTGCTGGTATTGTTAGGTATTTCTTCAGAGTTGAGTGTCACAAAGAAAATAGGGAGAGAAGACGTCCCATCTTCAGAATGGTTTAACGTAAGAGAAAATTTTGCAAATGTATGAAAGTGATTTTTCCCTGTATTATAAATGAGAGTATTGAGATACTGAAGTGTTAGTTCATGTTTAAGGTTCAAAACTGAAGTATACTAAGGGCGAAATTGTTCATCAGTAGGCTGGAATTTTAGCCATGGGGCAGATCCCTATAGGTAAAACATCCAGTACACTGTCTGAAGCTGATGTTGTACTGGCTCGGTGAAGGCAGCCCGTGACTGGTACACAGTCTGTTTTCTCTAGCATCATGCATCACTGTTAAGATGAAAGCTTTTCTGATAACTTTGGCAGTCTGTCACCATCAGTATTTTGGGGACCAACCTACTGATGACCCTGGGAGATTAGAACTCTAGAAAACTTGAGTTGCAGTCTTCCATCACTCAAAATATTCTTGATTATAAGCCAGCTGTGGCTGGCTTTTATTTATGTCCTAAATACCTGGATAGTTGACTTAGTTTTCTTTCTGTTTTTTTAATTTTTGTAGTTTTTTAGTTTTTGTAGTTTTCTTTCTGTGTGTTTGTTACAATCAGTCAGCCTGTGTGAGGACACAGCGTTATTTTATATCTTTTAAAGATTAGATGGTCTATACTTGTGAGGGATTTTAACTGAAAGAGACTTAATTGTATAATCACTTGTAATAATCAAGTAGGTATGGCATGAAAACTTCAGAGGCACATGTGTATATTTTTTGTCCTTTACATTCTGATAAACAGTAGGTTTAATTCAGGGATTACCTCCTCTGTGGAGCCTTTCCTTAATTCCTTTTTCTCTCTTACCTCCCAGAATTGGCCACTTCCTCCTCTGTGCCTAACCCTGTGTATGATTTTCTACTGCATTGTATCACCCTGTTTGTTTATAGTCTCTCTCACTATACTAGACTCTAAGCTTCCAGAGGACGTAGTCTATGTCTTACTCATTTCAGGGTATAAAGCCAGGCACGTAGAAGGTTCTCAGTAATGTGTTATGAAGGAAGGAAGGAAGGAATTCAATCCAAATGAATTCAATCCATGAATGACTGAATGAATGAGTGAATGAATGGGTGAATGAACAGTATATTAAAGACTATTAGGAAGCCCTTAAGGAAGGGATCAAAACCTCACATTCCTTCAGGGTCCAGGCATAAATGAGTGGAGCGGACCTGGTGGGCTCTGCTGTGGTGACTTGGAGAACCCCTGCCTTACCTAAAAGGGGCAGCTGCTACTCCACTCCAGCCCACTGGTGCCTTGTGGGAATGCTGACTCTGTTGCCACACCTTTAAATTATTTAAGAGAAGCCAGACTTTGGATATTTATATGAAACCTTATGATTGGAAGCCAAGTTTCTTAAACCCTTTTATTAAGGTGTAATTTACATACCAAAAAAAAGCGTGTATATTAGGGGTATACACCTCAGTCCATTTTCACAAACTGAACTGATTTTTTATGTGGACCGAACAAAACTGGATTGACCTGCAGGCCACCAGTTTGCAACTTGTGACAAAGGCCATATGGGAGCAAGCTACATGGTTTTGTTAAGAATTACCTGATAGGTACGTGTGCTTTAAAGTGGCACATCAGTCAAATGCAGTGTGTGGACCTTACTTGGATTTTGATGCAAATAAATGAGATGTAGAAAAGCATTTATGAAACAGTTGGAGAAATTTGAATGTTGACTAGCTGTTTAATAATATTGAAGAATTACTGTTAATTATTTTAGATGTTACATAGTTGGCTTGGTTTTTCTTTTTTTATATAGACTTTATTTTTTAGAGCACTTTAGAGCAAACTTGAACAGAAGCTGCAGAGTTCCCATTTACCCTGTGACCCCTCCACATGTAGCCTCCCTCATTATAAACATCCCCCACCGAAGTGATACATTTGTTATAGTTGATGAACCTGAACTGACACATCATTATCACGCAAAGCCCATAGTTCCCATTAGGGTTCACTCTTGATGTTGCACATTTTTAGGGTTTTGACATGTATAATGACATGTATCTGCCATTATAATATCATAGTTATTTTTTTAAGAGTCTTTAAAGACACATACTGATTTATGAATGAAATGAAATAATACTGGAATTTGTTTCAAAATAATTTTGGAACAGTCTGAAAGTTTAGTTATAAATTAAACAAACTTGACCATGTATTGGTAATCATTGAAGCTGGGTGATGGGTACATGAGAGCTCATTATATAAGTGTCTCTATTTTTGTATATGTTTGAAAATTTTCACCTTCAAAAGCAGAGCAGAAGTTCAAGTTAAAGCTGAAGCATGATTTTTGGGGTCTGGGATAATGGGACAACTACTGTAGGTTGCAGAATCTCAATTTCTGGAACTGAAGTCTACAAAATTAATAACATTTCCTTTTTTCATCTGTAGGGCCTGAGGGTCAGTATACTAAGACTGCTCAGGAGATTGTGAACATCTGTTACCAGACATTGACTGAGGTAGGTGCTAAGAGGAGGTCCCCTTGGAATCCAGCTTTCTGGAATCCCTTTGTTGCCTTGTCTGAGGAGGTCTGCCTTCCCTGCCTGTCGAATTTTAAAATGTAACGTTCCACCCCCACCCTCACCCCACATCCCGTGTTTCTTTCCATGCTTTATTTTCCTCCTTAGCATTAAATGTTTCTATCAAGCTGTACAATTACTTATTTTGATTTTCATATGTGTTCTGCCACTAGAATAGCAGCTCCATAAAGACAGGGAATTTTGTCTGCTCTGTTTACTTTTGTATCTCCAGGGTCTAAAGCACACATTGAATGAATTCACCAATTTTCTTTATTTCTCAGTATGATGAGCATTTGGCTCAACTTGAGAAGGATATTTGTACAGCTAAAGAAGCAGCTTTGGAGGAAGCAGATTTAGAAAGCTTGGACCCCATGACTCCAGGCCCTTACACATCCCAGGTGAGTCTGAGGACTAGGAACTTCCTCTTAGAGTTTTCTTATTGGTTTGGGAAGTTGGGAGCATAACAGATGTATTGACCGAGATACCCTTCTTCTCTGTCCTTCCTCTTCATATGCCTTTTGTGTGCTTTCTTGTCTTCTCAAAGGCTAAGGTGAGTGAGGGCCATCGGTCTTGGTGGCCTTGTTGAATCCAAGAGAGGCAGATATGGAATGAATGAGTGGGGTGGGGTGTTTGTTGTTTAGGCAGTATTTAGGAATACCAGATTCCTGACCATTATGGCCAGAGGCATCCTTTTGAGTCTCTGGAGCCCTCTTGCCCATGAACTGGGGCTCTAGGACATCCTAGAGCCTATATAACTAAGTATAGACTTAGTTATAGATGTGGGCCACTTTGTTTCTGTGCCTTATAGATGCCTGATTACTCATCCCCATCTTAGTGTAGCTCAGATGTCACCCATTTTCCTGGATTGGCTCCCTCTCCTCAAAAAGGTAACATTTATAATATTCCTTAATTTCCATGTCAAAATATTTAGAAAGCAGGATTAATAAGAAATGTTTAGTCTTTCTGTTCTGACCCTTGAATATATACTAAGTATATTTCATGTATACTATACTCTTAGAGGGCTGGCATATTTGAAGGAATGGACTTACCAGAATACAACTGGTACTTGGTTTCTCGATTGGAGGCACTATGGTAAAGTGGGAAGCACATGAAGTTTGGATAAAACAGGCCTGGGTTTGGATCTTAGCTCTGCTATTATCTAGCTTTGTGAGCCTGAGACGCTAAGTTAACCTCTCTAACCCAGTTTCCTTTTTCTCTAAAGTATATTTCTCAAAATTGTTGTAAATATTAAATAAGCCTGTTTGCCTTGCACATAGTAGACATTCAGTAAATGTTTCCTTATCTGTATGAAAGTTGTCTGCAAAGTCCTCAGAGGCCCCTTCAGACTCAACCAAATCTTTGAATGCAAAATTCTCCTAATTTCCACTGGAAAACTTTTTTTCATTCTACTGAGGTTTTACTCTGAACTAATAATGTGACCTATGTGATCTTCGTTGGATTATTGCTGTCTGTATCTCATTTATGCACTCTCCCTATATATCTTTTACTTTCTCTTTCACCCCAAACCTACGTTACTGAGGGGTCTAATAGGCCCACTGCTTCCACAGGGCCCTTTCTGGTAAGTTAAAGCCTGGGTTTTAGCCACCATTTAACAGGAGAGACGAGCCACTCCATGGTGCGTGGTTTGCTCTAGTCTATGACAGTGTAAACCTAGTCGTTGGGTGAGTCAAAGCCTTAAACCTAAAAGCCATCTCCCTTTTCTTCCCTTCCCTTCCCACACTACCTGAAAGAGCTGAGGAAAATCTGGAAACTGTTAATCCTGCTTGAGCAGTAGCTATTGCTTAGTGCAGTTAGAGGATCTCCTGGGAAGGGTGCAGTGTAGATTGCTGCTGCATCATTCTAGCTTACCCTCTCACTGTTGCCTTCACTCTTATATATACATTTTAAAATAGTAAACCCAATTCATTACCTCTTAACCTGAGGAAGATGCACATGAGTGATTGTCCTTACTCATTACTACTCTTCTAACCCAAATATTTAATCAAAGAGTGTTTGCAGAAGTTTGACCAGGCATTATACAACTCTAGTTGTATAGAAACACAAGAGTAATACTTTACCAACAGCTCTAAATGGTGGTAGTCAATAATGCATTTTTCACTCAACTGTTTCCACCTAGCTTGTCATTGTGTCATTCATTTGACTTAACCCCTTACCTAAAACTGCTCACTTTGCAGTTCCCCACAAAGCCTTTCATTCCTGATTTTCTCTTATGTTCCAGAGCTAGTTTATCTGCTCTGTAATGATTTGAATTGTCTTGCCTCTCTTTCTCCAAAACCCTCTTCTCAATGAGCCTCACTTGTTTGCTTTTTAAATGAAAGAAAGTATCATGTATGTGAATTTTTGGTTGATCAAAATTATGTGTTCGTTGGGAAATATAAAGAATAAATAAATTACCTAAAGTCAAGTCTGCCACTCAGAACCAACCACTGTGAACATTTTGGTGTGTGTCCTTCAAGTCCGTGATGTGAGTGTGTGTGACTATATACACATGTGCATGCTTTTATAGACACATTTTTAAAGTGGAATGGTCAGTATGGCTTTCTGTCTTGTTTTCACGTTACGAACACTTTATTTCATTGAGTAGTCTTTAAAAACATGATTTTTAAATAGCTGTATAATATTTCTGCCCTCAGCCAGCTTTTTAGAGAACTCTACTTCTCCAGCCTGTTCTTTATTGACCCGCTTGCCCTCCTGTCACTGAGTAATCCTTTTGCTAAATCCCTGTTCTCTTCAGGAGAGGGAAGAGAGGAGAGGTCTATAATTTATTGAATACTAGGCACTGGGTAAGGGGCTTAACACTTCTCTCTCTTAGTTCTCCCAACGACCTTGTGAGGTAGGTTTTACAATTGAGGAAACCAAGGTTTAGAGTAAGTAATTAGTTAAGGTTACTCAGCTTGCAAGTGATGGAGCCAGGACTCGAACCCAGAGCAGTTTATTCCAAAGCCCATGGCTTTTCACCACACCATTTTGCCTCATAGCATCCTCTGAAGAGTTCATAAGCTATTAACCCATTCCATGCTCTTGTTGGAGTCAAAATTCCTTTATCCCATTTCCTATTAGATCTCCAAACCAAACAATCAAAATAGCACTGATTGAAGCCCTGGACCTAAAAACAGTAATAAGGCAAGGCTTAGAAGAAACTAGGTTATTGACCAGAAAGGCTGTTAGGATATAGAATGGTCCCATAGCTTTGATGGTTTTCTGCTTCAGGCTTCTGATCATGTGCATCAGACATCTCTCTGCTAGAATGAGCAACATTTGTAAGGTTCCCAAAAACCTGTCTACATAAACCTGTGCCAAACTAGGTTTTCTCTTTAAATCAGATAATTCTGCATGACCTTTTTCTGCAGTGAACATTTTAAGGGGGAGTTCTCTGTATTTCTCCCTTTCCTAAGTAGAAGCCAAGTTGTATGATTTATGCCACAGCCTCCTGATTTGTATGATAACAGCACATCCCTCAGTATGTCTCGAGATGCCTCTGTATTTCAAGATGAGAGCAGTATGCCTGTCCTGGATATTCCTACTGCCACACCAGAAAAGCAGGTAACAGAGGTAGGATTTTCTTTTTCTCTTTGTGTGATTGGTAGTATGCTATGAGGTGGGGAACAATGGCAGTGATGACATATGACCGGTGTCAAGGATGGTTGTGCCCCTTGGCCCTGGGAACGAAGGCTTAGAAATGTAATTTCAAGGTAGGATGGTAGCAGGTCATGTGACTGGCATCTTCTGTCTCTCCCCACGGGCAGAGTCAGGCACAGCAGAACTTCAGGGAAGTGTAAGAGGCATCAGAGCAACCTGACAGGTGACTAGAGAGACCAGCTGCACTCAGAGACAGTTCAAAATAATTGCCCTGCAACTTTACCTTATGTGTGCTGTAATCTAAATGAAAAATATGTATAAAATAAAATTAAAATTTTAATATTGGTCTTTTCTAGAGGTACCAGAAGATATTCCTGATCTGAAGCCAGAAATCCTCTCTCAGTTTTTCTCAGTCAGGTTTCCACTGGCGAGTGAAAAACCCCTGGAGAGTTTTTCTATCCCAGAGTCCAACACAAGCTAAGGAAAGCTTGTGTTAGAAAGGAAGAGTGTTCTTATGGTGATACAGTAAGAGGAGACAAAGGACCTTCCTGTTCTTTGGGTTTTTACCCTACCCATGACTTCCAAAGAACAAATGGGGGAAAGTACACATGCCTTAAGCTGTGTAAACAGCCCCCACTAACTGTGGGGTTGACTCGGATATCAGTGAGGAGCATCCTTCCGGGTGAGAGCCCTTGGTTAAATCCCACAGGCACTTCCCTAAGTGACGTGCTATTTGTGTTCCTTACTCAGATGCACCAGGGCCGAGGTAGTCTGGGTGAGGAAGTCTCTGATGTGGATATTGAAGGGTATGAGTAGGAGGACGATGGGAAACCTAAGACTCCAGTCCCAGTGAGTATGCTTATAGAAAGCTTATGGTTACATTACACTCTTTTTTTTTTTTTTTAATTTTTTATTGAAGGGTAGTTCACACACAGTATTACATTAGTTTCAGGTGTACAACACAGTGATTCAACATTTATATACATGATAATTCTAGGTACCAGCTATCACCATACCAAGTTGTTACAATATTTTGACTATATTCCTTATGCTATACATTACATCCCGGTTACTTATTTATTTCACAATTGGAAGTGTGCGTGTATATATATATATTGTGAGGGCATCTCTCATATTTATTGATCAAATGGTTGTTAACAACAATAAAATTCTATATAGGGGGGTCGATGCTCAATGCACAATCATCAATCCACCCAAGCCTAATTTTCGTCAGTCTCCAATCTTCTGAAGCAGAACGAACAAGTTCTTACATGGAGAACAAATTCTTACATAGTGAATAAGTTACATGGTGAACATTACAAGGGCAGTCATCACAGCAGCTTTTGGGTTTGCTCATGCATTATGAACTATAAACAGTCAGTTCAAATATGAATACTCATTTGATTTTTATACTTGATTTATATGTGGATACCACATTTCTCTCTTTTGTATTATTATTTTTAATCAAATGTAGATGATCAGGTGTGTGCCTGTAGACTATGTGTTAATCCAAGCTAGACAAGGGCCATAAAACATCCACGTATGCAGAAGATTTCTCTCAGAACGGGGGGGGTGGGTTCTAAGCCTCACCTCTGTTGATCCCCCTTTTTCTCACCTGATGGCCCCCCTGCGACTGTGCCTGTCTTAGGTTGTTCCTCCCTTGAGGAATCTTACCCGTCTCTAGCTAACCAGTCATCTTCCGGGGCCATACAGGGAAATGTGAAGTTGGTAAGTGAGAGAGAAGCCTTATTGTTTGAAAAGGTTAGCTTTTTACTTCTTTGCATATTTATGCCCTGTGGCTTCTATGCCCAGCATTTGTCTTGAGGTGTCTTTACCACTTGGAAGAATTATGATACTCGGTAAATTCGATATGAGGCATGAATTCTATTTAAGTTTTGTAGTTAGGAAGGAAGAAGAAAAGCTATAGAAGTAGCAGGCAGAAGAAAACATGGGAAGATTATTTCTTTGACATATCTTCTTGTACAGTAACTTCAGCATGTATAGGTTTTAAACTACTAATTAAATTGTGCACACACATTAACATAATAGGAGTACAGTCACGTAACCAAAGCATATCTGTAATTACCAGCCATCTCCAGTGAAACCAAGGAAACCTTTAGGCACCTTAGGCATTTGTGAAAACTTATCTATGATACGGTGGATATTGTCGAACTGAACTTGAACAGTCTGAGAGAAATCAGACAAATTAAAACAGTCCATTCCTGGGGACTGTTCACATCCCATATGTTCTTTTTTTTTTTTTCTGGATAATTATTTCTTATTGAAGGGTAGTTGACACACAGTATTACATTAGTTTCAGGTGTACAACACAGTAATTTGACATTTATATACATGATAATTCTAGGTACCAGCTATCACCATACCAAGCTGCTACAATATTTTGACTATATTCCTTTTGCTATACATTACATCCCGGTTAGTTATTTCTTTTACAATTGGAAGTCTGTATATACATATATATTTTTGATTGTTTGTTTGTTTTGTTTTGTTTTTTTTGTGTGTGAGGGCATCTCTCATATTTATTGATCAAATGGTTGTTAACAATAATAAAATTCTGTATAGGGGAGTCAATGCTCAATGCACAATCATTAATCCACCCCAAGCCTAATTTTCGTCAGTCTACAATCTTCTGAAGCATAACGAACAAGTTCTTACATGGAGTACAAATACATACATAGTGAATAAGTTACATGGTGAACATTACAAGGGCAGTCATCACAGAAGCTTTCGGTTTTGCTCATGCATTATGAACTATAAAGAGTCAGTTGAAATATGAATACTCATTTGATTTTTATACTTGATTTATATGTGGATACCACATTTCTCTCTTTCGTATTATTATTTTTAATAAAATGCTGAAGTGGTAGGTAGATGCAAGATAAAGGTAGAAAACATAGTTTAGTGTTGTAGGAGAGCAAATGTAGATGATCAGGTGTGTGCCTGTAGACTATGTGTTAATCCAAGCTAGACAAGGGCCATAAAACATCCATGTATGCAGAAGATTTCTCTCAGAATCGGGGTGGGGAAGGTTCTAAGCCTCATCTCTGTTGATCCCCATTTTCTCACCTGATGGCCCCCCTGCGACTGTGCCTGTCTTAGGTTGTTCCTCCCTTGAGGAATCTTACCCGTCTCTGGCTAACCAGTCATCTTCCGGGGCCATACAGGGAAATGTGAAGTTGGTAAGTGAGAGGGAAGCCTTACTGTTTGAAAAGGTTAGCTTTTTACTTCTTTGCATATTTATGCCCTGTGGCTTCTATGCCCAGCATTTGTCTTGAGGTATCTTTACCACTTGGAAGAATTATGATACTCGGTAAATTTGATATGTGGCACGAATTCTATTTAAGGGTTGTAATTAGGTAGGAAGAAGAAAAGCTGTAGAAGTAGCAGGCGGCAGAAAACCTGGGAAGATTGATTATTTCTTTGACAAATCTTCTTGTAGAGTAACTTCAGCATGTATAGGTTTTAAGCTACTACTTAAATTGTGCACACACATTACCATAATAGGAGTACAGTTACGTAACCAAAGCATACCTGTAATTACCAGCCATCTCCAGTGAAACCAAGAAAACCAGTTAGGCACCTTAGGCATTTGTGAAAACTTATCTGTGATATGGTGGATATTGTCCAACTGAACTTGAACAGTCTGAGAGAATTCAGATAAATTAAAACAACCCATTCCTGGGGACTGTTCACATCCCATATGTTCTTTTAACAGTAAATAGTCTGTAGTTGTAAGATTTTGGAGTGCTACAATTTGCACTTCTCCTAATTCTTGGTTGAGTTCCAACAGTATAGATCCAGTCAAATTTGTTGTTTTACTGTATCCACAGGCCAGCTTAGATATCTCCTTCTTCATTCCCATGGCAAGTCCAGGAATTGGTGGGATGAGTGCATCTACACCTGTAGCAGTGCATGGATCTTTGTTCGGGTTTTTTGATGATCATCTTCTGGCATGAGTCTTCCCGAGAGTGCTGATGTTGGAAGTTCTTTTTCATACCATATCTTAGTTCATTTTAGGGGTAGCCAAATTAGGCTTTGATCCTCTGTATAAACACAAGCAAACCCTTTCCCTGCACTTTTATATGCCCTTTATATCATTGTGTAGAACTCATTGGAGGTCACCACACAAGAACTGCTTTTTATTTAATCATTAATCTACACTTACATGACGAATATTTTGTTTACTAGGCTCACCCCTATATCAGGACCCCCTATATACCCCTTTACAGTCACTGTCCATAAGCGTAGCAAACTGTTGTAGAATCACTACTTGTCTTCTCTGTGTTGTACAGCCCTCCCCTTTCTCCCACCTCCCCATGCATGCTAATCTTAATACCCCATTTCTTCTCCCCCCCCTTATCCCTCCCTACCCACCCATCCTCCCCAGTCCCTTTCCCTTTGGTACCTGTTAGTCCATTCTTGAGTTCTGTGATTCTGCTGCTGTTTTGTTCCTTCAGTTTTTCCTTTGTTCTTATACTCCACAGATGAGTGAAATCATTTGGTATTTCTCTTTCTCCACTTGGCTTGTTTCACTGAGCATAATACTCTCCAGCTCCATCCATGTTGCTGCAAATGGTAGGATTTGCCCTTTTCTTATGACGGAGTAGTATTCCACTGTGTATATGTACCACATCTTCTTTATCCATTCATCTATCGATGGACATTTAGGTTCCTTCCAATTCTTGGTAATTGTAAATAGTGCTGCGATAAACATAGGGGTACATTGGTCTTTCTCATACTTGATTGCTGCATTCTTAGGGTAAATTCCTAGGAGTGCAATTCCTGGGTCAAATGGTAAGTCTGTTTTGAGCATTTTGAGGAACCTCCATACTGCTTTAAACAGTGGTTGAACTAACTCACATTCCCACCAGCAGTGTAGGAGGGTTCCCCTTTCTCCACAGCCTCGCCAACATTTGTTGTTGTTTGTCTTTTGGATGGCAGCCATCCTTACTGGTGTGAGGTGATACCTCATTGTAGATTTAATTTGCATTTCTCTGATAATTAGCGATGTGGAGCATCTTTTCATGTGTCTGTTGGCCATCTGTATTTCTTTTTTGGAAAACTGTCTGTTCAGTTCCTCTGCCCATTTTTTAATTGGGTTATTTGTTTTTTGTTTGTTGAGGCGTGTGAGCTCTTTATATATTCTGGACGTCAAGCCTTTATAGGATCTGTCATAATCAAAAAATATTCTCCCATACTGTAGGGTTCCTTTTTGTTCTACTGATGGTGTCTTTTGCTGTACAGAAGCTTTTCAGCTTAATATAGTCCCACTTGTTCATTTTTGCTGTTGTTCTCCTTCCCGGGGAGATATGTTCAAGAAGAGGTCACTCATGTTTATGTCTAAGAGGTTTGTGCCTATGTTTTCTTCCAAGAGTTTAATGGTTTCATGACTTACATTCTGGGCTTTGATCCATTTTGAGTTTACTTTTGTATATGGGGTAGACAATGGTCCAGTTTCATTCTCCTACATGTAGCTGTCCAGTTTTGCCAGCACCATCTGTTGAAGAGACTGTCATTTAACCATTGTATGTCCATGGCTCCTTTATCAAATATTAATTGACCATATATGTCTGGGTTAATGTCTGGATTCTCTAGTCTGTTCCATTGGTCTGTGGCTCTGTTCTTGTGCCAGTACCAAATTGTCTTGATTACTATGGCTTTATAGTAGAGCTTGAAGTTGGGGAGTGAGATCCCCCCTACTTTATTCTTCTTTCTCAGGATTGCTTTGGCTATTCGGGGTCTTTGGTGTTTCCATATGAATTTTTGAATTATTTGTTCCAGTTCATTGAAGAATGTTGCTGGTAGTTTCATAGGGATTGCATCAAATCTGTATATTGCTTTGGGCAGGATGGCCATTTTGACGATATTAATTCTTCCTAGCCACGAGCATGGGATGAGTTTCCATCTGTTAGTGTCCCCTTTAATTTCTCTTAAGAGTGACTTGTAGTTTTCAGAGTATAAGTCTTTCACTTCTTTGGTTACGTTTATTCCTAGGTATTTTGTTTTATTTGATGAATTGTGAATAGAGTTGTTTTCCTGATTTCTCTTTCTGTTGGTTCATTGTTAGTGTATAGGAAAGCCACAGATTTCTGTGTGTTGATTTTGTATCCTGCAACTTTGCTGTATTCCGATATCAGTTCTAGTAGTTTTGGGGTGGAGTCTTTAGGGTTTTTTATGTACAGTATCATGTCATCTGCAAATAGTGACAGTTTAACTTCTTCTTTACCGATCTGGATTCCTTGTATTTTTTTGTTTCGTCTGATTGCCGTGGCTAGGACCTCCAGTACTATGTTAAATAACAGTGGGGAGAGTGGGCATCCCTGTCTAGTTCCCGATCTCAGAGGAAAAGCTTTCAGCTTCTCGCTGTTCAGTATAATGTTGGCTGTGGGTTTTTCATAGATGGCCTTTATTATGTTGAGGTACTTGCCCTCTATTCCCATTTTGCTGAGAGTTTTTATCATGAATGGATGTTGAACTTTGTCAAATGCTTTTTCAGCATCTATGGAGATGATCATGTGGTTTTTGTCTTTCTTTTTGTTGATGTGGTGGATGATGTTGATATACTTTCGAATGTTGTACCATCCTTGCATCCCTGCGATGAATCCCACTTGGTCATGGTGTATGATCCTTTTGATGTATTTTTGAATTCGGTTTGCTAATATTTTGTTGAGTATTTTTGCATCTACGTTCATCAGGGATATTGGTCTGTAGTTTTCTTTTTTGGTGGGGTCTTTGCCTGGTTTTGGTATTAGGGTGATGTTAGCTTCATAGAATGAGTTTGGGAGTATCCCCTCCTCTTCTACTTTTTGGAACACTTTAAGGAGAATGGGTATTATGTCTTCCGTGTATGTCTGATAAAATTCTGAGGTAAATCCATCTGGCCTGGGGGTTTTGTTCTTGAGTAGTTTTTTGATTACCGCTTCAATTTCGTTGCTAGTAATTGGTCTGTTTAGATTTTCTGTTTCTTTCTGGGTCAGTCTTGGAAGGTTGTATTTTTCTAGGAAGTTGTCCATTTCTCCTAGGTTTCCCAGCGTGTTAGCATATAGGTTTTCATAGTATTCTCTAATAATTCTTTGTATTTCTGTGGGGTCCTTTGTGATTTTTCCTTTCTCGTTTCTGATACTGTTGATTTGTGTTGACTCTCTTTTCCTCTTAATAAGTCTGGCTAGAGGCTTGTCTATTTTGTTTATTTTCTCGAAGAACCAGCTCTTGGTTTCATTGATTTTTGCTATTGTTTTATTCTTCTCAATTTTATTTATTTCTTCTCTGTTCTTTATTATGTCCCTCCTTCTGCTGACCTTAGGCCTCATTTGTTCTTCTTTTTCCAATTTCGATAATTGTGACATTAGACCATTCATTTGGGATTGTTCTTCCTTTTTTAAATATGCTTGGATTGCTATATACTTTCCTCTTAAGACTGCTTTTGCTGTGTCCCACTGATGTTGGGGCTTAGTGTTGTTGTTGTCGTTTGTTTCCATATATTGCTGGATCTCCATTTTGATTTGGTCATTGATCCATTGATTATTTAGGAGCGTGTTGTTAAGCCTCCATGTGTTTGTGAGCCTTTTTGCTTTCTTGGTACAGTTTATTTCTAGTTTTATGCCTTTGTGGTCTGAAAAGTTGGTTGGTAGGATTTCAATCTTTTGGAATTTACTGAGGCTCTTTTTGTGGCCTAGTATGTGGTCTATTCTGGAGAATGTTCCATGTGCACTTGAGAAGAATGTGTATCCTGCTGCTTTTGGATGTTGAGTTCTGTAGATGTCTATTAGGTCCATCTGTTCTATTGTGTTGTTCAGTGCCTTTGTGTCCTTACTTATTTTCTGTCTGGTGTATCTGTCCTTTGGAGTGAGTGGTGTGTTGAAGTCTCCTAGAATGAATGCATTGCATTCTATTTCCTCCTTTAGTTCTGTTAGTATTTGTTTCAGGTATGTTGGTGCTCCTGTATTGGGTGCATATATATTTATAATGGTTATATCCTCTTGATGGACTGAGCCCTTTATCATTATGTAATGTCCTTCTTTGTCTTTTGTTACTTTCTTTATTTTGGAGTCTGTTTTGTCTGATACCAGAATTGCAACACCTGCTTTTTTCTCTCTGTTGTTTGCATGAAATATGTTTTTCCATCCCTTGACTTTAAGTCTGTGCATGTCTTTGGGTTTGAGGTGAGTCTCTTGTGAGCAGCATATGGATGGATCTTACTTTTTTATCCATTCTATTACTCTGTGTCTTTTGATTGGTGCATTCAGTCCATTTACATTTAGGGTGATTATTGAAAGGTATGAAATTATTGCCATTGCAGGCTTTAATTTTGTGGTTACCAAAGGTTCAGGGTTAGCTTCTTTACTATCTTACTGTCTAACTTAACTCGCTTGTTGAGCTATTATAAACACGGTCTGATGATTCTTTATTTCTCTCCCTTCCTATTCTTCCTCCTCCCTTCTTCATATGTTGGGTGTTTTGTTCTGTGCTCTTTTTAGGAGTGCTTCCATCTAGAGCAGTCCCTGTAGGATGCCATGTAGAAGTGGTTTGTGGGAGGCAAATTCCCTCAACTTTTGCTTGTCTGGGAATTGTTTAATCCCTCCTTCATATTTAAATGATAGTCGTGCTGGATACAGTAGTCTTGGTTTGAGGCTCTTCTGTTTCATTCCATTAAGTATATCATGCCATTCTCTTCTGGCCTGTAGGGTTTTTGTTGAGAAGTCTGATGATAGCCTAATGGGGTTTCCTTTGTAGGTAACCTTTTTTTTCTCTCTAGCTGCCTTTAATACTTTGTCCTTGTCTTTGATCTTTGCCATTTTAATTATTATGTGTCTTGGTGTTGCCCTCCTTGGATCCCTTGTCATGGGAGTTCTGTGTACCTCTGTGGTCTGAGAGGCCATTTCTTCCCCTAGTTTGGGGAAGATTTTGGCAATTATTTCTTCAAAGACACTTTCTATCCCTTTTTCTCTCTCTCCTTCTTCTGGTACCCCTATAAGGCGGATATTGTTCCATTTAGTTTGGTCACTCAGCGCTCTTAAAATTCTTTCATTCCTGGAGATCCTTTTATCTCTCTCTGCATCAGCTTCTCTGCATTCCTGTTCTCTGTTTTCTAGTCCATTAGTGGTCTCTTGCATCTCGTCCATTCTGTTTTGAAGTCCTTCCAGAACTTGTTTTATTTCCGTATTCTCCTTCCTTAGTTCTTGCATATTTCTCTGCAAGTCCATCAGCATGGTTATGACTTTTGTTTTGAATTATTTTTCAGGAAGACTGGTTAAATCTATCTTCCCAGGTTCCTTCTCAGGGGAAGATGTAGCAGATGCTGAAGCTGTCTGGGTTAGTCTTGTCTGGATCATATTTTTTTGCCTTTTCATGTTGACAGGTGCTATTGACTGTCAGCTGGGAGGGCCAAACATTTCACTTGCTACTGGCCTTTCTTTACTGGGACAACTTCGACCGCTAGTGGCTTGTGTTGGGTAATAGCGTGTAGGCTGGGTCTTTGTGTCTTGCCCGGCCTATATGGAGGGATCTCTGTTTCTGTGGGTGTGGTTTGCCTTAGGCTGTTTCTGTTTTCGCAGCGCCCGGAGGGGTAATGGACGGGGGGGGCTGTTTGGCTGTTTACCTCTGTGAGGTGTCTCAGAGCTGTTGCCCAGGGGGTTAGTGTGCCCGGTTTTCCCTGTAATTTCCAGCCACTGGGCTGTGACCTGTGTTGTTTCCGTCAAGCTGTTAAGTTCCTGTCCCTTTAAGACTTTCAAAAAGCACTCACTTTTCTTTGTCACTGGGGCATCAGCTTTGGAACCCGCTCAGGTCTTGCTGCCCTATTTCCCTAGTTTCCAGCCCTCCACGCATGCACTGTGTCTGTGCTCTGGTGCGGGTGGCTGGGGCTGGGTGTTTAGCAGTTCTGGGCTCCCTCTCCCTCCTGCCAGGAGCTGGGGGGAGGTGTGCTCGGGTCCCGCTGGGCTGCGGGTTGTATCTTACCCCTTTCACCAGGCGCTGGGCTCTCACATGTGTGGATGTAGTCTGGCTGTTGTCCTGTGTCTTCTGGTCTCTCTTTTAGGATTAGTTGTATTTATTGTATTTTCAAAAATATATATGTTTTGGGAGGAGATTCCCACTGTCCTACTCATGCCGCCATGTTGGCTCCGCCCTCCAAAAACAAATTTTAACACAACGCTTGCATTAAAGCTCACCCTGACCCTGGAAACCCTACATCATTTATAAAATGTCTCAATTGTGAGTCATTTTTGCCTGAGAAATGAACTCACAGCAATTGGTACAATTACAGCTTGTATAAATTACCAAGTTGATTTTTTTACAGTTAGTTCTACCTCACCTTCTTCCACAAATGATTTGAGGCAGCTTACTGAAATGTAGACATTACTGGGATAAAAGAATTAGGTGAGATATATAGTGACCACACTAGAGGAGGTGAGGATTTAATAATATTGGTAACTGTTGAACCACTGTGTTGCATGATTCAAACCAACATAAGACTGTATATCAATGACACTTTAATTAAAAAATTAGTTGAAGGAGCCAGAGAAAGAGGAGCTTCCTAAGTAAGAATGATGCAGCCAATGATGAGATTATTACATAAGTATGCAGGCCAATCAGGTCCAAAACAGCTATTCAAGGCAAGCCAAAGATTTTCCCCTAAATCTTATAAGTGACAATGGAAAAGAGGAAACATCAATCATTTTAAGGTTCTCCAGTGTTCATAAGAACCTTCTGTTGTGTTTTTTTCCGGAATAGTTTTCTTGAATTTTCATCCTGAGAGAAATCTTGTTTCTACATAGATGATATAGTGAGATAAGTGGGAAATCAGTGTCAAAAGGAGTTAAATAGAGGTCCCCTCAATGGAAACTGTTGGCACAATCACAAAGCACAGTTCATTAAATCAATCCTATGAACCATCAAGTCCTTTGTTCATTCAATTACACAAGCCCTCAATGGTCTGGATTAATCCAGGGTAGCATGTTCACAGTCTATCCCTAGGATGGCCAATAGGTTTTACTCACATGTCAACTTTGAGCTATTTGTAGTGGCTGCCTGGAAAACCATGTTGAGTTTTATAGCTTTGTCTAGGCCAGAAGGAAAAGGTTCTGTGATTAACAGTGACTGTCATGGGTGCAGGATGGGTGAGTGGCTGCATTTGTGTCTCTGATTTGTGGAACTCCAGGTCTGGCACACAGGGTTTTTGTGTAGTCGCTCCAAATCAGTACTTCTCAGTATAGGGATTTTGACAAATATCTGACAGTAGAGAGTTCAAGTTTCCTCTCTTACTCTGTCCCACCCACACTGGTCTTCCCCTGCCCATTCCTTTCTCAGAACATTTTCCTTTTCTGTTCCTTTGTTTGGGCCACTGCCTAGTCAAGGCTGGGTTTTCTCATCTTTCGGTTCTCAGCTAAAATGTTATCTCTTTAGAGATGTCTTTCCTGACAACCACATAGGATGTTGTATTCACAGCCTGTCAATCTGTACAGGGCATAGGTGTCGGCTGGAAATGGTGTTACAGTGCAGACTCTGACTCAGTGGTTCTGGGGTGTGACCTGAGAGTCTGCATTTCAGCAAGCTCTCAGGGGATGCAAACCTAATATTCCATGAAAGACACTTTGAGTAGCAGCCCCACTGCTCCATCATATCACACTGTTTCATTTACCTTACAGTGTGTATCATGGTGTGAAATTATTCATGTATCTATATATGGGGGTGTTATTCGTTGGCTGCTTACTAGACTATAACTTCCATAAGAGCAGGGACTTTGACCAGGTTGTTGAACTTTATATGCCCAGCACTTAACATAGTGCTTGGCACATCTGTAGATGCTCTGTAAATACTGCTAAGTGAATGATATTCACCATTCATTGATTCCTTTACCTCTTTGGATCCCACTTATGGACTGCTTCAGTGACTGCCCATTTATACACCAGGAACTAGACTAAAAATGAGAAAAGGCAGTGGCATTCAGTGCCAGGACTTGAACTACTAGTTACCTGTCCAAGCTGAGATAAGAAGCTTGAACTGGGATGTAAATTCATCTCACTAAGCATGGTGTTTAGTTAGAATGACATGTTTTTTCATAGCAAGCAAGGTTTTTCAAAATTTTGAAATATCATTGATATACAGAACTACATTGGTTTCAGGTGTAAAACATAGTGATTCAACAATTATATACTTTACCAAATATTCACCACAGTAAGTGTGGTTACCATCTATCAAACATTCAAACATATGACAGTGTTATTAACTATATTTCCTATGCTGTACTTTCATTCCTGTGACTAATTTATGTTGTAATTGGATGTTTATACCTATTTATCCCTTCATGTATTTCACCCATTGCCCCCAATCCATCCCCTGTGGCAACCACCAGTCTATTCTCTGTGTTTATGAGTCTATCTATGTTTTGTTTGTTCATTTGTTTTGTTTTTGATTCCACATATACGTGAAATCATATATTGTATTTCTCTTGCTCTCATTTATTTCATTTAGCATAATACCCTCTAGGTTCATCCATATTGTTGCAGGTGGCAAGATTTCATTCTATTTTTGTGTCTGAGTAATATTCCACCACATATATGCACCCTATTTTCTTTATCCATTGATCCACTGATGGACACTTGTTGTTTCCATGACCTGGCTATCATAAATAATGCAGCAACAAACATACAGGTGCCAGTATCTTTTCAAATTAGTGATTTTGTTTTCTTTGGGTTAATTCCCAGAAGTGGAATTACTGGGTCATATGGTATTTCTATAAAATTCAAGTACAAAATTTATATAAAAAATTGAAGTGAGATATTTTTTCAGAAGACTTAAACAGAAAAAGAAAATGAAATTTTGATTAGGTAAGTCAGATAAAGTAGATGTAGGATAAATCAATTAGTTACCGCAACAATGATACTAACTTGGATTTACTTAGAAATAAGGATCATAGGTTTGGTTATTCTACTTTCTCTTAGTCATCTTAAGATAAATGAACTTAGTGTAATGGTAAATTCAGAATACAGAGCTAATGAAAGAGTATAAACTTACAGAATCTTCATAAAAAATTACATATAATATATATTAGACTTGTAACAGAGGAAAACTGAATTAAATCTTTGGGATTTAAAATTTAATTCTAATATTAACTTGAAAATGAACTCCACTCTCCCCCAGAACTTTGTAATTATTAACAGGTGGCAGTTTCTCTTTGTTCTACCTGTTTTCTGAGTGTCAGGACCAGAGAGAATGCAGAATACAGATTTTGCAGAACCCAAGCCATCCTGTCCCAGCGTACTGATGAGTAACTGATAAGAGGTGCAAAAAGCAATTGAACTGGTTCAAGACTGTCAGCTTACATCCTTACTATTTACTACTTTCTGTGTCTGTGAACAGCACAGCCTCTCTCCCTCGACCTCCCTCTAAAAGCCCCAACTGCTTGTGCTTCAGGGGGACAGTGGTTTTAAGGCTTTTAAGGCACGAGCTTGCCACTCCCTCATTTGCTGGCTGAATAATAAACTATTCCTTTCCTTTCCTCAAAACCTTGTCATTGTGTTTTGTGATTTGACTATGGTGACAAAGACCAGTTTTCTGCAACAGACTGATCTATCATTTCACCAGTATCCCACAAGTTTATGAAATGGTAATCTTTAGAGAAACATTATTTAAGGCTTTAACTGGTCCTTTCTTCTTACTTATCATTTGTGTTAATGGAAACAACCCCAAATAAGAAGAAACAGGGTAATAAAGGAAAACAGAGAAAGGAGAACAAAATTGACAAGTTAGGCATTGATGATAATAAGGCAAGGGTGGGGGAATCCTTCATTAGAGTATATCAAAATGCTACAGTCACCAAAACGGAAAAAAGTTTTAAAAGAGGAAAGGCTCAAGTCAAAATAAAATCTCATTTGCACCAGCACTGTGAAAAGATAAAAGCAAACTGTTCTTTTCAGTCTAAGTGTGATGTGTCCAAGTTGAGAACTCCTCACAGTCCACTGTGCACATCTAAGAAGAAGCTTCTGTGCAGCAGTTGAGAATTAACCTGACCGTCGGTACCTCAACATTTAAAGAGAAAACCACGACACACACAGCTAGGAGGTTTGCCTCAGAATATGACATCTGACTTACTTATTTTTACACGTAATTACTGATGCCAATTTATCAAGGTGTCAGTGCCAAATAATTGTCTCCACTGTACTAGATCCAAAGTTGCTGTTTTGGGTATGGGGAAACTGGGAAGAAACGCATGGTCCATTGCCTAAAAGCACCTGCACAAGGGAGGTGGCACCATTAGGTTAGAGCAGGGGTCTTCAGCCTCAGCACTACTGACATTTGGGGTTGGATAACTCTTTGTTGTAAGGGGCTGTCCTGTGTGCTGCAAGATGTTTAGCTGCCTCCCTCATCTCTGCCTATCAATCTATTCCATGCCATGGGACCCCTATGCCTGCCCCCTACAGTTGTAATAAAATGCCCCCAGATTATTTCCAAATGTTCTCTGGGGGACAAAATTGCCCTGATTGTGAACCACTAGGTTAACATACAACAGAATTGCACAGAGGGAAAAATCTTTTATCCCCATATGTATCTTTACCTAATGATAGCATACAAGAGAGTAGAATCAGTTTGTTACCTCGCTTATAAATCTGAAGATATTGGGATAATTTTTATAAACCTCTTGAAATTGTTTATTACTTAGATATGCCAAGTTCATTCCAATTTAAGCATGAAGGATCACATTTCATTAAAAACGCACAACTTCTACAAAATTAGTGAGTGATATTAAATAAAACTGAGATGCTAGTTTTAAAAGTGCAGGATTTTTAATCTTAAAAAGAGTTTGACATTCTGGCATCTCAGGAGTTACCTGCTTCTACTTTGGTTTGCAATCTTCTGGTGGGCTCAAGACACTGTGACCTTGGTCTTTAAGGGTTCACTTAGCACGTGGCATTTATGGGCAAGGTCATGGAACTAAATGTCCCTGTAGTAGGAACTCTCTTCCTAACCATATTGGCTAATCAGTGTTAGGTCTCAGGAAACCTTTGTTCTTGGTGAATAAAGCATGCTTAATGTCCTGGCTGTTGAACCAGGGGCCTTTCTATTGGACTACAGTGCACAGAAGAAAACAGTGCCCCCCCACCAGTCTCTCCACTTGTTCCACCTTAGTCCCATGGGGAGATACACCCATGGGGGGGTTATGGTGCAAATGGCCACCGAAGTAGCTCCCTACTGCCTGGGATAAACCTTGTGTTGAGACTCGGATTCTCACTATTGGTGGAGTCAGGACATCAGTTCATTTCTCAATGTATCATCCAAACACAGAGAAAGCCCAGGCCGATGTGCGTGTCTCCATCTACAGCCTTTGCCTTGCAGCTGTCTCCAGAAGCAGGGGGAACTCTCCCCACAGCCTGTCTGCTTTAGGAAGTGGTTCACTCTTTACTAGTCCAACTGCCTGTCTCTGAACAAAATATTTCTCTGCAATTACATTTGGATGGCTGGCATTTTTTGAGTGCAAGGTTAACCAGCCTATAGTGTAAATAGTGCTGCAGTTGAGAAACTCTGCTCTAGACACTTGACCAGTTTCCCTAGTGTTATCATGTTAAATTACCATGACACATGTATCAAAAGTAAGAAATTAACCTTGGTTCAATATCATTAAGCTATGGAATTATTCAGATTTCCATTTGTTAAAACGAATACCCTTTGGTCCCGAGTTTACTCCTCTTTAGTCTGATCCCGTGTGTGACAGTTTCTCCATTTCCTTTGATTTTTGTGACCTTCATTTGCCTTTGTGATTTTGAGCTTGATACTTTTGAAGAGAGTTGTGTTTCTCACTTGGCTGTGATACCGACCCCATCCACATAGCACAGGCAGTGTGTGTAAATGTGTGCTTTGGGGTTTCATCTGTGACTGCAAGTTTCATGGCATTTAGAGGGTAGGGATGACTGGTAATCGTAGTGGTTGAAGGCTCAAGCCAGTCCCGTGTAACAAGGCATTTCCTCAGCAAAATGGCAACCAGAGTGCCCTCCCTGCCGCACAGAGCTCTCAAGTCCTTTCGAGTAACTCATGTAGACTGAAATGCCTTGCTTCAAGTCTAGCAAAAGGCAGGTAGTCAACTTCAAAGTAAAAGCTTGACTTTTTAGAGTTTCAGTTCAGGAGTTTTTGTATCTAATAGTAAGTGCCTCTACTGAAAGTCTTTGCTTTAATGTTTTAGCAACAATTTGAGTCTTTTGGGAAATCTTTATTTGTAACTAGACAAAATGTTTTCGTTTTATTTGCTGAGGTATTACAGCAAAGCATAAGTTGCAGCCCAATGGAAACACCAAAAAGAGAACTAGAATTCATAGCGTAATTCCGTGGCAAGGGGGCCAGGAAAGCATTTGGGGCCTCAGCTGTGCTGAAGGTGGTGTGTGCATCCCTCTTGCTGCTTTTCTTTATAGCCCTTCTCTCCACCTGCCAGTGTGCACATTTATTTACTTGTATCTTCTATCTCCGCCCCCTTAGAAAGCAAGATCTCTGGGAGGAGGGACTTTGCTTTGTTTGTAGTGTATTCTCTGACTCTCTAAAGGGAAATACCATCAAATCCATGCTTGAATAGTATTTAAAGAAGCTTGAGCTGGTAAGAACAACACAGGCAAAGTGGCCAAATGACCTCTTAGCTGGTTTCTGGCCTCCTCTAGTATGCTAGCAATATGGCTTTGTACTTGTCTAAATTGTGCATATGGCATGTGCTGCACGTAATACTCCATCTTTTCCCTTTGATAGTATGTGTTGAGATATATATCATTCTGTAACACATGTGTAGCTGTAGTTCAGTAGTTTGCCACAGCAGGTCATTGTGTCCTTCACGGGATATTTGGGAGCACCTGCAGACAATGCTGATTGTCACTGCCAGAGGTGGTCCTAATGCATGTGGCCGAGAGAGGCCAGGTTTGATGCTCCAAGTCTCCAGTGCACAGGGCATCCACCCCCCACATAAAATTCTCTGGCCCAGTAGCCCAGGAGCCCATTGGCCTATTTGTTCCCTTTAATCTGTGGACTAGTATTCCCTTGACAGCACGTACCGCGTCTACTTCATGCAGTCCACTACTGGTGGGTGTACAGGCTGCTCCAACTCGCTGCTCTAACAGAGTGCTGCCCGCAGCCTCACCGATCTGTGTGTGTGTGCAAGCGCCGTGAGTTTCTGGAAGCCACGCTTTGTTCCAGGGAACACTCCCCAGTGCTGCTCTCGGATGGCTGCCCCCCGACACCGCAGCACTGCCTGGGACTCTCGTTCTCTGTCTTTACAGCGTGTGATATTGTTTAACTTTTTAATGTTTCCCAGCCTGAAGAGGGTAAATACGCAGATCATTTTTTTTATGGTTACAAGATCTGGTTGGTTATCGATAACGCAAAACCGTGAATAATTCACACCCAGAACATTCTTCTCAATGGGGGTAATGTTTTTGGCAAGCATACAGCACTTCACAGTGCTCAACTTTGTATCTTGATGTGCGCTAAATCCCCCCACAACCCATTTTCGGAGCCCGAGTGTGACTGTTTCTGCCAGTAGAGGGCACTGTCCCTCAGTGTTTCTCCACCGGGGTGATTTTTTTTTTTTGACAGATACTCCCACCTCCGCCCCCCCACCCGGCACCCCAGGAATATTTGGCAGTGACTGCAGATATTTATTTTCACAATGGGGGTATGCCACCCACACCTAGAGCAGGGAGGCCAGGGATTCTGCTACACCCCTACAGTGCAGAGGACGAAAGCCAGCCAAATGCTGTTATCTGACCCCAGGCATTCCCAGGGCCTCGGGGAGAGACCGTGGTGTGGATGAGATCCCGCTCTGTGACTCTATCCAAAAAGACACGGACAAACTGTATAACAGAAAACTGCCTCCTGTTGTTATTTCAGATAAGGGCAAGGTGAGTAAAGGGGAGTCGCCTTCCTGGGGTGGGGAGGGAAAGGAGGGTGGGCAGGGGTCAGGCGGTGGTCGTGGTGTCAGCAGGGGCTCCTCAGCGCCCGGAGCAGAGGCTTCCCAGAGGCCAGGGGCTGGATGCGCAGGCAGGTACCCGTACATCTGTCCACGCAGACCTGAAGGCTCCGGGTTCAGCCGCCGACCCTTGGTATCGTGGCCTTCGAGGCAGGGAGGTCCGCTGAGGCTCCTTTTAGTGCCCGGGTGCAGGGTGCGGGCCCTCAGCTCGGTGTCCTTGGCCTGGCGCAGCTACCGGTTGGCGGGCGGGCCGCTGGAGTGGCTGCCTCTGTCCCCAGCTGGGGGACTCGCAGGGCGTCATGGCTCCGCGTGCGCTGGGGCGGCGGGCGGAGCAGCGCCAGCTCCCAACCAGAGCCCTGCGCCGGCCGGGAAGGGCTCGCCCCGCGGCGGTCTTGCGGGTCGGGGGCCAGGTGGCCTGCGGAGCCAGCGCCTCTGGGCGTCGGGGGCCTCATCCCTCTGGGCTCTGATGCGGGTCCGGCTGGGTGGGACCGCGGGGATCGGTCGCAAGCGGACTCAGAGCTGCAGCTTGGCCCGGCCACGGGTGATGGTCAGGCCCAGGCTCTGCCCAGGTACTGTCCCATGGCGACGGTGCGGCGGGCGCACTGTTCAGTTTCCTACGTTCCGAAGGTCCAATGTTCCGACGTTCCACGGATGGAGGCCCGCAGGACTCAGCTGACAGTTGGCTTCGCGGCGCAAGGACAGCACGTGGGGGCGCCCGGGCACGTGGTCCTGCACACGCGAGGTCAGCGCCCGCCAGACTCATGACCGTCCCAGTGTGCACGCGCCCCCTGAACAAGCTTGGCACTCTGGGCCTAGGGGATTGCTTCTGGCCAGAGGAGCTGAGGAGCCATTGCCTTTTGTACCTGACATGTAAGGGGGAAAATGGAATCATTCCTACCAGGTTGCGAAAAGTACAGGAAATTGACGGGCAGGCACCCTCTCGCACCATTGTAAAATGAACATAGTACTCTTCTAGGATGCTCTTTAAGGAAGGCTAATCAGTTCACTTTCACTAGTCTTTAAAGGGATGTGTTTCCTTTTTTCTGGAATGGTTGCTAATGTCAATTTCTGCAGGTTTGTTCATAAGGAACTGATGAAAGCCATTCAGCATTTCTGTTTTATCTCCAAAAACATTGATTAAATGTGAACTCTCTAAAATCGAACCTTCATATATTTCTTACATTCATATGTAGATCATCTCCAGTCTGAACTCTAATGTCATTTCTTTCTTGTCATTTCTACTGGTAATCCTGTATACAGAGCAGAATGAGACACAGTTCCAATTTGCAGTTGGAAATCAGGTAACTACAAATAGAGTTTTCAAAGGCTGCTGGTAAACTGTTGATAGCATATCAGTTTGGAGGTCTGTTATTGGGCTGGCCCTAATACTAGAGGTGGGAAGGGGCAGAAATAGTGGCCAACAGAGCAAGCAAGGATTGGATCAAGAGTGGGCAACAGATTTTTCTTCTGTGTCTGAGAGGTGGAACGCTTGAACTAAAACACAAAAGGCTTCTGTAGTTCAGAGAGAGGCCACGTGCTGGGGAAGGAGGCATGCTGTTAGCTAATGCTGATGGAGAGTGAGATCCCTAATGGTCTCTACTGAGAAATTCTTTTTTAATTTGGTAGATTCTTAGTTAAGGAATAATCCCTAATTATATGATTTTGAAACAAAGGAAATTTCCTATTTTGTATTCTTCTTAATAAGACATAGCTTCTTAATGGTAGACATGACTTTTCATTTCAAGGTAAGATGCGTCTTTAGATGTAGTAACACCAGATTGGGTGTTCTAATGCAATCTGACACTATTTCCTTAAATGTATTTTTTCTTTCCATCATCTGCAGCATTCCCCATGTTCTACTTTGCAACATAACCCAGAGAGTGTCATTCTGGTTTGTGGTTACAGATCCTTCAAAAAACCACACCCTTCCTGCTGTTGAGATACAGTCAGCCATAAGCTAATCACCACTAGATATGTCTTGTGCTGGTAAATCAACTTGTTGACTAATTCAACTGTTTTCATAGATTTTGAAGAATTCACTCTGCTTCACAATGACTCATTTATTAATATGTCAAAGCTTTCACTTTGTTAGTTTGTATTAGAGGTCAGTGTAGATCTGTGCTTTTCCTACTGCGGCAGTGTTCCCTCCAAGGAGACATTTGGCAATATCACAATTGGTGGGGGATGGAGGCCAACCAACATCGAGTAGGCAGAAATTAGGGGTGCTGCTAACCACCTACTATACACAGGACAACCCTCACAGCAAAGAATTATTTGACCCCAAATGTCAATCATGTTGTGCTTGAGAAGCCCTGCTTTTGATGTTTGCTAAGAACATTCGGTAGTGTCATGTTTTGGTAACAGCACTTTGTGTGGCCCTATTGTGTGATGCTTCATCACACAGGTCTTGGAGCCCGAATGCTTAGGTTTTTAATTCTGGTTTTGTCTCTTGTTAACTATTTGAATACAGACAAGTTACTTCCCCTCATTTTGCTTTCCTCTTATCACCTATAAGATGGGAATCATGATGGTACCCCTCTCTCAGAGTTGTTGGGAGATTAAATGAGTTAACAAGTATAAGGCGTTTTGAGGGACAAGTCATACCTTTGACTTTTATTTAGAAGCCAAGAAAAATATTCACATTTCTTGGGTCTCTAGGGACTTACCTTCTTTAGTCAATATACAGTCTTTACTTTTAAAAGATATGTTTTAAAGGAAAAAGGCAATATCATGACTATCATACAAATTAAAAATAATGCTATCAAGGCTTTTATTATTAATTAATGGGGGAACTACCAAAATGATAAAATCAGTTCAAAGGAGACTTCAAGGCACCACACATATACAGTGATTGAGGAATGCTGATGTTCATTTACAAACAGGTGCCCCACCCAGGCTTTGCACTGGGCAGTACTCTACCATGTTCCACCAGACACAGTTCCCTTGGTCTTCTATGCACAAGAATCATTTACATTTCATCCATTTTCCACAATTTGTGGATTTGCAAAATAACTCAAAGACAATAAAAGGTGGAAATTGTCCAGAAAAGTGCACTTCCCAGATCCTCCAATAGTTTTTAACCCATTTCAAGTTTTTCATAGTTTTAACTGACAGTTCTACTCCTCTTCTCCCTTGATCATAACAACCTTTCAAAAGTGAAATGCATTCTTTACAGAAGTGGAAGGAGGCAATGTGTGTTTATTTCCATTAGTGGGCACGTTATGTGGGTCAGAACTCCACATCCCACACATGATTGATGTTGGTGGCAAAGGTATATTGGAGGAAGGAGGCAGGAAAGAAACTATTTACTGAGAAAGAAAGACTGAAACCACAGAACTCTCCTCACAAAGGACTCCTCCCAAGTTACTGAAATGCATATTGTTCTCTTTACCAAGGGAAATATCAAGTGAGGGAACTCATTTGCTCTCTGTAAAATATTAACATTCAAGATAACGAGTATATAATCAAATGCCAAAGGTTTTTGTGTGAGCAGTCATCTCTTTACTTAGCTGAAGCAAAGACATTGAGCATCTGTACCAGCGGGTGGTGATTTAGCCTGATGAACAAGAAGGTTTGAACGGAATTGTTTCAGCACTCTGCCCCTAAGGAAGCTGTTAAGACCCACTACTTGGGAAGTAAGAATCAGGAAGATTGTATTTACCGTGACAAGGGGTTTATTCAATCCCTGTGATCTGAGAGGCCTACAAGGAAAATGAAGGCTCTGTGGTTAAACCAGCCTTCAGTGACTGTGAGGAGGGAGAGTCAGTGCTCCAGGTGAAGGTCCAGGATGTAGATGAATATGTTCACAACAAGTGTCTGTTTTGGAGGTCCCAGCAGGAGAAGCTATTTGGGGGGTGAGGATGGCCAGTAGGGTGAGGGTGTATCAGGGAATGGACAGAGCTCGCAGGATAGTAAGAAAATAAAGGAAACAATACCAGGGGAAGGATAGAGCAAGAAGAAAGAAATGGTCCCTAGAAAGCAGGATATAGGCATTTCAAGGCTGAAGAATCTATGTGGTTGAGCAAAAATACTTATTCTACCTAGTATTTGTATAACATTTTCTGGTTCACAAGTCATGTTCTTATGCATCTGAGGCATTTAATATCAACACCTGTCATTTTTGAGTAGTTACTATCATCCCTGATTTATAAATGAGGAAATCAAGGCTCAGGGAGATTTAACTGATTTGCCGAGGTCACCATGCTAGAAAAATAAGAACTGAGGGCCTGAACTCAGGCTTACTGTTACTACATCCAGTGGTTTTTTTCCCTTCTCTACCAAAGTGTCCCCACCAGTGGAATTAGGTGAGAGACTGACTGACCAGTCTGAAGATGTCTGTTTTAGCTGTCATGAGGGCCTGGCCTTATTCAAGGCCAATTTGGTTGGAAGACATCCGTGGTGATTGACACTTACTGGAAATTTCAGTGGTGGGTTTAGTCTGTACTGAGCCACAATTTCTAGTCATCCTGAGAGGTGATAGAACACGAAAGCGTTAACCAACCGGGTAGGTAGACAGAGAACACAGAGCAACTTCTCCTTCTACTCTGGGTTGTACTTCAGTACTGGTTTACTGTTTTGCAGAAGGGTTTGTGTTCCCAGATTATCAATATTAGGTATGAGAAAAGGAAATATTCCATAATTGATTAAAAGTATGTTGAAATTATCCCCTGCTGTAGATGATCTGTCTGCGACTGTCCTTCACATTCATGAATAATCGTGCCTTAGCACAGATTTTTATTTGCTCGAGGAAGTCTTTCTTGATAGCTTGATGCTGGTCTGCAGAGATTCTCAAGCCATTACTGTCAGGTTCATGACCTGGGCTGTCCAACCCAGTAGTTCCCAGCCACATGTGGTTAGCAAGCACTTGAAATGTAGCTCGTCCAAGATTAGATGTGCTCTAAGTGTAAAGTACACACTGAGTTTCAAAAAATTACTACAAAATAAACTGCAAACCAGCTCAATATTGATAACATGTTAAAATTATATTTTCTCAGATATATTGGGCAGAAATATTGTTTAAATCAATTTAAACTCTTTCTTTGTCCTTTTTTAAAAAAACAGAGCTCCTACAAATGTTTAAGTCATGTATGAGGCTCATATGATATTTCCATTTTCCAGTGCTGTTCTGGAGGTAGATGAAGTCAGACAGTCCAGTGGGAATTCAGTAAAGGCCATAAAATATCTGCAAGAAATCACCTCACCTAGTTTGTAAATTCTGGTTAGAAATTCACTTATTTGGTTTCAGTCAAATAAATCTCTGCCACCAATCCCTCCCCAGTTGCCACCATCACCCAAAATGCAGGTTTTCCCCAGGAGAACTCATACATTTACCTTTGTATTTTTTCTAGACTTTCAGACTCCTAAAACACCATTTCCTTTAATCATATGGAACTACTTGCAGTTTACTGAACAATTAATAATACCATGTCTCTGTTCCTGTGCTCACTACACACTTTGGTCTAAAGAACCCCTACTTGCCCCTGTGGCTGCGCTCCCACTGTGCCCATATTTGCGTCATTCACACCGAACATTTTGCGCCACACTCTGGCTGTGGAGGGGCTGATCTGCCATCCTTCCAGACTGTAAGCTCCTTGGTATTTTCAATTCACTTTTATCTCCAGCACCTAACACAGTATCTTACTTGGTAAGTTTTCAGCAAATATTTCTTGAATTAATGGAAAAAAGAAAAAAAGAGAGGTCTCATTGATGAACTTGCAGCTGCTCCTGGCTTCATGTTTTCGTTCCTGTTTTTCTTTTCTTCTCATGTTTATCACTCACTTTTTAAACACTTTTCAGGCCATCGGTATTTATGCAAGCCACCGCACACAGAGTTCTGTCATTTTAATGTAGGTGCTACTGCTCAGGAAATAAAACCTGGTGGGCAGAGCCTGAAGCTCAGGACTTCTTGTTACTTCTGGGACATCAGTGCCAATGGGGGGCAGTAATGCATAGACAAGCATCTCTCCGGCAGCCGGCACTGCAGCTTATGCAAAGAATACCACAGCACAATTGCCCTTCCTGAACTGTCTAGTCAGCCTAAAGTCTCTTGCTATGGGGATGCTCTGTTTACAGAGATAGGGGGAATTATGGAGAGAGAGGTCTGTACCTTCTGTTACTTTTTTTTTTTCTGTCTTGTTTTGTTTTTAATCACTGTATTTTAGAATGAATATGAACTGGATCAACAGTGTCTTCTTTTTGAAAGACCAGACTCTGGAATTTTCAAAAACTCCTTCCACTCTTGTACCACCCACTGACCCATCTGTGCCCATCTGGATTATTGTATTTGGGGTGATATTTCTGCATCGTCATTGTTGCAGTCACGCTACTGGTTTTATCAGGAATCTGACAATGTAGAAGTTAAGATATTGAAAGGTAGTAATTTAAAGAGCATCATCTTATTTGTTCATGATTCAGAAAAATAAGGATAGAATTTTGCCTGCAATTTGAAGATAATGCCCTAAATCTGAAACTTTGAAAACACTGGTGATTTTTCAAAATATCACTTATGTTCTTGTTTTTAGAGACTTTTTTTAAAAGTCCAATGTCCTTTAGCTAGCTCCTTCCACTACTTTCTTTCTCCCTATTCTACACCATATGAATGTTTCATATCCAGAGTTGATTTCAACATCTTTGTTAGGACCTCATAAGGTGCAGAGCTAAGCAGACTTGCCGGGCAGGCAGAGTTAAACTTCGGCAGTCATCTACCTCCAAATGCCGGCAGTCCCACCTTCCTTCCATGCCTCCTTCCTTGGCCTACCTCTTGGTCCCGTGCCTGCAGCCACCATCTTGTGCCACATATTTTTGCCCTGTCTTATACTTCCTGCGCTTTGATGGATGCTCGTCTCTCTAGTGTCTATGACACTACGTAGAACTGTGTTCCTCAAAGTGGACTTCAGATCCACTCCCTGCACCAGAATCACCTGAAACACTTGTTTACAATGTAGATTCCTTTGCCCTCCCACAGACCCTCTAAACTAGAATCTCTAAAGGGGATGCATTTTAATAACTATGCAGTTAATTCCACTTCACTTAGTGTGAGAGCTTCCAGTGTAACTGCTTCTATATAGATTCCCACTTTTCCAGCTCGTCTGCCCAGATTCTGAGGCCCTTATACACTTTGCCACCTGAGTAACCAATGTTACTTTAAGAGTGAATTACAGAGCAGGTGAGGAGACGCTAAGGTGGGGGCAGGAGAGGAGACAGGATTTCTCAGCGTGATGAAAAGAGGACAGAATTTGGTTTACCAGTACCTCTGATCCAGAGGGAAGTGGAGCGAGTCTGCTCTTCCCTAGATAGTTCATTGCATCATAAACTTTCGCTTGTGACAGTGAAGAAGACGAATTCTGGTGAGTGAGAAACCAGGGCACCTGCACTGGTTTTCCAAAGGGTTGGTGCTCACACGGGACATGAGGGATGTGTTTGGTGAAGTGTGTGTTCAACTAAATATTTCTCCTGAGGTTTACTGCTTTCCATATGTTTCATCTTAGTTTCTAGCAGAAGGTAATCATTTAAATTTGGAGGCTTTGCAATTTTTGTCACATATGGTAAGTGAAATGCTATGGGATAGATGTTATTTATTTGCTTATAAAAATTAAACCCTGAGGGCAGAGCCAAGAAGGCGGCGTGAGTAGAGCAGCGGAAATCTCCTCCCAAAACCACATATATCTATGAAAATATAACAAAGACAAATCTTTTTAGAATAAAGACCAGAGGACACAGGACAACATCCAGACCACATCCACGCCTGCGAGTACCCAGCACCTCGCGAAGTGGGTAAGATACAAGCTCTGGCCCAGCGGGACCCGAGCGCCCCTCCCCCCAGCTCCCGGCGGGAGAAGAGGAGGCAGAGCGGGAGGGAGAGGGAGCCCAGGACTTCTGAACACACAGCCCCAGCCATCCGGACCAGAGCGCAGACACAGTGCATGCACAGGGACCTGGATACTAGGGAAACAGGGCAGCAAGGACAGTGAGTGGGTGCCAGAGGCTGGTGCTGGAGAAGAAAAACGAGCGGCCATCTTTTATTTATTATTATATTTAAATTAAAAAAAATTTTTTTTTTCTGGTCGTTGTTTTGTTTTGGCGGGTGCTTCTTGGAAGTCTTAAAGGGACAGGGCGGGACACTTAATCCAGAGGTAGGGAATCCGGGGATCTCTGGGCACTATAATCCCCTGGGCGGCAGGGAGCACGTAGGCCCCTTACGGAGATAAATAGCCTCCCGGCCGCTCCCCCTCAAACGTGACTCCACCACTTAGAGCAGCTGCCCAAGCCAGGCCACGCCCACAGCAACAGTGGAGATAAACTCCATAGCAGACGGGCAGGAAGCAGAAGCC
Source organism: Manis pentadactyla (assembly GCF_030020395.1). Classification (NCBI taxonomy): domain Eukaryota; kingdom Metazoa; phylum Chordata; class Mammalia; order Pholidota; family Manidae; genus Manis; species Manis pentadactyla. The sequence goes on from NC_080038.1 coordinate 10,819,171, forward strand.
CTGTCTGTGTGCAACTACCCAGCACAAGCCACTAGAAGTCGCTGTTCTCCCAGGAGAGGAGGGCCACAAACCAACAAGAAGGGAAGTTCTTCCAGCCGTCACTCATTCCACCTCTGCAAACTATTCCCATCACCATGAAAAGACAAAAGTACAGACAAACCAAGACCAAAGGGACACCAGAGAAGGAGACAGACCTAACCAGTCTTCCTGACAAAGAATTCAAAATAAAAATCATGAACATGCTGACAGAGATGCAGAGAAATACGCAAGAGAAATGGGATGAAGTCCAGAGGGAGATCACAGATGCCAGAAAGGAGATTACAGAAATGAAACAAACTCTGGAAGGATTTATAAGCAGAATGGAAAAGATGCAAGAGGCCATTGATAGAATAGAAACCAGAGAACAGGAACGCATAGAAGCTGACATAAAGAGAGACAAAAGGATCTCCAGGAATGAAACAATATTAAGAGAACTGTGTGACCAATCCAAAAGGAACAATATCCGTATTATAGGGGTACCAGAAGAAGAAGAGAGAGGAAAAGGGATGGAAAGTATCTTGGAAGAAATAATTGCTGAAAACTTCCCCAAACTGGGGGAGGAAATAATCGAACAGACCATGGAAATACACAGAACCCCCAACAGAAAGGATCCAAGAAGGACAACACCAAGACACATAATAATTAAATTGGCAAAGATCTAGGACAAGGAAAGAGTTTTAAAGGCAGCTAGAGAGAAAAAGGTCACCTATAAAGGAAAACCCATCAGGCTAACATCAGACTTCTCGACAGAAACCCTACAGGCCAGAAGAGAATGGCATGATATATTTAATGCAATGAAACAGAAGGGCCTTGAACCAAGGATACTGTATCCAGCACGACTACCATTTAAATATGATGGTGGGATTACACAATTCCCAGACAAACAAAACCTGAGGGAATTTGCTTCCCACAAACCAACTCTACAGGACATCTTACAAACACTGCTCTAGATAGGAGCACTCCTAGAAAGAGCACAGAACAAAACACCCAACAAATGAAGAATGGAGGAGGATGAATAGGAAGGGAGAGAAGAAAAGAATCTCCAGACAGTATATATAACAGCTCAATAAGCGAGCTAAGTTAGGCAGTAAGATACTAAAGAGTCTAACCTTGAACTTTTGGTAACCACGAATTTAAAGCCTGCAGTGGCAATAAGTACATATCTTTCAATAGTCACCCTAAATGTTAATGGACTGAATGCACCAATCAAAAGACACAGAGTAATAGAATGGATAGAAAAGCAAGAACCATCTATATGCTGCTTACAAGAAACTCACCTCAAACCGCAAGACATGTACACACTAAAAGTCAAGGGATGGAAAAACGTATTTCAGGCAAACAACAGCGAGAAGAAAGCAGGGGTTGCATTTCTAATATCAGACAAAATAGACTTCAAAACAAAGAAAGTAACAAGAGATAAAGAAGGACACTACATAATGATAAAGGGCTCGGTCCAACAAGAGGATATAACCATTCTAAATATATATGCACCCAACACAGGGGCATATGTGAAACAGCATATGTGAAACAAATACTAACAGAACTACAGGGGGAAATAGACTGCAATGCATTCATTCTAGGAGACTTCAACACACCACTCACCCCAAAGGATAGATCCACCAGGCAGAAAATAAGTAAGGACACGGAAGCACTGAACAACACAGTAGAGCAGATGGACCTAATAGACATCTACAGAACTCTACATCAAAAAGCAACAGGATATACATTCTTCTCAAGTGCACATGGAACATTCTCCAGAATAGACCACATACTAGCCCACAAAAAGAGCCTCAGCAAAATCCAAAATACTGAAATTCTACCAATCAATTTTTCAGACCACAAAGGTATAAAGCTAGAAATAAATTCTACAAAGAAAACAGAAAGGCTCACAAACACATGGAGGCTTAACAACATGCTCCAAAATAATCAATGGATCAATGAACAAATTAAAATAGAGATCAAGGAATATATAGAAACAAATGACAACAATAACACAAAGCCCCAACTTCTGTGGGACGCAGCGAAAGCAGTCTTAAGAGGAAAGTATATAGAAATCCAGGCATATTTAAAGAAGGAAGAACACTCCCAAATGAATAGTCTAACATCACAATTATCAAAATTGGAAAAAGAAGAACAAATGAGGCCTAAAGTCAGCAGAAGGAGGGACATAATAAAGATCAGAGAAGAAATAAACAAAATTGAGAAGAATAAAACAATAGCAAAAATCAATGAAACCAAGAGCTGGTTCTTTGAGAAAATAAACAAAATAGATAAGCCTCTTGCCAAACTTATTAAGAGAAAAAGAGAATCAACACAAATCAACAGAATCACAAATGAGAATGGAAAAATCACTACAGACTCCACAGAAATACAAAGAATTATTAAAGACTACTATGAAAACCTATATGCCAACAAGCTGGAAAACCTACAAGAAATGTACAACTTCCTAGAAAAATACAACCTTCCAAGACTGACCAAGGAAGAAACACAAAATCTAAACAAACCAATTATGAGCAAAGAAACTGAAACGGTAATCAAAAAACTACCCAAGAACAAAACACCCGGGCGGACGGATTTACCTCGGAATTTTATCAGACACACAGAGAAGACATAATACCCATTCTCTTTAAAGTTTTCCAAAAAATAGAGGAGGAGGGAATACTCCCAAACACATTCTATGAAGCCAACATCACACTAATACCAAAACCAGGCAAAGACCCCGCCAAAGAAGGAAATTACAGACCAATATCCCTGATGAATGTAGATGCAAAAATACTTAATAAAATATTATCAAACCGAATACAAAAATACATCAAAAGGATCATACACCATTACCAAGTGGGATTCATCTCAGGGATGCAAGGATGGTACAACATTTGAAAATCCATCAACATCATCCACCACATCAACAAAAAGAAAGACAAAAACCACATGATCATCTCCATAGATGCTGAAAAAGCATTTCACAAAATTCAACATCCATTCATGATAAAAACTCTCAGCAAAATGGGAATAGAGTGCAAGTACCTCAACATAATAAAGGCCATATATCATAAACCCACAGTCAACATTATACTGAACAGTGAGAAGCTGAAAGCTTTTCCTCTGAGATCGGGAACTAGACAGGGATGCCCACTCTCCCCACTGCTATTTAACATGGTACTGGAGGTCCTAGACACGGCAATCAGACAAAACAAAGAAATACAAGGAATCCAGATTGGTAAAGAAGAAGTTAAACTGTCACTATTTGCAGATGACATGATATTGTACATAAAAAGCCCTAAAGACTCCACCCCAAAACAATGTTCCCTTATGCACAGAGCACAACAAAAAGCCCAAGTTTAACTGAAGTCCTCCAACAGCCCTCAACACAATGAGTGAGGAGATGCCATACTAACCACCTCCCACCAATCCCCTGATTGCACTATATCCTTTCTGATTTTAATCCACCATCAAAGTATGATACATAATATTATTTACCACTAAAAAAGGAAAAATACTACCAATTAAATATCATAAGCCTTGTCACAATGAAGCCTGATTTCAGAGATCTTAAACTATGGAAAATTATGAGTTTTTTTATTGATTTCAATAAAATACATTATTTGGGTAAATGAATGAATGGGAAGGTAGTTCTAAGACTGTTTACATTCATCGTCAATCAAAAGAAACATTATAAACTAAAATGTGCAGGAAAAGTTCTCAGCATTAGATTCACAATGGAGTATGTAAATAAATGTCAAGAGAAAGAATGTAGACTGTACATCTAACCTTCAAAATAAAATTTTTAAAATTCACCTTTTTGACAAATACAAGTGGTTCTATGGAACACCTATTTTTTCTTTAATATGCATGAATATCTTGCAATAAATTATTACTTCACACAATGAGGCTTCTGGGTCAAAGCACCAAACCACAGGTCAAGTTTCCCTGACATTCTTTTCAACTTTAAAAATTACTTTGTACTCTCATCTCTAAGTGTTTTTATATTCCAAGTTCTTACACTAAAATGCAAAATTCTACACATCTATCCTTATTTTATATAGATGGCTCCCAAATGCACTGAAAAAAATACTACAAATTTGCTTTAATGTGCAAAGTCTGAAAAATTCCACTAATGGTACAGCATTTATCAAATTTTTGCTTCATGTATTAATTTTTACATTTTATTGCTGCAATGACAGAAGTCATTCATCTACAGAATGAAATTAGGAATGACTATTTTCTACATTAATAGCTTACTGGTTGAATTTACTTTATGGTTAATAAGAATAATACGGATTTTACACATGGCAGCTTACCTTGTTTTTACTTGCAAACAAAATTTCTGAAGCCAAATTATGACTGTGTAGTGATGGAGAAATACGTAAACTACTTATAAAGAATATTTAGCATGTGTAGGTCGTTTGAACCACAGCTAATTTTACCACCTGTACCGCAAAGAACACCAGGGGTTTCATCTGACTGTATCTTTAAAATCTATAGCACTATTTAGATATGAAAAGTTTAGGAATACTAGATTTTCCTTCAAAAATCTGCCTTTATATGCTACTTCTACTTTTCATAAAACTGTTACTTTTTCTCTTAATTTTGTGAATTATTGATTCCCTTATTCATTTACTCACCGAAACAATGTACTCATCAGATGCAGTCTAGGACAGATGCTAAAGATGACATTACTTCTGCACTTAGGAATTTCAATAAAATAGGGAATAAAGGACAAGTAAGCAAGTAACTATTATGGCAAACTGTACTGAATACTAATGATGTGTTACAATGCTCAGAAGAGAGATTAAACTAGCTTCTGAGCTAAATCTTGAGGGATGAGTTACGATTTTCCCTTTTAAAAATTGGGACCTACCAAGGAGCAGTACCAACACTCAAAGTGGATAAGACATGAGCAGAGTTAAGACAGCTATGCTTTATAGTGTGTCTGTTATACGTCAGGCAACATTTATGCTTACAGCAATTCAAGTAGAGATACTTCCTTTATATCCCCACATTTCAAAAGATACTGAGGCTGAGAGAGTAAATAATTTACCTGAGGTACTAGATTTGGACTAGCATGCAGGTCTCTGAATTTAGAGCATCTTAAACAACAGTATATATAGGGGAAGTCAGAACTATTTAGGTTAGAATGGAATACCATTTTCAAGAGCTGGCACTGATGGAGGAGCAAGCAACTGTAAGTTTGGGAATACAAAAATGACATATTAAAACATGGCTTAGATACAGGAAATTGGACGTATTAGTCTAGGAATTTTGTAATAAAAGCCTAGCAGTGGCAAATATAACAGAAGGGAAGGACCCGGTATGATACATTCTTCTAACCCTACTCTTCCTCCTTTGACTTTATTTCTTCCTTATCTGTGTAGTCACAGAACAGGTACAATTTGTATTCTGTATACATAGTAAAATTTTGTTACTAAACAACAGTAGTTAATAACAGAAATAACAACAATCTGGACAACTAAGAGGCTATAAACCAAATAATATAAATGAATTAACTTCTCAAATAAATTACTTGTGTATGACACATTTTGATGATGGAAGTGACAAAGACTTAGAAACTGATTTTAAGGTACAGAGCACAAGGAGAAAAAAAATAAAGCTGAGGTTTAAAACCTCATAGTGGATGACTGGAATAATGGGAATAGAGAAATAAAGGGAAAAATGTGCAGGATGAGACAGATTTCTGCTCCTTCTTGTGTAGCTGTAAGGGGAGGAGGTTTATGAACTGACTTTCAGCAGGTTCCATTTGAACACATCTCTTTGTCTCCTGGGAAAAGGACCATCACATTAAAATGTATGACCAGTGCTCAAGAAAGTAGTTAGAGCTGAACTATGTACTCAAGACATATAACTACAAAGATACCAGAATTAAAGCTATAGGAGTGGATACCTCTAATCGTTAGGAGAAGTTAGAATGAGCGACGGGGGAAAAGACTCCTTTCCAACCAATAACAAAGGCTCTTTTTCCTGGAGCTTGGAGTGATTTCCTGGATTTTTCACCTAGAGAGGGGTCTGGGAATGGTTTTTCTCATTTGAGCCTTATACCACAAGTTTATATAACTTCAAATTCACAAAAAGGCTTTACTGTATAATGCAGCTGACCCATGAATAGAGAACTTGAACTCTGTTTGGCCTAGAGTTTCTGTAACTATGTAAAAAGCTCCGTGGGGTACGCTACAGGAAATGAGTAACTCTAAAGAACTTCATTGTGCTTCTTTAGATAATTTTATTAACCCAGTGGCCAAAGGTGAAAAGCTTATTAAATTTCATAGTGGTATCCTCAAAAAGCAGTTGTACATACATGATTTTAAAAAGCAAAGATATCTACATTAATTTCTAAAATGAAAGCTTTCTACTTAGGGCATATATGAAACAATACTAGTTGCATAAAAGTTAAATGTGTTAACAGAGAAGGCAAATAGTGAATCTGTGGCATCTTACTACACTGATGGACAGTGACTGCATTGGGGTATGGGTGGGCACTCAATAATATGGGTAAATGTAGTAACCACATTTTTTTTCATGTGAAACCATAATAAGAGTGCATATAAATAATACCTTAATAAAAAAAACTTAAATGTGTTAAACAATAATAAACTTTGGTCTAAAACAAAACACAAACTAAGTTTAGAACCCAACACTATTTAATGTTTGGTATTTAAAATTTTTACTGAAAACAAAAGAACTATTGTTTCTTTTTCAAAATAAGCTATCAACAATTTAAAAACAAGGAGATAAACCCAGACAGTTCCTATCTTCAACTGTTAAGGTAGTTTATTGTCACAGGAGCATCACACAGGAGTCAAACTCGGGTTTAAATACCACATTTGCCACTTTCTACTTATATGTCTTTGGGTGAATTAAAGCTTTTGAAACCTTATTTTACTTATCCCTCAAATGGTAATAAAACCTACCCCAACTTACAACAAATTAACTTATGTATTGTCTAACTGAGCCAGGCATATGTGAAGCATATAGTACTACATAATTCTCAAGAGCTTCCCCTTCCTTAGATCTGCAATCAATAATGAAAATTCCAAAAACTTGTAAGTATTAAAAGCTTATTTTTGAAAATTACAAACAAGGTGGGAGAAAGAGTAATATGATTTAAATACTAAATAAATAATGTCACCTTTAAGTCCTTTCTAATCCCATATCTAACGTCCTACTCCCAAAAGATGAGAAGAACATTTCGGTAACTAAGATGACAAAAAAAAAGTTGAAGATAGGTCAGTATTTTTCTTAAATTACTAGACATAGCAATGAAATCTCTATGTAAATGACTACACAAAAGTCTTACAAAAACTCGAACTAAAAACAACAACATCAAATTCCTTTAAAGTAGAATTTTCCTTCATCTACCCTTAGAATATGTTGGGCAAGCTTAGAGAGTAAGACACTCTCCTCCCCACTTAGTACCCTGGGAGTGCCAGATAATAAGGAATCTTGTCATCTCATTTTGAAAAACTTTGCTACTTTAGGCCTTTACAAGACATTACAGGTCTATATTAAGGCGAACACTGAGTACTCGCTCAATTTGATTCCTAGTCACTTGATCTACTTAATCACCACTTCAAAACGGTAAAATAAAAACATAACATTCTTTTAAAAACTTTTTGGCACTACTTAATTTTGAATTTGCATGTGAGCCTGTGTAAATTTTCAGTTACTAACTCATGGTTATTTACCAATATTACACGTGTGAATACTGCACACCAACTTTTGTGTATACGGGATCTGCCTATCGGGTCCGCGAATTAGGGATCATGGAGCAACCTTACTGCTCTCCCAATTGTGTCGTTTTATCATCACCTTCACCCAACAGCTGAGAAAAGGATTTCCAAAATTGAAGATGAGACCCACACATTCACATGAGGAAGGTGACAAAATATTTCGGTGCAAAGAGACAGAATATAAAGAGACTTGGGGCAGAATTCCAACTGAAAATATTATCAGGCTTACATTAGGATTTCTTAAACACCACGATGTGTTTGTGTTTCACTGTACTGCTTTAGAACTCTTAAAACATGAACGTTGTTAAATTAAGTGTGGACACATCAAAAGCTGTGACTATCTTATTCAGAGTATGTCAGTTACTGCTGCGTCTGAGAAACGTCAAGGTTCACTCCAGGAAATACTCAAAATAAGTAGGGTCCCCTCCCCTGTATTGGGGAATGGGGCCTCACACCCAAATGAAAACTGCGATTAAGAGACAAGTAGTTCAATGATCAGGTTTCTTATTTTAAATGCCTGAGAATTTAAGTCGTTCACTTGGTTCCAATGCTGTCACATCATCTAAGATACAGTGAAAGCAGCCACACAATCTCCCTCCTCCGGAAGAAGTCCAACGAGGACGACGGGGCGCCACCAAATCGGCCCTCAGGGGGGCTGCTGACAACCTGGGCCGGAAACAACTATGCCGTGGGGGGAGCTTTCTGTGAGCAACTCTGCTACCTCGCACGGAACACGGGACATGCAAAGCCTACGACTTAAGCAAAAAAAAAAAAACCAGGAGAGACTTTCACGGGCAAGGAAAAAAGCGCAAACAGGAAAGGAAGCATTCTGCTTCGGGGAGAAGTGAAGGCCTGCTTTCCAAGCGACTTCTGCCCTCTTAACCCCCACCCGGCTACACTCCCCAGCCAGGCCGTGGGGCTGAGCCCTGCCCTTGGGCCGCTCGCAGGCCGACCAGAGCGCTTCGCAGTCCCCACACTCGGCGCAGGGCCCTGCTGCCCGGCGGAGGGACCGGGACCACGGCGGTGCCGCGCTCGCCGCCCCCTGCCCCGCCCGCTGCGCCAGGCGCCGCCGCCCGGCTTCCACTTCCTATTTTCGGAGCACACACGCTACAAGGAGCGGAGCGAGCAGGCCCGGCAGAGCTGCCCCCGCGCGGGGCCTCGGGTGGCTGACAGGGGCAGGCACTAGGGCGCAGCACAGAGGGAGGAAGGGCGGCTGAGCGCGCAGACCAGTGCCTTTCTCCAGCCCCGTTCCGGGCAGATGCGCCGGGGCTCTGCCGGCTCCGGACAGACGGGCTCCGCCGCCCCCACGGCTCTTACCTTCTCCTCATCAGACAACCGCTCCTCCAGATCCGCCATTTCCCTCATGGTGACAAACGGCGGCGGCGACCTCCTGACGTCCCCCTTTCCGGACGGTACTCGGCGCCACGCGCCCTCGCCTGGGGAGGGGCCCGCAGCCCAGGCCGCCGCGCACACGCCCCGGGAGCCCCGCCTCCCTCGGCCGGGCTCTGGGGGCCGGAGCGCGGCTGTGCGCGGCCACCTCCTTGGCCCGGGAAGGGGGAGGTGTCGCCTGCTGTCCGCTGCGGGCACGCCAGAATCCTGAGTGTGGGAATCTGCTCTCCGACGACCGTATTGACTCGGTCTGCGACGGAGTACATTCTGAGCCCTCGATTATGTTCCCATCAAGCCCTGAACACTACCAGCTAAAATGTGAAAAAGTGTACGAATAGAGGTTCTTTAAAGTTTTTTTTAATTACTAGAAAAATATTCAGGCTTACATTAAAATGTAACAAAACCAAGTCCCTTAACTGAACATTGCTCTTGACATATTCATTCTTTCATTAAAGAGACGTTAACTGGTCCTTTATTGTGTGCAGGGTACTGTGTTGGTCTTTGACGATGTACAATGTTAAGCAAAAACCAGAGAAACCTCTGTTCTCAAGAGGCCAACTGACTATTCCTTAAACAAACAATACTGGGCAGTTGAGGAAGGCACTCTACTATTGCAGGGGAATTCAAATTTATGTGCGACATAGATCTTACTCTGCGGAGGACTGCCAGATTAAATCACAGAGTCCAGTAAAATTTGAATTTCAGGTAAACAATATATATTTTAAGTTGAAATACGTCCCCTGAAGCATTTGAGATAAACTAAAAAATTATTCATTGTTTTCAAGTTTTATTGGACATCCATTACTTTTATTTGCAAAATCTTGGAATCTTACTTTTAAAACTTCAAGTTTAGCTAGAAACTAAAGCTGTGTATATGAATTGGCTAGAAATCTTGTTACGATGCAGTTGCTCATTTCGTAGGTCTGGGATGGCGCTGGAGAATCTGCTTTTCTAAAAGCTCCTAGGTGGCACCAGTACTACGGGTCTGGTGGCCACACTTTGAGTAGCAAGTCCTTAGGGTTTAGATAGGAGTAAAAACTTTAATCACCTAAAGAATACAATGTTATATATCAATTATATACAGCTCAATTTTAAAAAGTTAAGTTTCTATTTAGTAGAAAATGAGAAGCTCTTGACAACTTTTGAAACAGTGACATGACATCAGAAATAGCGAGTTGAATTTGACACGGGAATGTGTCACGTGAGAGTCCCTTAAAAAGTTCAAATAACTATTCATATGCAAAACACTATTACTAACCAATTTACTGGGTGCTCACAGTGTGTGAATCATTGTTTCTTCTGGATGAAAAGCACACAGAATCCGTGCTATTGAACAGCTCATAGTCCAGGAAGGGGAAACTTGCTGACACATGCGGTTAAAAAGTCGGTGTCTGTGGAGGATAAATGCTGCAGAGACGGCATAATAGAGAATAAACCACACAGTTTGACCAAGGACCTCACTGGATGCCAATAAATAACATGTTTTCTGTTTTTCAGTTTATAAGTCCTTGCTTCACTGATTTCTCACTGCAACTTCAAGAAGTAAGGTATTTATAAAACTTATACACATTTTACAGAAGAAAACTGAGGCTAAATATTTGTCCAAGACTGCACTTAAGTGACTAAGTTGGGTTCAGACCCCAGGCCATCTTATTCTGTATTCCATATTCTTTCCTCTTCAAAATCTCTCTTTGTCTCTCTCTAAAGCCACTCTCCCTCAAATAAAACCAGTACTTTCTCATCCCATCAGTTTTATTCACCACCACCTGCTGTACATCAGCATTATTTCTGGGTTTTTTTTTTCTTCTGCTTTTTGGTTTCTGTTTACTTAGCAACACCTAATATCAATAACTCATACACATTGGGTACTAAGTAAATGTTACTGCTTGACTGATTGGCTGCTCTTTTCCTCTAGAAACCTCACCCAAATCTGGTAATGTTTTGCAATAATTTGAATCAGACTGTTTATAGTAGTAACCTTGGTGATATTTACATGTGGCTCCCCATAGTGACAGACCCAGCAATTATGTATAATTTCTGATAAATCCTTTCAAAAACTTCCCAATACCACCTTCCAGATATAGCTAAAAGGAGTTAGAGAATTCATAAAACCTATTAACTCTGGGAAGATTTCAAGCCAGTACACAAAATAGGTATAAAAATTGAATGACCATTATATGACTTCAAGTAGAAATGTACTGGTATTCTTGATAATAAGTTATTTTATGATGTAGAGAAAATAAATAAAATATTCCTCCCCCACAACAATTCTACCTACTAAGTTAAAATTTCTACCCTTTTCTCATTTAACTTCTAAACTCACCTTTCCTCTACTTCTTAGTGGTATAATATTGACCTACCTATTAACTACCCAAACTCTGATTTTTTTTAAAAAATCTTCCTTCGGTAGGATTTGTTTTTAAATTACTGTGGGCTTAATCTGTTTTCCTGTGGATGTGCTCTATGTCCTCAACTAATTTTAAGCTTGTCAAAGTCAGAGGTTTCCTCATTTCATAGTTCAAAATCTTAGAATCCATCTAGTGTAAGCCTCTCATTTCACAGGTAAGTAGAACCTTAGATAAATTAAATGACTTGAGAAAACTTACACATCTAGTTGATATTACACATTAAGGGTCCTGATCAGACTCATGTTCTTTCCTTATATGATTATATGTATGTATATATGCGTATACACATATGCATGTATATATACACATCCACACATACTCATATGTAAGATATGTAATATATATCTCAATCATATAATGTATAATAAAATTATAAATATTCACTAAATATTAATGACTGACTACTAAGTAGTTACAGCAGATACAGACTTCTATAACACCATATTATTTAATCTCTGCATTGGAAAACAAATACCTATAGTTTAAAAGTATGGCTTACCTCACTCCTAAGAAAAACTACCAGTATTAGACAACTAATATTTGGTTGGTTGTTACTCTCTCATGAACAATGAACACAACTGGTTTTGAAAATTGTCCTTTAAGGCAACAGCAAAGTGTCAAGCTTCATGTATGTTTTAAAAGTCATTGTCTTTCTAAATCAAATTATTGCCTTAACTTTTGGCTCCTTGTAGTTGAGTGTGTCCTATTAACTCAGCTGTATTTGTAAAGATCCACACAAGTAAACCCCCTTGTAGAAGCCTGACATTCTAGAGGTGCCAAGGAATTCTGGAAGAAACTCATTTGTTAATTTCTCCTCCCTCCTGAATGTGCTGTCTTTCATAATTTGGCTCATACACACCTCACCAAACCCACCTCTGCCATTGCCCTAAACGCAGAAGTCACTGAAACACACAAAGCTATTTCATGCTCTCTCATGCCTCTGTTGAAGCCCTTTCTGGCATTTCTTTGCTACCTGTCTTTTAAAATTTGGTCCAATTATCCCTTTTTTTCCATGAAGCCCACATTGAATTCTGTAGCTAAAGCTAGTAATTTCTTCTTCTAGATTCCCATAGAAAGTTTTCCATTTATTTTTACCATGTACTTTAATGGTAAGGTATAGATTCTATACTCAGCAAATCCTGGGTTCTGATCTTAGTTAACTGGGTGACTTAGTCTGGAGGCTTTGGTTTCTTCACCTGTACTTTGAGGATAGTAATGGTACCTCCCTCACTGTGATGCCGGGGTTCTTGTTTGCAGAGCCAAAGAATGAGCTTCACAAACAGCCAAGGTAGGAGAGCAAGGTACAGGCTTTTATTTAGAGATAAAATGAACAGACAGAGCTCCCGGCTCACGCCAGGAGGGGACAACACAGTCCATAGTGGTGCATTGTCTAGGGGGTTTTATAGGCAGTTGAGGATTTTTCAAGAACATGAAGAAACTTAAGGGTGGGGACTTGTTAAGTGGTTCCTGAATATTAAAATTAACTTAACTGTAAGGAATTTCCTGCCTTGATTTCTCTCTGGGACACCGGAGCCTTGGTCTGGGAGAATATCAAAAGGCTGCCTGCCCAGCCCCCAAGGTGGGCTGAGGTATTGTCTGCTTGCTAAAGAATCTTGCCTCTTGAACTTCCTGGGTGTTAAAATGCAGTATCATCTTCAAGATGGAATTCTTCCTGCCTTTTACTATGCCATTTACAGCTGGGTCTGCATGCTAAGTTAGTTGCTCAGTTTGCAAAATCACCTTGTCAGATCTGAAGGAGGAAAGACAGTACATAGGCCTGGGCCTTTCAGTATGCTAAAGTGAATCTTACACATGGTTACAAATGATTAGCATAATAAAACATGTGCTACTCTTCTTTATCTGGGGAACATTAACTGATGTCACTGAAGAATGATTCTAGAGCTTAATGTTTAACATAGAGTTTTAGTAGGGGGGTTTCCTTGTATGTAGTTACATTGCTCTGACTGCAGATATCCCACCCTGCCCCCTCTGGAGGCCCTCACCCTACTCTCACTACATCCACGTCCCTGTCTCAATTGGACTTAATGAGATAGTACAGACAGAGTGCTTAGCACCCAGTGCAGGCATTAGCAAAAGTCTCAATAAGTGTTAGCCATTATCATCATATTATAATACCAATCCACTCCTTGAGGACATAGCCTATGTTTTACTGAGTTGTCTGACAAATACAGAGTTTGATACATGGGTGCTTAAAAATCTTTGTTGGAATATATATTAACTGAATGTCTCTTTCATCTCATGTACCTAAATGGGAGCTGAAAAATCGGGTTAGTCCCCCATATATGTGTGGTTGATAGCATCCCCTAAAGTGTGGCTCTGGAACTCCAGAACAGGAGAGCATGTTCCCCCAAAACTCCCAAAGCATGCAAATACTCCTATCCTTTACTATGCCATATTCAGTCATCACTTAACTGAGTTGATTCCTGCTTTGAATTTGTCTCTCACAGTAAGTTGAAGCCTGTAGCATCTTCACACAATGTCCCAAATGAAGTACAGGACATGGGGAGTGTCCGAGGTGATCCTTTAGGGTGAGGAAAGTGTTAGGCTGCAGGCATCAGGGGAAGGGGTGAGTCTGATGGACAAGCTCAGGCCTCTCCAAACGAGATAAAGAGACCAACAGGTTCCGGTCTGACAACATTCCAGAACGTGATCGGATAACAATCCCAACTAGAGCCCTTCACCCAAGCTAAAGTATTAGTGGTAACTTTCCAATAAGGGGAAAGTTGGTGCTCCTGTATTGGTTGCATATATGTTTATAATGGTTATATCCTCTTGTTTTACTGATCCCTAGGACTGGAATTCCTGGGTCAAATGGTTTTTCTATTTTGAGTTTTTGGAGGAACCGCCATACTGCTTTCCACAATGGTTGCATTAATTTACATTCCCACCAGCAGTGTAGGAGGATTCTCCTTTCTCCACAACCTCTCCAACATTTGTTCTTATTTGTCTTTTTGATGACAGTGATCTTTACTGGTGTGAGGTGATATCTCATTGTGGTTTTAATTTGCATTTCTCTGATGATTAGCGATGTGGAGCATCTTTCCATGTGCCTCTTGGCCATCTGGATTTCTTCTTTAGAGAACTGTCTATTCAGCCCCTCTGCCATTTTTTAATTGGATTATTTGCTTTTTGTTTGTTGAGGTGTGTGAGCTCTTTATATATTTTGGATGTCAATCCTTTATCGGATCTGTCATTTATGAATATATTCTCCCATACTGTCATATACCTTTTTTGTTCTATTGATGGTGTCCTTTGCTGTACAGAAGCTCTTTAGCTTGATATAGTCCCACTTGTTCATTTTTGCCTTTGTTTCCCTTGCCAGGGGAGATATGTTCATGAAGAAGTCACTCATGTTTATGTCCATGAGATTTTTGCCTATGTTTTTTTCTAAGAGTTTTATGGATTCATGACTTACATTCAGGTCTTTGATCAATGTGGAGTTTACTTTTCTGTATGGAGTTAGACAGTGATCCAGTTTCATTCTCTTACATGTAGCTGTCCAGTTTTGCCAGCACCATCTGTTGAAGAGACTGTCATTTCCCCATTGTACGTCCATGGCTCCTTTATCATATATTAATTGGAGATATATGTTTGGGTAAGTGTCTGGAGTCTCTCTTCTGTTCCACTGGTCTGTGGCTCTGTTCTTGTGCCAGTACCAAATTGTCTTGATTGACTTTGTATTAGAGCTTGAAGTTGGGGAGCGAGATCCCCAAAAACTTTATTTTTCCTTCTCAGAATTGCTTTGGCTATTCGGGGTCTTTGGCGGTTCCATATGAATTTTTGAACTGTTTGTTCCAGTTCATTGACGAATGCTGTTGGTATTTTGATAGGGATTGCATTGAATCTGTAGATTGCTTTGGGCAGGATGGCCATTTTGATGAAAGTAATTGTTCCTAGCCAGGAGCATGGGATGAGTTTCCATTTGTTAGTGTCCTCTTTCATTTCTCCTAAGAGTGTCCTGTAGTTTTCAGGGTATAGGTCTTTCACTTCTTTGGTTAGGTTTATTCCTAGATATTTTATTCTTTTTGATGCTATTGTGAATGGAATTGTTTTCCTGATTTCTCTATTAGTTCATTGTTAGTGTATAGGAAAGCCACAGATTTCTGTGTGTGAATTTTGTATCCTGCAACTTTGCTGAATTCTGATGTTAGTTCTACTAGTTGTGGAGTGGAGTCTTTAGGGTTTTTTATGTACAATATCATGTCATCTGCAAATAGTGACAGTTTAACTTCTTCTTTACCAATCTGGATTCCTTGTATTTCTTTGTTTTGTCTGATTGCTGTGGCTAGGACCTCCAGTACTATGTTGAATAACAGTGGGGAGAGTGGGCATCCCTGTCTTGTTCCCGATCTCAGAGGAAAAGCTTTCACCTCTTGCTGTTCATTATGATGTTAGTGGGTTTATGATATATGGCCTTTATTATGTTGAGGTACTTGCCCTCTATGCCCATTTTGTTGAGAGTTTTTATCATGAAAGGATGTTGAATTTTGTCAAATGCTTTTTCAGCATCTTTGGAGATGATCCTGTGGTTTTTGTCTTTCTTTTTGTTGATGTGGTGGATGATGTTGATGGATTTTCAAATGTACCATCCTTGCATCCCTGGGTTGAATCCCACATGGTCATGGTATATGATCCTTCTGATGTATTTTTGGTTTGCAAATATTTTGTTGAGTATTTTTGCATCTACGTTCATCAGGAATATTTGGCTGTAGTTTTCTTTTTTTGTGGGGTCTTTGCCTGGTTTTGGTATTAGGGTGATGTTGTCTTCATAGAATGAGTTTGGGGTTATTCCTTCCTCTTCTGTTTTTTGGAAAACTTTAAGGAGAATGGGTATTATATCTTCTCTGTATGTCTGATAAAGTTAAGACGTAAATCCATCTGGCCCAGGGATTTTGTTCTTGGGTTTTTTTGATTACTGCTTCAATTTTGTTGCTGGTAATTAGTCTGTTTAGATTTTCTGTTTCTTTCTGGGTCAGTCTTGGAAGGTTGTATTTTTATAGGAAGTTGTCCATTTCTCCTAGGTTTTCCAGCTTCTTAGCATATAGGTTTTCGTAGTATTCTCTAATAATTGTTGTATTTCTGTGGGGTCCGCCATGATTTTTCCTTTCTCATTTCTGATTCTGTTGATGGGTGTTGATCTCTTTTTCTCTTAATAAGTCTGGCTAGAGGCTTATCTATTTTGTTTATTTTCTTGAGGAACCAGCTCTTGGTTTCATTGGTTTTTCCTATTGTTTTATTCTTCTCAATTTTATTTATTTCTTCTCTGAGCTTTATTATGTCCCTCCTTCTGCTGACCTTAGGCCTCATTTGTTCTTCTTTTTGCAATTTCAATAATTGTAACATTAGACTATTCATTTGGGATTGTTCTTCCTTCTTTAAATATGGCTGGATTGCTATATACTTTCCTCTTAAGACTGCTGTTGCTGCATCCCACAGAAGTTGGGGCTTTGTGTTGTTGATGTCGTTTGTTTCCATGTATTCCTGGATCTCCATTTTAATTTGGTCGTTGATCCATTGATTATTCAGGAGCATGTTTTTAAGCCTCCATGTGTTTGTGGGCTGTTTTGCTTTCTTTGTACAATTTATTTCTAGTTTTATACCTTTATGGTCTGAAAAGTTGGTTGGTCAGATTTCAATCTTTTTAAATTTAGTGAGGCTCTTTTTGTGGCCTAGTATGTGGTCTATTCTGGAGAATGTTCCATGTGCACTTGAGAAGAATGTGTATCCTGTTGCTTTTTGATGTAGAGTTCTATAGATGTCTATTAGGTCCATCTTTTCTAGTGTGCTGTTCAGTGCCTCTGTGTCCTTACTTATTTTCTGTCTGGTGGATCTGTCCTTTGGAGTGAGTGGTGTGTTGAAGTCTCCCAAAATGAATGCATTGCATTCTATTTCCTCCTTTAATTCTGTTAGTATTTGTTTCACATATGTTGTTGTTCCTGTATTGGGTGCATATATATTTATAATGGTTATATCCTCTTGTTGGACTGAGCTCTTTATCATTATGTAATGTCCTTCTTTAGCTCTTGTTACTTTCTTTGTTTTGAAGTCTATTTTGTCTGATAGTAGTACTGTGATACCTTCTTTTTTCTCCCTGTTGTTTGCATGAAATATCTTTTTCCATCCCTTGATTTTTAATCTGTGCATGTCTTTGGGTTTGAGGTGAGTGTCTTGTAAGCAGCATATAGATGGGTCTTGCTTTTTTATTCATTCTATTACTCTGTGTCTTTTGAATGGTGCATTCAGTTCATTTACATTTATGGTGATTATTGAAAAATATGTACTTATTGCCATTGCAGGCTTTAAGTTTCTGGTTACCAAAGATTCATGTTTAGCTTCTTTACTACCTTAGTGTCTAATTTAACTCTCTTATTGAGCTATTATAAACACTGTCTGATGATTCTTTTTTCTCTCCTTTCTTATTCCTCCTCCTCCATTCTTCATATATTGGGTGTTTTGTTCTGTGCTCTTTTTAGGAGTGCTCCCATCTAGAGCAGTCCCTCTAAAATTCCTTGTAGAGGTGGTTTGTGGGAGGCAAATTCCCTCAACTTGTGCTTGTCTGGAAATTGTTTAATCCCTCCTTCATATTTAAATGATAATCGTGCTGGCTACAGTATCCTTGGTTCAATGCCTTTCTGTCATTGCATTAAATATATCATGCCATTCTCTTCTGACCTGTAAGGTTTCTGTTGGGAAGTCTGATGATAGCCTGATGGGTTTTCCTTTGTAAGTGACCTTTTTTGTCTCTCTGGCTGCCTTTAATACTCTGTCCTTGTCCTTGATCTTTGCCATTTTAATTATTATGTACCTTGGTGTTGTCCTCTTTGGGTCCTTTCTGTTGGGAGTTCTGTGTGCTTCTGTGGTCTGAGCAACTATTTCCTCCCCCAGTTTGGGGAAATTTGCAGCAATTATTTCTTCAAAGACACTTTCTATCCCTTTTTCAGTCTCTTCTTCTTCTGGTATCCCTATAATGTGGATATTGTTCCTTTTGGATTGGTCACACAGTTCTCTTAATATTGTTTCATTCCTGGTGATCCTTTTATCTCTCTCTGCATCGGCTTCTATGCATTCCTGTTCTCTGTTTTCTATTCCATTAATGGCCTCTTGCATCTTTTCCAATCTGCTTATAAATCCTTCCAGAGTTTGTTTCACTTCTGTAATCTCCCTGCAGACTTCATCCCTTAGCTCTTGCATATTTCTCTGCAGCTCTGTCAGCATGTTTATGATTTTTATTTGGAATTCTTTTTCAGGGAGACTGGTTAGGTCTTCCTCTGCAAATCGTTTCTCAGGTGTTGTTTGAACTATCTTGGACTGGACTAAATTTTTTTTGCCTTTTCATGGTGATAGCAGTGACTGTAGGCAGGGTGCAGGTGTGTCAGCTGTGAGAAGAAAGTCCTTTCCTGCTTGCTGGATGCCTTGTGCTTATGTGCTGCCTGTGTCAGTTACCCGCACTCCTGGAGCATCCACTGGGTTAATTGCCTAAGCTGCTGTGGAGAGGGTCTCTGTTAGAGCAGCGCAGGTCCTGCGGGGTGTGGCAGGCATGCCCCATACTCTCTCCTGAGAAAACGGTGCCCCTGCCAGATGGCTGTGCACCTGTAACAGCCTTTGGGTCTGGCCTGGGCGGCTGTGCACCAGGCTGAGATTCTGGGCAGCTGCTGGGGGCACTGCTGCTCCTGGGCTGATCCTCCTCTGCCGCCGCCAGCTCCCTCGGGCTGCTCCCGGGACCCTCTGGCACCACCACAGGTGTCCGTCAGCCACTCCCATGCCCCTCTGGCACCGCTGCTACTGGTGTTGCCGGGCTGCTCAGTTGGCACCGTCCTGTGCTCTTGCGGGCTGCTTCTGGTCCCCTATGGCGTTGCCACTGTGGGCTTGTGTGGGCCGCTCTGTCACCACCACCGCTGGCTCACGTTGGCTGGCCGTGAGCTGCTCAGCCGCTGACACTCTGGGCTCATGCAGGACGCTCCCAAGCACATCTGGCACTGCTGCCCCCTGCGCACGCTGCTACTCTCCCACTACTGGGCTGGTGTGTCAGCGACTGCACCAGTTAGGGGAACGACAGGCAGGTTGCTTATAGCCATGAGGGGCTTCAGAGCTGTGCTGCCACCCAAGGGGTTAGGTCCCCAGGATTCCTAGGTGCTGTGCTCAGTGTGCCAGGACGACTTCATCCAACTGTGGGGACCCTGTCCTTTTAAGACTTGCAAGAAGCACTCATTTTTCTTTTGTCCCAGGGGCGCACCATTTGCGGAGACCTGCTTGCAGGTTTTGCTTTTCCGTTTCTCGAATATCCAGCACCCCGTGCATCATGTGTCTGAGCTCCTGGTGCAGATTTCTAGAGCTGGTTGTTTAGCATCCCTGGGCTTTCTCTCCCTTCCTGCCCTGATTCCTTTCTTCACTCCGGGGTCTGGGGTGGGGGAGCGTTCGGGTCCCACTGGGCTGTGGCTTGTATCTTAACCCATTCGTGTGATGGTGTGTTCTCGCAGATATAGATGTATCCTGGCTGCTGTACTGTATCCACTGTTGTCTCTTTTAGGAATAGGTGTATTTGTTGTATTTTCAAAAATATATATGTTTTTGGGAGGAGATTTCCACTGAGCTACTCATGCCGCCGTCTTGGCTCCCTCCTCTGTCATTTTGGTTTAATGGGTGTTCCACGATGACTTCTGGAGACGCAGGTTGGGAATCCAGGGGAAAATTCATGTGAGGGGTTCATGATCCCGATCGATAAACCACAACCTGAGAATCGAAACAGAAACACCCTTTGTACAACGAGCTCAGTTTAAATTAAGAGGAAAGTGTGGATGATAACAATAATAACAGATCAGGAGAGCTCATGGGTATTTGACCTAAAGGCCCTACAGTTTAGTTCACTGTAAATCAAGATGACATCTTCTAATCTCCTGCCCTGAAGGCAATTCATCTGAACCCCAAGACAGACTCTTGCCAGTGAACTTTTAATGGTTTCTAGGGAAGGAGATATTCCAGTCAATCGACCAGCATGTTCAGGCAAATCCTCACAGTGGTACTGGAAGGCCCCAAACTCTCCCAGAACAGAAGAGCTCACTTATGCTACAAGGATGGTTTTTAATCTCTCCTCCATGGCCCTCCCCACAGAGCAGCTTTCCTTTATGTAATGAAAAGGATGGTGGATGGGGACTGTGGAGACCTGGCTCTAGTTCCAGCTTTGATAATCTTAAGCCATATTTATAGATCATTGAGTTCAAAATAGGCCCTCAGTGACTCTGAATGAAGTGCTATTGTTTTTATAAGCCATTGCCCTATCATATGTTATCACTTATATTATAAATAAAGTTCTGCTTCTTGGTCTGGTTTTATAATAAGGTGTGATGGTTTTAACAATGCCTTGGAAATGAGTTTTGATGACAGGTGTCATTTTTACTTTCAGGTATTTCTAATTTGGGATGTTTCTTAGCTATACAGTTTCCATCTGCCCTATTGTTAGAACCTAGTGATAATAAGTCCAACAAAACCAGGATGACTACCTGAGACTAATACTCAGACTTTAGGAGAGTTAGCAGCTCTCCGAGAGACTCTCATTCTGAAATGGGCTGTAACGTTGCTCCTACATGGGGTGCCGAAGGATAAGGACAGCTCTGGGCTTGAAATTGACTGGGAAATTGCTCAACATCCCAAATACCCTTTTAAGTTTCATTGAAAGCACATGCATTTGCCATGAGTATGACATCACAGGGCATCTTTAAAATGGGAATGAAAATTACAGGAGAAATTAACTGCTTAGTACTCTAACAAAGTCAAACACAACATATAAAAGTTCTGGGGCAGCAGTAAATTTTTTCTTCAGCCCAAGGAGTCAAGTGCTCTGAAACAATCTGTGAAGATTCCAAAGTAACTATTTGTTCCCAGAGAGCAGATTGTTGCTAGAGAAACTAACCAAGCACACACAAAGCCATAAAAGCTGAGCATCATGACACTTTTTTGTTCTACCTGAAACACTCAACACTTTCAAAACATCTCCATTAAGCAGGGTGGCGGTATTTGCACAGAAGTTAAATGGTGGGTCAAAGTTCATTTGGTCAGGATGGGAAAGAATGGAAACTGCTGTTTTTCCTCAGTTTACCGCCAAATAATTTGTGTGGCTTTCATAAGGGAAGTAAAAAGAAGTTTGATTACTGGTCTTACCCGCCTCCAGGTGCTGGTCAGAGGCAGAGTATCAGGACATCAGGCTTCTAAAACCTCTATCTCAAATTATCGAGATTTTAATTATGCAGTTTCTAACCTGGACTGACCTCTGGTGTTCACCACCTCCTATTTTTCCTATCCCCTACCCCCCAATTTTTTGTATTTCCCTGATTGTTGCCAGTCTCTTCCAACTGCAAAGCTGACAAAAAATTTCTCACACTCAAGTCAAAACAGCCTCTTAATAACCCAGCTCTGCCTGTGCCTCAGTCTGTGCTTTCCACCTCTCTGAAGATGATCTATCCTTCTGAACCTTCCTAAGGATATCTGCATTTTGTGTCCATCCCTCTTGTATTTCCCATTCTAATTAGACCTGTTACATAACAAGTACCATCTAGTACCCTTTTCTCTATTTTCTTGCTCTCTTTAATATCACTTTCCGTATCTACAGTAAGCAATCCCTTAACTACTAGGATCATCATCTTGAATTTTATAAAATATCTGAATTCTACCCAAATAGGCATTTCCCAGAAAGGATCAACTTTTCTTTCTCTTTTCATAAAGATGCTCTTTGCACCTCTGGAACTTGGGTAGACTGATATGGTACATTCCCTGTTAAGACATTTTGTCTGGAGAGTACTGCATATATGGTCCTACATCGTAACTGAACCAGACATTGTGTTTTAGGTATTTCTTTTGCTCCTCACAATAATCCAATGACGTACGTACTACTATTTTCTACAAAGAAAATACACCAGAGGACTTTAGCTAGAAAGTACAGGAGCCAAGTTGCCAAGCAGCTTTATCTAATGCCAGAATCCGTTTGCTTGACCTCTTCTTAAACACTCAACTGCTACACTCTCAGAGCACCAAAGTAAATACCAATGAAAAGCTCTAACTCAGAGCCCAAGAGCCACATGTGAGCCCAAGAAAGTATTGAAACAAATTTCACAATATATTTGCCTTGCCAAATACTCCTTGTTTCAGTAATCTTGGCTGTACAAGTTAAGTGTGCCTAAGGAGAAAGACTCGACATCTAAACGGTTTTTAGTGGAACAGAGGAAATGTCACTGGTAGAGCTAATGAGCTCTACTTTTGATCATGAGCTAGGAAGAGTGTGGCATGGTATAGAAAACAGGATGAGCCAGGGAAGACGGGAAGTGTGTGGAAAAGTGAGATGACTGCAGTTTTAAGCAAACATCATTATCATGGATACAAATACCTTTCTAGTGGATCATTAGTCCTCTCTCTGCAGGTACACCTACTGATATAAACTGTCAAGAATGTGTTTCTGTCATTAATTCCTCACTTTCTCTTATTGCCAGAATTCTAAATAGTTAAAAAACATTGAAATACTCTTGTAGCAATGTCTGCAAGAAATTAGGAGGTCCCCTCATTGTCATGGAGACATTTCTAGGGACAGAAAAGACTCTAGCATTTAAATTTAATTCTTATGATAAATCACCAGGCAATCTTAGGGCAATTAGTATGAAACAGAAGACTGGAAATTATCTTTGGGTCTCTACTGTGGTGACAACTAATCTTTAGTGTTTAGGACTCAAAACCTTTTTCTATATGCTCCTGAAACTACAAGAATGATATATTTGGGGCCAGGGAGTTGGGATGAATCTGAATTTACTTGATTGTTGTAGCTATGATCTCAAATTTTCTGGGAGAGGACACAGGGAATAAATATATGGACAAATATTATAAATAAAACCTTTGTGGCTAGGCCCAAAAATTCATAAACCTGACCAAAGTAGTTTTGTTTGATATATCTACAAATACATAAAAGCCAGATCCCTTCACCCCCAACATAGTCTCATTTTTTATTAAATGGTTTAAGAATTTAAGAATAACAATTTAACATGAAATTCTTGTATGTGGCTTTCTTTTCATTTTTTTAAGTGGACAATTCAATGATTTTTTAAAATTATATCCAAAGATCTGTGCAACGAGAACCACAACCAATTTTAGAACATTTTAATGTTCTAAACCCATATCTCTTAGCCATCATACCACCACCCCTCATACCCTCCAGACCCTTGCAACCACTAATTTACTTTAGAGCTCTATAGATTTTCCTATTCTGGACATTTCACATAAACAGACTTCTATAGTATGTGGTCTTTTGTGACTAGCCTCTTTCACTTAGCGTAAGGTTTTCAAGGCTCATCCATGCTGGAGCATGTATTAGTACTTTGGTCCTTTTTACCCTTGAATACTATTCTATTGCATGGCTATACCATCTTTTATTTATCCCCTTATCAGTTGATGGACATTTGGGTTGTTTCTACTTTTTGGCTTTGTGAATAAAGCTGCTATGAACATTCATGCACCAGTTTTTGTGAGAACATATCTTTTCACTCGGTTATAAACCTAGGACTGGAATTGTTGAGTCTTCTGGTAAATATGTTTAACCTTTGAGAAAATGCTAGACCAATTCCCAAACAGGCTGCACAATTATACATTCCCTCTGGCATGTATGAGGGCTCCAATTCCTCCATATCTTCACTGACATTTGTTATTTTCCATTTTGTTGATTACAGCTATCCCAGTGGGTGTGAACCATGGTACTTTATTGTGGTTTTAGAATTTTGTATTTCTCTGCTAAACTTTTTTTTAATTAAGTAAAAGACAAGTTTACTCCTGAGGGTCCATAGTCTTCCATCCATTCCTCCTGTCTGGGACTGAGCAGTTGGGCATTATCTGCTCAGCCTCACAACCAGGGTTCTGAAGAACTTCTTCATGGTCACACTGCACTTGAGGGTAAAACAGGACCCTCAAGAGGCTGGACGTGGGGGAGGGACAGACAGAATAAAGTGGATTCTCACTGGGAGAATCTGTTAGAGTGGGAGATGCAGCCTACTCCCCAGGTACTACTGTTGTTTGAAGATTGAATAAGAACAGAAAATATACAGTTCTATTTCTAGGCAAAGAGAACCAAGTGGAACCTTTGATATCATCTAGATTGACTTCTAATTTAAAAGTTAAGAAAAATAGGAGGTGGAGCCAAGATGGCGGCGTGAGTAGAGCAGCGGAAATCTCCTCCCAAAACCACATATATCTATGAAAATATAACAAAGACAACTCTTCTTAGAATAAAGACCAGAGGACACAGGACAACATACAGACCACATCCAAACCTGCGAAAACCCAGTGCCTCATAAAGGGGGTAAGATACAAGCCCCAGCCCGGCGGGACCCGAGCACCCCTCCCCCCAGCTCCCGGCAGGAGAAGAGTAGGCAGAGCGGGAGGGAGACAGAGCCCAGGAGTGCTGAACACCCAGCCCCAGCCATCCAGACCAGAGCACAGACACAGAGCATGTGCGGGGCCCTGGATACTAGGGACACAGGGCAGCAAGAACGGTGAGAGGGTATTGGAGGCCTGGCGCCAGAGGACATAAGAAAAGCGAGCGGCCATTATTTTTTTTTTTTTTTTTTGCTGTTTTGTTTTGGTGAGCGCTTTTTGGAAGTCTTAAAGGGATAGGGACCCCAATACTAGGGAAACAGGGCAGCAAGACCAGTGAGCAGATGCCTGAGGCTGGAACCGGAGAATAAAGAAAAACGAGAGGCCATTATTTATTTATTTAATTTTTAAAATTTTTTCTTTTTTTTTGGTCATTGTTTTGTTTTGGTGGGTGCTTTTTGGAAGTCTTAAAGGGGCAGGGCGGGACACTTAATCCAGAGGTAGGGAATCCGGGGCTCTCTGGGAACCCTAATCCCCGGGGCTGCAGGGAGCATGTAGGCCCCTTACAGAGATAAATAGCCTCCCGGCCGCTACCCCCTCCAATGCGAATACACCATTTTGGAGCAGCAGCCTGAGCAAGGCCACACCCACAGCAAAAGTGGAGATAAACTCCATAGCAGCTGGGCAGGAAGCAGAAGCCCTGTCTGCGAGCAGCTACGCAGCACAAGCCACAAGAGGACGCTGTTCCCCCAGGAGAGGAGGGCCACAAACCAACAAGAAGGGAAGTTCTTCCAGCCATCAGTTCCAGCTCTGCAAACTATTCCTATCACCATGAAAAGGCAAAACTACAGGCAAAGATCACAGAGACAACACCAGAGAAGGAGACAGACCTAACCAGTCTTCCTGACAAAGAATTAAAAATAAGAATGATAAACATGCTGACAGAGATGCAGAGAAATACGCAAGAGATATGGGATGAAGTCCAGAGGGAGATCACAGATGCCAGAAAGGAAATTACAGAAATGAAACAAACTCTGGAAGGGTTTATAAGCAGAATGGATAGGATGCATCAGGCCATTGATGGACTTGAAACCAGAGAACAGGAATGCATAGAAGCTGACATAGAGAGAGATAACAGGATCTCCCGGAATGAAACAATATTAAGAGAACTGTGTGACCAATCCAAAAGGAACAATATCCGTATTATAGGGGTACCAGAAGAAGAAGAGAGAGGAAAAGGGATGGAAAGTATCTTGGAAGAAATAATTGCTGAAAACTTCCCCAAACTGGGGGAGGAAATAATCGAACAGACCATGGAAATACACAGAACCCCCAACAGAAAGGATCCAAGAAGGACAACACCAAGACACATAATAATTAAATTGGCAAAGATCTAGGACAAGGAAAGAGTTTTAAAGGCAGCTAGAGAGAAAAAGGTCACCTATAAAGGAAAACCCATCAGGCTAACATCAGACTTCTCGACAGAAACCCTACAGGCCAGAAGAGAATGGCATGATATATTTAATGCAATGAAACAGAAGGGCCTTGAACCAAGGATACTGTATCCAGCACGACTATCATTTAAATATGATGGTGGGATTACACAATTCCCAGACAAACAAAACCTGAGGGAATTTGCTTCCCACAAACCAACTCTACAGGACATCTTACAAACACTGCTCTAGATAGGAGCACTCCTAGAAAGAGCACAGAACAAAACACCCAACAAATGAAGAATGGAGGAGGATGAATAGGAAGGGAGAGAAGAAAAGAATCTCCAGACAGTATATATAACAGCTCAATAAGCGAGCTAAGTTAGGCAGTAAGATACTAAAGAGTCTAACCTTGAACTTTTGGTAACCACAAATTTAAAGCCTGCAGTGGCAATAAGTACATATCTTTCAATAGTCACCCTAAATGTTAATGGACTGAATGCACCAATCAAAAGACACAGAGTAATAGAATGGATAGAAAAGCAAGAACCATCTATATGCTGCTTACAAGAAACTCACCTCAAACCGCAAGACATGTACACACTAAAAGTCAAGGGATGGAAAAACGTATTTCAGGCAAACAACAGCGAGAAGAAAGCAGGGGTTGCATTTCTAATATCAGACAAAATAGACTTCAAAACAAAGAAAGTAACAAGAGATAAAGAAGGACACTACATAATGATAAAGGGCTCGGTCCAACAAGAGGATATAACCATTCTAAATATATATGCACCCAACACAGGGGCATATGTGAAACAGCATATGTGAAACAAATACTAACAGAACTACAGGGGGAAATAGACTGCAATGCATTTATTCTAGGAGACTTCAACACACCACTCACCCCAAAGGATAGATCCACCAGGCAGAAAATAAGTAAGGACACGGAAGCACTGAACAACACAGTAGAGCAGATGAACCTAATAGACATCTACAGAACTCTACATCCAAAAGCAACAGGATACACATACTTCTCAAGTGCACATGGAACATTCTCCAGAATAGAACACATACTAGGCCACAAAAAGAGCCTCAGTAAATTCCAAAAGATTGAAATCCTACCAACCAACTTTACAGACCACAAAGGCATAAAACTAGAAATAAACTGTACCAAGAAAGCAAAAAGGCTCACAAACACACGGAGGCTTAACAAAAGGCTCCTAAATAATCAGTGGATCAATGATCAAATCAAAATGGAGATCCAGCAATATATGGAAACAAACGACAAAAACAACACTAAGCCCCAACTTTTGTGGGACACAGCAAAAGCAGTCTTAAGAGGAAAGTATATAGCAATCCAAGCATATTTAAAAAAGGAACAACAATCCCAAATGAATGGTCTAATGTCACAATTATCGAAATTGGAAACAGAAGAACAAATGAGGCCTAAAGTCAGCAGAAGGAGGGACATAATAAAGATCAGAGAAGAAATAAATAAAATTGAGAAGAATAAAACAATAGCAAAAATCAATGAAACCAAGAGCAGGTTCTTCGAGAAAATAAACAAAATAGATAAGCCTCTAGCCAGACTTATTAAGAGGAAAAGAGAGACAACACAAATCAACAGTATCAGAAACGAGAAAGGAAAAATCACGACGGACCCCACAGAAATACAAAGAATTATTAGAGAATACTATGAAAACCTATATGCTAACAAGCTGGGAAACCTAGGAGAAATGGACAACCTCCTAGAAAAATACAAACTTCCAGGACGGACCCAGAAAGAAACAGAAAATCTAAACAGACCAATTACCAGCAATGAAATTGAAGTGGTAATCAAAATCTACAAAAGAACAAAAACCTGGGCCAGATGGATTTACCTCGGAATTTTATCAGACAAACAGGGAAGACATAATACCCATTCTCCTTAAAGTTTTCCAAAAAATAGAATAGGAGGGGATACTCCCAAACTCATTCTATGAAGCTAATGTCACTCTAATAACAAACCCAGGCAAAGAAACCACCAAAAAAGAAAACTACAGACCAATATCCCTGATGAACGTAGATGCAAAAATACTCAACAAAATATTAACAAACCGAATTCAAAAATACATCAAAAGGATCATACACCATGCCCAAGTGGGATTCATCCCAGGGATGCAAGGATGGTACAACATTCGAACGGCCATCAACATCATCCACCACATCAACAAAAAGAAAGACAAAAACCACATGATCATCTCCAAAGATGCTGAAAAAGCATTTGACAAAGTTCAACATCCATTCATGATAAAAACTCTCAGCAAAATGGGAATAGAGGGCAAGTACCTCAACATAATAAAGGCCATCTATGAAAAACGCACAGCCAAAATTATATTGAACAGCGAGAAGCTGAAAGCATTTCCTCTGAGATCGGGAACTAGACAGGGATGCCCACTCTCCCCACTGTTATTTAACATAGTACTGGAGGTCCTAGCCACAGCAATCAGACAAAACAAAAAAATACAAGGAATCCAGATTTTTTAAAGAAGAAGATAAATTGTCACTATTTGCAGATGACATGATACTGTACATAAAAAACCCTAAAGACTCCAACCCAAAACTACTAGAACTGATATCGGAATACAGAAAAGTTGCAGGATACAAAATCAACACACAGAAATCTGTGGCTTTCCTATACACTAACAATGAACCAACAGAAAGAGAAATCAGGAAAACAACTCCATTCACAATTGCATCAAATAAAATAAAATATCTAGGAATAAACCTAACCAAAGAAGTGAAAGACTTATACTCTGAAAACTACAAGTCACTCTTAAGAGAAACTAAAGGGGACACTAACAGATGGAAACTCAACCCATGCTCGTGGCTAGGAAGAATTAATATCGTCAAAGTGGCCATCCTGCCCAAAGCAATATACAGATTTGATGCAATCCCTATGAAACTACCAGCAACATTCTTTAAGGAACTGGAACAAATAATTCAAAAATTCCTATGGAAACTCCAAAGACCCCGAATAGCCAAAGCAATCCTGAGAAAGAAGAATAAAGTAGGGGGGATCTCACACCCCAACTTCAAACTCTACTATAAAGCCATAGTAATCAAGACAATTTGGTACTGGCACAAGAACAGAGCCACAGACCAATGGAACAGATTAGAGAATCCAGACATTAACCCAGACATATATGGTCAATTAATATTTGATAAAGGAGCCATAGACATAAAATGGGGAAATGACAGTCTCTTCAACAGATGGTGCTGGCAAAACTGGACAGCTACATGTAGGAGAATGAAACTGGACCATTGTCTAACCCCATATACAAAAGTAAACTCAAAATGGATCAAAGACCTGAATGTAAGTCATGAAACCATTAAACTCTTGGAAGAAAACATAGGCAAAAACCTCTTAGACATAAACATGAGTGACCTCTTCTTGAACATATCTCCCCGGGCAAAGAGAAGAACAGCAAAAATGAACGAGTGGGACTATATTAAGCTGAAAAGCTTCTGTACAGCAAAAGACACCATCAATAGAACAAAAAGGAACCCTACAGTATGGGAGAATATATTTGAAAATGACACATCCGATAAAGGCTTGACGTCCAGAAAATATAAAGAGCTCACACGCCTCAACAAACAAAAAACAAATAACCCAATTAAGAAATGGGCAGAGGAACTGAACAGTCAGTTCTCCAAAAAAGAAATACAGATGGCCAACAGACACATGAAAAGATGCTCCACATCGCTTGTCATCAGAGAAATGCAAATAAAAACTACAATGAAGTATCACCTCACACCAGTAAGGATGGCTGCCATCCAAAAGACAAACAACAACAAATGTTGGCGAGGCTGTGGAGAAAGGGGAACCCTCCTACACTGCTGGTGGGAATGTAAATTAGGTCAACCATTGTGGATAGCAGTATGGAGGTACATCAAAATGCTCAAAACAGACTTACCATTTGACCCAGGAATTGCCCTCCTAGGAATTTACCCTAAGAAAGCAGAAATCAAGTTTGAGAAAGACCAATGCACCCCTATGTTTATCGCAGCAGTATTTACAATAGCCAAGAATTGGAAGCAACCTAAATGTCCATCGATAGATGAATGGATAAAGAAGATGTGGTACATATACACAATGGAATAATACTCAGCCATAAGAAAAGGGCAAATCCTATCATTTGAAGGAACATGGATGGAGCTGGAGAGTATTATTCTCAGTGAAACAAGCCAAGCAGAGAAAGAGAAATACCAAATGATTTCACTCATCTGTGGAATATAAGAACAAAGGAAAAACTGAAGGAACAAAACATCACCAGAATCACAGAACTCAAGAATGGACTAACAGGTACCAAAGGGAAAGGGACTGGGGAGGATGGGTGGGTAGGGAGGGATAAGGGGGGGGTAGAAGAAGGGGTATATTAAGATTAGCATGCTTGGGTGGGTGGGAGAAAGGGGAGGGCTGTACAACACAGAGAAGGCAAGTAGTGATTCTACAACATTTTGCTATACTGATGGACAGTGACTGTAAAGGGGTTTATAGGGGGGACCTGGTATAGGGGAGAGCCTAGTCAACATAATATTCTTCATGTAAGAGTAGATTAATCATAACAAAAAAGAAGAAAGAAAGAAAAGGGGGATTACTCCCTGATAGGATAAAACTAACTGTAATCAACGATTAATGCATGCTTTAAATATCCTTAATTTTGATCATTTAAAGGGTGTCAGATGATCGGCTATGGAGGTACATTTTTCTGATAATATTCCTTTCTCTTAAAAAATGAAAAAAAGCAGTTCCTGTGTGGTGACCTCCAATGAGTTCTACACAATGGTATAAAGGGCATATCAAAGTGTGCGCAAAGGGTCTGTTTGTGTTCATACAGAGGATCAAAGCCTAATTTGGCTACCCAGAAAATGAACTAAGATACGATATGAAGAAGAACTTCCAACATCAGCACTCTCTGGAAGACTCATACCAGAAGATGATCATCAAAATACCTCAACAAAGATCCAGGCGCTGCTACAGCTGTAGCTGCATTCATCCCACTGGTTCCTGGACTTGACATTGGAATGAAGAGGGAGATATCTAAGCTGGCCTGTGCATACAGTAAAACAACAAATTTGACTGGATCTATACTGTTGGAACTCAACCAAGAATTAGGAGAAGTGCAAGTTGTAGCGCTCCAAAATCTTACAACTACAGACTATCTACTGTTAAAAGAACATATGGGATGTGAACAGTTCCCAGGAATGGGCTGTTTTAATTTGTCTGATTTCTCTCAGACTGTTCAAGTACAGTTGGACAATATCCATCATATCATAGATAAATTTTCACAAATGCCTAGGGTGCCTAACTGGTTTTCTTGGTTTCACTGGAGATGGCTGGTAATTATAGATCTGCTTTGGTTATGTTACTGTATTCCTATTATGTTAATGTGTGTGTGCAATTTAATTAGTAGTTTAAAACCTATACATGCTGAAGTTACTCCACAAGAAGATATGTCAAAGAAATAATCAATCTTCCCATGTTTTCTTCCGTCTGCTACTTCTATAGCTTTTCTTCTTCCTTCCTAATTACAACCCTAAAATAGAATTCGTGCCTCATATAGAATTTACCGAGTATCATAATTCCTACAAGTGGTAAAGATACCTCAAGACAAATGCTGGGCATAGAAGCCACAGGGCATAAATATGCAAAGAAGTAAAAAGCTAACCTTTTCAAATAATATGGCTTCTCTCTCACTTGCCAACTTTACATCTCCCTGTATGGCCCCGGAAGATGACTGGTTAGCCAGAGACGGGTAAGATTCCTCAGGGGAGGAACAACCTAAGACAGGCACAGTCGCAGGGGGCCATCAGGTGAGAAATTGGGGATCAACAGAAGTGAGGCTTAGAACTTCACCCCCCCTGTTCTGAGAGAAATCTTCTGCATCCGTGGATGTTTTATTGCCCTTGTCTAGCTTGGATTAACACATAGTCTACAGGCACACACCTGATCATCTACATTTGCTCTCTTACAACAACACTAAACTATGTTTTCTACCTTTCTCTTGCATCTAGCTACCACTTCAGCATTTTATTAAAAAAATAATAATGATAATAATAAAGGGAGAAATGTGGCATCCACATATAAGTCAAGTAGAAAAATCAAATGAATATTCATTTTTGACCTGATTGTTTATAGTTCATAATGTGTGATCAAAACCGAAAGTTTCTGTGATGACTACTCTTGTACTGTTCACCATGTAAGAACTTATTCACTATGTCAGAATTTGTTCACCATGTAAGAACTTGTTCGTTATGCTTCAGAAGATTGGAGAGTGACGAGAATTAGGCTTGGGGTGGATTAATGATTGTGCATTGAGCATTGACTCCCCTATAAAGAATTTTTTTGTTGTTAACAACCATTTGATCAATAAATATGAGAGATGCCCTCTCAAAAAAAATAAGTTCATGCTATTAACCAAAAAAAAAAAAAATGAATGCATAGCATCAGTTTCATCTGGTCCAACCTCGTAAGTTCTCAAATGCAACCTTGGTACAAACTGAATGTGGCCACAATACTTCCAAGCTCACTAATTATGGTGAGCTATGAACTAATGGCTTAGGATGAGAGATGGAGTCCAGGAATAATTAAGACCTGAGACTTAATTGATCTTTTGCTAAATTTGGCACATGAGGGCGACTGGTTCACTGTAGCAAGGCACGTGACCACAGCACCTTCTAGGTTTGCCTGCCCATGGTGGCCAGTGCTCACCTTTGTTCTTCACCATGCTGGGGGGCTCTTGCTCCCCAATTTCCCATGGTCTTGGCTATGACCTAGCCCTGTTGTTCTGGGAACTTACTCTCAGGTTGGGTCAAAAAGAAATCAGATGCTTGGAAAAAACTAGGATCACTCTTTCTCAGTCTGATTCAAAGTGTCTCCCTTCATCCAACACTCCACACCCATATTATTGTCATATAATCACTAATTTTCAAAAACTACAAGCGACAGCAAGGAGTAACTATGGAAAAATTACACCTAGGCGCACAGCTGTCATTTCTTTACTGGCCAAACTGTCTGTGACTGCCCAGTACCACCAACTATTGTATCCCCGGTACCCTAATGTGTCCTCATAAAGAGGAGTCTAATGCTCTACTTTATGAATCAGGTCTGACCTTGTACCCATAACTGATATAAAATGCTTTTTCAAACAATATTGTGAAAATAAAGAGCAAAATGACTCAATAAATAACCAGAAATTTTCCATTCATTCATTCAAACCAAAATCCCCTAGAAGGGAATGATATTCTTAGTGACCATCTGAATCTTGTCATAAAAATAATGAATACGCCCTTTCTAGGACATTCTTTCTCTGTTTCTATTTCCTGAACCTAGCATGATAGATTGCACAGAGTGGACATTCAATCAGTTCTTGAAGCAGATGGGAAGAAAGGAAGGACAGATCTAGGAAGGGTAGTCGGGAAGAAGGGGGAAAAACTGCTGTGCATTTGCTTATGTAATTGAGGTAACTAGGCATGTGATTTCTATGAAGGAGAACATTTTTTATGAAAAGAAATATTATGTTAAGGGGCTCTGTGAATTTAAAATAACTGGGGTTTGACCTCTGAGGGATTTTTTTACTCTTTTTGGTTCTTAATTTGTGTTCTCTCCTATTTATTCCTTATGCAGGAATGGTAAATGTGCACCTTTCACTTGGTAACATTCACATCTGGAATCTGATCATGGATCATTCTAAATGCAAGAACTCACTGCATTCTTTTATATAGCGATGTTTTGTATCTGTTAGTTCTTGTGGGAAGCGTGGAAGTTGAAACTACAACAAACAACCCAAAGGCTCCCTGCATTTACATTTCCTCTGTGAAACAAGCCCAGATATCAGCATCCCCAATCATTTCTTCTGTCGTGACTGGGTTTTCAGATGCTTCTGTCTTTCCAGTTGCATTGTAGTTTTGCTAAGGACTAGGAGACGGGAATGACGTCTATATTTCCATGCTGTACACCATTTTATTTCCAGTACATATCACCTCACAATGTGTTCCCTTGCAGCACATTATGGGATCATCAAATAAAAAGTGAAAGGCGTGGTTGATGATTGACTGTTCTCTAAGTACCCAGAGTGTTTGTCAAAGGCAGTAGGCAGGAGACATAAGCACCATTTTGCTGTTATAGTGAATGTCAAGTTTACGGCACATCTCTGCTAGCGTAGACAACCTCCCCAACAAGGATATTCAGTGAAGCAAATTTTAAAAAGTGGAATAAATGCCCTCTGCATCTGAATAAACAGACAGTGAAGAAAATGATCTGGTGATCAAATTGGTTCAGGCCCTGCCTTTCAAATAAGCCAACCTAGGAACAGTGTTTCTCCGCCTTCGTTACCCCAGTACTGAGCATTCTCAGACATCTTTTCCTAGTAGCTCACCCAGGAGATTTTAATGTCATGGATATGCTTTCTATCTGCTCAGGTCCTATATAAACCATTTGGGTGGACCATAAGCCACGGTAATACCCTGGCTTTTTTCTGTCTACCAAGAACAATGTCCACCCTCTTACTCGTGTCTGCCTTGGATCATGCTTGCTCACACGCAGACAAGGCTTCACCGTGCCTACGTGCAAAGCTATTCCAGAGGACACAACTCAGCAGAATGTAAGATAGGAAGCGGTTCTTCACTAAACCATACGTTGCCAACTGAGAAGGCAAATGTCATTCCTCTCCTGAAAATAACGAAGTCCTAGTAATATTAATAAAGCATCTGGTTCCAAAGTCAAAATGGTGTCCAAGCAAAAAAAACTCATCCTCACAAATTCAAACTCCTCTGTGTACAGGGAGAGATGCAGGCGTTGCTCTCAAAAGGGATAAGACTAGGAATTTGCAAGAGCTACCATGTCGCATGCTTGACTGTAGCCCATGTTTATTGAGCAGTTATTATGTAAACTTTCAGCTCTGTGAAGTCAGGGATTGTGTTCAAGTCTGCTCATCATTGCAGTAAAGGAAAGAAAGAAGGAAGGGAGAAAAGAAGGGAAGGAAAGAGGAAGACAAGGCACTATTCTAAGGGACCTGAACACTGCCTCTAAGAATATTGTATGTAGTGTGAAGACACAGATGTGTAAACAAATGAAATAGTATAATCATCGTCAATGCTAAAAGATGCATAGATACGGTGAGGTTATAAAGCTGCAGTTGATTCTATCTGGTTAGAGGTGGGACGCAAGTGAAGTGGGTTCTGAAAATATGTATGGAGACAAGGCTGTCTGAGGACTTCCGTGGGCCCTAGGGTGCCTTGCCTTTGTGGTCTCCTGCCTCCATAGAAACACACTGAGATGCAATGATAGTGCACTGGCAAATGACAGCAGTATCTGGGCAGTCTAGGAGCACATAGCTGGGAGGTCCAGCAAGGACCACCAGGAGGGCAAGGTGTTTAAGGGAGAGAAACCCTAAGGACAAGCTAGAAGAGTGGCTGAGAGGTTGGGAGCAGTGTGCCAGGCAGAAGGCACAGCGTGTTCAAAGGCCTGGAAGTGAGAGATCTATCATGACTGGCAAAAAGGGAGAGAAAGGGGAGAACGGCTGAGAGAGGAAGTGAGGATCATACTACAGTGGACCTGTGTTAAGGAGTCTGCCTTCATCCTAAAAAGAATAGGAAACCATTTAGAAGCTTCTGTTAGGATCCAACTGGATCAGGTTTGCATTATGGATGTTTATTCAGGCTGTGTTGCAGCCAATGGGCTAGAGAGGATGCGGTGGACATTCTGGGGCTCCACCGGGCTCCCTCTTCAGGGCTCATGTACCCAACCCCGGCTGCTGGGAATACCGGCTTCTGAAGGCTCACAGCCAAGCCCTTCAGTGGGCATTGCCCCCAGCCACAGGGCACTGCCTTTCCTGAGAGCAAAGCCTGCTGCAGAGAGCACCCGTGGCCATGACCGACTAATGTGGGGGTGCAAAGGCCCAGCTACTTTACTTCAGTCAGGGACAGGCCCAGCTCCTAAGCTCCCTGTAGGATCAGCGGGGCCCTCTGCTCATCCATGTTGCTGCTGACTTCTCCCTCCGTCTACACTCTTAGTTTCCTCTTGCTGCATATTATCACACTCTTCATGGCTTAAAACACACACACACACTTATCCTGTCTCACAATGTCCATGGGCCAGGAGTCTGGGCACAGCTTCACTGGGTCCCCTGCTCAGGCTGCAGTCAAAGTGTTGGCCAGACTGCATTCTCATCTGGAGACTTGACTGGGCAAAAATCTGATTCCAAGCTCACTCCAATTGTCAACAGAATTCACTTCCTTGTGGTTGTAGGACCGAGGAGTGCAGTTTCTTGCTCACCGTTGGTTGGAGGCCGTCTTCAGTGATGAGAACCCACCAGCGATTCCTAAAGGCTGTTCATGGTTTCTTTCCTGTGGGCTTTCCCAGCATGGCCACTTATGTAATCAAGCCAGCACGGAGCATCTCTAGAAGTCTGCTGGCAAGAGAGACTCAGACACACTATAAAGTAATAACAGGAGTGACATTTCTCCCCTTTGCATATTCTTTTCATTAGAAGAAGTCACAGGTCCTGTCCTCACTCAGTGCAGAGGGGATTACACAAAGACAGGAACATCAGATGATGGCAGACACCTGAGTGTCTGTCTAGCTCAGTTGCCTTCCTCACTGCTTAGAGGTGTATCTCCTGAGAGCCCCCCCAGTAAGCCTTCTGCATGCCACTACCCATCTTAGAGTCTGTGTCCAGGGAGAGGGCTGGAGGCAGGGAAATGAGTTAGAGACTGTTGCTACAACATCAATGCTGAGTGACAGCCCTGGGAGATGGGGCAGCAAACTTTCTTTTTATTAATAAATGTATAATAATTAATGTTAGAATTTAGAATGACACATGGTCTACCTGGAAGTAAAATACAGTCTAAACACGACAAGGTATCCTGAAGCAAGGATACACACAGAAAAAAAAATCATTCATTTCTAGGGCTATAGAGCAGAATAAACATAACCAGGAAAAATTAGGTTTACTATGTTCCACAGTGTGAAAATAAATCTCAGACCACCATCAGTCACATAATCAAAAAGAGATGATTAGCACTTTATTAGGTTATCAGAGGCTGTACTTTTACAGATTGCAGAAATAGTCAACAAACAGAGCTGCCCTAGAAGAGACGGATGGATAAGATATAATAACTGTTTGTAATAACAGGATCAAATTCCACCTTGTGCAACAACATGCTCATTTTCACCCATCCCATTTACAATTATTACTTTTCATTCTTGCTTACTTAGTCATGTACAGAGTGCTATAAATGATATCCAAAAGGATTCATTTTCAGTAATTTCTACACCATATTATAGGTATTTTCCACTAGAAAAATGTTTTTCCTTAGGTCTTCCAACTGTGAAACATGTATATATATATTATATATAGTAGCCTGGCCTTATCTCTGGAAATGCTGAAATACTAATGCATTTTAAAATCAATAACTATAAACACCACATGACTACATTTACACACTGTGTTCTCAGAGAAATATTTTAGACTATTTTGAGTGGCTTATGGTTCCAAGGGTCTTCATGGGTGTAAAGGATTGCCTTTCATTGTCATGCCCATTGAAAATTTCTTAAGAAAGAAGGATGATGAAACTAAAAGTATAATCTGCCCTTGATAACGTGTGATGCTCAGCAGTTGCAAAGAACAAGTGTTGAGTGTCTTGGGGAAGCGGAACAGCAGCCCTTCAGAGAGGGGTGAGCCGCTCATCCTCTGTCATGAAGGCATCATTCCTGTGGCCTCCCTTCATGTCCAGGGAATCGCAGGGCATGCCATTTTCAATTGTGATCGTGTTTTCACACTTATCTTCAGTGTCATGCACTTCAGTTGGTCCTTTGTTCTTCCTGAATGCACACAGAAAGAATGATTGGGATCTAGTGGAAAAAGCACGATCTTGGGTACAAACACGGAGAGCAGAAAAGGGGAGAGGAATCTTAGAATGGTGAAATAATTGATTATGATGTGTGTTTTCAAATACATGTCAAAGATCATAAAGAGCTGATGAGGTGAAAAGATGCTCTCGAGATAAGAAATCTGCATGGATGATACATATTTATCAGAATAAGTGATCTTATTTGGAATACTAAAATAAATACATATAAATATGTATATGAATGAATATACACGTGTATAGATATGAATATGTTTGTGTACACACACACATTCACACACAAACTGTATGAAGGAATATAAAGAAAATATATGGTAAATTGGCAAATTAAAAAGTTTAGCTCTAGAACTTTAAAATGGTAAGAAATTTCTCTCATAGAGTATGACATCTAGTAGTCTGCCAATTTCTTAAAAATTTGAGAATCAGGTTGATATAAGATATCAAGAAGCAAAGTCCCACCACTTTGCAGAAAGGAAGTGACCATTCTAAATTGCAGATATCACCCCTTGGCTCTACTCATTACAAAGTAGTTCTGTTCATTTATAAGTCAGGTTTTGGGGACTCAGAAAACATTTTAGTAATTACAACTCACAGCTGTAATTCCAGATCATTCCAAAAATTCTATATGACAGGATACATTTTTGTGTTTCTCATTGTCAGTCCCTTTGTAGATCCTGCTACCCAAGTGGTAACCAGACCCTTAATATTTCCTTGGGGTGAGGAAATCTGTAACCTTGAATTCAAAGGTTCTGCCTGCCTTGTGAAAGACCAAGACACTGAGCCAATGATTCCTGACATCACAGAGGGAGGGGGAGAAAAGAGAGGTGGGTGCCTCTAGGCAACCGGAGGAAGAGTTTCCCTGAGGTTTATCACAAGTTAGATGTTGGGGCACCATGGAAGCAGGATGGTGGGCACTGAGGCTCCCAGACTTGCCTAAGATTCTCTTGTCCCAGGATTCTGCAGAAACTCCAACAGGGCAGGCCTGAACAGATCATGTGGCTGGAGTGGTGGGCATTGGAGTGGTGAACAGGATGGCCCCCCAGTGCTGTGGATGTCCCTTAGAACCTTGCTGAGTCTCTGGCAGGTAAGGAGGTAGGGAAGAGGCCCAGTGATGCCCGAGGTAGTTTCCTACTTGTCCCACATGAGAGTCCATCTGAATGTGCCTTAAAGAATACAGTGGAGAAGGCAGGGAAAGGAGAGAGCTCTTGTCTGCACAAAATGACAACTAACATGGAGGGAGTAACAAGTAGAAATTCACCACTGCAGTAATAATTGATTTTGATGAGGCTCATCAGTGGATCCTCAACCACTGAGTGAGGGAACAGCACAGTCCCATGATCTCAGGGTAGCTCCCCCACAAGCAAAGCAATGGACTAGTTTTAAAAATACATTTGTATTTCGTCAAGGGAGAATTTGGTGAACATCACCAACAATTAGAAAAACTGACAAGTGCCTCTGGATGTGATACACTGATATTGTGTGTGTGTGTGTGTGTGTGTATTTAATTCATCTATTTATAAAATTTTGTGTCCCTGCCCTGTCACATTTTTACCTGAATGTCTCAAGAGCAACTAATGAGAAAAATCCAAATTTAAAGACATTTTGTAAAATAGTTGATCAGGACTCAGCACAGAGTAGACGACACTCAACTAATGTGCATAGCTGGAGGGACAGACACATGGGTGACTGACTAGCTGGTTAGACAGAAAGATGTACGTATGGATGGACAGATCAATGAATGCACATCAGCGGTTGCCTGGCTAGATGATAAATTAATGGACTAGTGGACAGATGGTAGTTAGGTGACTGGACAAACAATTGGGTGGATGGACTGATGCTGTAGGCAAAGTTCCTCAGATAGTAACTCAAGGTAGACCTTGAATGAGACCCACCACAAGAAAAGGAAGGAAAGGAAGGAAGGAGGGAAGGAAGGAAAGAAACATATATAAATATACACACACACACACTCACACACACATGATACTTCTTATCTCCTATAATGTTATTTTTTCAAATGGAAGGAAGGGAGTACTCATTTTCCTACCTTATGAATTATGGGTTAGTGAGTTAGTATAGATTTTGCCAGGCTTCACTGATGGGTGATTGGATAATTTCTAATGGTTAGAGTTCCTAAAGAAAGGCCAAGTAGCATTCCAATACTGGAGACCCCACTGTCATCATTTGAAAGTATTTTGCCATTGCATATGCCAGTCTCAAATGTCACAGTGTGTCACTACAGGCCCAATGCTGGGTTGGAAGTTGGGGATGACAGTCCCAGAGACCTAGGGAAAGACAGGCTTCTGTGATTTTCCAATCTCAGGAAGAAGACTCTGCACTGGCCATTCCAAGCCCTGGCCAGCAGCCAGCAGCACAGGCTGGGGT
This sequence comes from Manis pentadactyla, assembly GCF_030020395.1. Taxonomy (NCBI): domain Eukaryota; kingdom Metazoa; phylum Chordata; class Mammalia; order Pholidota; family Manidae; genus Manis; species Manis pentadactyla. Next base: position 10,859,842 of record NC_080038.1, read on the forward strand.
GGGCACTGGAGCCTCGGGGGGTGTGGATCAGAGTACTTGGGCCCCTCCTCCTGGGGACAGGGCTAGCGTTCCCTTCCATGTCCTCCAGAAAGCAAAAGCAGTTGACAGACTCTAACCAGCAGTCACATCACTTCCATTCTTAGCAGCCAACATTCCGTCAATAACTGTGTTTTGAGTGCCTACAATAGTTTAGAAGAGACACAGTTCTTGTCCTAAAGTGAAAAGAAACGGTTCAATAAAAGGGAAAACCTCCAAGTTCCCCTCATCCTTCCTCCCCTATTTGTATGGATTATGAAAGGGGAGTGCTGTTTCAGTGGGGATAAAGCCCTAGTAACAAATGTATAAATTATCATTAAAAAATGTCTAGCTCATGCAATTTCCCCCCAGTCATGCCTCAGTGGGCTTGGAGTGGATAAGAATTCTCCATAACAGTAAGCAGATTTTATAAACAGTCAAATCTTACCCTGAAATTTGTGTATATGAGTATGAAACCCATATTAGAAAAATCTCAGTGAGTGACGCATTCTGAAGGAGGCACTGAAACGGTGGTCTTCTGAGTAATGATGGCCAGCGTGTATTTGCCAGCGTCTGCAGTTAAGAAAAAACGTTTCTACAGAGTTAGAAGAAAAGCTGCAGAGTGCTGGCCACATACAGGTCACTGTGAGGGATCCTGCCTGTCCCGCGCCCACCACCAAGGAAAAGACACCCGTTGGGCAGCACAAGGGAAGGTGGGAGAACTAAACGGGAAGGTGCCCATGGCTGAGGACAAGTCTCTCTTCTCTAGGAGGGTTCCTCAACCAACAAGATTCTGAACAAGACGGTTTGGAAACTTAGCAAGCCCAACGGTGTCAGTGGCAAATCAGGGGCATACTGTTCTTTTGTGACCTTGCATTCGGTCGTTCACAGTCTTGGCATTGCCGGGCTTCCCAAACTGCAGCGTCAGAAACTCGCTGGCCGATGGACACGATATGCAGATCACAGGTTACCTGACAGTAGTACAGCACTTTGGCACATTTCTCAGTGTGTCATAAACTGCAATCAACTGAGTCACTGCCTGCACATGGCTGTCACTAAGAATAATAAAACCTAACTATCTTTCTGGATCATTCTGACTTGATATTCTGCTACAAATAGACATTATTTTCCCTGAAAAATAAAAATAAGTATTAATGACTTCCGCTCTTTCTGCAACATCAGGTGATTCACTTCAGGAAAAGGACTTTTTCAAAGTGACTGGAGTGTTGAGGGTGGATATCTCTCATCAGTCCAGAGAAAAGAATGGCAGAAGAAGGCAGAAAAGGGGTAGCAGGAGGCCCTCAGAGTGAGAGGATGTTGAGCACCAGGGTTTGCCCAAGAAAAGGTAGTGTTGGCTGAAAGCAGAAAGAGCATTGCTCTCTCCCTTCAAACTAGATAGAGCTGCAGAGCCAAGGCCCAAGAATAAACCAAACAGCAGCAGAGGACAGGTAAATGTGATTTTAAAACAGGACAGAATCATTTGCAACAACATGGATGGAGCTAGAGGGTATTATGCTCAGTGAAATAAGCCCGGCGGAGAAAGACAAGTATCAAATGATATCACTCATCTGTGGAGTATAAGAACAAAGGAAAACTGAAGGAGCAAAACAGCAGCAGACTCAGAGAACCCAAGAATGGACTAACAGTTACCAAAGGGAAAGGGACTGGGGAGGATGGGTGTGAAGGGAGGGATAAGGGGGGAAAAAGAAAGAGGGCATTACAATTAGCATGTATAGTGTGGGGGGGGGCATGGGGAGGGCTGTGCAACACAGAGAAGACAAGTAGTGATTCTAGAGCATCTTACTACGCTGATGGACAGTGAATGTAATGGGGTTTGTGGGGGGGACTTGGTTAAGGGGGGAGCCTAGTAAACATAATGTTCTTCGTGTAATTGTAGATTAATGATAACAACAACAACAAAATTTTCTACAGTATGATAGCAACATCTGGATGGAAAAGAGACCCTTCCTCAGCGTCCCTTAATCACAGAAATGACTTAAGCTGATCTTGGATAATAATAATAATTACTGTTTCTTTAGTGCATATTATATTCCAGGTACTTTATACACATTTATCTCATCCAATCTTCACGGAAGCCCTGTGAGATATTATCTCCCTTTTACAGATGGAGAAACAGAACCGTGGAAATTAGATGACTCAACCAAGGTCATTCAGCTAAAGGGGATATAGGTGGTATTTGAGTTCACCTAGTTTGGGCTACAATGACTTCATACTTGAACCTAGTGGCTCTGAATAATCAATGCAATGCTGCTGTTGACACAGCTAACAGAACTGTTCAAGCTTTACTTAAGAAATCTCCTCAATAGTAGGTTTAACTATGGATATGTCTTAGATGACATTGGCATCTTCTCCATAGAAGCAGAATGCTTACTTTGATGATCCTGTGGTCCCTCCTGGTCTTCTAGGTTTAAGATTTCCTATCACACAACACTATGTCTATTATTATCTAACGTATGGATCAGACTGTTGAACAAATCTTTGTCTTCCTCAAGACTAAGGCCTTCAGAGGCAACACCTATCTCTCCCATGATTACAAAGGTCTTCGCCACAATGATCAGGCTCCCCCCAGTTCAAACTGCACCCTCTCCTCCCCTTTGAATATTTTGCCCAAGAGAAACCCAACACAGGCTGTATCAAACTTAAAACACAACAAATCAATTTATCTTCAGAAGGTTGTCATAATTGTCCTGACTATATTTGCTAATTATTGATGCTCTTTAGGTTTACACAAGAGATTTGTCCATCTGTCTTCCTCATGTGAACATGAGATGAATTTGTGAAAGCGAGATTGTGACAATAGCCTCATTTCTCCCAGGCAACAAATGATGATGCCACACAACCAGTTATTATATTACTGTAGAATCTGCTCAGCAGGAGAAAGGTAGCTGATCCCAGCGCAGGCTTGCTCAAAGACCAGAAAGGGGCAGGACAATAAAGTAACAGTAACAGCTAACACTTACTGAGTGCTCACTGTGGACCAGGCTCCACTCTGAGTACTCCACTGAATTAACTCTTTTTATCCCACCACATTCATTATTTCCAGTACACTTAGATGTCACTCCAGCAAAGTTATCTATGCCCAGACAGCAAAGACTTAACCAACTTGACTCTAGCACCACAAACCATATTTTCCTGAGCTTGGCTTCCTGACTCATGACCTGTGCTTCCTGATGTGCACACAGTTGACGGGTTATATACAAGAGCAGAATCTAGGAGAAAAAGACTTTGAATCTAAGCAGTCTATCTCGACAGTCCACTGTCCTAGCTCCTACTCCATCTATATCATACTAGTGAGAAAACTGGGAACCAAGGAGATGAAGTGTATTTATAAAAGGTTACCATCATTAGAAGCCACAGAATCAGAGCACTTTTGGAGTGATACAAAACTTAAAAGTCTAAGGAGGTGAAAGACCTGCACTCTGAAAACTATAAGACACTCATGAGAGAAATTAAGGAAGACACACAGAAATGGAAATCTAAAAAAACGTTGAAAATCTTAAACGTGGGTATTCACATATTACAGGAGAATATTTTTTAATATTCAAAAAACAAAACAAATTATCAACTGGTATGAACACTCTTTACGTCACATGTCATGCCAAGATGAAGAAAATCAAGCAAGTACAACTTGAACTTGATCTTAAGCTTACTGTTTAATTTTTATAAATAAATAAATCACATTTATCCCATAGCATTTCATTTATCATCTGTGACAAAAACTACAAAGCCCTCATATTTTAAATGATAACCTTCTGCTGGTAACTAGAATGGAACATACAGAAAGCAGTAAACCTCAGGAGAAACTTTTAGTTGAACACACACTTCACCAAACATGTGCCCCATGTCCTGTGTGACCACCAAGCCTTTGGGAAACCAGTGCAGGTGCCCCCATTTCTCACTCACCAGAATTCCTCTTCTGCACTGTTAGAAGTGAAAGTTTATGATGCAATGAAGTATCTAGGGAAGAGCTGACTTGCTCCACTTCCTTCTGGATCAGAGGTACTGCTAAACCAAATTCTGTCCTCCTTTCATCACGCTAAGAAATCCTGTCTCCTCTCCTGCCCCCATCTTAGTGACTACCCACCTGCTCTGTAATTCACTCTTGAAGTAACATTGGTAATTTAGGTGCAAAGTGTACAAGGGCCTCAGGATCCAGGCAGATGACCTGGAAAAGTGGGAATCTATATAGAAGCAGTTACATTGGAAGCTCTCACACTAAGTGAAATAGAATAAACTGGATAGTCATTAAAATGCATCCCCTTCAGAGATTCTAGTTTAGAGGGTCTGTGGGAGGGCAAAGGAATCTACATTGTAAACAAGTGTTTCAGGTGATTCTGGTGCAGGGAGTTGATCTGAAGTCCACTTTGAGGAACACAGTTCTACATAATATCATAGATACTAGAGAGATGAGCATCCATCAAAGCACGGGAAGTATAAGACAGGGCAAAAATATGTGGCACACGATGGTGGCTGAAGGCACGGGACCAAGAGGCAGGCCAAGGAAGGAGGCATGGAAGGAAGGTGGGACTGCCGCCATTTGGAGGTAGATGACTGCGGAAGATTCACTCTGCCTGCCAGGCAAGTCTGCTTAGCTCTGCAGCTTATGAGGTCCTAACAAAGATGTTGAAATCAACTCTGGATATGAAACATTCATATGGTGTAGAATAGAGAGAAACGAAGTAGTGGAAGGAGCTAGCTAAGGGACATTGGACTCTAAAAAGTCTCTAAAAACAAGAACATAAGTGATATTTTGAAAAATCACCAGTGTTTTCAAAGTTTCAGATTTAAGGCATTATCTTCAAATTTCAGGCAAAATTCTCTTCTTATTTTTCTAAGTCATGAACAAATAGGATGGTGCTCTTTAAATTACTCCCTTTCCATATCTTACCTTCTGCGTTGTCGGATTCCTGATAAAACCAGTAGTGTGATTGCAACAATGACGATGCAGAATATCACCCCAAATACAATAATCCAGATGGGCACAGATGGGTCAGTGGGAGGTGCAAGAGTGGAAGGAATTTGTAAAAATTCCAGAGTCTGGTCATTCAAAAAGAAGACACTGTTGATCCGGTTTCTATTCATTCTAAAATATAGTGATTAAAAACAAAACAAGACAGAAAAAAAAATTAGAAACAGAAGGTGCAGACCTCTCTCTCCATAATTCCCCCTATCTCTGTAAACAGAGCATCCCCATAGCAAGAGACTTTAGGCTGACTAGACAGTTCAGGAAGGGCAATTGTGCTGTGGTATTCTTTGCATAAGCTGCAGTGCCGGCTGCCGGAGAGATGCTTGTCTATGCATTACTGCCCCCCATTGGCGCTGATGTCCCAGAAGTAACCAGAAGTCCTGAGCTTCAGGCTCTGCCCACCAGGTTTTATTTCCTGAGCAGTAGCACCTACATTAAAATGACAGAACTCTGTGTGCGGTGGCTTGCATAAATACCGATGGCCTGAAAGGTTTGTGAAAAGTGAGTGATAAACATGAGAAGAAAAGAAAAACAGGAACAAAAACATGAAGCCAGGAGCAGCTGCAAATTCATCAATGTGACCTCTCTTTTTTTTTTTTCCTTTGGTTCAAGAAATATTTGCTGAAAACTTACCAAGTAAGATACTGTGTTAGGTGCTGGAGATAAAAGTGTATTGAAAATACCAAGGAGCTTACAGTCTGGAAGGATGGCAGATCAGCCCCTCCACAGGGATGGCAGATCAGCCCCTCCACAGCCAGAGTGTGGCGCAAAATGTTCAGTGTGAATGACGCAAATATGGGCACAGTGGGAGTGCAGCCAAGGGGGAAGGACATCAGAGCATGAAGTCAGGGCTGCTGAATAAGAAGACAACTTTTCAGCTGTGTTTTAAGGGGCAAGTAGGGGTTCTTCAGACCAAAGCATGTAGTGAGCACAGGAATGGAGACATGGTATTATTAATTGCTGGGTACACTGCAAGTAGATCCATATGATTAAAGGAAATGGTGTTTTAGGAGTCTGAAAGTCTAGAAAAACTATAAAGGTAAATGTATGACTTCTCCTGGGGAAAACCTGCGTTTTGGGTGATGGTGGCAACTGGGGAGGGATTGGTGGCAGAGACTTATTTGACTGAAACCTAATAAGTGAATTTCTAAAAAGATTTTACAAACTAGGTGAGGTGATTTCTTGCAGATATTATACGGCCTTTACTGAATTCCCACTGGACTGGCTGACTTCATCTACCTCCAGAGCAGCACTGGAAAACAGAAATATCATATGAGCCTCATACATGACTTAAACATTTCTAGGAGCTCAGTTTTTTAAAAAAAAAGAAAAAGAAAGAGTTTAAATTGATTTAAACAATATTTCTGCCCAATATATCTGAGAAAATATAATTTTAACATGTTATCAATATTGAGCTGGTTTGCAGTTTATTTTGTAGTAATTTTTTGAAACTCAGTGTGTACTTTACACTTAGAGCACATCTAATCTTGGACGAGCTACATTTCAAGTGCTTGCTAACCACATGTGGCTGGGGACTACTGGGTTGGATAGCCCAGGTCATGAACCTGACAGTAATGGCTTGAGAATCTCTGCAGACCAGCATCAAGCTATCAAGAAAGACTTCCTCGAGCAAATAAAAATCTGTACTGAGGCATGATTATTCATGAATGTGAAGGACAGTCGCAGACAGATCATCTACAGCAGGGGATAATTTCAACATACTTTTTATCAAACTATAGAATATTTTCTTTTCTCATACCTAATATTGATAATCTGGGAACACAAACCCTTCTGCAAAACAATAAACCACTACTGAGGTACAACTCAGAGTAGAATGAGAAATTGCTCTGTGTTCTCTGTCTACCTACCCGGTTGGTTAACACTTTCCTGTTCTATCACCTCTCAGGATGACTAGAAATTGTGGCTCAGTACAGACTAAACCCACCACTGAAATCTCCAGTAAGTGTCAATCACCATGGATGTCTTCTAACCAAATCGGCCTTGAACAAGGCCAGGCCCTCATGACTTAGCTAAAACAGACATCTTCAGACTGGTCAGTCAGTCTCTCACCTAATTCCACTGGTGGGGACACTTTGGTAGAGAAGAGAAAAAAAAACCACTGGATGTAGTAACAGTAAGCCTGAGTTCAGGCACTCAGTTTTTATTTTTCTAGCATGGGAACCTCGGCAAATCAGTTAAATCTCCCTGAGCCTTGATTTCCTCATTTATAAATCAGGGATGATAGTAACTACTCAAAAATGACTGGTGTTGATATTAAGTGCCGCAGATGCATAAGAACATGCCTTGTGAACCAGAAAGTGTTATACAAATATTAGGTAGAATTAGTATTTTTGCCCAACCACATAGATTCTTCAGCCTTGAAATTCCTATAACCTGCTCTGTAGGGACCATCTCTTTTCTTCTTGCTCTATCCTTCCCTCCCGGTATTGTTTCCTTTATTTTCCCACAATCCTGCTGAGCCCTGTCCATTCCCTGATAAATCCTCACCCTACTGGCCATCCTCACCCCCCAAATGGCTTCTCCTGCTGGGACCTCCAAAACAGACACTTTGCTGTGAACATGAAGATTCATCTACATCCTGAACCTTCACCCCAAGCACTGCCTCTCCCTCCTCACAGTAACTGAAGGGTGGTTTAACTACAGTGCCTTCATTTTCTTTGTAGTCCTCCCAGATCACAGGGCTTGCATAAAACCCTTGTCACGGTAAATACAATCTTCCTGATTCTTACTTCCCAAGTAGTGGGTCTTAACAGCATCCTTAGGGGCAGAGTGCTGAAACAATTCCATTCAAACCTTCTTGTTCACCAGGCTAAATCACTACCCGCTGGTACAGATGCTCAATGTCTTTGCTTCAGCAAAGTAAAGAGATGACTGCTCACACAAAAACCTTTGGCATTTGATTATATACTCGTTATCTTGAATGTTAATATTTTACAGACAGCAAATGAGTTCCGTCACTAGATATTTCCCTTGGTAAAGAGAACAATATGCATTTCAGTAACTTGGGAGGAGTCCTTTGTGAGGAGAGTTCTGTGGTTTCAGTCTTTCTTTCTCAGTAAATAGTTTCTTTCCTGCCTCCTTCCTCCAATATACCTTTGCCACCAACATCAATCATGTGTGGGATGTGGAGTTCTGACCCACATAACGTGCCCACTAATGGAAATAAACACACATTGCATCTTTCCACTAATGTGAAGTAAAGAATGCATTTCACTTTTGAAAGGTTGTTATGATCAAGAGAGAAGAAGAGTCGAACTGTCAGGAAAAACTATGTAAAACTTGAAATGGGTTAAAAAACATTAGAGGATCTGGGGAGGGCACTTTTCTGGACAATTTCCACCTTTTATTGTCTTTGGGTTATTTTGCAAATCTACAAATTGTAGAAAACGGATAAAATATAAAAGATTCTTGTGCATAGAAGACCAAGGGAACTGTGTCTGGTGGAACATGGTAGAGTACTGCCCAGTGCGAAGCCTGGGTGGGGCACCTGTTTGTAAATGAACATCAGCATTCCTCAATCACTGTATATGCGTGGTGCCTTGAAGTCTCCTTTGAATTGATTTTATCATTTTGTTAGTTCCCCCATTAATTAATAATAAAAGCCTCAATAGCATTTATTTTTAATTTGTATGACAGTCATGACATTGCCTTTTTCCTTTAAAACATATCTTTTAAAAGTGAAGACTGTATATTGACTAAAGAAGGTAAGTCCCTAGAGACCCAAGAAATGTGAATATTTTTCTTGGCTTCTAAATAAAAGTCAAAGGTATGACTTGTCCCTCAAAACGCCTTATACTTGTTAACTCATTTAATCTCCCAACAACTCTGAGAGAGGGGTACCATCATGATTCCCATCTTATAGGTGATAAGAGGAAAGCAAAATGAGGGGAAGTAACCTGTCTGTATTCAAATAGTTAACAAGAGACAAAACCAGAATTAAAAACCTAAGCATTCGGGCTCCAAGACCTGTGTGATGAAGCATCACACAATAGGGCCACACAAAGTGCTGTTACCAAAACATGACACTACCGAATGTTCTTAGCAAACATCAAAAGCAGGGCTTCTCAAGCACAACATGATTGACATTTGGGGTCAAATAATTCTTTGCTGTGAGGGTTGTCCTGTGTATAGTAGGTGGTTAGCAGCACCCCTAATTTCTGCCTACTCGATGTTGGTTGGCCTCCATCCCCCACCAATTGTGATATTGCCAAATGTCTCCTTGGAGGGAACACTGCCGCAGTAGGAAAAGCACAGATCTACACTGACCTCTAATACAAACTAACAAAGTGAAAGCTTTGACATATTAATAAATGAGTCATTGTGAAGCAGAGTGAATTCTTCAAAATCTATGAAAACAGTTGAATTAGTCAACAAGTTGATTTACCAGCACAAGACATATCTAGTGGTGATTAGCTTATGGCTGACTGTATCTCAACAGCAGGAAGGGTGTGGTTTTTTGAAGGATCTGTAACCACAAACCAGAATGACACTCTCTGGGTTATGTTGCAAAGTAGAACATGGGGAATGCTGCAGATGATGGAAAGAAAAAATACATTTAAGGAAATAGTGTCAGATTGCATTAGAACATTCAAACTAGTGTTACTACATCTAAAGACGCATCTTACCTAGAAATGAAAAGTCATGTCTACCATTAAGAAGCTATGTCTTATTAAGAAGAATACAAAATAGGAAATTTCCTTTGTTTCAAAATCATATAATTAGGGATTATTCCTTAACTAAGAATCTACCAAATTAAAAAAGAATTTCTCAGTAGAAACCATTAGGGATCTCATTTTCCGTCATCATTAGCTAACAGCATGCCTCCTTCCACAGCACGTGGCCTCTCTCTGAACTACAGAAGCCTTTTGTGTTTTAGTTCAAGCGTTCCACCTCTCAGACACAGAAGAAAAATCTGTTGCCCACTCTTGATCCAATCCTTGCTTGCTCTGTTGGCCACTATTTCTGCCCCTTCCCACCTCTAGTATTAGGGCCAGCCCAATAACAGACCTCCAAACTGATATGCTATCAACAGTTTACCAGCAGCCTTTGAAAACTCTATTTGTAGTTACCTGATTTCCAACTGCAAATTGGAACTGTGTCTCATTCTGCTCTGTATACAGAATTACCAGTAGAAATGACAAGAAAGAAATGGCATTATAGTTCAGACTGGGGATGATCTATATATGAATGTATGAAATATATGAAGGTTGGATTTTAGAGAGTTCACATTAAATCAGTGCTTTTGGAGGTAAAACAGAAATGCTGAATGGCTTTCACCATTTCCTTATGAACAAAGCTGCAAACATTGACATGAGCAACCATTCCAGAAAAAAGGAACACATCCCTTTAAAGGCTAATAAAAGTGAACTGATTAGCTTTCCTTAAAAAGCATCCTAGAGGAGTTCTATGTTCATTTTACAATGACGCAAGAGAGTGCCTGCCCGTCAATTTCCTGTACTTTTTGCCACCTGGTAGGAATGATTCCATTTTCCCCCTTACATGTCAGGTACAAAAGGCAACGGCTCCTCGGCTCCTCTGGCCAGAGGCAACCCCCCTGGGCCCAGCAGTGTCAAGCTTGTTCAGAGGGCGCGCGCGCCCCAGGACGGTCGCGAGTCCGGCAGGAGCTGACCTGGCGCGGGCAGGACCGCGTGCCCGGACGCCCCCACGTGCTGTCCTTGCGCCGCGAAGCCAACGGTCAGCTTAGCCCTGCGGGCCTCCGTCCGTGGAACGTCGGAACATCGGACCTTCGGAACGTCGGGAAGCTGAACAGTGCGCCCGCCACAACGTCGCCATGGGACAGTACGTAGGCAGAGCCTGGGACCGACCATCGCCCACCGCCGGGCCAAGCCGCAGCTCTGCGTCCGCTGGCGACCGATGCCCGCCGTCCCGCCCGGCTGGGCCTGCACCAGAGCCCGGAGGGGTGAGGCCCCCGACGCCCAGAGGCGCTGGATCCGCAGGCCGCCCGGCTCCCGCCCCGCCGCACCGCCGCGGGGCGAGCCCTTCTGGCCGGCGCAGGGCTCTGGTTGGGAGCTGGCGCTGCTCCGCCCGCCGCCCCGGCGCACGCGGAGCCACGAAGCCCTGCGAGTCCCCCAGCCTGGGGACAGAGGCGACCTCTCCAACGGCCCGCCCGCCAAGCGGTACCCGCGCCAGGCCAAGGACACCGAGCTGAGGGCCCGCACCCCTCGCCCGGGCAGGGAAAGGAGCCTCAGCGCACCTCCCCGCCTGGAAGGCCACGACACCAAGGGGCGGCGCCTGAGCCCGGAGTCTTAAGGTCCGCGCGGACAGATGTAGGGGTATCCGCCTGCGCGTCCAGCCCCGGCCTCTGGGAAGCCTCTGCTCCAGGCGCTGAGGAGCCCCTGCTGACACCACGACCACCTCCTGCCCCCTGCCCACCCTCCCCTCCCTCCCCACCCCAGGAGGCATCTCCCCTTTCCTCGCCTTGCCCCTATCTGAAATAGAAACAGGAGGCAGTTTTCTGTTATACAGTTTGTCCATGTCTTTTTTGGATAGAGTCACAGAGCGGGATCTCATCCACGCCACAGTCTCTCCCCGAGGCCCTGGGAACGCCTGGGGTCGGATAACTGCGGTTGGCTGGCTGCCGTCCTCTGCACTGTAGGGGTGTAGCAGAATCCCTGGCCTCCCTGCTCTAGGTGCTGGTGGCATACCCCCATTGTGAAAATAAATAATATCTCCAGTCATTGCCAAATATTCCTGGGGTGTCGGGGTGGGGGGGCGGAGGGGGGAGTACCTGTCAAAAAAAAAAAATAACACCGGTGGAGAACCTCTGAGGGACAGTTCCCTCTGCTGGCAGAAACAGTCGGACTCAGGCTCCGAAAATGGGCGGGGGGGGGGGTGTTCTTAGCCACATCAAGATACAAAGGTGAGCACCATGAAGTGCTGTGTGCTTGCCAAAAACACTGCCCTCATTGTGTAGAATGTTGTGTGAATTATTCATGGTTTTGCCTTATCGATAACCAACCAGATCATGTAAATATAAAAAAATGATCTGTTTATTTACCCTGTTCTTGCTGGGAAACATTAAAAAGTTAAACAATATCAAATGCTGCAAAGACAGAGAACGGGAGTCCCAGGCAGTAACGCGGTGTCGGTGGGGGGGAGGGGGGGCAGCCATCCGGGAGCAGCAGTGCGGAGTGTTATCTGGAACAAAGCGCGGTTTCCAGAAACTCACTGCGCGTGCGCAGACACACACACGCACACACACACACACACACATACACACACACACACACACACACACACACACACACACACACCAGTGAGGCTGCGGGCAGCACTCTGTCAGAGCAGCGAGTTGGAGCAGCTTAAACGTCCACCAGGAGCGGACTGGATGAAGCAGATGCGGTACGTGCTGTCAAGGGAATACTAGTCCACAGATTAAAGGGAACAAATAGGCCAATGGGCTCCTGGGCTACTGGGCCAGATAATTCTATGTGGGGGGTGGATGCCCTGTGCACCGGGGACTTGGAGAATCGAACCTGGCCTCTCTCGGCCACATAGCACTAGGACCACCTCCGGCAGTGACAATCAGCAGTGTCTGCAGGTGCTCCCAAATATCCCCTGAAGGACACAATGACCTGCTCTTGCAAACTACTGAACTACAGCTCCACGTGTGTTACAGAAGGGTAAATCTCAACACACACTGTCAAAGGAAAAAGACGGAGTATTACGTGCAGCACATGCCATATGCACAAATTAGACAAGTACAAAGCCGTATCACTAACATCCTAGAGGAGGCCAGAAACCAGCTAAGAGGTCATTTGGCCACTTTGCCTGTGTTGTTCTTACCAGCTCAAGCTTCTTTAAATACTGTTCAAGCATGGATTTTATGGTATTTCCCTTCAGAGAGTCAGAGAATATGCTACAAACAAAGCAAAGTCCCTCCTCCCAGAGATCTTGCTTTCTAAGGGGTCGGAGACAGAAGATACAAGTAAATAAATGTGCACACTGGCAGGTGGGGAGAAGGGCTTTAAGAAAAGCAGCAGGAGGGATGCACACACCTCCCTCAACACAGCTGAGGCCCCAAATGCTTTCCTGGCCCCATTGCCACGGAACCACTACACTATCTCTTACTATGAATTCTAGTTCTTTTTTCAGTGTTTCCATTGGGCTGCAACTCATGCTTTACTGTAAAATCTCAGCAAATAAAATGAAAATATTTCATCTAGTTAGAAATAAAGATTTCCAAAAAGATTCAAATTGTTGCTGAAAACATTAAAGCAAAGATTTTCAGTAGAGACACTTAATGTTAGATACAAGAAGTCCTGGACTGAAACTCTAAAAAATCAAGCTTTTACTTTGAAGTTGACTACCTGCCTTTTGCTAGACTTGAAGCAAGGCATTTCAGTCTACATGAGTTACTAGAAAGGACTTGAGAGCTCTGTGCAGCAGGGAGGGCACTCTGGTTGCCATTTTGCTGAGGAAATGCCTTGTTACACGGGACTGTCTTGAGCTTGCACCCACTACGATTACCAGTCATCCCTACCCTCTAAATGCCATGAAACTTGCAGTCACGGATTAAACCCCAAAGCACACATTTACACACGCTGCCTGTGCTATGTGGATGGGGTCGGTATCACAGCCAGGTGAGAAACACTTACAACTCTCTTCAAAAGTATCAAGCTCAAAAACACAAAGGCAGACCAAGGTCATGAAAATCAAAGGAAGATGGAGAAACTGTGACACATGGGATCAGACTAAAGAGGAGTAAACTCGGGACCAAAGGGTATTAGTTTTAACAAATGGAAATCTGAAAAATTTCATAGCTTAATGATATTGAACCAAGGTTAATTTCTTACTTTTGATATATGTGTCATGGTAATTTAACATGATAACACTAGGGAAACTGGTCAAGCGTCTAGAGCAGAGTTTCTCAACTGCAGCACTATCTACACTGTAGGCTGGTGAACTCTTGCGTGTGGGAGGCAATCTATTCTCCTGTGGCTCGTAGAGCAGCATCCCTATTCTCCACACTGGATGCCAGTAGCACATCCAACTGTGAAAACCAAAAGGCCTGCAGACATTTTCAAACATCCTTGGGAGCAGCAAAGGGACAAATAATCCCCCCAGGTTGAGGACCATCTGTACGTACACAGGATCCCTCTGTATTATCTCTGCAACTACCTGCTCAATATGTTTTTTCCAGATTAAATGCACACACACACACACACACACGAATACAGGAGCAAAGCAGTTATTTTTAAAGTTGCCTGGACAGAGTAAAATGATCTACAAAGATAAAACAAGGCAATGGGTTAATAATAGTTCTTAATAGCTTCACTGAGAAAGAGATAACACATACAAATGACTCCAAAGATAAGAAAGAGCCATATTCAAATACAAGACACTGGCATTCATCAGCATAAGTGTGGTCTTAATAACTTTGTAAAATTGTAGACATTTTCTTATTTATTCAAAAATTCCAAATATCAGGATAGCTCCTACTGTACGAGAGTCTTCGGAATCACCATTTCCATCGTTTCTCCAAGACTGATAGAAGCAAAACAGGTGACTAGTTTCAGGTGCTTAGTCTTCCACAGAAGAATACCAAGTATCCCTCCTACAGGAGCATCTAACAAGAAAAATAAATGTGAGGCTTTAGCAAACAATAAAGGAACCTTGCACTCAAAATATGCCAGCCATCCAAATGTAATTGCAGAGATATATTCTGTTCAGAGACAGGCAGTTGGACTAGTAACGAGTGAACCCCTTCCTAAAGCAGACAGGCTGTGGGGAGAGCTCCCCCTGCTTCTGGAGACAGCTGCAAGGCAAAGGCTGTAGATGGAGACATGCATGTGTGCCTGGGCTTTCTCCATGTTTGGATGATGCTTTGAGAAACGAACTGATGTCCTGACTCCACCAAGAGTGAGAAACCAAGTCTCACCAGAAGGTTAAACCCAGGCAGTGGGGAGCTACTTCGATGGCCATTCGCACCATACCCCCCATGGGTGTATCTCCCCATGGGACTAAGGTGGAACAAGAGGAGAGATGGGTGGGGGGGCTCTGTTTTCTTCTGTGCACTGTAGCCCAATAGAAAGGCCCCTGGTTCAACAGCCAGGACATTAAGAGTGCTTCATTCACCAAGAACAAATGTTTCCTGAGACCTAACACTGATTAGCCAATATGGTTAGGAAGAGAGTTCCTACTACAGGGACATTTAGTTCCATGACCTTGCCCATAAATGCCACGTGCTAAGTGAACCCTTAAAGACCAAGGTCACAGTGTCTTGAGCCCGCCAGAAGATTGCAAACCAAAGTAGAAGCAGGTAACTCCTGAGATGCCAGAATGTGGAAATCTTTTATAAGATTAAAAACCCTGCACTTTAAAACTAGCATCTCAATTTTATTTAATACCACTCACTAAGTTTGTAGAAGTCGTACATTTTTAATGAAATGTTATCCTTCACGGTTCAATTGGAATGAACTTGGTATATCTATGTAATAAACAATTTCAAGAGGTTTATAATAATTACTCCAATATCTTCAGATTAATTAGAGAGGTAACAAACTGATTCTACTCTCCTGTATGCTATCATTAGGTAAACATACATATGGGGATAAAAGATTTTTGCCTCTGTGCAAGCCTACTGTATGTTAACCCAGTGGTTCACAATCAGGGCAATTTTGCTCCCCAGACAACATTTGGAAATAATCTGGGATCATTTTATTACAACTGTAGGGGTCAGGGATAGGGGTCCCATGGCATGGAATAGATTGATAGGCAGAGATGAGGGAGGCAGCTAAACATCTTGCAGCACACAGGACAGCCCCTTACAACAAAGAGTTATCCAACCCCAAATGTCAGTAGTGCTGAGGCCAAGGACCCCTGTCTAACCTAACGGTGCCACCTCCCTTGTGCAGGTGCTTTTAGGCAATGGACCATGCGTTTCTTCCTAGTTTCCCAATACCCGAAACAGCAACTTTGGATCTAGTACATTGGAGACAATTATTTGGCACTGATACCTTGATAAATTGGCATCAGTAATTACGTGTAAAAATAAGTAAGTCAGATGTCATATTCTGAGGCAAACCTCCCAGCTGTATGTGTAGTGGTTTTCTCGTTAAATGTTGAGGTACTGATGATCAGGTTCAGTCTCAACTGCTGCGTAGAAGCTTCTTCTTAGGGGTGCACAGTGGACTGTGAGGAGTTCTCAACCTGGACACATCAGTCTTAGACTGAAAGGAACAGTTTGCATTTACCTTTGTACAGTGCTGGTGCAAATGAGATTTATTTGGACTTGAGCCTTTCCTCTTCTAAAGCTGTTTTCCTCTTTGGTGACCACAGCATTCTGGTATACTCTAAGGAAGGACCCTCCCCCCCACCTTATTGTCACCATCAGCCTAACTTGTCAATTTTGTTCTCCTCTCTCTGTTTTCCTTTATTACTCCCATTCTTCTTATTTGGGGTTGTTTCCATTAACACAGCTGATAAGTAAGAAGAAAGGACCATTTAAAGGCTTAAATAATGTTCTTCTAAAGAATACCATTTGATAAATTTGTGGGATACTGGTGAAATGACAGATCAGTCTGTTACAGAAAACCGGTCCCTGTCACCAAAGTCAAATCACAAAACAAAATGACAAGGTTTTGCGGGAAGGAAAGGTATAGTTTATTAATCGGCCAGCAAATGAGGGAGTGTCAGGCTGGTGCCTTAAAAGGCCTAAAACCACTGTCCTCCCAAAGCACAAGCAGTCGGGGCTTTTAGAGGGAAGTCGAGGGAGAGAGGCTGTGCTTTTCACAGACACAGAGAGTAGCAAATTGCAAGGATCTAAGCTGACATTCTTGAACCGATTCAATTGTTTTTTGTGTCTCTTATCGGTTCCTCCTCAGATCTGATGAAGGGTTGACATCCAAAATATATAAAGAGCTCACGCACCTCAACAAACAAAAAGCAAATAATCCAATTAAAAAATGGGCAGAAGAGCTGAACAGTTCTCCAAAGAAGAAATTCAGATGGCCAACAGGCACATGATCAGGGCATAAATCTACAAAGAAGTAAAAAGCTAACCTTTTCAAAGAATATTGCTTCTCTCTCACTTACCAACTTTACATTTCCCTGTATGGCCCCGGAAGACGGCTGGTTAGCCAGAGACGGGTAAGATTCCTCAAGGGAGGAGCAACCTAAGACAGGCACAGTTGCAGGGGGGCCATCAGGTGAGAAATTGGGGATTAACAGAGGTGAGGCTTAGAAACTCATCCCCCCTGTTTTGAGAGAAATCTTCTGCATCCATGGATGTTTTGTTGCCCTTGTCTAGCTTGGATTAATACTTAGTCTATAGGCACAGACCTGATCATCTACATTTGCCCTCTTGCAGCACTAAATTATGTTTTCTACCTTTATCTTGCATCTACCTACCACTTCAGCATTTTATTTTAAAAAAATAAATAAATAAGGGAGGAATGTGTGATTCACATATAAATCAGGTATAAAAATCAAATGAATAATCATATCTGACTTGATTGTTTATAGTTCATGATGCGTGATCAAAACCGGAAGTTTCTGTGATATGACTGCCCTTGCCCTGTTCACCATGTAAGAACTTATTTACAGTGTAAGAACTTGTTCACCATGTAAGAACTTGTTCGTTATGCTTCAGAAGATTGGAGACTGTTGAGAATTAGGCTTGGGGTTGATTAATGATTGTGCATTGAGTCCCCTATACAGACTTTTATTGTTGTTAACAACCATTTGATCAATAAATATGAGAGATGCCCTCTCAAAAAAAAAAAGAATAGGGACAGGGTGTCATGTAATAAGAGGGTAGTCAGAATTTCACTAAAGAGGTGATAGTTGGGCTCCAGACCTAAAGATAATCGGAGCCAGCCTGAGCCCAGTGAGGGGAACTGACTTCTGAGGAGGAGGAGCCAGGGCGGAGGGGCTAAGGCCGGAACGCACTTCCCACATTGCAGGGCTGAATGACGCACCCCGCGGGCTGGAGGCAGAGGGCGGCACAAGCACACAGCCAAAGCCGCGGTTGGTCCTGGAAATGAAAGCTCACAGCGAGCACATCCTCCGTCTGGCTTCCGCAGGGGTAGTGCTGCTCATCAGCCAGGGGTCCGCGGCACCCGAATGAGGACCACACGTGTCCCTTTGCTCACTGAAACCATGGTCAGTGCAATGACTCTTTCTGATGACTGCATTTTTCCCATACAGGAAGAACCTTAAATGAGGGCTCGTTCATCAGAACACTTAACCATCTTCCGTTTTGAGGAAAGTGTGAGCAACTACGAAGAAATCATTTCAATCTGTATTTTCTTAAAACGGAGGAAGAGGAAGGGAGAACAAAAATGTGAGTTTATCTTTAGCAAAACAAACCCTTGACAAAAGGTGGCTTTGTTAAGGGTACAGTGACCAAGAGTGGGGGGATGGTCCAGGCCCTAAAGGAGGAGGTAGGAGGGGGAAAGGAAACCTTCTAGAAGCTGAATTTGTGAACCCAGGGCAGAAAGTGATAGGGGCGTTATGGTCATAAAAGAGCATTTCCCTGGGCTGTGCTTGCATAGGTGACAGCGGAGCTTCTGGGTGGTTCCTGAATGAGTGAGGACGATTCAGTTGGAAGAGAGCATCTTAGGGGTCTGCTCATCATTCCCCGTCCCCTAGATCCGCAGGAGACCCTCATGAACTGCTCTTGAAGGGTGTGAGTTTTCTTCGGATCCACAGTCTGAGGATCTCAGGGGAAGATGTTACACGGTGGCTTTGTGCCAGGCATCTCTGAAATGGAATCAGGGCCGTTCAGGGGCCTCCTAGTTTGTATTCCAATCAGATTATCCCAACACTGTACCAGTTCAAAAGTGTTTTCTATTTTAGGTTTTTGAGACCGAAAATTCTAGTTCCCTCAGGAAGGAGTTCGTTTCTACTGAGAAAAAATAAATAAGAACCTTGTGTTCCGATCTCTCCAGACATAAGACAGTACTGGGTTATAGGAAGAAATAGGAGAAAAAGAACACTCTGAGTGGGAGGGACCATGGCTTCTCAACCTTGGCATTGACTTTTGGGGCCGGTAATTCTGTTGATGTTTAGCTGCATCCCTGGCCTGTACCCACTAGATGTCAGTAGCACCCTTCTGCGGTTGTGATAGTTAAAAATGTCGCCACACATTACCAATTGTCTTCCAGGGGCGGAACCGCGAATCGCCGCCTCTGTTGAGAATCACCGGTCTGCTCCCAGGAGAGCTCTGTATCTACATGACTTTGCCAAAAACAAACAAACAAGCAAGGCTAAGATTTTGGATGTCCAGCTTTCAGCAGCTACCCAAGTAAAAGAAGGATCTCTGTAACAGTAAACTAGAGGCAAGGAGGCAGGGTTCTGCCTTTTACGAAACAGGTGCTCAGGTGACCCTGTCCTGCACAGGGTGGGGAGGTGCCAGGGGGGTGACCCGGTAGCAGCTGCTTTGTCACTTTCTCAACTCCCTAGACTTACTCGTAGTGGTGCACTGAGGGGCAGAGGGTCATAGTAATGATTTATGTGGATTCGTTTCTTGTAGTTTTCCTGTTGGTCTTGGTTCTACCCATTGGTGGTGCTTCTAAAGGGCAGAGGACCGGAGCCGCCACTCGTGCTCATAGGGTCTGTCCGCCGTGCGTAGATGTGTCACCACTCTCTCTGTGTTACCCGGCGTCTGCTGAGGCTCATCAGGGACTTGCCACGAAGACCTGGTGCCTGACTGTTTGGTAGAAACCTCAGCACCAGTGACGTCACCAGGGCCCGGGTGGGACAGACTGTGCCAGTACGACTACTACGTGTCGCGGCTGTTCGTGTGACAGACCGAGCATTGCTAATGCTCTACCCGAGTTGTGCGGGATGGCTGGCCATTCCTCTGAGTTTCCTTCTGGGAGAGGTGGACTCACGGCGGGAGAGGTAAGACCATGCGGTGCCCCGTAAGGCAATCATCTCCCTGGTGCCCTTCCCTCTGACATCACTTCCCTGCGGCCCAGTCACTAAGAGTTTGCGTCTGTCCTTAAATGCTCAGGGGTCTCTACGTTCCCCCATTTTCCTCTTTCTCCTCCATAGTGGGACAGTGTGGGGGAGGGATAATCATTTTCCCTCCACGCTTCTCGGTTCCTGGCTGAGGGACCCCGTAGTAAAAGACAGATGAACAGGAGGAAAACAAGAGTAACAACCCGCATGCCTCCCGTGTCCGTGGGAGAGACTCAGGAAAGCTGAGGGACTCCCTGTGTGGCCCAAGCCACCACCTTAAGTACCCTCTCCAGCTAAAGACCAAAGATGTTGGGGGTAGGTGTGCCCCTTATGGGAGGTCACCGGGAAAAGCGCAGACAGCAAGGGGAGGTTGTTATGTTCTCCACTAATAAGAATTTCTAGAGGTTTAGAGTCCTCCTCCTCTTCTGGTGCAGAGAGAGAGAAAGACCCTTAGACACGGAGATTGCCCTTACAGGAGTGACTGTCTCTGACAAAAGGGTAACTTCTACTCATTTGCAGATGGCTCCTGTGTCTACTGATTTTTTTTACTTTTTTAAATTACATCATTGATATACAGTCTTATGAAAGTTTCCCATAAAAACATTGTGGTTCCTACCTTCACCCATATTATCAAGTCTCCCCGCCCATGCCCCATGGAAGTCCCTGTCCATCAGTGTAGTAAGATTGTCTGCTGTTTCTTAAAGATAATCAGCCTAAGATAATCCTTATGCCAAGGAGGCATATTTTGGGGTGGCATACAGGGCCCCTAGACCCTGAGCATCTTACGTGTATAGGTCAAACTGGGGAGAAATTACTCCTTTTCCTCCAGATAGATGGGAATTGTAGGGGCTGAGGGCAGGCCCCCCAAGATGTGCCACTTTGCCCTGTGGATTATGGCCGGCGAAAGCAGGCGAGGCCCAAAGAGTCAGGAAGAAGCTCTGACCATCCCCCTAAATGCCTGAAAGGATTTAGATGGAGGATCTGCTCCAGGAGGAGGGCTCTCACCACAGGAACCATGGTGTGAATCAGGGTGGTAGATGGGGAGGAGGTCGGCAAGGTGTACTTGCTAAAATCCCTCTCTGCCGCACGGCTTCCGTGGAGCGCAGCAAACGTTTGTTCAGCAAACATTCCCTCCTTCTTTCATGCGCCTGTGAACTGCCTTCCTTCCCTTTTGAAGTCCGGAACCCCTACCCCATCCTCCTCAGTTGAGGATGACATACAGACTTCATTTCCTCTGTCTTTGGAACCTCATGTCTGTGGATTCTCTGCATATGTAAGTAAATTCAATTTTCTCCTGTTAATCTGTCTCATGTCAGTTTGATTCTTAGTCCAGCTAGAAGAACCTTGAAGGGTAGAGGAAAACTTGCCTCCCCAGCAGTATCTTCATTTTCCAAAATCCTAGAGGGTGCCCCCATCTCAGCTGGAAGCCTGTAGTACATTGTGTATAAGGATTCCAGAAATCTCCAGAAGTGCAAGCCCTATTATAGGATGCATGATATGCAAGCCTTTATTTCCACTAGCCAACCATTTAAAAGCTTGCAGTGCTGAGTCAAACACTGGCTTTCCAAAAATTCTTCTTCCCATCTCCTTGGTTCAAGATAATTCCGTTATCTAAATGTTCTTTAATTTGTCTCGGTGTTGAAAACCAGTTTGGCAGGTGGGGCCCAGAAAATTCTAAGGAAGGGAAAGAAATGCCCCATCCACGTGATGCTAATCTCCATGTGTTGTACTCTTGTCACAGGATGGGGCACACGGTTGTGGTGAAATAGAAGGTGGGCTGAGCTGCTTGTTTGACAAGACAGCAGCAGACTGCTCCTCTGCAGGGTGCTCCCTGACCTGCCTTTGTCCCCTGCCCTAGTCAACCCGCATAGCCTCTTAAGGGGCTAATTCCTAAAACTTCCATTCCATCCGCCTCCACAGGCTCCACAGGCAGAACTGCCCGGTGTGGAACCCAGCTGATCGCATCGTGATGATAGCCCCGTGTGTTCTGTCCTAGTGCCCCCTCTCTGGGATAGCGTGGAACTGGCCCCGACGGGTGAGCGCCAGTCGCCCATCTACATCTGGTGGAGGGACAGCACCTACGATCCTGCCTTGAAACCGCTCACCATCTCTTATGACCCCACCACCTGCCTCCATGTCTGGAATAACGGATACTTCTTCCTTGTGGAATTTGAGGATTCTGCAGATAAATCAGGTGAAAGGCAGACTGGTGGGTTTTGTCTGGTGTTAAAGGGACAGTTGGGTGTCAGCACAGACCGAATCACACTGCCTCCAAGGGAGCGGGCACCTTGTTTATTAGCAGCAGCATGGGACTCACTGGCTTCCTTTATCAGTGTATGAAAGAAGTCCCTCCCACTCTATGAATGTTTTCATTTATTAGTATAGGTAGTTTTTTTCCTTAATAACTATGAATATCTCTGTGAGTGAATTTTATAACTGATATATAAGATTGGGTATGAACTTAAAGCTTTGCCTGGAATTTATTTTATATGTATGCACTGAATGAGTACTAATTTTCCCTGCTTGCTGACTTTACAAGATACTTATATTACATAATAATTCTATTTAATCAGACTTAACTGATCAGATTGCAATATCTTGGAAATGGGGTAAAGGGAAAATTCATGTGTTCATGAGGTTACAGTTTTAACACCTAGTTAAGACTAATTGACATGAGAAAAAATGGAAACTTGTATTCTGTTATTTTGTTAATTCAACAGTGTTACCTAGTTTAAAAGAAACACAATTTTAAAACAGATTTTTAAATTCAGAAATACTGCTTTTGAATATTTTTTAACTCACTCATATATAAACTAATCTGAACAATTTAAAAGTTTCCCTGAAACTTTTTAGTATATGGGGACAACTTGGCAATATCTGTAGGCGTTTTTGGTGTCATACTCTAGGGGGGATGTGACTGGTGTCTTGTGGGTCAAGGCCAGGAATGCTGTTAAAGATGCCACGATGGACAGGACATCATTAACAAAGAGTTCCAGACTCAAGTAACAATAGAGGTAAGATTAATTTCCTCTCATGAATATGAGGAAATGAGTCTGTGAAAGTGTTCCTGAATTAAGTGAAAAGTGTAATATAAAATGTAAATCAGAGCATTCACCCCCATATTTATTCTGGCTCTAGGATCCTCAACTATATCTTGGTTTTCACTGTGTTTTCCTGGTGATGCTCTGATACTTAGACATGGCCCTCTGGCCCAGCTGTAAATAGATTGCTCTGTTTTCTTCCCTTGGACACACTTTCTGCTGTGACTCAGGAAGTACTCAAGTCTGTCCTTAGGGCTTTGGTCTATGTCTCCCATTTCCCTCTTTCTCTTCCATGGCAGGACAGGGCCCCCAAACCCTGAGCATCTTACTTACATTTCTCAAACTAAGAAGAAATTACTCCATTTCCTCCCAGATTCATTGGCATCTACCTCAGTTTCTCCAAAACCCTAGAGTGTGCTTCCATCTCACCTGGCAGGCTATGACATTACATTATATGTAAGGATTCCAGAAACCTTCAAAACAGCAAGCTGCATTCCTGTGTTCCAAATGACCATCTTACTCTATGGTGACTTCTACTTGTCTTCCGTAGAGCTCTACCATTATTCCCGCCAGAGCTAGACCAATAGGCAGACCCAGTCTGTAGAACACCAGCCCTTATATGTTCACTCTGGGTGCATAGGAGTTCTTTCAACTCTGAATCACGCCCAGGTCCCTGGCAACCTTCTTTCTGCTAAGGCTTCTAAATGTTGGTCAGCCTTCTAACGACTTGACAGTCTAGGGACTGTCTGTTGTCAATATATTATTGCTTCCTTGAGTTGGAAATCTTAGGAAGTTGTTTTATTTGGTTTCTTAACCAAGTGAGTTAATCCCAAGATCATTCAAGGCAAAAAGCTTTCTGTTTTATTTTTCAGTCATTTTTTTTCTTATAAACCATAGATTCCAGAATTCTTATTCACCCATTTGCCTGGGCAATCTCAGATGGAAAACAAATAACTGACATCTTCCTCATACAGCTCTTTAGATACCTCCAAACACAACTAATTAAATCATTCCTTGATGTTACCTTCCCTAGGGGAATCAGTCTCATATTGTTTTTACAAATTATGCAAAAAAATTTGTAGAGAGGTTGCTAATTTTCTGCTCATTTTGTCAGGAGAGACCAAAATAGATAGCTGCTTTTCATTATGCTTTAATAATTATTTTCTTAAAGATACCACTAATCTTTAACAAATAGCTAACTTCCTCTATCTCTCTCTCTGTTTCCACATTTCAGTGACTGCCTCCTATTTCCTGCATATTCTTCACTGCTATTTCCTCCATCCTTTTGCAAAATAATCAAAAGCATTGAAAGAGGAAGAAAGAAGAAATGAACATAGAAAAATAAAGAAAAAGTAAAAGAAAGCAAAGTCATCCTAGAAATGAAGAAAGGCAAGAAACAATTCTAATTCTAGAAAAAGACAGGATCTAATAAATATCAATGCTTATAAATTCCAAAAAAAATAGGAAATGCTGCTACCTTGTGCTTTATAAGAACTGGGGGATCAAGTGTGCAAGGAAAGGGGCTGGGGGACGGTATATGACAAAAACACATTACAGGGTGCAGCTGAAGCCATGCTTAGAGGGAAATGATAGATGAAGATGCCTACATTGGAGAAGAAACTTCTCAAATCAGTAACCTAGCTTTCCAACTTAAGAAGCTAGAAAGAGAAGAGCATAATAAACCTAAATCTAACTCACAGAAGGACATAATAAAGAACAGCAGAAACCAATGAAATCAAAAGTTGGTTCTTTGGAAAGATGCACTAAGTTGACAAACCTTTAGCTAGGTGCACCAAGAAAAAAATAAGAGAAGACTCAAGTTACTAAAATCAGGAGTGAAAGAGGGGACATCACCACCTACCTTACAGAAACTAAATGGATAATAAGAGAAGGTATGTGAGCACCTCATGCCCCTGGCCCCCCTGGATATTTCTGAATGTTTGGCTCCCCATAATAGGATGCAGGTTATTGATTTTAATGAGCCCGTGAAGGACATAGAATGTTGTAAGGAAGGGCACTGAATTATGCCTGGGCTGAGTCCATGGATGATCCCTGTAAATTATGACCTCCTCTGAATGACTCTCATTGCCACTGTCATGAGGCATTAAAGAGAAAGAGAGAGGAATCCCGTTGTTCTCCTGAGTGGGCTTCCCACCATCTGGCTTCACTTTCTTTCCATTTTTACGGGACATCACCAGTGAACCTAGCAAGAATGCTTTCACCAACATTGTGAGTTGTCCCTCCCTATTTTTGGTCCTGCACTTACTTTTCTTGAGAGAACAATAATGATTTAGTAAATTTACAGAGTGGTGCAACCATTAGTACAATCCGATTTTGGAACATTTCCATCACCCCACAGAGTTTCATGCCCATTTCCTGCCTCTATGTTTATTCATATGGGTCCCGTGTATTACCTTTCCCCTCATCATCCTGATCTCTGCTGGCTCTTCCACCTCCACATTAACAGCAAAACAAGGGTGTGAACATTACATTGATAGTTTACTCTAAGCCCAACTCTATGCTACTTGGTTTATATTAATCTAATTTTTATATATTTAATCCTTTCTCATCTTAGAAAACCAAAAGAACAAAATGTCAATAACCTCATATAAACAAGCATATGCCTATTTGATATATCTTATGACTGCTCTGCTTCCAGATTCATAAGCTCCTGTCTGCTTTCTCTGCCCTGTTCCTTGCCAGCCATGCTTCCCCCTCAGCCTGGCATCTGCCCCACCCGACCCCACCCTTTTCCTCGCTCTTGCTGAGGTTAGCAGTGATGTTACAATAACAAACCCAGCTGACACATCAGTCTGTATCTTTAGCTCCTGGTTTCATGGAGGGTCTCCTAAGTGCCAAGCACTATGCAGGTGCTCAGAATAGAAAGCAGAGGAAGGGATGGTCCCTGCCTTTAAGTAGCTTGTAGTGTGGTGGGGAGACAAGCCACTGAAGAGAAGATACTCAGGCAGAGTGCTAAGAGCAATGAGGGATGTGTGCACATAGGGTCAGGTGGAGGTGCAAGGCATTGTTATGCTTGTATTAGGTGTTACTGGGTGTAAAGTTCAAGAAGGAGGTGGAAGACAAGCAAGTTCTGAGGTAGGCAAGAGCTGACTCACAGTGAGTTCTGCAGACCGCGTCAGAGGCAGGGAATCTGCGTGCAGCTCAGCTAGGGACTCTTGCTTGGGTTTCTTACTGGGCTGAAATCAAGGTGTCCGCTGTGGCTGGGGTCTCATCTCAAGGCTCCTCTGGCAGAGGATATTCTTCCAAACTCATTCTCATGGTTTGGCAGGATTCAGTTTCTCTCAGGGCCTCAGTTCCTTGCTGGCTGTTGGCCGGTGGCCACCCTCACTTCCTTGCCAATGGGCCTTTCCATAGGGCAGCTCTCAATACGGCAATTGCTTCTCAAAATGGAGGTGTATAGCCAGAGAAGTAGTGAGAATGCCAGGCTGGGAGAGCCTGAGAGAAATGACAGTGGTGGTGACTGTGAAGAAGTGGTGGGACCCTCTAAAGGGGGCGGCCATTTCTCCCATCCAGTCTGTTGGTGCCCAGTGGGAGTGTGTGCCCGACATTGCAGGGCGTCTCATTCTCAAGTTCAGCTGGAAGTGTGAATTTTTATGTGAAATCATCCAGCTTTAAATGTTGGCAACAAATTACAAAATGTGTTTAGTATTGTGTGGGTGAATCAAAACACACCTGAAGGCCAGGTCTGCTTCCCACCCTTGCAGCCACCTGTTGGTGACATCTCCTTTCTGCCTTGCTTATCATCTTTGGAGGAGACGGTAAGTGTCCAGGAAGTGTTGCCAGTGTTTTTCTGGGGACAGAAGAGAAAAGCTGGCCTTTTCCTCTGTCCTCACTTAATTTGGGACCAGACCCTCAGTTTCATTCAACAGACCAGACTTAATATTTGTCAAAGTCATGTTCACAATATGGAGCTGGCATAGAAAACAAAGAATCTGGGGGAGGATATTTTATTTTTACTGCAGTACACTTTATTACTGCCCTTTTAATTTAGTGAATTACATGGTATTATTCTCTGCATCTTCCCTGCTCCTCAAAGAAAAGTGGTCATTGGTGTCTTCACTCGCCTCTTACAGAACACCTTTTTAGAAGAGGAAATTCTGTAAGATATTTTTGAAAACCCATAAGATAGATCATTGCATGCCATATTCAGTGTATTTGGTCCTTGGAATCATTGTACTCAATCATTAACATAAAATTCAACTAACGATGCAATAAATTCTAAAAATCATTTAGATAGATAAGATGGATGTTTTTCATGTTGTTGTATTGGTTTAACCATGGGAAGACATTGCCAGGGTCTCATTGGATGGAAGAAAGGAGGAACTAAATGTGCTTTAGCAAAATCAAGCAAAAAAAAAATCTGAGGAAGGGTGACTTTAGAAACTAATTCTGTCTGAATATTTTACCTAATTTATTGATTTCACTTGTTCCAGAAAACTCTAGTGTGAGCAAAACATATTATCAAACACACTAAGGCCAGTGGTGAAGTGTGTGGATGACTCATATTGTTTACTCTGTCTAGAGGAAGATGGGAGGTCTTTTTTGACTTGCAAATTTCCTATTGCATTTCAATGAAGGGGAAAGAAACACTAGTTATCTTCAAAAATGGAAAAGCAAAATATCAGTGTATAAAAAAGAAGAGAATATGTTCAGTTCCTGTATTTCAGTTTTGTGAGATTGGGTTGGATAAATATGCTGGGAGAAATTTGCATTTTATTGCACATAAAACAACTGGGCACAACAAATGCAGAATATAAAAAGAAGTCAACAATTGGCCTTTGACAATTGTATGTATCTTGGAGTGTAGTTAAATCTCAGTGTCATTCAGAGTGCAGGTCTCACCCTTATGCATGTATTGACTGCACAGAAATCAAGTTTACATGCAGTTGTATGCAATGCAGTGTGCACCATTTAAGACAGTTCAAAGAGACGGTGTACCTACAGAATTGGCTTTTCCCCCACATCCTTCCATGATGAGAAAAATTGTCCCTGATGTTGCACGTGCCATTTCAGAGATCAAGGGGGAACCCCTGGAACATAACTACTGATTGAAGCAGTTCCATTTTCACTGGGGGGCCATCGATGCCTGGGGCTCCGAGCACACCGTGGACAGCAAATGTTACCCAGGGGAGGTATGTTGAGAAGCTGGGGAACAGTGACAACTGTGCAGAAGTGGGAATAGTTCTGAGTTTCTAGTTCTAAGAAAGTATCAGGAGGAGTTGGGTGGTTCCTATAAATGCTAAATAGCTCTCTCGGGCATATTTGATTATTCCCAGTTTATACATGTAAAAATGATAACTGCCCTCATCTCAAATAATACAGCAGAAATGAACCTTAAGATCCAGAAATGGCATTCTTCCAGAATTCTAAGAGAGACTCAAATCATACCCTAAAGTAATAACCCAGGCAACAGTGCAGGACCACCCGATGGGGTTAATCCGAGTGAGAGATGCTGGGAGCCGACATGAAGGCTGGGGCAATAGAAATAGAAAGAAAGGACAAGATTTAACAAGGATTTCTGAAAAGCAACAGGACTTGGAGGCAGGGTCATATTCAGGAGAGGAGTGGAGAGGAAGAAGTTAACCATGACCTTGAGGGTCTCACTCGAGAGGCAGGGTGATCGTGCATTCACGAATGACAGACAAGGAATGACTTGTATGGAAAAATAGGGCACACAGAAGGAAATAGAATTTCTTCTTAACAACTTTTCCCCTAATTTAGTTTTAAATGTTACCTTAAAAAAGAAACACATTTTAAGTGGTTGTCCCTTAAGGAAATTTGGCTTCACCTCCTGCCTAATTCCCATAGAGAGAATCTAGTTCTCTCATTATAAACATCGCTCCTTCAGATGCAAATGGATTTTGGCTTTGGTGGTTTCGTGCAAATCAGGATGGGAATGGACAAATGTTGCTCCCTCACTGAAATGTTACTGCACTATAATTTTATTTGTTATCAAATAAATCCCTCTACTCCAAAGTAACATTAATTGCTGCTCCTACGTACATTTCTTCTCTCGTTTTGTACCATATTGTCATATGCTTTTTTCAGTGGCTTTATTTCAGGTGAGGAATCACATGAAAGCATCATATGTTGAGAAAGGCTGTGTGTTCTGGAGCAATCCTATACGATCATGTGTCAAACGATCTTTTAATGGTGTTTCAGCTGCACTTGGTGCATTGGAATGCAGCCAAATTTGAAGACTTTGAGGCTGCAGCACTGGCAGAAAACAGTTTGGCTGTGATAGGAGTATTTTTAAAGGTAAAAATAAATCTTATCAACTTTATGTGCTATATTCTAGGGTGAGATACAATACTGCAACACTAAGTTGTAAGAGTATTGGGATAACAATAAGCAATAGTTAAAATACAAGATTGTTATGAATATATTTCAAATGATAGAAAAATGCACAGTCCAACAGAGCAGTCACAAGTCACGGCAGCCATTGAGCAATTGACATATGGCTATTTTGTGGAACAATTTTTAATGTTAATTAATTTCAATTTCAATTTAGGAACTTATAGTTAAATGGAGCAGGGGCACCTTTCCCTACAGGCACATTGAGCCTGTCAGCAAACAGCCTGCTCATTTGTTCTGTGTCTAATTTAATTCAGTGATATTTGTAACATTCTAAATTACCAGTTTCAGTGTAGTCTAAATACTATAGTTGGCTTGTTTTTAGGTAATCAAATTAGGTGTCTGATTTTAATTCACATTCTGTTTCAGTTTCAAAAGTGAGATGTCAATTGTTTTTGACATTTTCTCCTTTTCTCATGGCTGCTTCTTTAGCTCAGCAAACATTGTAATGAGCTACAGAAATTGGTGGATACTTTGCCATCAATTAAGCATAAGGTAATATTTTTTTTCCTAAATCAGTTGAAATACATTTTATGGTTCAGTGTCAGAGTGCAGACACTAACGAGGCACTCTGAATTGGGAAATGTAATTAAACACACTCTAATTCAGTTTCTTTTGAAAACTGCCTTAGAAGACAGTTGCCATTTACGATGCTTCTGTTGAGAGAGGCTCTGGCCCTGTGACGCCTTGCAGGGGACAGAAGTGACTCTGTTGGTGGCACTGACTGCTGTGGTTTTGCTACCATGTCACTGAGCACCCGGGCACTCAGGAATGTAATGCTATCTCTTCCTCTGCCCCTGACATCTGCTCCTTTGAAGTCCTTGTGGAAACACTCAAAGCAGCCTTTTTGACTCACCTACCCTCCAGCAGGTGGGGAGCAGAGAAAAGTTTGACAGCAGCTCGCCTTGTCCAGCTTCGAAAAATTATCCATATCCTTCAGGATGGATACTTTGTCCAAATACTGAGCTTAACTCTTCAATATTCAGAATCCCAAGGCATGTGATAAGATGCTCCACATCACTAATCAACACTGAAACGCAAATCAAGGCCACAGTGAGATATCACCTCACACTAGTCAGAATGGCCACTGTCCAAAAGACAAATAACAAGTGTTGGTGAGGATGTGGAGAAAAGGGAACCCTCCTACACCGTTGGTGGGAATGTCAATTGGTGCAGCCACTGTGGAAAGCAGTATGAAGATTTCTCAGAACACTAAAATTAGAAATATTATACAACCCAGTAATTCTACTCCTAGGAATTTACTGGAAGGAAACACAATCTCTGATTTGAAAAGATATATGGACCCCTATGTTTATTGCCACATTATTTACAATAGCCAAGATACAGAAGCAACCTAAGTGTCCATCAATAGGTGAATGAATAAAGATGTGGTACCTATACACAATGGAATATTATTCAGCCCTAAGAAAAAGAAAGAAATTCTGCTACTGGGACAACATGGATGGAGCTAGAGGGTATTATGCTCAGTGAAATAAGCCAGGAGGAGAAAGACAAATACCAGATGATTTCACTTACATGTGGAATCTAAAAACAATACATAACAAAATGAACAAAACAGCAGTAGGCTCATAGACACTGAGAAGTGACTGGTGGTTACCATGGTGGAGGTGTTGGGTAAGGGGGATAAAAGGCACAAAATCTCAATCATAACATACATTAGTCACAGGGATGAAAGTACAATACAGAGAATATAGTCAATAATTCTAAAAAATAAAAAAATCCCTAAGGGGCTGCTCCCTGGGAGGAGTCCCTATGCTTTTTCTTCCCCTCTCCTCCCCATCAGTCTCCTGCTGCCACCCTCCACCCCACCTCTTTCCCTCTCTTTCCCTGTCCCTGTCTTTTCCTGTCTCTCTTTCTCCTGGTAGGCTAGAATTCTGGCTTCTAATTTGCAGTGCATTTTATTTTTATTTATTTATTTATTTATTTATTTTTATTTTGGTATCATTAATCTACAATTACATGAAGAACATTATGTTTCTTGGTTCCCTCCTTCACCAAGTCCCCCCTACATACCCCTTCACAGTCAGTGTCCATCTGCGTAGTAAGATGCTGTAAAATCACTACTTGTCTTCTCTCTACTGCACAGCCCTCCCCATGTCCCCCACGCACTATACATGCTAAACATAATGCCCTTGTTCTTTTTCCTCACCCTTATCCCTCCCTTCCCTCCCATCCTCCCCAGTCCCTTTCCCTTTGGTAACTATTAGTCCATTCTTGGGTTCTGTGATTCTGCTGCTGTTTTGTTCCTTCAGTTTTCCTTTGTTATTATACTCCACATATCAGTGAAATCATTTGGTACTTGTCTTTCTCCACCTGGCTTATTTCACTGAGCATAATACCCTCTAGCTCCATCCATGTTGTTGCGAATGGTAGGATCTGTTTTTTTCTTATGGAAGAGTAATATTCCATTGTGTATATGTACAACATCTTCTTTATCCATTCATCTACTGGTGGACATTTAGGTTGCTTCCATATCTTGGCTATTGTAAATAGTGCAGTGATAAACATAGGGGTGCATCTGTCTTTTTCAAACTGGAGTGCTGCATTCTTAGGGTAAAATCCTAGGAGTGGAATTCCTGGGTCAAATGGTATTTCTATTTGAGCATTCTGAGGAACCTCCATACTGCTTTCCACAATGGTTGAACTAATTTACATTCCCACCAGCAGTGTAGGAGGGTTCCCCTTTCTCCACAGCCTCGCCAACATTTGTTGTTGTTTGTCTTTTGGATGGCAGCCATCCTTACTGGTGTGAGGTGATATCTCATTGTGGTTTTAATTTGCATTTCTCTGATGATTAGCAATGTGGAGCATCTTTCCATGTGCCTGTTGGCCATCTGGATTTCTTCTTTAGATAACTATCTATTCAGCTCCTCTGCCCATTTTTTAATTGGATTATTTGCTTTTTGTTTGTTGAGGTGTGTGAGCTCTTTATATATTTTGGATGTCAACCCTTTATCAGATCTGTCATTATGAATATATTCTCCCATACTGTAGGATACCTTTTTGTTCTATTGATGGTGTCCTTTGCTGTACAGAAGTTTTTTGGCTTAATATGGTCCCACTTGTTCATTTTTGCTTTTGTTTCCCTTGCACAGGGAGTTACGTTCATGAAGAAGTCACTCATGTTTATGTCCATGAGATTTTTGCCTATGTTTTTTTCTAAGAGTTTTATGGTTTAATGACTTACATTCAGGCCTTTGATCCATTTCGAATTTAGTTTTGTGTATGGGGTTAGACAGTGATCCAGTTTCATTCTCTTACATGTAGCTGTCCAGTTTTGCCAGCACCATCTGTTGAAGAGACTGTCATTTCCCCATTGTATGTCCATGGCTCCTTTATCATATATTAATTGACCATAAATGTTTGGGTTAATATCTGGGGTCTCTATTCTGTTCCACTAGTCTGTGGCTCTGTTCTTGTGCCAGTACCAAATTGTCTTGATTACTGTGGCTTTGTAGTAGAGCGTGAAGTTGGGGAGCAAGATCCCCCCTACTTTATTCTTCATTCTCAGGATTGCTTTGGCTATTCGGGGTCTTTGATGGTTCCATATGAATTTCTGAACTATTTGTTCCAGTTCATTGAAGAATGCTGTTGGTAATTTAATAGGGATTGCATCGGATCTGTATATTATCACAGCACTATTTACAATAGCCAAGAAATGGAAGCAACCTAAGTGTCCATCAGTAGATGAATGGATAAAGAAGATGTGGTACCATATTCACAATAGAGCATTATTCAGCCATAAGAAGAAAACAAATCCTACCATTTGCAACAACATGGATGGAGCTAGAGGGTATTATGCTCAGTGAAATAAACCAGGCGGAGAAAGACAAGTACCATATGATTTCACTCATATGTGGAGTATAAGAACAAATAAAAACTGAAGGAACAAAACAGCAGCACAATCACAGAACCCAAGAATGGACTAATGGTTACCAAAGGGACAGGGACTGCAGGAGGGGTGGGAAGGGAGGGATAAGGGCAGGGAAAAAGAAAGGGGGCCTTATGATTAGCATGTATAAGGTGGGGGGTGCATAGGGAGGTATGTGCAACACAGAGAAGACAAGTAGTGAGTCTTCAGCATCTTACTACGCTGATGGACAGTGACTGTAATGGGGTTTGTGGGGGGGGACTTGGTGAAGGGGGCAGTCTAGTAACCATAATGTTCTTCATGTAATTGTAGATTAATGATAATAAAATGAATTAAATAGAATGTTAACTGTCATCTATAATCTTAGTTGTCTATAATGTTACTACTCAGTGTTACTAACCCTTGTCAATATAAATATATGTAATTTTTTTAACAAAATGGAATCATTGTGTATATATGGTTTTGTTGCTCCTTTTTGTCAGTGATGTGTGGAACATTTTACAGATAATAAACATTATCTTCAATATCTTTAATGGTTATGTACTAGTCCATTTTATAGATGAAATGTAACTTACTATTGGTACTTGGGCTGTTTCTAATCTTTGGAATTAGCCAAATAAAAACAGACTGGAAGTCCTTGGACACGTTCCTAATGAATGAGGCTGTATGTGCCATTTGCTAGTACAGTTACTGTGTTGGGCACTTGCCCCTGGCCACGGTCCTGCCTCTGTGGCTCTACTTGGCCTGAAGTCTTTGATCCAAACAAATTTTCACGTGTTTACCTACTGTGCCTCAGGCTGTCCTCTGCGTAGCTACAGTGCCCTGACTGAGTGAAGAGGAATGTTGTGAACAGATTTTTCAGCTGGCTTAAAGTCAAGTGTTCCATAACAGAGTTGTTCAGAATGCCAAGGGGCTATTGATTGATGCTATAGGAATTTTAGGGAACAAGTCCTTGATTTAGGATTGCTCCTTTTATATTGAGCTGCGCTGTCCAATATGTCAGCCACTAGCCACACTTGGCCATTTAAATCTAAATCTAAATACACTAAAATCAAAATTAAATTAAGAATTCACTCCCTTAGCTGCACTGGCCACATTTCAACTGCTCAGTAGCCCTATGTGGCTTGGGGCTACCATAATGAACCATGCAGAGGACATTTCCATCATCGCAGAAAGTTCTAATGGATGGTACTGGGGTGCATACCTCTGCCTGTTTAGACATCCACATGCATTGCCTTGTCCACAATTCCCAGGTGTGGTGAGCAATCAAGAATACATTGTTAATGGGCCAGTTAAATCTTGAAAGAACAAAACATTTTTCATGTTGGTACTGTATGCATCAGGCCTTTATTATCCTGTAGTCTAGCTCTTTTTCCTTCTTAAAGATGAGGTTCCTGAGAATCAAAGATGAAGTAACTCATCCTTGGCAAAAGGCTAATATGTGGGGGCAAGGCCTTTAACCCCCCAACCCCCCATCTTTGGTTCCTAAGTGTTCTGCTGGTTTTACTGCTTCCTACTACTCTCCTCTTTGGTGAAGGCATTCTTACCCAGAAATAAGTTCTTCTGTATCCAATTTTAGACAGATGTTTCAGAGTTGAAAAAATGAATGTAATTTATTCATAAAGTAAAGTTGTTATTCCATTGAAATTATTTATCCTTCCTGCTTCTATTTCTAGCTTGAGCAATTTCGGACCTTGCTTTTCACTTCTGAGGGGAAGAAAGAGAAAAGGATGGTGGACAACTTCCATCCGCTTCAGCCCCTCATGAATCGCACTGTCCGCTCATCTTTCCATCACGATTATGTACAGAATATACAAGCAAAACCCAAGCCATCAACAAGCCAAGCGACCCCAAGTGGCATTTTGCTTTAATACATGCAAACTTTTTAAAAGTTGTTAACTGGACTATCCCAAACACCTGCATTTAATAGTAATTATAGATGTGCATTTCTCGGTATGGCAGTGCTCCTTCAGTCTTTGAGGAAAGCCTTTTGGTAAACTAATTGTTCCTTCTATTAATAATGGTGTTTTATCACTGAGGCAGCAACTAGAGACACAAGTTTCTTTTACAGCAACTTGTTGGTAATTGCAATGTCTTTTTATGTCTGACAGTTTTGAGCTATATTTTTATGTTTATCAATTAGTTATAACTATAGAGTTCTAAGTAGGGACAATAATCAAATTATTTAACAACTGGTAAGGCACAGACACTGACCATCCAGAATGCAGGCCTTTCAGAAACAGCACCCGGGCCCAGACTGGTACTTCCTGGCTGAACATTGGCCATGGTTTTAGGTATATTTCATTGCAAAACATGAATGTGTTTCTTTTATAAAGCCTTCTCAATGAGTAAATTTGCCTCCATCTTTAGTTGTCATTACTAGACATGATATGCCTACTTATTTACTATCAGTTTATGATACAGAAAAAATATTTTGTAATCCTAAGAAAACAGGATCTACTTATATTCGGAAATCCTTTTGCAAGTACCGAAAGATCAGATATTTTTAAGGTTTGATAATGTAGAAAGTATATGCAGAACATTTTAGAGAAAATGCTTGAAGAGTCTAGAACTTAAAATTCTTTCATGATATATCACAGAAATATTTTTCAAAAGACTAGTAATATAATAGTCTATACTTTATAGTATTATTTTATATTGTTTATGCATTATTTCGTAAAATATGGTAATATTTTCTACAATGACAGAACTATCTTAAGTGCTATTTAAGATGGTCTGAACTTTATTTCATTAGCTGAGGTTCTGTACAAGGTAGGTGATCAGTATAAATCCCCTGATATATACAGTGGTTTATAAGACTTTTGCTACAGTAATAGAGGAAGTTGTCAGATAAGCCAAAATCTGGATAATTTTACATATTCTGAGGGATCCATGACACTGTTGCCCTTGTTTGTAAATATCTTGGCTAATATAGGATAATTGCCTATAAGTCTGTGTCCAAACTCAATATTCCATTTACTAGTAATTTATCTTTCATTAATATACTAGTCATCTCTCCAAGAATGAACTAGTGGTTACCAAAGGGGAGGGGTGTGGGAGGGTGGGTGGGGAGGGAGGGAGAAGGGGACTGAGGGGTATTATATTTAGTACACATGGTGTGGCGGATCATGGGGAGAACAGTGTATCACAGAGAAGGCACATAGTGGATCTCTGGCAACTTGCTGCACTGATGGACAGTGACTGCATTGGGGTAAGGGTGGGACTTGATAATATGGGTAAATGTAGTAACCATGTTTTTTCATGTGAAACCTTCATAAGAGTGTATATCAATCATACCTTAATAAAAAAATTAAAAATATATATATATATATACTAGTCATTTGGTCTGCAATATAGGGTTGGATGAATATACTGAATACTACTGAGCTGTACAGTGAAAAAAGTTAAGATGGTAAATTTTACATAATGTATATTTTACCACAACTAAAAATAATTCAGTAGAAAAAAAAAGTTAGGGTTGAAGTTGTATGTGTAAGTTTGGGGGAAATATCTGCTTTTATAAAAGGATGGGGGTGAAG
Source organism: Manis pentadactyla (assembly GCF_030020395.1). Classification (NCBI taxonomy): domain Eukaryota; kingdom Metazoa; phylum Chordata; class Mammalia; order Pholidota; family Manidae; genus Manis; species Manis pentadactyla. The sequence continues at coordinate 10,896,640 of NC_080038.1, forward strand.
GCATTTGCTCTTAAAGGGAAGCACACATGCCCTAGGAGATGAATTCTTAAGAAGATAAATGTAGGGGGAAAAAGTTTGTTACCTTTACGTAACTGATCTGTTTCAAACCATAGTTATCTTTAAAAGGGTAAACACACAGCATATCTATTGTCCAGGGTATGCAGGCTTCCCTCCCAGGCCTCTTGCAAGCTCTTGGTACAAAATTCTCTTGCAGCAACTCTTCCGTGTTGGAGTGAGAACCAATGTATAGAATGCCCAACTTGCCCTTGTATTTTTTCTTTTTTCTTTTTGCCCTTGTATCTTAAGAGATACAAAGGATGTGTGCATTTGCCACTCACAATTTACTTATACCCGGCGTTCTGGGGTAATTATTAACAGCACCCTCACCCGTGTGTTGGTTTGCATGATAAATTCTTGGTCACCTCTGCTGAGGCTATGGAAACTGCTTTGGGGGTGTGGGTTCTTTCCTGTCTTAGTCATATGGCCCTCCATGGGGTGCTGTAGATCCCCTGCTACTGACATACCCTAACAAGAAACTGTGTCTTTTATGCTTCCAGAAGTGTTTACTTGTAACTTCCCTGACATGAATGGGGAAAATGGGCATGAGGTCTGTCCAGGAGCATGAGAAAGCATTTTGTCTTAAAATTGCTGCTTATCCACTATTTACAATAGCCAAGAAATGGAAGCAACCTAAGTGTCCATCAGTAGATGAATGGATAAAGAAGATGTGGTACATATACACAATGGAATATTATTCAGCCATAAGAAGACAAATCTTACCATTTGCAACAACATGGATGGAGCTAGAGGGGATTATGCTCAGTGAAATAAGCCAGGCAGAGAAAGACAAGTACCAAATTATTTCACTCATATATGGAGTAGAAGAACAAAGAAAAACTGAAGGAACAAAACAGCAGCACAATCACAGAACCCAAGAATGGACTAACAGTTACCAAAGGGAAAGAGACTGGGGAGGATGGGTGGGAAGGGAGAGATAAGGGCGGGAAAAAAGAAAGGGGGCCTTACGATTAGCATGTGTAATGTGTGTGGGGGCACGGGGAGGGCTGTGCAACACAGAAGACAAGTATTGATTCTACAGCATCTTACTATGGTGATGCACAGTGACTGTAATGGGGCTTGTGGGGGGGGACTTGGTGATGGGGGGAGTCTAGTAAACATAATGTTCCTCAAGTAATTGTAGATTAATGATACCAAAATAAAAAAATTGCTGCTTATCTTCATTAAGTAATATAATAAAACCCTTTCTTTACAATATAAGTGTTTGTTGAATAACTTTTTCTTCCTATTAGCTTTTTTGAGTATGTAAGATGTCTGTAAAATTAGTAAGACATCCTTTGCCATGTAGATCAGAAAGTGACTGGAGAACTCCAAAGGGATTTATTAAAGAAGCAGGAATGGAAAGAACCACCCAGTACTCCTCACTCACCTCTTTCTATCCAACCAATGCACAATTTGCTGATATCACTGGTAGGGCAAGCTGCTAGCTGCTTTCTACTTTTCCAGGGCTACCTGAGCCAGGGAAAATTTGGCTATTCTAAAACCAGGCACCCACCTCAAAGACATTTAAGAAGATGCCATTCCTTTGCTTGCTAGGGGACACATTCTTTTGGCACACATGATATTTAGCAAAAATACAGGATTGCAATCACTTTAGGTATCTTCTGTCTCACTAGAAGAATCAACATTGTTTACTTGATACCTATTCTACATTTTTTATTGCCTTTTTAATTAAATTTTTTTGGTTCCTTCATGTAAAACAATTGATTAAAAATGGATATAGTTCATTTAAGCAAATAAGCTCTAATTTTACCACATGATTAGTAGGTATAAACAATACTGGCTACCTTGCAAATAAATAGTAACACATTCTTATTGTTAGGTACTGAATGTTTGTGTTTCCCCACAATTCCTATGTTGAAACCTAACCCCCAGTGTGATGGTATCAGGAGGTGGGGTCTTTAGCAGGTACGTAGGTCATGAGGGTAGAGTCCTTATGAGGGGTCCAGTGGCCTTATAAAAAGACCCCAGAGAGCTTCCTCACTCCATCTACCATGTAAAGATACAGTGAGAAGACGACCATCTATGAATCAGTAAGGAGGTACGGTACTCACCAGACACCGAAACTGCTGGCACCTTGATCTTGGACTTCCCAGCCTCCAAAACTGTGAGAAAGAAATTTCTGTTGTTTACAAGCCTGTCTTTGACATATTGTTATTGCACCCAAATGGACTAAGACACTTGTCCCGTCCCCATGTGCATTTTGAGTCCTACTTTTTAATTCAATTACTCTTCAGAAATGGTACTTTGATTTGGGTTCTAGGTGGGGATGACAGCTCTGCTACTATTTCTTCTCAAGCCACAAGCAGTTGAGCTTATAACTAGACAAAAGAATCAAGTAATAAGAATGATCACTGGATAGTTCTTCCTACAAAGAGAACTTTTATCAGTTGTACAAATATAGATTTGCATGCATTTGTATATTAATGTGCATTCATAAGTATTTTATCTTGCTATTTGGGGTTATAAGTGTAATCTGGAAAATATTTAAAGCCCTTGGCTTAGCAATGAGGGTTAGAGAGTACTTGAGACCTGACTTTATGTCTGTGAATAAATTTGGTGACTATAGTGAAATTAATGTTAGGCAAGAAATGAAGTCTTTCCTAAGAATTTCTGCATTGACCATTCAACGAATCTACTACCATTGTCCTACTAGAGCAAGAAAAAAGCAAATTAATTGAAAGAGTGCCAACCTGGCATTCAGAGAGTACTTTTTCCTTGCTCTCCCTTTATGTTTGTAATAAATGAAAAATACATCTTTGGATCATTCTTTAGTCATTTTATAATAACTAAGACTTGTATTTAGTAACGGCATTATCTATTACATCACTGCTATGAGTAAAATATTTTCTTTAACTTTTTAAAGATAATCAGCTATTTTCTACTGACAACGTAAAATAAAAATTTAGGCATTTCCCATGGGGGGAATAAACAGAAATATACATATTTGAGAATAAGTAGATGTTGTATTTCAGGCACCAAGAAAAACAGAAAATACATGTTATGTTGCAAAATAAGGATAACTGTTCTAGTTATGAGACCATCATAGTAGAATGTATCTTTACATTGAATTTTTACATACCTTATTTTTATCTTATGATTTATTGAATTTAAATGATGGTGACTATACTTTGGAAATGGAATTGGGTTTAAACTTGTAGGGGACGACCTTTGTCTTCCCCCAAGTCTGAACGCAGCACGGGAAAGCACCAGCTTGAGAACGACTGGTGCTGTCCTTGTAAGTTATCAGCCCACAACAACATATCTTGTCCTCCAAGATGAGCCAAGACGCCTCACACTGAAAATAGGGAGACCTTGAGGACGTGTGAAAACACCGCTCCTGCTTACTAGGCAGCTTCTAAGAAAATCAACAAGATGTTCTGGCCTGTCCCCCCTGAGAAGGGAAAGACGGTTATAGCACTTGGCTGAGGTCCAAGAAAGGCAGTATAAAAATAAAGGTGCTGCGCCACATGGGGGTTGCAGCCATTGTCTGCCTATTTGTCTGTGTTGTCCTGTGTTTTTTGTTCTCTCATTTCACCTGAGAAAACACTAAACGAGGGGCACACTACAAAACTAACTTCTGTAATGAAATTAACTTGACCAATTCAAGCTTGTTCATAAAAATGAATTCAGTGATTAACTGTTAAAGATAAATGTTTAACTCCTGTAAAAGGAGATTGACATTCATTTTCAAATCAAAATAAAATAAAATCTGAGTCTGAATTCTTTTTTAATTAGGAGTATCTTCTTAGAAGACATTACTTACTGTTCTGACATGAAAGTCTGGTCTGATTTGTAAGAAATGGAACAGCAACCCAAACACAGATGCTTTCAGAATGGCAGCAATTCTCAGCATAAGTTCTGGTCACAGGAACCAGCAAAATTGGTGATTTGCACAGCTACACTTTGTGCCACTTGCCATTATCTATAGTTAGGGGCTATAACTGCCAAGTGTCCACCTTTAGGGAGTTTAAGATATAGTGCAAGAAGCAGACTTGTGAAGGCAACATAGTACAATATAGTGTGTTAGATGTTATAAAAGGTGATGAAGGAGGCGGAGCCAACATGGCGGTGTGAGTAGGACAGTGGGAATCTCCTCCCAAAAACATAGATACTTTTGAAAATACAACAAACACAACTAGCCCTAAAAGAGAGACCAGAAGACGCAGGACAGTGGCCAGACTGCAGCTACACCAGCGAGAACCCAGCGACTGGTGAAAGGGGTGAGATACAAGCCCCGGCCCGGCGGGACCTGAGCGCCCCTCCCCCCAGCTCCCGGCGGGAAAAGAGCAGGCAGAGCTGGAGGGAGATGGAGCCCAGGACTGCCGAACACCCAGCCCCAGCCATCCGGGCCAGAGCGCAGACACAGTACATGCCCAGGGGGCCCTGGATACTGGGGGAACAGGGCAGTAAGACCTCTGAGCGGGTGCTGAAGCTGATGCCCCTGTGAGAAAGAAAAGCGGGGGCTTTTTGAAAGTCTTAAAAGGACAGGGACTTAACAGCTTGACGGAAACAACCCAGGTCACAGTACAGCAGCTGGAAATTACAGGGAAAACCGGGTGCACTAACCCCCTGGGCAACAGCTCTGAGACCCCTCACGGAGTTAAACAGTCAAGCAGCCCCCCCATCCATTACCCCACCGGGCGCTGCGAAAGCAGAGAAGCAGCCTGAGACAAATTCCGCCCACAGAAAGGGAAATTTCTCCCTTCCGGCCAGGCAAGACACAAAGACCCACTCTACACGCAATTACCCAACACAAGCCACTAGGGGTCGCAGTTGTCCCAGTAAAGAAAGGCCAGTAGCAAGTGAAAATTTTGGCCCTCCCAGCTGACAGTCAATAGCACCTGTTAACATGAAAAGGCAAAAAAATATGATCCAGACAAGACTAACCCAGACAGCTTCAGCATCTGCTACATCTTCCCCTGAGAAGGAATCTGGGGAGATAGATTTAGCCAGTCTACCTGAAAAAGAATACAAAACAAAAGTCATAACCATGCTGATGGACTTGCAGAGAAATATGCAAGAACTAAGGAAGGAGAATTCAGAAATAAAACAAGCTCTGGAAGGACTTCAAAACAGAATGGACGAGATGCAAGAGACCATTAATGGACTAGAAAACAGAGAACAGGAACGCAGAGAAGCTGATGCAGAGAGAGATAAAAGGATATCCAGGAATGAAAGAATTTTAAGAGAGCTGAGTGACCAAACGAAAAGGAACAATATAAGAATTATAGGTATCCCAGAAGAAGTAGAGGGAGAAAAGGGGATAGAAAATGTCTTTGAAGAAATAATTGCTGAAAATTTCCCCAAACTAGGGGAAGAAATGGCCTCTCAGACCACAGAGGTACACAGAACTCCCATGACAAGGGATCCAAGGAGGGCAACACCAAGACACATAATAATTAAAATGGCAAAGATCAAAGACAAGAACAAAGTATTACAGGCAGCCAGAGAGAAGAAAAAGGTTACCTACAAAGGAAAACCCATCAGGCTATCATCAGACTTCTCAACAGAAACCCTACAGGCCAGAAGAGAATGGCATGATATACTTAATGCAATGAAACAGAAGGGCCTCGAACCAAGACTACTGTATCCAGCACGAATATCATTTAAATATGAAGGAGGGATTAAACAATTCCCAGACAAGCAAAAGTTGAGGGAATTTGCCTCCCACAAACCACCTCTACAGGGCATCCTACAGGGACTGCTCTAGATGGGAGCACTCCTAAAAAGAGCACACAACAAAACACCCAAGATATGAAGAAGGGAGGAGGAGGAATAAGAAGGGAGAGAAATAAAGAATCATCAGACTGTGTTTATAATACCTCAACAAGCGAGTTAAGTTAGACAGTAAGACAGTAAAGAAGCTAACCCTAAACTTTTGGTAACCACAAACTTAAAGCCTGCAATGGCAATAAATTCATACCTTTCAATAATCACCCTAAATGTAAATGGACTGAATGCACCAATCAAAAGACACAGAGTAATAGAATGGATAAAAAAGAAAGATCCATCCATATGCTGCTTACAAGAGACTCACCTCAAACCCAAAGACACGCACAGACTTAAAGTCAAGGGATGGAAAAAGATATTTCAAGCAAACAACAGAGAGAAGAAAGCAGGTGTTGCAATTCTGGTATCAGACAAAACAGACTTCAAAATAAAGAAAGTAACAAAAGACAAAGAAGGACATTACATAATGATAAAGGGCTCAGTCCAACAAGAGGATATAACCATTATAAATATATATGCACCCAATACAGGAGCACCAACATACCTGAAACAAATATTAATAGAACTAAAGGAGGAAATAGAATGCAATGCATTCATTCTAGGAGACTTCAACACACCACTCACTCCAAAGGACAGATCCACCAGACAGAAAATAAGTAAGGACACAGAGGCACTGAACAACACACTAGAACAGATGGACCTAATAGACATCTACAGAACTCTACATCCAAAAGCAACAGGATACACATTCTTCTCAAGTGCACATGGAACATTCTCCAGAATAGACCACATACTAGGACACAAAAAGAGCCTCAGTAAATTCCAAAAGATTGAAATCCTACCAACCAACTTTTCAGACCACAAAGGCATTAAACTAGAAATAAACTGTTCAAAGAAAGCAAAAAGGCTCACAAACACATGGAGGCTAAACAACGCGCTCCTAAATAATCAATGGATCAATTACCAAATCAAAATGGAGATCCAGCAAAATATGGAAACAAATGACAACAACAACACTAAGCCCCAACTTCTGTGGGACACAGCAAAAGCAGTCTTAAGAGGAAAGTATATAGCAATCCAAGCATATTTAAAAAAGGAAGAGCAATCCCAAATGAATGGTCTAATGTCACAATTATCGAAATTGGAAAAAGAAGAACAGATGAGGCCTAAGGCCAGCAGAAGGAGGGACATAATAAAGATCAGAGAAGAAATAAATAAAATTGAGAAGAATAAAACAATAGCAAAAATCAATGAAACCAAGAGCTGGTTCTTCGAGAAAATAAACAAAATAGATAAGCCTCTAGCCAGACTTATTAAGAGGAAAAGAGAGTCAACACAAATCAACAGTATCAGAAACGAGAAATGAAAAATCACGACGGACCCTGCAGAAATACAAAGAATTATTAGAGAATACTATGAAAACCTATATGCTAACAAGCTGAAAAACCTAGGAGAAATGGACAACTTCCTACAAAAATACAACCTTCCAAGACTGACCCAAAAAGAAACAGAAAATCTAAACAGTCCAATTACCAGCAACGAAATTGAAGTGGTAATCAAAAAACTACCAAAGAACAAAACCCCCGGGCCAGATGGATTTACCTCGGAATTTTATCAGACATACAGGGAAGACATAATAACCATTCTCCTTAAAGTTTTCCAAGAAATAGAAGAGGAGGGGATACTCCCAAACTCATTCTATGAAGCTAACATCACACTAATACCAAAACCAGGCAAAGACCCCACCAAAAAAGAAAACTACAGACCAATATCCCTGATGAACGTAGACGCAAAAATACTCAACAAAATTTTAGCAAACCGAATTCAAAAATACACCAAAACCATTGTACACCATGACCAAGTGGTATTCATCCCAGGGATGCAAGGATGGCACAACATTCGAAAGTCCATCAACATCATCCACCACATCAACAAAAAGAAAGACAAAAACCACATGATCATCTCCATAGATGCTGAAAAAGCATTTGACAAAGTTCAACATCCATTCATGATAAAAACTCTCAGCAAAATGGGAATAGAGGGTAAGTACCTCAACATAATAAAGGCCATCTATGAAAAACCCACAGCCAACATTATATTGAACAGCAAGAAGCTGAAAGCATTTCCGCTGAGATCGGGAACTAGACAGGGATGCCCACTCTCCCCACTGTTATTTAACATAGTACTGGAGGTCCTAGCCACGGCAATCAGACAAAACAAAAAAATACAAGGAATCCAGATTGGCAAAGAAGAAGTTAAACTGTCACTATTTGCAGATGACATGATACTGTACATAAAAAACCCTAAAGACTCCACCCCAGAACTACTAGGACTGATATTGGAATACAGCAAAGTTGCAGGATACAAAATCAACACACAGAAATCTGTGGCTTTCCTATATACCAACAATGAACCAACAGAAAGAGAAATCAGGAAAACAACTCCATTCACAATTGCATCAAAAAAAATAAAATACCTAGGAATAAACCTAACCAAAAAATTGAAAGACTTATATTCTGAGAACTACAAGTCACTCTTAAAAGAAATTAAAGGGGACACTAACAGATGGAAACTCATCCCATGCTCATGGCTAGGAAGAATTAATATCGTCAAAATGGCCATCCTGCCCAAAGCAATATACAGATTTGATGCAATCCCTATGAAACTACCAGCAACATTCTTCAATGAACTGGAACAAATAATTCAAAAATTCATATGGAAACACCAAAGACCCCGAATAGCCAAAGCAATCCTGAGAAAGAAGAATAAAGTAGGGGGGATCTCACTCCCCAATTTCAAGCTCTACTATAAAGCCATAGTAATCAAGACAATTTGGTACTGGCACAAGAACAGAGCCACAGACCAATGGAACAGACTAGACAATTCAGACATTAACCCAGACATATATGGTCAATTAATATTTGATAAAGGAGCCATGGACATACAATGGCGAAATGACAGTCTCTTCAACAGATGGTGCTGGCAAAACTGGACAGCTACATGTAGGAGAATGAAAGTGGACCATTGTCTAACCCCATATACAAAAGTAAACTCAAAATGGATCAAAGACCTGAATGTAAGTCACGAAACCATTAAACTCTTGGAAGAAAACATAGGCAAAAACCTCTTAGACATAAACATGAGTGACCTCTTCTTGAACATATCTCCCCGGGCAAGGAAAACAACAGCAAAAATGAACAAGTGGGACTATATTAAGCTGAAAAGCTTCTGTACAGCAAAAGACACCATCAATAGAACAAAAAGGAACCCTACAGTATGGGAGAATATATTTGAAAATGACACATCCGATAAAGGCTTGACGTCCAGAATATATAAAGAGCTCACACACCTCAACAAACAAAAAACAAATAACCCAATTAAAAAATGGGCAAAGGAACTGAACAGACGGTTCTCCAAAAAAGAAATACAGATGGCCAACAGACACATGAAAAGATGCTCCACATCGCTAATTATCAGAGAAATGCAAATTAAAACTACAATGAGGTATCACCTCACACCAGTAAGGATGGCTGCCATCCAAAAGACAAACAACAACAAATGTTGGCGAGGCTGTGGAGAAAGGGGAACCCTCCTACACTGCTGGTGGGAATGTAAACTTGTTCAACCATTGTGGAAAGCAGTATGGAGGTACATCAAAATGCTCAAAACAGACATACCATTTGACCCAGGAATTGCCCTCCTAGGAATTTACCCTAAGAATGCAGCAATCAAGTATGAGAAAGACCAATGTACCCCTATGTTTATTGCAGCACTATTTACAATAGCCAAGAATTGGAAGCAACCTAAATGTCCGTCGATAGATGAATGGATAAAGAAGATGTGGTACATATACACAATGGAATACTACTCAGCCATAAGAAAAGGGCAAATCCAACCATTTGCAGCAACATGGATGGAGCTGGAGGGTATTATGCTCAGTGAAACAAGCCAAGCAGAGAAAGAGAAATACCAAATGATTTCACTCATCTGTGGAGTATAAGAACAAAGGAAAAACTGAAGGAACAAAACAGCAGCAGAATCACAGAACTCAAGAATGGACTAACAGGTACCAAAGGAAAAGGGACTGGGGAGGATGGGTGGGTAGGGAGGGATAAGGGGGGGGCAGAAAAAGAGGGGTATTAAGATTAGCATCCATAGCGGGGTGGGAGAAAGGGGAGGGCTGTACAACACAGAGAAGACAAGTAGTGATTCTACAACAGTTTGCTACGCTGATGGACAGTGACTGTAAAGGAGTATATAGGGGGGACCTGGTATAGGGGAGAGCCTAGTAAACAAAGTATTCGTCATGTAAGTGTAGATTAATGATTAAAAAAAAAAAAAGTTCCTATGTGGTGACCTCTAATGAGTTCTACACAATGATATAAAGGGCATATAAAAGTGTAGGCAAAGGGTCTGTTTGTGTTTATACAGAGGATCAAAGCCTAATTTGGCTACCCCGAAAATGAACTAAGATACGATATGAAAGAGAACTTCCAACATCAGCACTCTCGGGAAGACTCATGACAGAAGATGATCAGCAAAAAAAAAAAAAAAACTCCAACAAAGATCCATGCACTGCCACAGATGTAGATGCACTCATACCACCAGTTCCTGGACTTGCCATGGGAATGATGAAGGAGATATCTAAGCTGGCCTGTGCATACAGTAAAACAAAAAATTGGACTGGATCTATACTGTTGGAACTAAACTAAAAATTAGGAGAAGTGCAAATTGTAGCACTCCAAAATCTTACAACCACAGACTATTTATTGTTAAAAGAACATATGGGATATGAACAGTCCCCAGGAATGGGGTGTTCTAGTTTATCTGAATTCTCTCAGACTGTTTAAGTTCAGTTGGACAACATCCACCATATCATAGATAAGTTTTCACAAATGCCTAAGGTGCCTAACTGGATTTCTTGGTTTCACTGGAGATGGCTGGTAATTACAGGTATGCTTTGGTTAGGTAACTATATTCCTATTATGTTAATGTGTGTGCACAATTTAATTAGTAGTTTAAAACCTATCCATGCTGAAGTTACTCTACAAGAAGATATGTCAAAGAAATAATCAATCTTCCCAGGTTTTCTTCTGCCTGCTACTTCTATAGCTTTTCTTCTTCCTACCTAATCACAACCTTTAAATAGAACTCGTGCCACATGTCGAATTTACCGAGTAACATAATTCTTCCAAGTGGTAAAGACACCTCAAGACAAATGCTGGGCATAGAAGCCACAGGGCATAAATATGCAAAGAAGTAAAAAGCTAACCTTTTCAAACAATAAGGCTTCTCTCTCACTTACCAACTTAACATTTCCCTGTATGGCCCCGGAAGATGACTGGTTAGCCAGAGACGGGTAAGATTCCTCAAGGGAGGAACAACCTAAGACAGGCACAGTCGCAGGGGGCCATCTGGTGAGAAAATGGGGAGCAGCAGAGGTGAAGCTTAGAACCTCCCCCCTCATGTTCTGAGAGAAATCTTCTGCATACATGGATATTTATTGCCCTCGTCTAGCTCGGATTAACACATAGTCTACAGGCACACACCTGATCATCTACATTTGCTCTCTTACAACACTAAACTCTGTTTTCTACCTTTATCTCGTATCTACCTACCACTTCAGCATTTTATTAAAAATAATAATAATAGAGAAATGTGGTATCCACATATAAATCAAGTTTAAAAATCAAATGAATATTCATATTTGAACTGACTGTTTATAGTTCATAATGCATGAACAAAACCGAAAGCTTCTGTGATGACTGCCCTTGCACTGTTCACCATGTAACTTATTCACTATGTAAGAATTTGTACTCCATGTAAGAATTTGTTCGTTATGCATCAGAAGATTGGAGACTGACGAAAATTAGGCTTGGGGTGGATTAATGATTGTGCATTGAGCATTGACTCCCCTATACAGAATTTTATTGTTGTTAACAACCATTTGATCAATAAATATGAGAGATGCCCTCACAACAACAACAACAACAAAAATTACACACTTCCAATTGTAAAATAAATAAGTAACCAGGATGTAATGTATAGCATAAGGAATATAGTCAAAATATTGTAACAACTTGGTATGGTGATAGCTGGTACCTAGAATTATCATGTATATAAATGTTGAATCACTGTGTTGTACACTGAAACTAATGTAATGTAATACTGTGTGTCAACTACCCTTCAATAAAAAATAATTATCCACAAAAAAAAAAAAGGTGATGAAATACCTATGCTGGGAGCACACACAGGGAAAGTATTTAACTCACTCTTGAGGGGATCAGGAAGTTTTCATACTGATGATGATGATGGTGATATAATATCTTGGGGACACTAACTATTGCTGGGCACTATGCTAACATATGGTGTGCATTTGGGAACTATTATTACTATTTTGATTTTTGCAGATGAGAAAACTGAGGACTAGACATTAAGGAATTTGCTCAAGATCAGAGAGCCAGGGTTTGAGTTTCCCAGTCCATCCCACTTCAAAGCCTATGTCCCTAATTACTGGTGCACTGAGCTGGACAAAGTTAACTTGGAGGTATGTTACTCCAAGTGTCTCTGTAAGAGGGAGTAGGGCAAGGCAAGGCTTTATGCAGAGTTCGGGATTCTGCAGGATGATTCCAAGGAGGTGCTAGGGGAAGCAGGGAATAAGTTTAGCAATTGCATAGCTCAGTAATTTTGGTTTGGAGGAGTGAGGAACAAACTAGGCCAGGAAGTTACCCAATCACTCAAAAGATGGTAATTGTTCATCATTTTGCTGCAACAAATTGTTCATCCCAAAGCTGCAACACGTCTTTGGGAAAACATTTTTCTTAGTCTTGTTCCTAGCCTTGTATGTCTACATCACAGTCTGATTATTAGCAGACCTGGTTTTAGTTTCTCAGTCCCTACTTTTTTTTTTTTTTTTTTTTTAGATAATTATTTTTTATTGAAGGGTAGTTGACACACAGTATTACATTACATTAGTTTCAGGTGTACAACACAGTGATTCAACATTTATATACATGATAATTCTAGGTACCAGCTATCACCATACCAAGTTGTTACAATATTTTGACTATATTCCTTATGCTATACATTACATCCCGGTTACTTATTTATTTTACAATTGGAAGTGTGTACTTTTTTTTGGTTGTTGTTGTTAGGGCATCTCTCATATTTATTGATCAAATGGTTGTTAACAACAATAAAATTCTGTACAGGGGAGTCAATGCTCAATGCACAATCATTAATCCACCCCAAGCCTAATTTTCGTCAGTCTCCAATCTTCTGAAGCATAACGAACAAGTTCTTACATGGAGAACAAATTCTTACATAGTGAATAAGTTACATGGTGAACAGTTCTCAGTCCCTACTTTTATTGCCCCTGTTTAATTCCCCATCACCTCTCACCTAGATTGTGATATTCCAGCTTTATCCTTTATATTGCAAACCAGCATAATTTACCTAAAACACAAATACGTTCACGACAAGGCTCAACTCCAAAGTTTTCAATGGTTCCCTGTTATGTACGGAACGTAATTACAGCTTTTTAGCATGGCATAATAGGCCCTCCTGCATTACATAGCCCCAGCCCACCTCTACTGCTGTATTCCTGGAAACTCTGGAAGCACCCTTTAAACATGATGGCCAAAATGCTTGCGGTTTTTGGCAGATTCCACACAATTTCACCGCCCACTCAGCACCTTTGCTTTGCTAATTTACCTGCATTTCCATTCCTACCCTTCTCCATACATGTAAAGGCCACCTTCCCTCAAAACTCAACTCAGGCATCAGAAAGCTCTCCCTGAATCCCCAGGTGCACTATGTTAAGTAAACTTAGTTGCCATTCTGTCTTATCTATGTATTAGCCCTTCTCTGCCTCTTAGATTGTAAATTCCCTGGGATCAGCGCTTGCCCCTTCGCAATCCCCGAATTTGACTTCTCTGTAGGAATCGGGAGAACCGACAAGCCGGCTGGTGGTCGTGAATGGAGCTGAGGCTCAAGCTTTGTCTGAGGCGATGATAGGTGGAGCCGCGGGAGGAGGCGGAGCCTGGATAAGGGGGACTGAGAGGCCAGGCGAGCGCAGCCGTGGAGCGGAGGCCTGGTGAATGGCTGAAGACAGAAGAGGGATACGGGTGATTTTAAACTCCCGGCCACAAGACACCCCACTGTGGTGTGGGGGAAAGCTAGTGATAAGGCAGTAGGGAAGCGCCAGTAAGGAAGAATTACTTCCAGGACCAGGTAGGAATGTTGGGAAGGAGATACTTATTTGCGAAGTGTTTTGGAAGAAGAGCCACCTACCGAATCCTCACCCTGCTGTCTACGGTCCGCCGGGCCAGAGGAACGCCACCCGCCCAAACCGGAAGGCTGTGCGACATCTGCGCCTGCGCGCTCTTTGTTACGCTCCCCATTTTGGTCCATTACCCTGAGAGAGTGGCAGCGTTAGTGAAATGGAAGTCCTCGGGGTGATTCCGGAGAAACCGAGGTAAGCTGGGCTGAGGGAGTTGAACGGGCGAGAAGAGGGGACCGAGCGGGCCAAGGCTGGGCGAGTGGAGGACGTGCGGGCAGAAAAACGGACCAAGCAAGCGAGCCGCCGCAGGAGGTGAAGCCCTGCGCGGGGCGCGCCCGCGACTGTCACGGCGCGCGCGGGTTCGGGGGCGAGGACAGAAATGGGGGGCGGGATGGAGATGACATGCAGTCTGCGTGTGGAGTGGCGCGGCGATGGTAAGTGTACGTTCTGTAATTAAAGCACGGGAAGCAAGATTGCACTCCCGAGCCCCCGAGCTGTTTCCTGTCACTGGGCGGCGAGGAGAGGGGGGCCCCGGCAGTGGTGCCGGGGCGGCCCCTGACGCTGCTGTGTGCCTGTGGCTCCATCTTACAGCCGCAGAAAGTACAGGGCCGCCTTGAAGAAGGAGAAACGAAGGAGACGTCGGCAGGAACTCGCCCGATTGAGGGACTCAGGTAATGGACTCCTCCACGTCTTTTCCATGTATGAAATTGTTCTCCCCACTCCCTTGAAAACTTGAAGCCCCAGCGTCAGGACGCGGCCAAGTACCTAGTCTGATTTTTAAAAATATTGCTGTGACTACTGCATCCCAAGTAAAGGTATGTTAGACCCCTTTCAGAAACAGTGTTAACGCGCCGTAGAGGGAAAGGCACGGTGAATCATCGCCCACTGGTTATATGTTAGTATTAATGAAATATCTAACATTATAGGTGCAGGCATGAATTAGAGCCGCTAGCACAGCCCTTGCACATGATAAGTGTGTGCTGAATATTTTTCTTTGTAAAATCAGTAGGAGTCGAGGGTTTTGGACTTAGGCAAGTTTCTCTCAAACTTGAGTAATGTAAGACGCCCCTTTGTGGACTCAAATTACTAATATTTTATTACATGTAAGCATAAAACTAGTTATGAAATTCTAATTTGTAAAACAACATATTTACAGGTTATAAAACCAAGTGAAATTACATATCCAGTGAAAATCTAATCTGTGTTAATGTAACAATAGGGAGAATGTGAAACAGTTGGTACTGATTGGAATTTGGAATGCTCCTGCTATTGCCCTGTGTTTATCACTTTTTATTTCTATTAAAATACTGCGGAACCTTCATCTTACTGGCAGTAGTGTCATTTGGCCTTCCCATCGTGAAATCTAGCCTTTATATATTAAACCTGCCTGCTTGATACATGAAATAAGTGCTACTCAGTTATAAAATTACATACTAGTTATAAATGCAGATGGAAGCAATGAAATCACACAGCAGTACTGGGTTGTAATGGTTGCCGTCCAGATTATGCAGAATATGCAAATTAAATTATACTAGACAAATTATTTTTCTTTTTTGAGGTATAATTGACCTACAGCATAACATTAATTTCAGGTGTACAACAGAATGATTCAATATTTGTATATATTGTGAAATGTATCATAGATAATTTTTGAAGCCCACAAACAGTGGTCTCAAGTAACTAGGATTCTTGGGCCTTGAGAAATATAGCCAGAGAGGTTTTATTTACCATTGGAGTGGCCCAGTAATTATTTTAGTAGCGATACTTGGAATATTTAGAGAATATTTAGAATGGAGGGTGCACTTTGTTTACCTGCATCTCTCTTTTATTCAAAACTGGTCCACTAGAGGCAGGACAAAGCATGAAGGATAAAAGGAAGAACAGAGTAGGTTGGAGTTACTGATGCCCTTGGTGTTCTCCCCCAACCCCTCTTAAAGATCTCAGCTACTTTGTTCCCTTAACTTTTTTTCTCTAACATACCTATTTTTTTAAGACTCTTCCTCTTGTTCTTTGTTTTAAATTCCTATAGCTGTTGCTTGTGTTGCATTGATTTTTTTCACCCTTTGACTTTGCATAGTGTGTTCAGAGTGAGTCTTAGTGGAGAGACAGGTGGATCCTTGCCTTTGGCAGTTTAATCAGTTGAAAGATGCAGTCACTGATCTGCTCAGGATTGTATAGCTAGTGGCAGATTCAAGACTAAGCACTTGTCTGGATGACAGCTCCAACTTTTGCCCACTCCAAGTCACAATTCTTTATTTGGTGCTTCATGAATACTATGGCCTACCAGACACTGCTGTTCATTGTAGCACTCATTGGATGGGCAGACATTCCCCAGAAGGCTAGACTATAGAGATATTCTGTAAGAATTGCTGTAAGAGTGAGTTAGAAAATGATAGATGGAAATTTCTGGAATATTGACCTCTCAGTTATAGGTAGCCTCTTTAGCACCAGTTCTACTTGAAATAACCTGAAATGAACTGCTTTGTCAGAAATTAAGGTAACATTAAGTATAAAAAACAGGTTACAAACATATAGCATGATTCCATATATAGTTAGATGTATAATACAGTGAGATATACTGTACTTATGTGTATCCTTGCATATAATTTAGTTGTACAGGTAGAGAAAATCCTGCACCCAAAACTGTTAGTCATCATCTCTGTGGAGGGTGTGAGCTTGATTTGAGGGAGGATGGGGCTTGGGTGAGTCAGGCAACAGATAGTTTTGAGCATCAGCTGCGTCCAGGCAGTGTCTAGCCTATGGGTATACCTCTGTAAGTCAGTCAGTCAGTCATACCCTCTGTACAGAGTTCTCTGGAAGGCCCTTTACATTTATTAGATCATTTAATTATTTGAATTATGAGATATTATTCTGTGTGAGTTAGAACTTATCCTGTAATTTTTTTTTACCTATTTTAATTTCAGGTGCTGAAATAATAAAGTTTACTTGCTTAAGAAAAGTAAATAGTTGTAATTATCTAGGACTGAGTGTGCCTTTGGTTAGACCTATACTTGATATATAGGACAGGTGCAAAATTGTTTTAAGTCTGAGATTTTGTTACATTTCCTTAAGATTGCTTGTTTTCCTCCTTGTTTTCTCAAATATAAATTCTGAATAAGAGAGGATATGCTTTTATTAAAAAATTATTTTCCCATGTCTTTATTTTCAAAATGTTCTAATATACAGAAAGTTGAAAAAATGGTACAATAAACATCCGTGAACCCTTCACCTGGATTTGCCCATTGTTAACATCTTGCCTTACTTTCTCCTCTATCTTTAGATACATACATAGAAGTTTTTTCTTAACCCTTTTTGGGTCAGTTGCAGATATCATGACTCCTCACCCCTAAATACTTCAGTTTGCATCTCCCAAGAATAAGGACCGCAACACAAACATGCACGCAAGTAAAGGAACAGTAATTCAATGGTATGATTCACAGGCCATATTTAAACTTTCCCAAACCAAGGTAGATTATTTTGAGAAGTTCAAATCGTTTGTCTTGTGGAATGCCCTGCATTCTGGATTTGTCTGCTCCTGATTAGCCTCAGGTTACACTGTTTATGGCAAAATAATACAAAGCTGATACTATTTCTCTCTCATTACATATATTAGGGGACTTGTAATGTCAGGTTGTTTCACTCTTGGTGATGTTAACTATGGTCAAAGTGTTGCCAATCATGAAGGTTAACTAATGGGTGTAATTGATAAATCACTGTTTTGTATACTTGAGCCAATATAATATTGTCTATCAACTATACTTCAATTAAAAAAAGAAGGGTTGCCGATCAGATAGCTCCATTGTAAAGGATGTTTCTCCCTTTATAATTGCTACTCCCATGGGATGATATTTTAGATGTGTAAATATCCTCTTCCTAACAAGCTTTCATCCAGTGTTTTTAGCATCTTAGTCTTAACTGTCTTATAGTGGGTGTTGCAAAAGTGATGACTTTGCTACTGAAGTTTTTCTACATTTTTAGTTGCCATTCTTCTGCAATATATGCAAATATGAATGTGCTATCCCACACCACACCACCTTTTAGAGTATTGCAATGAAGCCACTGATAATTTTTTTAATTTAATGTGTTTTCTACTACCTTTCTTGTTCTTTTTTTTTATTTTGGTATCATTAATCTACAATTAAATGAAGAACATTATGTTTACTAGGCTCACCCCTTCAACAAGTCCCCCCCACAAACCCCATTACAGTAACTGTCCATCAGCATAGTAAGATGCTGTAGAATCACTACTTGTCTTCTCTGTGTCGCACAGCCCTCCCCATGCCCCCCACACACATTGTACATGCTAATCGTAATGCCCCCTTTCTTTTTCCCCACCCTTATCCCTCCCTTCCCAGCAATCTTCCCCAGTCCCTTTCCCTTTGGTAACTGTTAGTCCATTCTTGGGTTCTGTGATTGTGCTGCTGTTTTGTTCCTTTAGTTTTTCTTTGTTCTTATACTCCACATATGAGTGAAATCATTTGGTATTTGTCTTTCTCCACCTGGCTTATTTCACTGAGCATAATACCCTCTAGCTCCATCCATGTTGTTGCAAATGGTAGGATTTCTTTTCTTCTTATTGGCTGAATAAAATTCCATTGTATATATGTACCACTTCTTCTTTATCCATTCATCTACTGATGGACACTTGGGTTGCTTCCATTTCTTGATTATTGTAAATAGTGCTGCGATAAACATAGGGGTGCATCTGTCTTTTTCAAACGGGGCTGCTGCATTCTTAGGGTAAATTCCTAGAAGTGGAATTCCTGGGTCAAATGGTATTTCTATTTTGAGCTTTTTGAGGAACCTCCATATTCCTTTCCACAATGGTTGAACTAATTTACATTCCCACCAGCAGTGTAGGAGGGTTCCCCTTTCTCCACAGCCTCGCCAACATTTGTTGTTGTTTGTCTTTTGGATGGCAGCCATCCTTACTGGTGTGAGGTGATATCTCACTGTGGTTTTAATTTGCATTTCTCTGATGACAAGCGATGTGGAGCATCTTTTCATGTGTCTGTTGGCCATCTGAATTTCTTCTTTAGAAAACGGTCTATTCAGCTCTGCTACCCATTTTTTAATTAGATTATTTGCTTTTGGTTTGCTGAGGTGCGTGAGCTCTTTATATATTTTGGATGTCAACCCTTTATCGGATTTGTTGTTTATGAATATCTTATCCCATACTGTAGGATACCTTTTTGTTCTATTGATGGTGTCCTTTGCTGTACAGAAGTTTTTTGGCTTAATATGGTCCCACTTGTTCATTTTTGCTTTTGTTTCCCTTGCCCCGGGAGCTATGTTCATGAAGAAGTCACTCATGTTTATGTCCAAGAGATTTTTGCCTATGTTTTTTTTCTAAGAGTTTTATGGTTTCATGACTTACATTCAGGTCTTTGATCCATTTCGAATTTACTTTTGGGTATGGGGTTAGACAATGGTCCAGTTTCATTCTCTTACATGTAGCTGTCCAGTTTTGCCAGCACCAACTGTTGAAGAGACTGTCATTTCCCCATTGTATGTCCATGGCTCCTTTATCATATATTAATTGACCATATATGTTTGGGTTAATATCTGGAGTCTCTATTCTGTTCCACTGGTCTGTGGCTCTGTTCTTGTGCCAATACCAAATTGTCTTGATTACTGTGGCTTTGTAGTAGAGCTTGAAGATGGGGAGCAAGATGCCCCCCACTTTATTCTTCATTCTCAGGATTGCTTTGGCTATTCGGGGTCTTTGGTGGTTCCATATGAATTTTTGAACTATTTGTTCCAGGTCGTTGAAGAATGCTGTTGGTAATTTGATAGGGATTGCATTGAATCTCTATATTGCTTTGGGCAGTATGGCCATCAGGACGATATTAATTCTTCCTAGCCAAGAGCATGGGATGAGTTTCCATTTGTTAGTGTCTTCTTTAATTTCTCTTAAGAGTGTCTTATAGTTTTCTGGATATAGGTCTTTCACTTCCTTGGTTAGGTTTATTCCTAGGTATTTTATTCTTTTTGATGCAATTGTGAATGGAATTGTTTTCCTGATTTCTCTTTCTATTAGTTCATTGTTAGTGTATAGGAAAGCCACAGATTTCTGTGTGTTAATTTTCTATCCTGCAACTTGCTGAATTCCAATATTAGTTCTAGTAGTTTTGGAGTGGAGTCTTTAGGGTTTTTTATGTACAGTATCATGTCATCTGCAAATAGTGACAGTTGAACTTCTTCTTTACCAATCCGGATTCCTTGTAATTCTTTCTTTTGTCTGATTGCCATGGCTAGGACATCCAGTACTATGTTGAATAACAGTGGGGGAGAGTGGGCATCCCTGTCTTGTTCCCAGTCTCAGAGGAAAAGCTTTCAGCTTTTTGCTGTTCAGTATGATGTTGGCTGTGGGTTTATATATGGCCTTTATTATGTTGAGGTACTTGCCCTCTATGCCTATTTCGTGAGAGTTTTTATCATGAATGGATGTTGAATTTTGTCGAATGCTTTTTCAGCATCTATGGAGATAATCATGTGGTTTTTGTCCTTCTTTTTGTTGATGTGGTGGATGATGTTGATGGATTTTCGAATGTTGTACCATCCTTGCATCCCTGGGATGAATTCCACTTGGTCATGGTGTATGATCCTTTTGATGTCTTTTTGAATTCAGTTTGCTAATATTTTGTTGAGTATTTTTGCATCTATGTTCATCAGGGATATAGGTCTGTAAATTTCTTTTTTAGTGGGGTCATTGCCTGCTTTTGGTATTAGGGTGATGCTTGCTTCATAAAATGAGTTTACGAGTATCCCCTCCTCCTCTATTTTTTGGAAAACTTTAAGGAGAATGGGTATTATGTCTTCTCTGTATGTCTTATAAAATTCTGAGGTAAATCCATCTGGCCCGGGGGTTTTGTTCTTGGGTAGTTTTTTGATTACCGCTTCAATTTTGTTGCTGGTAATTGGTCTGTTTAGATTTTCTGTTTCTTTCTGGGTCAGTCTTGGAAGGTTGTATTTTTCTAGGAATTTGTCCATTTCTTCTAGGTTTTCCTGCTTGTTAGCATATAGGTTTTCATAGTATTCTCTATTAACTCTTTGTATTTCTGTTGGGTCTGTCATGATTTTTCCTTTCCTGTTTCTGATTCTGTTGATGTGTGTTGAATCTCTTTTTCTCTCAATAAGTCTGGTGAGAGGCTTATCTATTTAATTTATTTTCTCAAAGAGCCAGTTCTTGGTTTCATTGATTTCTTTTCTATTGTTTTATTCTTCTGAGTTTTATACATTTCTTATCTGATCTTTTTTATGTCCCTCCTTCTGCTGCCTTTAGGCCTCATTTGTTCTTCTTTTTCCAGTTTAGATAATTGTGACATTAGACTATTCATTTATTCATTTGGGATTGTTCTTCCTTCTTTAAATATGCCTGAATTGCTATATACTTTCCTCTTAAGACTGCTTTTGCTGCATCCCACCGAAGTTGGGGTTTTGTGTTGTTCTTGTCATTTGTTTCCATATATTGCTTGTTCTCTATTTTAATTTGGTCGTTGATCTATTGATTATTTAGGAGCATGCTATTAAGCCTCCATGTGTTTGTGTGCCTTTTTGTTTTCTTTATACAATTTATTTCTAGTTTTATACCTTTGTGGTCTGAAAAGTTGGTTGGTAGAATTTCAATCTTTTTGAATTAATGAGGCTCATTTTGTGGCCTGTATGTGGTCTATTCTGGAGAATGTTCCATGTGCACTTGAGAAGAATGTGTATCCTATTGCTTTTGGATGTAGAGTTCTGTAGATGTCCATTAGGTCTATCTGTTCCAGTGTGTTGTTCAGTGCCTCTGTGTCCTTACTTATTTTCTGTCTGGTGAATATGTCCTTTGGAGTGAGTGGTGTGTTGAAGTCTCCTAGAAGGAATGCATTGCATTCTATTTCCTCCTTTAATTCTGTTAGTATTTGTTTCATATATGTTGGTGTTCCTGTATTGGGTGCATATTTATTTATAATGGTTATATCCTCTTGTTGGACTGACCCCTTTATCATTACGTAATGTCCTTCTTTATCTCTTTTTACTTTCTTTGTTTTGAAGTCTATTTTGTCTGATACTAGTACTGCAACACCTGCTTTTTTCTCCCTGTCCTTGCATGAAATATGTTTTTCCATCCCTTGACTTTTAGTCTGTGCATGTCTCTGGCTTTGAAGTGAGTCTCTTGTAAGCAGCATATAGATGGGTCTTGGTTTTTTATCCATTCTATTACTCTGTGTCTTTTGCTTGGTGCATTCAGTCCATTTACATTTAGGGTGATTATTGAAAGATATGTACTTACTGCCATTGCAGGCTTTAGATTCATGGTTACCAAAGGTTCAAGGTTAGCTTCTTTAGTATCTTATTGTCTGACTTAACTCGCTTATTGAGCTGCTATAAACACTGTCTGATATTACTTTATTTGTCTCCCTTCTTATTTCTCCTCCTCCATTCTTTATATGGTGGGTGCTTTATTCTGTGCTCTTTTGTGTTTCCTTTGCCTGCTTTTGTGAGTAGTTGATTTTATTTTTTGCCTTTAGTTGTATTTGGTTGGTCTGTGTTCTTTGCTGTGATTTTATTTTCTCTACACCTTTACAGGGTATTTAAGAGGGACTGCCCTAGATGGGAACACTCCTAAGGATAAATAGATGTCACTAGAGAAAATAAAATCACACCAAAGAAAGCAGACCAACCAAATACTAACTAAAGGCAAAACCTACAATTGACTGCCAACAAAAGCAGTCAAAGGAAACACAAAAGAGCACAGAATAAAACACCCAACATATAAAGAAAGGAGGAGGAGGAATAAGAAGAGAGAGAAATAAAGAAACATCAGACAGTGTTTATACTACCTCAATAAGCAAGTTAAGTTAGACAGAAAGATACTAAAGAAGCTAACCTTGAACCTTTGGTAACTACGAATCTAAAGCCTGCAATAGCAATAAGTACATATCTTTCAATAATCACCCTAAATGTAAATGGACTGAATGCACCAAGCAAAAGACACAGAGTTATAGAATGAATAAAAAAACCAAGACCTATCTATATGCTGCTTACAAGAGATTCACTTCAAAGCCAAAGACATGCACAGACTAAAAGTCAAGGGATGGAAAAAGAAATTTCATGCAAACAACAGGGAGAAAAAACGAGGTGTTGCAGTACTAGTGTCAGACAAAATAGACTTCAAAACAAAGAAAGTAAAAAGAGATAAAGAAGGACATTACATAATGATAAAGGGGTCAGTCCAACAAGAGGATATAACCATTATAAATATATATGCACCCAACACAGTAGCACCAGTATATGTGAAACAAATACTAACAGAATTAAAGGAGGAAATAGAATGCAATGCACTCATTTTAGGAGACTTCAACACACCACTCACTCCAAAAGATAGATCCACCAGACAGAAAATAAGTAAGGACACAGAGGCACTGAACAACACACTAGAACAGATGGACCTAATAGACATCTACAGAACTCTACTTCCAAAAGCAACAGGATACACATTCTTCTCAAGTGCACATGGAACATTCTCCAGAATAGACCACATACTAGGACACAAAAAGAGCCTCAGTAAATTCCAAAAGATTGAAACCCTACCAACCAACTTTTCAGACCACAAAGGCATAAAACTAGAAATAAATTGTACAAAGAAAACAAAAAGGCTCACGAACACATGGAGGCTTAACAGCATGCCCCTAAATAATCAATGGATCAACGACCAAATTAAAATAGAGAACAAGCAATATATGGAAACAAATGACAAGAACAACACAAAACCCCAACTTCGGTGGGATGCAGCAAAAGCAGTCTTAAGAGGAAAGTATATAGCAATTCAGGCATATTTAAAGAAGGAAGAACAATCCCAAATGAATAGTCTAACGTCATAATTATTGAAACTGGAAAAAGAAGAACAAATGATGCCTAAAGTCAGCAGAAGGAGGGACATAATAAAGATCAGAGAAGAAATGAATAAAACTGAGATGAATAAAACAATAGAAAAGAAATCAATGAAACCAAGAGCTGGCTCTTTGAGAAAATAAACAAAATAGATAAGCCTGTAGGCAAACTTATTAAGAGAAAAAGAGAATGAACACACATCAACAGAATCAGAAACGAGAATGGAAATATCATGACAGATTCCACAGAAATACAAAGAATTATTAAAGACTACTATGAAAACCTATATGCTAACAAGCTGGAAAACCTAGAAGTAATGGACAACTTCCTAGAAAAATACAACCTTCTAAGACTGACCAAGGAAGAAACACAAAAGTTAAACAAACCAATTACGAGCAAAGAAATTGAAACGGTAATCAAAAAACTACCAAAGAACAAAACCTCTGGGCCAGATGGATTTCCCTCGGAATTTTATCAGACATACAGAGAAGACATAATACCCATTCTCCTTAAAGTTTTCCAAAAATAGAAGAGGAGGGAATACTCCCAAACTCATTCTATGAAGCCAACATCACCCTAATACCAAAACCAGGCAAAGACCCCACCAAAAAAGAAAATTACAGACCAATATCCCTGATGAATGTAGATGTAAAAATACTCAATAAAATATTAGCAAACCGAATTCAAAAATATATCATAAGGATCATACACCATGACTAAGTGGGATTCATCCCAGGGATGCAAGGATGGTACAACATCCGAAAATCCATCAACATCATCCACCACATAAAAAAAGAAGCACAAAAAACATGGTCATCTCCATAGATGCTGAAAAAGCATTTGACAAAATTCAACATCCATTCATGATTAAAACTCTCAGCAAAATGGGCATAGAGGGCAAGTACCTCAACATAATAAAGGCCATATATAATAAACCCACAGCCAACATCATACTGAACAGCGAGAAGCTGAAAGCTTTTCCTCTGAGATCGGGAACAAGACAGGGATGCCCACTCTCCCCACTGTTATTTAACATAGTACTGGAGGTCCTAGCCATGGCAATTAGACAAAACAAAGAAATACAAGGAATCCAGATTGGTAAAGAAGAACTCAAACTGTCACTATTTGCAGATGACATGATACTGTACATAAAAAACCCTAAAGACTCCACTCCAAAACTACTAGAACTAATGTCGGAATTCAGCAAGTTGCAGGATAGAAAATTAACACAGAAATCTGTGGCTTTCCTATACACTAACAATGAACTAATAGAAAGAGAAATCAGGAAAACAATTCCATTCACAATTGCATCAAAAAGAATAAAATACCTAGGAATAAACCTAACCAAGGAAGTGAAAGACCTATACCCTGAAAACTATAAGACACTCTTAAGAGAAATTAAAGAGGACACCAACAAATTTAAACTCATCCCATGCTCTTGGTAGGAAGAATTAATATCGTCCTGATGGCCATACTGCCCAAAGCAATATAGAGATTCAATGCAATCCCTATCAATTTACCAACAGCATTCTTCAACGACCTGGAACAAATAGTTCAAAAATTCATATAGAACCACCAAAGACCCCAAATAGCCAAAGCAATCCTTAGAATGAAGAATAAAGTGGGGGGCATCTTGCTCCCCAACTTCAAGTTCTACTACAAAGCCACAGTAATCAAGATAATTTGGTACTGGCACAAGAACGGAGCCACAGACCAGTGGAACAGAATAGAGTCTCCAGACATTAACCCAAACATATATGGTCAATTAATATACAATAAA
The DNA here is from genome assembly GCF_030020395.1 of Manis pentadactyla. NCBI lineage: Eukaryota > Metazoa > Chordata > Mammalia > Pholidota > Manidae > Manis > Manis pentadactyla. Next base: position 10,922,388 of record NC_080038.1, read on the forward strand.
GGAGCCATGAACTTACAATGGGGAAATAACAGTCTCTTCAACAGATGGTGCTGGCAAAACTGGACAGCTACATGTAAGAGAATGAAACTGGATCACTGTCTAACCCCATACACAAAAGTAAATTCAAAATGGATCAAAGACCTGAATGTAAGTAAGTCATTAAACCATAAAACTCTTAGAAAAAACATAGGCAAAAATCTCTTGGACATAAACATGAGCGACTTCTTCATGAACATACTTCATGAACATATCGCCCCGGATAAGGGAAACAAAAGGAAAAATGAACACTTGGGTCTGTATCAACCTGAAAAGCTTCTGTACAGCAAAGGACACCATCAATAGAACAAAAAGGTACCCATCAGTATGGGATAAGATATTCATAAATGACAAATCCGATAAAGGGTTGACATCCAAAATATATAAAGAGCTCATGCACCTCAACAAACAAACAGCAAATAATCCAATTAAAAAATGGGCAGAGGAGCTGAACACACAGTTCTCCAAAGAAGAAATTCAGATGTCCAACAGACACATGAAAAGATTCTCCACATCCCTAGTCATCAGAGAAATGCAAATTAAAGTCACAATGAGATATCACCTCACACCAGTAAGGATCACCACCATCCAAAAGAGAAAGAACAACAAATGTTGGCGAGGTTGTGGAGAAAGGGGAATCCTCCTACACCGCTGGTGGGAATGTACATTAGTTCAACCATTGTGGAAAGGAATATGGAGGTTCCTCAAAAAGCTCAAAATAGAAATACCATTTGACCCAGGAATTCACCCTAAGAATGTAGCAGCCCAGTTTGAAAAAGACAGATGCACCCCTATGTTTATCACAGCACTATTTACAATAGCCAAGAAATGGAATCAACCTAAGTGTCCATCAGTAGATGAATAGATAAATAAGATGTGATAGATATACACAATGGAATATTATTCAGCTATAAGAAGAAAAGAAATCCTACCATTTGCAACAACATGGATGGAGCTAGAGGGTATTATGCTCAGTGAAATAAGTCAGGTGGAGAAAGACAAGTACCAAATGATTTCACATATCTGTGGAGTATAAGAACAAAGAAAAACTGAAGGAACAAAACGGCAGCAGAATCACAGAACCCAAGAATGGACTAACAGTTACCAAAGGGAAAGGGACTGGGGAGGATGGGTGGGAAGGGAGGGATAAGGGCAGGAAAAAGAAAGGCGGCATTAAGATTGGCAGTATAATTTGGGGGGTGGGGCATGGGGAGGGCTGTACAACACTGAGGAGACAAGTAGTGATTCTACAGCATCTTACTACGCTGATAGACAGTGACTGTAATGGGGATTGTTGCAGGGGACTTGTTGAAAGGGGAGTCAAGGAACATAATGTTCTGCATGTAATTGTAGATTAATTATAACAAAATAAAAAAATAATATTAATAAATAAAAGAAACGAAAATACCCTGTAGAGGTGGTTTGCGGGAGGCAAATTACCTCAACTTTTGCTTGTCTGGGAATTGTTTAATCCCTCCCTCATATTTAAATGATAATCGTGCTGGATACAGTATTCTTGGTTCAAGGCCCTTCTGTTTCATTGCATTAAATATATCATGCCATTCTCTTCTGGCCTGTAAGGTTTCTGTTGAGAAGTCTGATGATAGCCTGATGGGTTTTCCTTTGTAGGTGACCTTTTTCGTATCTCTAGCTGCCTTTAAAACTCTGTCCTTGTCCTTGATCTTTGCCATTTTAATTATTATGTGTCTTGGTGTTGTCCTGCTTGGGTCCCCTCTTTTGGGAATTCTGTGTGCTTCCGTGGTCTGAGCATCTATTTCCTCACTCAGTTTGGAGACGTTTTCAGCAATTATTTCTTCAAATACACTTTCTATCCCTTTTTCTCTCTTCTTCTTCTTCTGATACCCCTATAATGCGGATATTGTTCCTTTTGGATTGGTCACACAGTTCTCTTAATATTGTTTCAATCCTGGAGATCCTTTTATGTCTCTCTGCGTCAGCTTCTATGCGTTCCTGTCCTCTGGTTTCTATTCCATTAATGGCCCCTTGCATCTTGTCCATTCTGCTTTTAAGTCCTTCCAGAGATTGTTTTATTTCTGTAGTCTCCCTCCCTACTTTGTCAGTTAGCTCTTGCATTTTTCTCTGCAGCTCCATCAGCATGGTTATGACCTTTATTTTGAATTCTTTTTCAGGAAGATTGGTTAGGTCTGTCTCCCCTGGTTCCCTCTCAGGGGATGATGTCTGTGTGATTCTGGTCTGGATCAAATTTTTCTGCCTTTTCATGGCAATAGAGGTCGTTGTGGGGAGTTGGCATGTGTGTCAGCTGGGAGAACGTCCCTTCTTGCTAGTTTGTGGCCTTCCTCTCCTGGAAGAATGGCGACCCCTAGCGGCTTGTGCTGGGCAGCTGCTTGCATATGGGGTCTCTGATTCTTGCCCAGCCGCTGTGCAGCTCTGCCTGGCTGCTGTGGGCGTGGCTGGCCTCAGGCCCCTGCTCCACTGTGGCGGGGCTGCGCCAGAGGGGGAAAGAGTCGGAGACTGTTTATCGCCATGAGGGACCTCCGAGCTGCCCTGATGCCCAGGGGATTAGGGCACCCAGAGTTCTCTGTGATTCCCAGCTGCTAGGCTCAGTGCACTGGGACACTTCTGTCCAGCTGTGAGGCCCTTTCCCCTTTAAGACTTCCAAAGAGCACTTGCTTTTCTTTTATCCCAGGGGCACCGGCTGCAGGGACCTGCTCACAGGTCTTACTGTCCCGTTTCCCTAGTATCCAACACCCCACGCACTGTGTGTCTGCACTCCGGTGCAGATGGCTAGGGCTGGGTGTTAGGAGTCCTGGGCTCCCTCTCCTTCCCCGCTCCAACTCCTCTCCTCCCGCCGGGAGCTGGGGTGAGGGGCGCTCGATTTCTGCCAGGCCACAGCTTGTATCTTACCCTCTTCTCGAGGCACTGGGTTCTCGTGGGTGTGGATGTAGTCTGCCTGTTGTTCTGTATCTTCTGGTCTCTCTTTTAAGAATAGTTGTATTTGTTGTATTTTCAAAAATATGTATGGTTTTGGGAGGAGATTTCCAATGCTCTACTCACGCCGCCATCTTGGCTCCTCCCCTCGTTATTGTTCTTGATGCTTAGATTAAAGCAGGTTGGGGTGGCTGTAGCCCTTATTATTAGAAAGTTTTAAAGACAGGTTTGTACCATAATTATAAAGATTAAAGATTTTATCTTTTTTTTCCCTGAATTATTGACCAAGGTTTTCTAATGCTCAGATAGTTTAACAAAGCATTTAAATTCCCTCAGGACTCTCACAGAAGGAAGAAGAGGATGATGATGCTTTTATTGAACAACAACTAGAAGAAGAGAAGCTGTTGGAGATGGAGAGGTCAGCACTGACTGAAACACTTCTTATGAACCCAGTTATTTTATTTGAATACTATAAGTCTTTACAAACTGGTGTGGGTCTTCTTTGTAAAATATTGTGCAAAATAGTTCTTATTTATTCATCTGTAAATATTTGAGTATGTATAGCGATAATGTTTTATTTATTTATTTATTTATTTTGGTATGGTTAATGTGTAGTTACTTGAACAACATTATGGTTACTTGACTCCCTCTATTATCAAGTCCCCCCCCACATACCCCATTATAGTCATGGTCCGTCAGCGTAGTAAGATGCTATAGAATCATTACTTGTCTTCTCTGTATATACTGCTTTTGCTGTGTTCCCTCCCCCCGCTATATTATGTGTGCTGATCATAATACCGCTTTTTCCCCCTTATCCCTCCCTTCCCACCATCCTCCCCAGTCCCTTTCCCTTTGGTAACTGTTAGTCCATTCTTTGGTTCTGTGAGTCTGCTGCTGTTTTTTTCCTTCAGTTTTTGCTTTGTTCTTATAGTCCACAGATGTGTGAAATCATTTGGTACTTGTCTTTCTCCGCCTGGCTTATTTCACTGAGCATAATACCCTCTAGCTCCATCCATGTTGTTGCAAATGGTAGGATTTCTTTTCTTCTTATGGCTGAATAATATTCCATTGTGTATATGTACCACATCTTCTTTATCTGTTCATCTACTGATGGACACTTAGGTTTTTTTCCATTTCTAGACTATTGTAAATAGTGCTGCGATAAACATAGGGGTGCATCTGTCTTTTTCAAACTGGGCTTCTGCATTCTTAGAGTAAATTCCTAGGAGTGAAATTTCTGAGTCAAATGGTATTTCTATTTTGAGTTTTTTGAGGAACCTCCATACTGCTTTCCACAATGGTTGAACTAACTTACATTCCCACCAGCAGTGTAGGAGGGTTCCCCTTTCTCCACAGCCTCTCCAACATTTGTTGTTGTTTGTCTTTTGGATGGCAGCCATCCTTACTGGTGTGAGGTGATACCTCATTGTAGTTTTAATTTGCATTTCTCTGATACTTAGCGATGTGGAGCATCTTTTCATGTGCCTGTTGGCCATCTGAATTTCTTTTTTGGAGAAGTGTCTGTTCAGCTCCTCTGCCCATTTTTTAAGTGGTTATTTGCTTTTTGTTTGTTGAGGTGTGTGAGCTCTTTGGACAAAATATCATAAAATACCCTGGATAAACTATTTAAATTTCTATCTGATGGTCTAAAACAAGATGATGTCACCCTTTTTAAAAATGGAAGTATTTTTCACTGTTATTGCTAATTTGTAAATATTTTTGAGAAACAAAAAGAAAAAGTCCAAATAATTAAGTGTAAAATGTGAAAGGGCTTCAGTGAACTCAGCACACTCGAAGAAAGCCACTGTTAAGAAAGTAGAGGTATACTATACATGTGTATTTCTATGATGGGATGATATTTATACGTATTATATATATATATATATATATATATATATATTTTTTTTTTTTTTTTAGATAATTATTTTTTTATTGAAGGGTAGTTGACGCACAGTATTACATTACATTAGTTTCAAGTGTACAACACAGTGATAAAACATTTATATACATAATTCTAGGTTCCAGCTATCACCATACCAAGCTGTTACAATATCTTGACTATATTCCTTATGCTATACATTACATCCCGGTTACTTATTTATTTTACCATTGGAAGTCTGTCCTTTTTTTTTTTTTTTTTTTGTGAGGGCATCTCTCATATTGATCAAATGGTTGTTAACGACAATAAAATTCTGTATAGGGGAGTCAATGCTCAATGCACAATCATTAATCCACCCCAAGCCTAATTTTCGTCAGTCTCCAATCTTCTGAGGCATAACAAACAAGTTCTTACATGGAGAACAAATTCTTACGTAATGAATAAGTTACATAGTGAACAGTACAAGGGCAGTCATCACAGAAACTTTCGGTTTTGCTCATGCATTATGAACTATAAACAGTCAATTCAAATACGAATACTCATTTGGTTTTTATACTTGATTTATATGTGGATACCACATTTCTCTCTTTATTATTATTATTTTTAATCAAATGCTGAAGTGGTAGGTAGATACAAGATAAAGGTAGAAAACATAGTTTAGTGTTGTAAGAGAGCAAATGTAGATGATCAGGTGTGTGCCTGTAGACTATGTGTTAATCCAAGCTAGACAAGGGCAATAAAACATCCACGTATGCAGAAGATTTCTCTCAGAACGGGGGGGGTGAGGTTCTAAGCCTCACCTCTGTTAATCCCCAATTTCTCACCTGATGGCCCCCCTGCGACTGTGCCTGTCTTAGGTTGTTCCTCCCTTGAGGAATCTTACCCGTCTCTGGCTAAGTCATCTTCCGGGGCCATACAGGGAAATGTAAAGTTGGTAAGTGAGAGAGAAGCCTTATTGTTTGAAATGGTTAGCTTTTTATTTATTTGCATATTTATGCCCTGTAGCTTCTATGCCCAGCATTTGTCTTGAGGTATCTTTACCACTTGGAAGAATTATGATACTCGGTAAATTTGATATGAGGCATGAATTCTATTTAAGGGTTGTAATTAGGAAGGAAGAAGAAAAGCTATAGAAGTAGCAGGCGGAAGAAAACATGGGAAGATTGATTATTTCTTTGCCATATCTTCTTGTAGAGTAACTTCAGCATGTATAGGTTTTAAGCTACTACTTAAATTGCGCACACACATTAACATAATAGGAGTATAGTTACATAACCAAAGCATATCTGTAATTACCAGCCATCTCCAGTGAAACCAAGAAAACCAGTTAGGCACCTTAGGCATTTGTGAAAACTTATCTATGATATGGTGGATATTGTCCAACTGAACTTGAACAGTCTGAGAGAAATCAGACAAATTAAAACAACCCATTCCTGGGGAATGTTCACATCCCTTATGTTCTTTTAACAGTAAATAGTCTGTAGTTGTAAGATTTTGGAGTGCTACAATTTGCACTTCTTCTAATTCTTGGTTGAGTTCCAACAGTATAGATCCAGTCAAATTTGTTGTTTTACTGTATGCACAGGCCAGCTTAGATATCTCCTTCATTCCCATGGCAAGTCCAGGAGCTGGTGGGATGAGTGCATCTACAGCTGTAGCAGTGCGTGGATCTTTGTTGGGGTTTTTTGATGATCATCTTCTGGCATGAGTCTTCCCGAGAGTGCTGATGTTGGAAGTTCTCTTTCATATCGTATCTTAGTTCATTTTCGGGTATATATATATTTTTTTGCTGAAATACGTGTATTTGTTGATTAAGAGACCTAATTCAACCATTTCAATGGCAACATAGTATCCATTGTATGGATGTAGCATTATTTATTCTTTGTTTATAATTTATATTTCTCTATTGATGGACGTTCAGTTCATTTACTATTAAGTGACATTCACTTACAATTATTAATTTACTATTACTAGCCTATTTTTTCTTATTAATTTACATTCAAGTTTTTTACTATTATATGAAAAGCTACAGTGAGCATCCATTCTTATATATCCTTGGTAATTGTCCTATTATTTCCTTAGGAAAATGCCTAGAAATGAAATTGCTGAGATTAAAGGATTAGTACATGTAAAATGTAGATGGCTGTATAGAAGGGACATGCCAGTTTGCAGCCCTTCCAACAGTGAATCAAGGTGCCCATCTCCCCGTGCCTTCACTCACACAAGGCATCAATTTTTAAAACTCCCATAGGGAAAAGTTGTTTTATTTTATTATTTACGATTTCTTAAATCTTGTACCTTTCCCCTTTGGGATATATTTTCTAAGTTGTGTAAGCAGTATTATTACTTGATTAAGGATATTAATCCTTTATCTGTCATATGTGTGATGCATATTTTTCTCATTTGCCATCAGTCCTATGTTAGCTTATGGCATTGCTTACCACCGTTTGATTTTCATGTCATCGGCTTTCATCATGATATCTGGCCTCATTGACTTAAAAAGAGCCCCCCATCCAAGATGATGAAAATATTCTATTTTTTTCTTAGTATATTTTTTGTGGTTTTTTTTTTAAGTGGTACAGAATAATGTGAATGTCTTAATGCTATTCAACTGTACATTTAAAATGGTTAAAATTAGAAATTTTATGGTATGTATATTTTGCCACAATAAAAATAATGTTTGAAAATTAGATAAAAAGTTCATAGGCTCTCTAGATGTTTAGTGTGTTAGCTGGAAATGTTGCTTGTTGTACTTAATTCCTGTTGTCTACCTAAGCACATAAATAGGTGGAATCAGCCAAATGCTAAAGACATGTCATAGTGATTGAGAACATGGAGTGAGATTCAGCCAGATCTGTGTTCTAGTGCTGATCCTGCTACTTACTTGCCGTGTTCAAGTTGCTTTATGTAAGCTTCAATTTTCTTGTCTTAAATATGAAGATAAAATCATGGTACCTACCTCATAGAATTGAGTTTAACTGAAGTTAACATAGTGTTGTCAGACAGGAGGTGCTGAAATAACTGGCTGTGCTTATTATAGACTTCTGTTATGAAGATGATATAATAGTATGAAATAGGGAAGTAATTTTTTGTTTGCCCATTTATTTGAGATGCTTCTTTTAAATCACATATATGTATCTTTGTGTTCCTTTGATTTTTGTTTATTCCTTTATGAGTTGCATAATACTGTATTGTTGAAAAGCAGGAAAATTAATTATGTGGAGATTCTCATGGCTTTAAAGCAGATGTATAGCATCAAAGATAAATAAAGCCAGACATTAAAGTGGTGAGAATGGATTTTATTTCATTATTCCTGACTGTAGAGGAAAGAGCTCAGCTCCATTGCAATTTGTGCAGAGGCAATCTGGACCTTTAAAAGGAGAACAAGGAAGGGGGACTGCAGAGGCTCAGTAGAATCAGAAAAGTGAAAAAGTACAAAGGGTTGACGAGTGTAAATGTGACTAGGTCTGCTGTGTTTGTTACTGGCAGTTAGGGAAGTTAGGGTTCTAACCTCCCACAGAGACTGGGGAGAATCATTCTTCCTAATGATTACCTTTCCAAGGAATGGCTCAGCTCATTGAGAGTTGCTTCTGAATTGTAAGAGACACATGTTCACAATCATGAGCCTTTTGTAGTTAATTTCCTAAGGGAAGACAGGGGCCTATCATCAGGTGTTGGCTAGAGTAAGTAGTCCACTTTCCTGGCAGTATTGAGCTCTCTCAGGCATTTTGATGTGTGTGTTGGGGAGGTCTGGGGTCACTTAGGGACACAGAAGCCATGCTAGAGTTTGGTCAAGTCATCTTAGTGTAGGAGATTGATAAAGTTATGTGCCTAGAGTTCGACAGTTCTCAGTAGTATGTTCAACTTATTTAATTTTAAAGTTTGTTACATTTTCCTTTTTTGAGGTCTTAGATTTATATGCACTTTGGTTCAGTTTATATACAATTAATAGGATTCTCAGAAGATTCATAAATCAGAGTTATGCACACTGAAACACCTACATATACCCTGTAACATGCACAGGAACATTAACATGCAATATGCAAAGCTCTTATCATGGCTAAAAGATGTGTTCCTGGAATCATGGTTGGAAATGGGATATATTTTCCCTTCAAGTGTTTGACATTGTGGTTAGGTCCTCAAGCTCGACATAAAACCTTAGTTAACTCCTAATGTTGCTAAAATACTAGAGAACAATTTTCTGATGTTTCAGTTCTCTTTTACAAATTTAGTGGGAAAATGCAATCTAGATTTTCAACACTCAATTTGCTAATAAATTTCTGACATTAATCCATCTTTAAATTAGAAACTTGTGATATGAGATGTCTAAGACACTTGCCATTTTAAGATAATATTACTCTTTAAAATTGGTCATTTTTAAAAATAGACACCTGCCATTTATTTTTATATCTCATCATCTTAATGTCTGTAGCTTTATTTTAAAGACATGATCATGACATAGTTTTATTTTCCTTCTTTCAGCAGTTTAGGTACTTGGGGCAAACTACAGGGATCTCAACTTTATGGAGTAGCAGTCCAAAAGTTTATGGCAGTTTTTCATAGTGCCAAAGTCCCGTAATTGCCACTTTAAAAATGCAGAGACTAGGAGGGGTAGTACTTTCTGAATGTGAAAAGCTAGATGTCACTTTGAAACTTGTTACTCATTTTATTGGCACCTAAACATCACTATGGTCAACCTAGAGGGAAACTTGTAGTGTCATTGTTTTATTTAAAGATGTCACAGCTATGAAATGTAGAAGTGGTGATTTTAAGCCATAACCCTCAAGGAAGATATTTGCTGAAATGTGCTTTTCCAAGATGGCTACTCATATCTTCCGGTCCTCTTTCTAGGAATTATCCTTCATGATAGTTTAGTTATTCCCAAACATGTCATTTTGCTATCAAATATGTGTGTGTGTGTATGTATGTGTACATTAATGCCCATTTATTTGATTACATCATGACACTGATAGGCAAAAATTGCATGAGGAGTGGTTGCTTCGGGAGCAGAAGGCACAAGAAGAATTCAGAATAAAGAAAGAAATGGAAGACACAGCTAGAAAGCGGCAGGAAGAACAAGAGGTATAGTATTAATCAGATAACCAGGTAATGAGTTAGTCAATCAAAACAACTCTGATTAAGAGTTACATATCTTGAACTTAAAAACGGGTATCATCCATTTTACTGATGTTGTTAACCTTTTTCATTTACTTGCTCTACATCCTAAATGTTTTTCAAAAGTGAGTGAAAAAAATTGCCTTCTCTTTTTTTCTATGCCCTGTAAAGAGAAAGTTAAAGGAAGAATGGGAAGAACAGCAGAGAAAAGAGAGAGAAGAGGAGGAGCAGAAGCTACAGGAGAAGAAGGAAAGACAGGTGATTCTCATTGCAGGGATAAATGCCCTGCGTATGCTCAGTGAGCAGTTGTGGTGTGTGCAGGGGCTGGGGAGTAAGCTATAGGCATATCAGGGTTTGGGCATCTTTTTTTGTTTAGAAAGAGTCATGTTTTTCATATAGATACACTATAGTGTCCTTAACAGTGTTCTTCTTTGCATCTGTGCTGTGGCAGATACTTAAGGCTTTTCTTCAACTCTACCTATCTTAAACTTTATACCAGGCAAAACCTTTTTTGTAAAGGCTAGACGGTAAATACTGTAGGCTGTTTGATCTGTATGGTCTCTGTTGCAAACATCCAACTCTGCCAGTGTGCTAATGGAAGCAGCCATAGAAGATAGGTAAATGACTCATTTTACTTACAAAAACAGGCAGCTGGTCCCTGCTTTATACTATATACCACTCTAGAGCAAATGGTGTTTTTCTGAGCTTCTGTTGTATATTGGTTGACTTACTTAGAGAATATTATTTTGTATAGTTTCCACATTTTAGTTCATGAGACACTTAACTGCTTATGACATGTCATAAAGAATTGATTGAAGAAAATCAGGAACTCAAATATTGAGGAATTAGAAAATATTTTTTGTTATTAAATCTTCCTTTCCAGTTTGGGCTATAAAGGTAATTGTAGCTAATACACAGTTGCCCATTAAAAAAGGAATCTATACGGCATACGTCTTGCAGGATCTTTTAAAGATTGCTTTGGTATATTTTGCTGCTGTTCTTTAACAGTGTATTTATTTCAAAGATATCGCAGCTCATCTTTCCTTGACTGATTCATTAGGATGTTTTCTATAATATTGCTAAGTTAGACTAGCATAAAATTGGGTAATTACTTTATAATGGGGAAAAGTGATTTGTTGACATCTTAGTTATTACGGGGTAGAAACAGCCTCTGTGACCTTTGTATTTTGTGTCTCAAGCCATCAGTTAATTTCTGAGCAAATTTTAAACACCCTTACTTGAGTGCTGCTTTCCAGATGAGGCAAGACCACACTAGGTTTTTAGGGGGCAGGAAAATTGTTTGGAGCTTATCATTTTTTATAGTGAGTCATCCATGCCCGTTTTAACAGTGGAATGTTCTTCAAGTGAGGTCTTTCTCGCATCAGACAAAAGCTAAGGCTTCTTTAAAAACCCAAGGCTTTTGTTTCAAGGAAGTCTAGTGAGACAGGAACAGGTAAAATGAAGTAGATTCTAAGCATATGTAAAGGGCTGTGCAATCTGTTTCTGCTGTGTGCTAGCTACTTTTCTAGTGAACAGAGATAAGAGCTGCAGAAAAGACAGTCTCTGCTCTCCCTGAGTTAGTTTTGTAGATGCGGGAGCCAGGTGCAAAGTGTGCAGAGAAGCTCATGTTAAGTACTATAGGATCAGTGCTGGGAAGCAAGCAAGCAGTGAGCCTGTGGTGGAGTGATGGGGGTAGGGAGTGCTGCTTTAGATTGCCTGCCCAAGGAAGACTTCCCCAGGAGCCCTGTTTGAGCTGCCACCTGAAGGGAAGATCTCGGAAGGAGGGGTCCAGGGAGAGGGGAGGGGCCTGAGCTTGGAGCTGGAAGAAGGTCAGTGTGCCTGAATCCTAAAGACCAGAGGAGAGCGCAGCAAGGACTGGGGAGGAATCCAGGAAGGGTGGCAGGGCCAGAGCATCCCAGCCTCCTGCGTAGGTAGGAAGGAAGGAAGGAGGAGTTTGGGTTTTATGTGAAGTGTAATGGGAAGTCATTGAAGGCTTTTTAAGCTGGAAATGACTTCATCTACTATATATTTACCTTTAACAGTTCATTCTAACTTTTGTGTGAAGAATGGAGGCAGGTGTTGGGGAGTGCTGACCAAGGAGGCAGTAGTGGAGTGGAGTGACCTGGTAGAAGCTGCTGTTGTGGATAGGATATGATTGTACTTCGGATGAGTGGAGTGCTTAATAAAGATAAGTACGCAGATTTGGGGTATGTTGCTACCACAGGACTGTAGCTAATAGATCGAATGGATGGGGAGGGGAATTCAAGTCCCACTTTCAGGTTTTTAGTCTGAACAGTTTGGCAGATGGCAGCACCAGTGACAGATACGGGGCGTCTAGGTGGGTGGGGGCAGGGAAGAGCTGGAGTTCCGTTGGGGGCACACTGAGTTACCAAGCACCCTTCTGTGATCAGGTAGAGTTCTTAAGTAAGCAGCTAGACAGACGAGTCTTTTAGGTAATGCTTTAAGGGTCTAGGGAAGAAAGTCTGTCCAACATAATTTAAAATTTGTTTAAATGACAATGAGGTCAAAATTTCCTGGCGTATTGCAGGACTTCCACTGTCTTACTGAGAATTTTGAGATTCTTCATCAATCCTAATTACACTGTTCATGTCATAATTTAGCTTCTGTTGCATGAGTATGATGTTTCAGCTAGCATTGCATTTTATATTCACCTCATCTTCACAGCTAGAATGTGATATCTTTGCTCAAAAGTACTAAATACTACTGTTGCTGAAACTATTATAAGATTATGTTTTGTAATGCAAGCTATTAAATGTCCTATTTGAATAAAAATTCTCGGCTCTATATCCTTTGAACACTTTTCAGGAGATGTGTGCTGTATAGACAGCAAATTAGAACCTAAAGTCTTTTGTATGTGTGGATTTGTTGTTGTTTTTTTTCACTTGTTACACTTGAGATTCTTAACCAGAGAAAACCAGATGTGACTTACCTGACTTCCAGGTTTTCATTAGTCCTGTGTTTGCATCATTTGTAGGAAGCTGTGCAGAAGATGTTGGAGCAGGCTGAAAATGAGGTATTTTCAAAACCTTTCATTAAGAATTTGAGACCAGCGAACACTTCTTTAAAAACAGTTCTTCAGTCATGTCAATTTTGTGGTAAGCTATTCAGGTCACATTTGAGTAACAGAATCACATTTGGGGCTCTGTGACTTAAACAGCAACAACAGAAGTTTATTGAACAAAAGCAAGTTATATTGAGTTACTCCTGTGGAGCATACTTGTTATAGTTCTCAAAGTGTATATAAGCAACCTCACACGCTGTTACCCCAAAACAGACAGTTTAATTTGCTGCCAAGTGGGCATGTTAGAGTGCTTCCTGAACAAGTCCTTTAACCCATTTCAGAATGGATTCCCAGGAGAGAGACCTTGGTGACTGCTCCTGGTAGCCAGAGGGATGCCCAATAATGGACAGTGACTGGGAGCCAAGAGGGAGATACAATTTGTGTTTCAAGACAGTTGTTTGGAAAGTCTTGATTGCTTGTTACAACCTGAATGTGTATATTCCTAAGTGAATCCATTTTTATTTTAGGCCAAAATATTTGAATACCTTTTAAACATTGAATTCTTCATGGATTGTTACACCACCAGTAAAGTCATGGTTATTTTCAACAGTTGGAAAATGGTACCACATGGCAAAACCCAGAACCACCCACGGACTTCATAATGGAGAAAGATCGAGCCAATTGTCCATTCTACAGTAAAACAGGAGCTTGTAGATTTGGAGATAGGTAACTAATTCTACTTTATCATGTCAGAATTAAATGAATCAAAATGTTGAGGTGTTACAGTCCTCTGTTTTGGGAGCTGTGCGGGCTTGAGTTGGAAGTACTGACAGGCACTGGTACCACAGCTTTAGACTGCCTCCCCAGATATTTTGTCTTAGCTGACTTTTCAGTAGGGGTTGTAGGCCTAGCCTTCAATATACTCAGATTGCACGGACTGTCTCCACACCAAGTGGGGATTTTCTCTAGATGGGGACTTTGGCTCTGTTCTAAAACTCATAAATACTCATGTGACACCCTGAGACCTAGAGCCAAGTTCATTCAGATGTAATAATCCCGTGAGCAGAATTTTAGCCTCATTAAGTTGGTTCTTTGTTTAATTCTGTATATGCTTCACACCCGTAAAGTTCTGATTCACTGCTAACACTGCCACACAGGTTGAATCCTCGCTCTTTGTTCTGTCAGTAGCTATCCTTGGGAAGACGGACCTCGTTATAAGGTCTTTAACTAAATAAGAGGGTCCAAAATAGAAAAGTTAGGAAAATAGAAAGTTATACATGAATGAACTCTGATTGCACATTTCTGAGCTGGGCATGGTGTGTGGGGCATTCTGCATGCATTACCTCACCAGGCACAGAGATGGTTAGTACAGTGGTTAAACATTTAATCATTTTAGGGCCATTGTTTTTTTCCAATGTTTGCCTGGTTCTTAAGCTTTTTTCTTCCTAAGTTCTGGGATTGGTTTTTTTTCCTCCCTAAAAATTTTGTCTCAAATAATTTTTTAACTAGAAAACTAATTGGGAAAATTTTCATGATAGGGAACCTTGAACTATATTTTTTCTTATTTTATTTTAGGAGAAGGAAGTAAATAAGAAAGTAAACTCATAAAAATGAATTTTTAAAAAATCAGGTACAGCCTGGTCCCATTTAAACTATGAAAAGAAAATTGTTCTTCATAATGGTTAGCCTGCTTCCTTAAATAAAAATATAATTACATTTATCATACCATATATTGAATAGGCACAAGACTGTATATCTTGGATCCTGTCTTACCAGCCGTGTGATGGGGTCAGTGCATCTCACAAAGAAGGCCTCAGCTTCCTTCATTTGCAAAGTGGGGAAAATACTAGCTCTGACTATCCTAATAGGTTGTAAGGATCAGAGGAAATAATAGAAAAGTGCCACCCAAACTATGAAATGCTGTACACATATGGGATTAGACTGTTCCATTAGCTCAAAACTCTTAGATGATCCTAGTCTCTAAGCATTGATTGTATAGAAGCAGGGTTGTATTGTTCTCACTGTCTCCTGCGTCCCACATATGACTCTGTGCCTGTTACCACAGTCTCTCATGCCAGTGGGCTTTCTTTTTCTCTTTGCTTTCACATGTATAAGGCTTTGTGAACTTCCTCAAAAAGACAGCTGAATGGCATATGAACTTGGAATTAATTCCCAACTTTACATTTTAATGGGAGTCCATATATTGCTCAGTCTTAGAACAGTTTTGTTAAGTGTTGAAATTTGACATCTGGATGGAGTTCAGTGTCTTACAATTAAGTCGAAACAAAGTTACTTGAGTCTTTATCTAAAAGTTTAAAGCAAGCTTTTTATATGTAGTTTCTAACAAATGGACTACTGAATTTGTTTTTCTTTCATATGCAGGTGTTCACGTAAACACAATTTCCCAGCCTCAAGTCCCACACTTCTTATTAAAAGCATGTTTACAACGTTTGGGATGGAGCAGTGCAGAAGGGACGACTACGACCCTGATGCAAGCCTGGAGTACAGTGAAGAGGAAACCTACCAGCAGTTCCTGGACTTCTATGCTGATGTGCTCCCCGAGTTCAGGAACGTGGGGAAAGTGATCCAGTTCAAGGTGGGCATGCACAGCGTGCATGAAGGGGGAACCGGTTCTCTTCTTATGAAGGCTCCCAGTGGGACAGGAGGGCAAGGGCCCAGGCAAGCGCCAAACGTTCCTTCCTTCTCTCTCCCTTTCTACCATCCTCCTTTGCCACTGTGGTAGCATGAGGTCAGAAATATGTGCAAGCGTATTTCCTAGATGTTAGGATCTAGGTTGGGAAGGATCTTCTATGGCATCAGGGCCCTTGTGGTCCACCTCTTTTCCAGCCTGTGGATCTTCTGCATGAGGTCCTCGCAGTGCGGCAC
This sequence comes from Manis pentadactyla, assembly GCF_030020395.1. Classification (NCBI taxonomy): domain Eukaryota; kingdom Metazoa; phylum Chordata; class Mammalia; order Pholidota; family Manidae; genus Manis; species Manis pentadactyla. The sequence continues at coordinate 10,938,236 of NC_080038.1, forward strand.
CCACCACTCCAGTTACTCCACTCACCCACTTTGTCATTGTGTTTGTTGATGGGGCCTGCTTGCAGCTTCCACCCAAGGTGCATGGTCCTGGAGCTACCCAATGCCTCAAGCATTCCTTGAGGCAAAGTTCGGGGTAATTGCTGGTGCTCCTGGGGCCTAGTCATTGAATCCTGACAGTGAAGCCTCTTTGTGATTTGATCAGATTCAAACCAGAATGACTTTGTTATGTTGGGGTAGGGAAAATGTCCTATAATTTGGAAAAAGAAAGGAGTGAAATTGTGGATTTTTTTTCCTGCTAGTTGGAAATGATGGGAAAGTTGGAATAGCCAAGGACAGAGCCACTGCTCAGCAGCAGCACTCGTGAAATGCAAGGCTATACTTCTATCCCATTTCAAAATTCTTAAAAATTCGCTTAAAGTTGCTCTTTCCCCTTTGTTTCTGTTGCATGTGTCTTCTGGTCTCTGCACCACTCCTTAGCACAACCAGTGCACACTGAAGTGGGTGCACCCGGCCACACATGACAGGGTACCGTGGTAGAGGTGCCGCTGAGGAGCCAGCAGGCTCTAACTAGCCTTGTGCTCTTGAACCTGTCACTTGACCTCTGCCTGCCTCTTCCTCCCAAAAGTAAGAGAACTGAACTACATCCAGTGTGATGGGGTCCCTACATCATACTGCTTCCGTGAAGTTAGTGGTAGAGCTGCTTTGAAAACTGCAGACTAGTTAGTGGAAATTCCACCATTACCTGCAACAGGCTGCCCCACTGACTATGGCATACTTCTTTTCTTTTACTCAGAATTCTATCAGCCAAGCTCATGCTAATCACATTGGCAGTTATAAATGGAAAGCTGTTTAGTAAATGTGTAGTAGGAACGCTTCCAGAACATTGAATTCATCATGGAAAGTTAATAACCACTTGAGAACCACTAGATTCTAGGGTCCCTGGTGCAGCTGACATGGCCTCCCGGGGCCTTCTAGTCTTCCTGCAAAGGGTGGTGGTATAAACTGTGAGTATGGACCCTGCCTCTTTTTGGGTACACTAATGAAAGATTCAGGGACAAGTTTATAAAATTAGTCATTTTGAAAATAAAAGTGAAACATTGGTATGAATACTTGAGGACCTTTTTATATCATTATGTAAAAACAGATTTGTCATTGAAGGCAAATGATCAGATATTCAAAAACCTAACTAGTAATAAGAACAGTGCATATTAAAATGAAATATTCACACCTATCAGGTAAAAAATTATAAATTCTTTTAATGTGGCGAGGATGTGTGAATTAGTAAACCACTTCAGAGAGCAGTTAGTCAGAACCTAGTGAAGTTGAAGGCACGTGTGGCCTACAGACCAGCACACACTTTCTGGCCATGCACACTGGAGAGACCCTTACACCCAGAGACGTGTTCACGAGCACTGGACATGCAAGCACTGGAAGCAGCTTGGATGCCCATCACGAGAGCAGTGGATGAATGAATTGGATAATTTGATATATCCAGCATGGAGTAGTTAAAAAGGAGTCAGGTTTACATGATTATATCTTGAAAAAAGAATGTGGAATAAATACTATTTATATAAAATTATAAAATGTACAAAAAGTACTATATATTGTTAATATATATATAAATTTTGTGTACATGTGTATACCTGTATATGCATAATGGATATGCCTATACATAACATATTTTATGGCCCACATATGATGTGTGTTGATGCCTGTGTGTGGAGGTGGATATGTGTGTGTGTCTGTGTAGATAGGAGTATGTGTGCGCGTGTTTGGACTGTGATGGAAGAGGGAGAAGAGACTGGAAGGGCTTCAACTGGGTCTTTAATTAGTTTTACATATTTAAACATTGTCAGTCAAAAATGGAAAATGTAAGTGTTCACCTCTGGGTTTACATCCAGGTGTACATATGGGTTGATTTCTGTTCCCTTTATTTTTATGCACATGTGACACTTCCTATCTATAAAAACACCCAAGCTGGTCAGCGGGGCTCAGTCGTTGGGGCCTACAGTGCTGCTGTGTGCTGAAGTATGCCAGAAGTGGGCGAGGAGGGGGTTCTGGACTTTGCCATCTTCAGTCGACAACTACTTTTGGCAATGTTCGCCTGGACAAAGTGCATTTGATGACTGGGGTTTGTTTTCCTTAATTTCTCTTGATGATAGAATTCTTCATTGCTCCTTAGGTCAGCTGCAACTTGGAACCTCACCTGAGGGGCAATGTGTATGTTCAATATCAGTTGTGAGTATTCTGAACATAAACATCCTCATGTTTTTTTTTTGGTTTTTTTTGGGTTTTTTTGGTATCATTAATCTACAATTACATGAGGAACATTATGTTTACTAGGCTCCCCCCTTCACCAAGTCATCCTCATGTTTTGATTTAGTGTTGGGACTGTGTTGACATCTGAGGTTTCACCACTGAATATATAGCTTTCACATGCATGGCATTTTTAAAAAAGTAAATGTTAAGAGCTGATACCAAAATATAGAAGGGATTTTAAAATAATGCATTTGTATTTCATTCTTTGTGTACTTACATAGTTTTGAATCTTTTACAATAGAGTTTTTTTTTTGCTCATGTAATTTTATTAATTAAACTACAAACTGAAAAGGGATACCTAGCAGAGAATGGAAGAGTGTAAATCAAAAGAGTCAGAAGCTGAAGCCCACGTAATGTCAGTGTGCGTCCGGCCCACAAAGAGAGCAGTTAGTGCACCATTTCTGCTGGTCTTGATGTTTGTCTGGGCTGTGCTGTGGCTAGTGGGTTAAATTAGCCATTGTAATAAGAACAGCAGTCCTAGCTGAGAAAGATGAGACTCTGATGATGGAAAACACTTCTGCATTTTTAATGGTCCGGTCTTTTGGGGTTTAAGAAGCTGTGACTCAAGCCAATTTCCATGCATCAGAACCTCTCAGAGTGTTAGTAAAAGGGCTCCTGAATAAATTCTGAGCTTCAGGAGCTTGAATGCTCTAATGGGCACTCCCTACGTAATAGAAAAGTAGTGAGTGGACTGGTGGGGGGGGGGAGGGTCCTACAATAAACTAATAAAAGCGTTAATTAACAAAAAGACTAGTCTTCATAGTAGAGAGTCACTGTAAAGTGCATCCTTTTATTTGTGGTTTAAAGGGAAGAAGAATGCCAAGCAGCCTTTTCTCTGTTTAATGGACGATGGTATGCAGGACGGCAGCTTCAGTGCGAATTCTGCCCAGTGACCCGATGGAAAATGGCAATTTGCGGTAAAATACAGCATGATGATTTTTACCCCAGTTCACCGTTATATAATGGGACATTGTTATGGAAAAACAGTGTTCTTGCCTCATGCAGTAGATGATGAGTGCAGATCCTTAGATAAAGGACATCACATTTCCAATCTGTAACAGACCTTGCAGGTCACTTTATGGATGAGACTGAGGTCCCGATGTATCAGAATAGAATCAGAGCTGGAATCCCTTCTTCTCATCTTCAGGCCTGGGCTCTGAAAGTTCAGGAAGCCTAAGAACTTGTGCCTGTGGGAAGCCATCTTCTCGCTGTCCCCGCTTCAGAGGTGTTTTCTATTCATTGGCTCGTCTCGCTTGAACTGTCTGGGTTTCTCCCCCTTTATTATCCCTAATGAGTCTTCTGTCATTTTTGCCACTTAAAACATTACCTATATAACATGTCCTGCTTTACTTGAAATACATGCTTTTGAGTAGTGGAGATTGATTATAGTTGTGGGGTCTGGTAAGGGCACATTCAGTCAGACTAACTCATGGGACAGCGGCCACTGAATCAGGAAATGAGTCAGTCCCTTGAGCAGCCAGCACTTTTGAAGGACCTGGTTATTTTTCCTCTGAGATGGGCTTAATGCAAATGCTTTCTGTTGAGGTACCCAGGAGGCAAAAATGGAACTGTCCATGCCTGGGTTGGGGTGAAGGGTGCAGCACTTCCCTTAACCTTTGCTTTGCACTCACCTCCTCAAAACCTTGTACCTAAAACTCTAATTTGTAAAGTAAATCTTTGGCAACCTGGTATGAATGGATGCTGTCACTAAAACCACTTACTGAAGGAAAAAACCCTCAGACTTTCTTGCTTTGGAAAAGCAGAACCATTATGCCTTGTTTGAAGTTTGGGGGGCTGAGAGATGGAACTGTTTTCTCCATAAAAGCAGTGACTTCTGTCAGTCCTGGAATCCAGTGTAATTTCATTGAGGTGCTTCGGAGTGTGACTCTGACTCCCCCAAAGCAGGAGACTGTTTTATGTGTTTGTTTCTAAATAACACTTTGTTACTTTCCCTAGTAACTAACAATGTTGAGCATGATTTTGTGTCCTATTATTGGTCCTTTGTATATCTTCTTTGGAGAGATGTCTGTTCAGCTACTTTGCCCATTTTTAATTAAGTTGTCTTTTTATTATTGGGTTGTAAATGTTCTTGATATATTCTACAGACAAGTCCCTTCCTGTGGTTATGATTTATAAGTATTTTCTCTATTGTGTGGGTTGTCTTTTCATATGGATGGTGTCCTTTGAAGCACAAAATTTTTTAATTTTGATGAAATCCCGTTTATCTTTGTGCTTTTGGTGTCATATCTAAGAAGACATTGCCCAGCCCAGGGTCACAAGGATTTTAGTTGTATGTTTTCCTCAAAGAGTTTTATAGTAAGTTTCATTTCTTACATTAAAGACCCATTTTGACTTTTTGTGTAAGTGTGTGGTGTGGAGGTATTTCACTTTTAACTGTTTTCCGTATTTGGGGAGTTTCCTGCTTTAAAAAAAGTTTGAAAATACCAGAAGGATCTCTGAAGTTCAAATAGATTTCACCTTTGACAATAATCTTCCCTATTAAAAGCAGTTGGTAAATTTATTAAAGCATTAGGCCAGTGTTTATCATTTCTTAAAGTGTGAAGAAAATATAGAATCCTCAACTTATAAAGGCTTGCTGTCTTGGCCAGTGGTTCCCTCCGGCCACCACCATGCCCTCCACAGGGACTCCAAGGGCTGGTCTTCAGTGTTAATGAGGTACTGCACTGCCGTCGATCATTGGGATGGTGAAACCCTAGAAAAAATGTCACTATCTGTTCAGTTGCACTCCCCACCATAATCCAGGAGGAGAATGGGATTGTCTGGTTATTTAAAACTTCTCAGTGCCATTTGTTAGCATGCTTGAGCATTTTTGAAATTCTGTGGACCAAAACCATGACATTAATTTATGTAAGCCCTTTTAAATAATTCAGAGGAGAAAATAGTTCTGTCATTCCTGACCTTCAGGCATGTACCTTCTGAAAAGAATAAAGTACCAGTAATAAATGCTGTTCCCTCACTGTGCCATTACAGGTTTATTTGAAATACAACAATGTCCAAGAGGAAAACACTGCAACTTTCTTCATGTGTTCAGAAACCCCAACAATGAATTCTGGGAGGCTAATAGAGACATCTACCTGTCTCCAGATCGGACTGCCTCCTCCTTTGGGAAGAACTCGGAAAAGAGAGAGAGGCCAGGCCGCCATGATGAATACTCCAGCAGGCCAAGGCGGAGGAGGAGCCCCAGTACAGCCCATTGTTACCTAAGAAACGGGGAACTGGAGAGGAAAAGGAGGAGGAATCACAGGACGACGAAATCCCACAAACACACGTCACAGAGTCATAGAAGGCACAGGTCCCAAAGCAGAGGAAGGAAAAGGGACCGCAGCCAGGGTTACGGCAGCCAGAGCCAGAGCTCCTCCAGGTCCAGGAGTCATGGTGGGAGGAGGTCAGGTAGTAGGGACAGAACCATTCATAGTCCCAAATCCAAAATAAACCTATTTTGTTCTTAAATGATTATATGTATCTTACTTACTGTGGCTGCTGCATAATTGAGTAAAGGGCTCTGGGCCCAAATGGGTTAAACAGGTCTGGCAGAACCCTGGGTAGTCTGGAACCTTACTTACTTTAACTCTCTGATAAAACATAAAATGTATACATAAGATGAAAATTACTTGTAATCCTAACCCTCAAAGATAACCAGTTGACACTGGAGTGTGGTGCATTAGCTGTTTTTCTTCTTATAGGTGTGTACTTTTTTTACAAAGATCAATTGTGGCTGCAAATGAATGTGTTTTTCCCCACAAAACATTGTCATATTCTAAGCCTTGTTCCTGTGTTTTTACTCACTGTATAATGTGGATCTATCAATTTATTTTAATCATATCCGTACTGTTGGAGTTTTAAGTTATTTTTAACTTTTCACTATTAAAGAATCCTATGCTATAAATAATCCTGTGGTGGATTTCCTGACATACTTTCACACTTTTCTGATCATTTCCTTAGGATGAATTACATCAAGGTATATGAATGCTGAAGAATTTCCACATTGCCTTCCACAAAGATGAGAAAAAATTTATCAAATTTTGCCGTTCTCACAACACCCAGTTACTTTAATCTCCAATTCTGTAAATTTTGGGTTCAATTGTCTATTCCTATTAACTAAACCAAACGCTTTTTTCTGCATTTAATGGCCATTAAATTTGGTAACTGACCCTTTAATAATCTGTTGGATTTTTCTACATGTAAAAGCTGAAGTTTTACTTTAAAATTCACTTTCTCCATTTTAATGTACTGTAGGGTAGAGTTCGTTTTCCTCCTCCCTCCTACCACATGTTCAGCTGGAGGTTTTCCATAAGGGTGTTCACTTTTTAATGTGTTGCAGTTTCTTACATAAATTATTTTTGTTATTGTCAGGAACATTAGGGTCATTGCTACTGAGTATGTTTAGTGTTAAGGCAATTTTGGTAAAAAGAAAAATGGTCAGAGAACCTTCTGTTCTTAAAAGGCTTAAGGCAAAGTACTGTTCTTAGATTTCAGATCATAAAAAAAGATGCTCTCATGCTTCCTTATAAATTTTTTATTTTCTTAGTAGCTCCTTTTCCATTGACTTACTGGGTATCTTGAATTTCAAAGTATGTGGCATTCGGCAACTTGAGATTTGGAAGGACTTAAGCACAAAATACTGAAGGTCATGAAATACAAAAAATTTCTTGATTGGGATTTGAATGATGTCTATTGAAAATGAGGGTTCTTTAATCTGTAGCCTATAAAAAGAAAAGATGTGGTCCAGAATACATTTTAATGATTTGTTCCCAACTTTAAATGCCTTTTTATACTCTCAAAAAAATGATTGTCTGTAATTATCTACTTGATTCACTAACACAATAATTGTCACTAAATTCAGAATTTTTCAATACTTTCCTAAATACAGTCAAGATAAACACGTGGTAAATATGTGGTAGTCAAAGCTGTACAGTCTTAATAGATCATGGAGGAAAATGAGGTCAGCACCAGCTTGTGCTGAGGCAGAGGTGCCAGTGACCGACCCTGTGCCAATGGGCAGTGTGGGATGGAGGGCAGTTCTTAAACCACTGACTGGCTCATTATCCTGACCAATGTCCAGCTTGAACTTTATTAATGCTTTTTAAACTTACCACCCGAATACTATTTGATTCAAAAATTCCAACTTCACATTATCAGCAGAAGCCCATATGCCTGTTTTCCATGAAAAAAAACAGCTGTGCTAGAAGCTCTTGAACTTTCCAAGTACCTTTTTTTTTTTAGACTAACAACTTGATCTGATGGTAGATTCCTCATTCTTAAATATCCTTATTGTAGTATGTAATGCTTCCCGTCTGTATTAATAGCAAGTGCCTTAACTATCATAAAGCCAAAGCTTTGATTTGCTGCATGTATTAGGCAGTAGTTTGCACTTGCTGCTCTGTTTCAGTGGTGTACTAACACCTCCGGTTCATGAGCAGGGGGGACTTCAGTTGATCTGGAATATTTTGGTTCACCTGCAGTAATCCGAGTTGCTCATTCAGAAAGTAGAAAAGTCAACTGCATCACGGTTTTAATAGCATTTATTGATTGAAAATAAATGTGTAGATAAGCTCTCAGAAGCATGGAATCCACATTGTTTTTTAATGAGCTTGAAGTACATGAAGACTCCTTAAATCTTCCGCCATTTATCTTGTGTGCTTTTAACCACATTTAAATGAAGGTGATTTTCATTTTACTGAAAAAAAAAAATCCTTCAGCAGCTCTCCACAGTTTGACAAACTTTAGAGAAGAGACAAAAACACACTACAGTGGTGTACGTTGAACATTTATTACAACTAATTGGTGATGTGATAAGACAATGCTCACATGGCCTGAATACTGGTCAAAATCACAACAAAGCTTAATTCAGCCCAGCAGTTACAAATTAAAGTGTAAACCGGGAAGACATGTTTACATACATATATGTGTATAAAAGTGACACTGAATCAACTGTATAGCTGTAAAAAATACAGGACCCACTAATGCCATTTTACCTCATTCAACTCTCACTTTTACATGAAAGGTGCCTTTTTATTTGTATAAGATTTCTGACAAGTAGGCAGTGCCACGGAGGGGAAGGAAGCTGCCCTGAAGTTTGCAGCACTTCTAGGTGGAGGGGAGCAAAATAAATTTGGCTGTAAAAAGCACCCCAGTAGGAATATTCATGCTTTAAACAATGACTTATGCAACACTTTGTGAAAAGAGTAACACATTTTCTGTAAGAATTATGAAGAATTCCTGGTAAGTCAACATTCCCATTTATTTGGGGGCATCAAACAATTCAACTGACTAAATGATTATGACCACAAAAAATTTATCTCAGGTATCAAATGTTCCTGGGCCTTAAAAGTAAGATGCTTGTTATCAAACAGTCGATCTCCATCCTTTGTATCAGGTTTGGAATGCCTAAGAAATTAATTTTTGATGTGAAACAGCATCATTCCAATTTAGTCACTTGTGTATTCCCTTTAATGTATGTAATTTCCAATAAGGGTATTTGATAGAAAATTTTAAAATTTCAACATTAAGTTAAATTTTCATTTGATATGTGACATGTCAATTCCCTTTATTTTCACGTATACTGAAATGTATCTCTTTGCTTTCATAAAACCAGGTTTCACATAATTTAAGATTCCTTTGCCAGACAGTAATCAATAAAAGTGTACTGCCTGATTGTAATTTACTGCAACACATAATCAGATTAAAAGAAACAGATCTACAAACTTCAAAATATCCAGAAAAAGTACCTCTTTTTCTGCATCATTCTAATTCATATTTAAGTCCCTTAAATTGATGACTTGATTAACCAAAGTTCCCTTTAAAAGAAAAATATAGTGGAGGCCTGAATGAAGCAGCTTAGCAAAACAGTAATACTGATTAAAGACATCATCTTATACCATTAGCTAACATGGACATGAAGGCAGTGATCATCTACAGTGTGAAATGCCACAAGAAGTCATCAACAAAGGAGGAGAGTTATGTCAGTCCAATTTCTTCAAGAACACTACGTGGGGTTTCAGCTTCCTGTGGAAGGAAAATGTGAGACTCTGGTAAGCAGATCTGGGGAGGCTTGAGAATGTGAAATGGACACAGAAGGATCTGCAAGTTTCACAGAAAAGGGCCAACAGTTCCATGGTTTAGGCAAAGTCTACTATTCAGAGCTGGTGGTATTTAGGGATTTATACCCCAAAATATGGGAGAACATAGAAGGGTATTTTCAGCATGCATTAAATACCTATTGATTACCTACCTACCAATGTGCTGGGCCACCACTGCTGTAACACAAAAGGCAGTCAAACCCACTAGCTACTGAATAATCTACAAGAAAAGTAAGTTACCTTAGTGTTGAAATTGAAAACCTCCCCAAAATAAAAAGCAGAGAGCCCTCACAGCCCCACCTGTGTTCTCCTGATTCTTCATATAATTGTTTTATGTGTTTTTGGGGTCACACGTATTTATAAAAATGACTTCCTTTCCAAGTTTTTACTGTTTTTGACTTAACTGTCCCCAGGGCAACCAATGGCTTTGGTGGAAGCAACACAGAGAATGCTCTGGGACAAAAGGCAATTTTGCCTGTTAACAACCAGTACTCATTTTTACATGTCAAAAATAAAGGCATATCTAGAAAAAAATAAGAAAATTTTCCAGTGTGGCTGATTTTGCACATCACAAAATATAAAGGACCAAGTAGGTCAAATTTCAGATATTACTAGCAACAATTTTGTAATTAAGAGACATTCTATATTTCATGGAAATATAGTATGGAAAACAATGTAATTTTTAGTATCCAGTAATAACTTACTTTTGCATCCTAATCGTGGTACAGCGCAAAACAAGGAAAAGAAAAGTTGCATTAAACCACAAATCCATACATTAGATTTAATTGCATGTAAAGCACTACATGGAATAACCTTAAGAAAATTAAACTTATGGTCTTAGGTTTCCTTATTTGGAAAACAAGGCTCAGCACTTACCTTCATATGTAGAGATTAAGGGTTACGACTTAGTGCCTGATTTATAGAAAGTGCTCAAAAGCCTCAGGTGATTACCATTACAAAACTGAAATCAAATTATTTGGTATTTCGTACTGAAGTGCTATAAACCAACTATGTATATAAAGTTCATATGATGACCTTTTAGGACGTTTGTGTATTAATGAAAACTGGGTAAAAATCAGCTTTGCTGATGTTTTTCTATGCAGTGTTCTTGTCTCCAAGAACCGAACCTCAACCTAACCAGGCTATAAATTTAATTATACATGGAAGATAAGAACACAAACCATGGGAGATGACAATCAGCCAAATACAGAATGGAGGAAATTCTACAGCATAGGTGACTCAGTTAAAAAAAAAAGGCAAGGAGGAAAAAAGCTGGGACATTGTTAAAGATTGAGACTTAAGAGACATTTGCCAGATATAACCTAAACCCTGTTTGAAATCTGATTCTGACAAATTGACTATAGATATGCACTTTTCAGACAGTTAGGAAAAATTAAACCAGGAATAAGACATTAGAAATAGCTTTTTGGGTGTGTGGTACTTATTAAGGATACACACTGAAAATACTGAAGATGAAGACAGGGTGATAGGGCTTGCTCTAAAATACTGGGTGTGGGGGTGATGACTGATGAAAATCAGCATTACAAGTGTTGAGGTGATGGTTGTTGAAACTGAGTGATGTGTACAGGACGGTTCCTTATACTCTTCTGTTTGCATGTCTCAGTTTTCACAATATAGCTTTTAAAGAAAGTCTAATGGAAATGATGCAACACTCTCAAGAGTAGTAAGCCCATCTTTACGTTTAGCCTTAAACACTAAATGCACTGAAAGACTGACACCTGAATCACATACATATTAAACAATTTTCAAGTTCACTGTTTACATTTAATGTTAAAAACATCATACAACCTTTCATGTATTAAAGGATGACTACAATGAATTCTGTACAGATAAGATTTTTAGCTTATCCATGTAAAAGTGTCCCCCATCCTATTCCCTGGAGCTGGTCAGATTTCCCCTATGTACTCATTGCCTGCAATCGTCTATAGCATTTCCAGAAGAGAACCATGCTGCTTATCAAATATGCATTATATAAAATATTTGCCCTTTCTAAAAGGCCTAGTTTCAAAGAAATCATTTACACACTTTCTTTGAGGCTTGTACAAACAGTGCCTTTTTTTTTTTTTTTACAAATTGTGTTTATAATATAAAGTGTAACTTCCACGTGTTGACACTGAAATTGTAGCTCAATTAACCTAGCAAACTATGATCTAAGTCAAAGTCATAGAAAGTAGAACAGTATTTACCAAGGGCTGAAGGAACCGGTATGGGAAGTTGTTTAATGGGTATAGAGTTTCAGTTCTGTAAGATGAAAAAATTCTAGAGATCTGTTGAAGGAACCGGTATGGGAAGTTGTTTAATGGGTATAGAGTTTCAGTTCTGTAAGATGAAAAAATTCTAGAGATCTGTTGCACAACAATGTGAATATGCCTAATGCCACCGAACTGTACACTTAAAATGGTTATTAAGATGGTCAATTTAATGTTATGTGCTTTTTACCACACTTAAAAAGATTACCTGGAAAAACTAAAACAGAAAATATATTATCTGTCAAAAGGGATTGAGAAGAAAAAAGTCATTCACATGAGACAAAGTACATGCAATATTTTTATTTTAGGCATGCAAGGAAAGCTATTTCAGAATCTCCTAATTTAAAGCAAGCAGCTGTATACAGATAAAAGAAGCAACATCTTATTATAGCTCAGCACACAGCATCCAAAGCAAACAGGCATGAGACAATGCACATTTTTGCAGCATTAAAACCAGATGAACAACATAATGCAAGGCAGGGGGGAGGATAAAGGAAAAAATGGAAATGAAGGACTACTGTTTCCCAATGCTTTCAATGTATAATGCTAAACTTCTCATTTGAAAGCCCATCCAGGTGCTTCAAATGTAATGCAGTACAGCAAGAATGGTTACGAATGGAAATAACCGATCTGCAGACCTGCCTAATACACAATTTTCAAAGGTTTTCTTTCAGTGGTAAACCAGTATGAGCATCTTTTGAATTTACTGTTTTAAGATAGCTTACTCAAGTCAGGCTTTGAACTCTCTAGATATGAATTATTTGGCACTTTCCTTTTATAATAAAATATGTTGCATGTTTTATTAAAAGCATACACAAGAATGATCAATATTAAACATTTTAATATTCACAAATGTAAAAACAACAGTTAACAAATACTTGTACTTAAATGAAGAACTTATAAAACCCTAACAAGTAAAATATTACTATTTAAACTGAATACTGGAATTTTAACTATATAAACTCAGTATTAATACTTTGAAAAGGTTATTTACTATTGAGCAATAGATATTGAAGAGACTTCTGATTTGGCTTTCTCACAGCTCTTAAGGGGATTGTTCAATATTATTATAGCACAAGTGTGATTCAATAAATAAGACATTACACATTTCTTAAAAACTGAATGGTTTACCTTAAATAGAATAGCATAGATTTTTACTTTCTTGTACTATTTCCAAATAGCCTTTTCTTTTAATGTGATACATTAGAACACATAAGCTCATATAGACTATACTATAGGCGCATTAGTTTCTCCCCCCAAATCCCCAACATTTGATGACCAAAGCACACTATATGATACTGCTTATTTCCGCCTAGCATTTCAGCTGTATTTTCTTTGGTAAGCATTTTAACGATTGCTAGGTTTTCCTCTTACAAGATTAATCACAGATAGTTTATAATGACATGTATGTGTTTAAGATTAAATATTAGAACATTCATAGGTCATATTTTTTCAAGAATAACTTAAACCAGTTGTGAGCAGGAATATACTATATCAAGATCACATATAAAATGAAAATAAAGCAGAAGAGGAATGAGAACAGGAAAAAAATTACAATTGTAAAGGTATTGGTTCTGAAATGTTCTATTATTATTATTATACAAGATAATCAGTCACCAAGCTGAGGATATTTTTCTTTCATAAGTATATCAGCTCTCTATTTCCTCTGGGAAATTCTGCATACACGATGAGTAGTAGTCATTTAATACACAGGGACATTAAAATATTCATGACGTGGCTACAAAAGAAATGCATATATTCTTACATACAGCATAAAAGCTGACATAGACACAATCAGATTTCTAGAATGTTCAGTGCACAGTAAAGAAAACCGAAACTTAAATTTTTGTTTCAGTCCTTTGGTTTATGGCTGAATGTTTAACTTCTAAACAATGCCCAGAAGTTCAGACTCATCCTTTTTAACTTAACTGTATACAATAATAAAAATGATGGGCTATGTACTTCAAAATCCTAGAGCAATCTATTTGCTAAAAATACACTGAAAAGATTTTTATCTGGTCAATACTGAGTTAACTGAAAACTCAATTAGAATACTCCTTCCTGACAGTGTTCATTAGAACTTTATTGCCCAAAATAAAGGAATTTAATCCCTTAATGAAAATCATTACGTCCTAAAGTGACCATAAACTCTTTCACAGATCCTAAAGGAAAATCTTTCCCAAAAGAAAGTGGAAAAGAAGTCACCCATTTGGTATTTTTAAGTAGCAATAGAAGTTTTTAATGGTTCACTTAGCTTAGAAAAAATTCCAAAGACTATGCCTTTGAGACAAAGCATATTACTTTAAGTAATCCTTAAAATAGATTTTAAAGAACTCTGTCCAGATTTATTAAACGTTTATGCCTATAAATGTATATAAAAAGACGTTTTCACACCAAGGTAGTATGAGTTAAAGTTTTAAACTGACTCTACAGTGTCCAGAGATGGATTTCTAGGGACTCCAAGAATCCCTGAAACTGGAGTTAAAATTATGTACCGACTTTCCTGAGAAGAGCGCCTACAACCCTTCAGCCTCTCAAAGGGATTATATTATACCCTTGCTGAAAGGCTTGTGACTCAAAAAGAGTTTAAAACTGCTTATTTGAGCACTTTTAAAAGATCCTCCTTTTAATGTTTATTCAACTTGGCACTTTAAAATGTTAGGCTACAAAGTCATGCAGACTGTTTCAATAAAATATGTAATAGATCCCTTATATAATACTGAATACAAAAAAGTATCTGAGGATAAATGCCAGTTAAATTTTAATCCCCAGTTAATTCTTAAAACAGTTTAAAGATAGTTGTCTTTTTTCCCCCACTCAGAATATAGTCCCCACTTTGTTTTATCTTTTTATAGAAACTCTCATTTTCATGGAGGAGTTCTATTTCCGTATCAATGGCATTAGTGTTTCATAGTATTTAACCATCTTTTGTCAAATAACCTCTGAACCTATTTCAATATTCTCTATGTAAAAAGATAAATTATAAGTCCCAATGGTGGATCATTAAAAGAGCAAAATTCCCTATATCAGTTAAATAATTGGGATTATCCCTTAGGATTTAATGTACTTAGATTTTTCGGTAGTGCTATGATATAAGTAACATACTCGACAAAAGTAGAATTACAAACTGAATTCATATCTCCTACTACATTTTGATGCACATCAGTCCTTCTGCACGTATTCTAGTATGCTTTCTTACACCCAAAGAAACTCATGCTATGATATATATCCTGTGTTCTGGAGAAAAGAATAAGAAAAGTTTAAGTCTGTCAACCTTTCACCTGAAGAATACTAGTTCTTTGAACCTTTGTATTAGAGTTTTTAATCTTTTTGTTTTCTCTTAATTTTATATAATACACGTACAAACCAACGATGGAAAGCTTATACCGACTGAAAGAGAAAGGTATTTTCCCCAAGTAGGGCTGAGCACACCACTGCTGTCATCCCTAGAGGAGACTTTCTATTGAAAGACAACAAACAATTCTCAAGTGTGATAGCCCCAGGCATTTCTGACAGACTACCTTTAGAAAAGGAAAGGGTTGGTGATAATCCAAACTATTCTTTACAGCAAATGATCCATACTGTACTTAACAAGAATTTAGCACCCATCAATTGTTTCTTTATAGAGAAAAAACCCTCTTCACTTGAAAAAAAATCCCTCAGTGAGAAAAGAAACACTAAAATGCACAGAAACAACTATTTTTTTAATCACTTTAAAATTGCTGTTAACACATTTTAAGTATTTTCCCAGTTTAGACTACGAGGGTCTGAAAAGGTCATGCTATAAAATAAATGCCTTAGTGACCACTTAACATTTAAGGCTGATTTTTAGCTAAATAATAGATATGCCCATAATTAACCAAGTTATTTTTTCCTGTACAGTGAAAATATTATAGTGGATTAAATATAACTACAGTACTCTGGGCCCTCACAGCACCAGGACATCTTACAAATCATGGAGTTAACTATGTTAATTCAGACTTGGGGAGGATGAGAGTCAAGCCATAGCGCATAAGAACTAGTGCAGAACTAGACCTACTATCTGCTTTTGCTACCAGCAAACTGAGTTTCTTTATACACTAAATCATCAATAGGAATAATTCAGAATGAAAAGAGAAAAAAATATTTAATCCAGTTGTATTACACAAATACAAACCACAAGTTACCCTGAGTAGAGATTCTTCAGAGCCTTATTTTCTGAATAAAGGTTGGACATTGTGTTCAATCTGAAACAGGCCTTCAATCCTGGGCAATCCTTTTTGCTCATTACTGACTGGCTCCCCATCAAGTCTATTCCAAACTCCTCAATATTTTCCTCATACTGCCTACCTCTTTTCTTTCTCCTCAGTCCCCAGCTTTCCTTTAGATGATGTGGTTTCTCAATTTCGCTCACCTGACTCATGAGGAAGGAAACTACAGCTTCACCTCAGTATCTCCTCCTAACAAAGGCAGAAGACTCCTCTGGCCTGAGACGGGTGCTTGATTCCCTTCCCACTCAACCTCCCCATATCCTTTTCACTTTATTCTGTTCCTGTTTTTCATCACTCTCTGCATTAGCTTCTGCTCTGCTCCTTAGTATATGTGCACGTTCAACTATCCTCCACACTGAGAGTACTCTTTCTCTTAAGCCCTTATGAATTACCTTAAAAAAGCACCATACTAGGCTGATGACTCAAAAGTATAATGACCTGGAAATCTGTAACAAAAACTGGTAAGCTAGCCATTATCTGAAGGCTTAGGTCTTGTTGAGATGAGAAGTGGCTAACTAGTAGTACTGGATCCAAAATTGAAAACCTAGTCTCCTGATTTCCTCTTTCTAATACACAATGTGGTCAAAGAGAAAATAATTTACATGTACTGAAAAATAAATATAAACGAAAAATATAAATAAACGTAACTTTATGTTACTGCTCTAGTTTTTCTTGTAAAGGGGTTTCACTTATTCCTTGCACTACAAAGTAGCACCCTTTGTCCTTCATGTTCTAGAATACAATGGTACCTTTATTGCCTCTCACTGGATTCTGTGGCAAAGTCCTTACTCTCAACTCAGGAACCCTGTTCCTTGTGCTGAAGACCAAAGGGCCAGAATATCCAAACCCACTATGATCTAATTTTAGCAAAGAATAAAAGAGAAGAATTGAAAGCACTTCATAAGGTACCTTATAGATGACTGGGCTCACACAGTCAGTCTTACTTCACGAGCAATTGTGAGGTAATAGGGAAGTCGAGTATTTTTTCTTACATGAGTTAGCCATTAGTGGCAAGAGCAATTATGGTTGCTCAAAAGATGGTTAGTGTCTAACATGGCCACGAGCAGCAAGTGCTTCATTTTACATGCTGAAACTTTATTTTTAGCAAACTCTAATTTTACTTAAGAGAGAAACACAATGTATACTCTTCCATTCATGCAGCAGCATTCTGTCATTTAAAAAATTTATATATTAAAAGTTTTACACTTACATACTTATAATACATGTTTGCTTTACACTTCTGGAAAAGGAGAGGGAACCTCACTTTGAGCTAATACTGTTAATATTCTGCTCCTAGATCTCTTCTCACTTGATATACCTTGAATATCTTTCCATTATCATTCTATACATAGAAGGTGATCTTATTTCTTTTACAGCTAGGTTAACAGTTTCATATATGGTTGTAATATAATTTCCTTAACCTATTTCCCACTGATGGACATTTGAGTAAATTCCAATGGCTTAAGATACTGAGTGTGTGTCTTTGTGCATCTGTGTTACTTCTGTTGGATAAAATTCCCTGAAGTGTAACTGATGGGTCAAAAGGTGTACGCTTGTAATTGTTAATAGATATCACCAAAAAAATCCTCCAAAATGGAATACAAGTTTAAGCAGATGTTTAATACACTGAGCTATACTGTACTTATGTGTATCCTTGCACATATTTGGTTGTATAGGAAGAGAAAATCCTACATCCCAAACTGTTAGTCATCAACTCTGTGAAGGGTGTGAGTTTGATTTGAGGGAGGATAGGAGTTGGGTGAGTCAGACAACAGTACTTTTTCAAGAGAAAAATCACCACCCATAGCAAGGAATATTGCACTTTGCAGCCAGTCCTAGGCTCATACAACCGATTTAGATCAGGATCAGCATTGAAAAAAAGAACATAATAGAAAATATGATATTGTAAAACAAGAAATAAAAACATTACTTAAAATATTTTTTTGGTTTATGTATATGTAACTTGATATAAAAATATATTTATTGCTGTAGGATCTTGTCAAATACTTTTAAAAATCAGATTCAAAGTTACTGAATATTTTCAGTTATCCCAACTTTTCATTATTACAAATAGCACAGAGTAGCACGAGCTGGCTCAAAATGAGTTAAAATACACAGCAAAGGGGAAATCCTCAACACTCTGAAAAGCAGACAAGAAAGAGCTCAAAAAACATAAACATACAGCAAAATGATTACAACCTGAACACCAGTGACCAAGGACATTGGCTAAACTGTTTCTTATTAAAAGTAAAATGAATGTTCTGCCTTCTATTTTTTTCTCTATCTGCCCTCATGTATGTTCCATTTTAATCATTAAATGTAACCAAATTTCACTTATCCAGAATTTGCTCTGGTAGACCTCACGCAAGTTTACTTTTACAAAAAATTAAAATATGCTAGCATAAAACACTACAGCCTTGTTAACTTTTAAACCAATTTAAAAGAAAAAGATTTTGGCTAAAGGTTTTAACATAAATAGTGGTAATTACAAAGAACTATAGTAGTTTGTCTTATTAAACCAAATCCTAAGAGGATTTATATCCAAATACTTTCTGCTGTTAAATGATTATTATATATATTTGAAAGCACCTTACTGCTTTAAAACGATGTAAGATATTGAGTCTGACTAGCATGCCCAAATACTAATTAGCAAGATTTTAACTTTAAAAAACCCCAAAACTTCATTATTAAAAGGTATATTATTTAAAACTTCAGTAAGTACTTATTTACTTAAAATAAATTTAAGTTACAAAAGATTTTTTGTAAGAAATCACTTTTTCTCCTAAGATTCTTACCTTTCCATCTTTATGCAGTCCAACAGATTACTTCCACAAAAATGTTGCGAAGAACTAAGATACATCATGCAGCCCCAGCACTAAAATCAATTTTAGCAGCACTAATTCTCCATAGAGAGAATTCTCCACTTTCTCCACTTTCTAGACAAGTCCAATTAATACTGCAAATCCAGTGAATCTATTCATAAAGTGGATCATCTCAAAGTAGAAGCAAATTCATGAGTGTAATGCTTGCTTTTGGTACCTCACTTTTTCTTTTCTCAGATTACTTTAATGAGAAACAATACCAACAGCAAACAAAGCTCAAAAGGAAAACTCCCACAAATTTCAAAATGATGCTGTTAGTATAAAAAAGAAAGGTTGACACATCTCAAAGCGCTGATCAACACCATCATGCATCTACTGCTGAGGGTTAAAGCCCAATGCCCAGTATTTATTTATTTGATCTTCATGGATCAAGCAAGGACTTGAAATCATCTCACGTGCAAACAGTCTTTGCATAACACCCCATTTTATCCATGCCACAAAAATGGTAAATTCAGTAGTTACCAATAAATAAGTTGGGGGTCAAAAGGACTAAAGCCTTAGACTGCTCTTTATCATAAGATATCCTCAGACAAACCTCCCCATTCTTCATTCTGGCTCTATAAAATTAAGGAGTAGAGAAAAACTGGTTAAGTGCCTGACCTTATAAAGAAAATGCACTCTGTATTTCCTTACTCATTATATGCAGGTTTATAAAAGAAATCCAAGTGTACCAACTCTACTATGCCACCCCACCAAAAAAAATCTAGCTTAAAATAGGTATATAACTGTTGGTGGCAGGAGATGTTCCAAGTATTGCAAAGAATGACAATTTAGTAATCTCAGCATGTTGTACTTCAGCAATTTAAGAATCGAGTTAAGTACCAGTGGCATGTTAAGAAAACATGCTTTAAATTCCTACAGACATTAAGAATTGAATAATGCACCAATTTTTCTGGATTTTATCCAATCTAATTATATATACATACAACTAAATACTGAAAGGAATGAACAGTTCAGTTTAGAAATGTCAAAATCGAACCCTTTGCTTACCAAATAATTAAGTAAAATAAACTTTTTAAATCACAATGTCCAATTTTTAGCTATTATTATTCAAATACATGTTTATGTTGTGTTGTTACCAACTACAATATGCTAATAGAAAATCTACTTTATCCACTGACTGTTTGCCCTGTTTGCCTATCAAATGAAGGTTTACCTAAACAAACTTCATGATGTTTATACAAATTGGGCAAAAGGTAAATTTTAAAGAAATTTTTCTGAAGAAAATAAACAATCTCAGGGATAGAAATGTATATTCACAAATTTAAGGACCAAAAGCATTTTGTGGTTTGCATATATTTTTAAGCCAACAGATATTTTCATTATACATGCAAAGTCATCTTTGGTATTTAGAAATAATCAGTTTGAGTGAAAGACCTGACACCAAACAAAAAAATCACCATATATGAAAAACTAGACTAAAATCAATTAATTAGAACTTCTACAAATTTAAGGATGTGTTTAGTTAAGTGTCTTTACAACTATACTTAGAATTTTGGAAACAAAATAATTTCATGACATAGACTAAGTGAATACTACAGCCCAAATTATAAGACCGAAAAGCTACTATATAAGTCAAGGAGTTTTGATAACTCCAAGAAATTATTTGAAAAATATTATTTATATTTCCAATTTAAAAATTCCAACTACTGATAATGTGGCCAATGAAACTTTCTAATCTAAAAAGTAAAAGATGGCGTCAGTCTTAGGAAATCTACTCTGTTAAATACAGAGAAACCTTGAGATTTACTCATTTCTTTACTACATTACTGAGAAACACAGAAGTTAGTATCTAAAACAGAATGTTTACAATATACATACCAAGACAATACATGAACAGACTGGGGCAGAGGGTGAGGGAGGAAGCACAGGTTAAGATTTCACACAGCTCTGGAGTCTAGCCAATCTGAATTTGGAAATCCGGTTTTGCTGACGGCTATAGCTGGTACCGGTCACCGGAACCTCACTGAGCCTCTACTTCCTCATTTGTTAAAAAGGCTGGCATGCCCTTTCTTAGGGTGTCCCTGAGGATTAGTACAGGATGCCTCACATCTCAGTGCTCAACAGCATTAGTTATCATTAGAGTTCTTTTTCATTGTTATAGTATCCTGAACATGTTCTCATTACTGACAATAATACACTAATAGGAAATCTTTATCCATCAACTGTCTGCCCTGTTTGCCTACAAATTGGAGGCCTACAGAAACTACATGACATTTATTCAAATCAGGTAAAAGGGAAATTTTAACGAAATTTAGCAGTTTGTGTACTGTTTTTTCATCTTACCCCACCATGTATTTTATGAATGTATTATTTAAACACTCTCCCAGAGATGTAAACATTCATCATGCATGAACATAAAAATTAATTTGTTTTAGGAAAGAAGCATCTTATCAATCCTGGGTTTCTTATGACAGGATGTGGGTGAATAACCTGAATAACATGTTAATCTGTTAACTTCAACAAAATAACCTGAAGCCTTACTGCCCATGCAGACTTTAGCTTGGCTTCATAAATGCATTAACCGGCAATGTATTATAACTCACTCTAAATTCAGAATGGACCAGCCACCTTCTGCCTTCTCAAGACCTGAATGGCTAAATTAAGAAAAATGGTTCACTCAGACCACTGACTAGAAAATGTCTTATTTGGCTTATTTGTACAAAACAATATATAGGTAGTCACAGATGAGAAAAAGGGCCAAAGCTGTCTTCTAAAGACAAGGAACTGTAATTTACAGTCGTTAACTTTTTTTTTTTTAACTACAGTGAGGTGGGGTAAGGAGAATTTTACGTGGAACCATAGATATCCTATGCTTCCCCTCTCCATTCCTACTTTCCCCTAATACATAAAAATAATACTCCAAAAAAAGGGGAGATATTACTTGCTATTAAAATACTTCAATAGGGGAAATACATGCACACACACATAATCACAGATAAATGTAGACCTGTTATAACAATTTTATTCCCTAGTACATTAAATATTCAATACATGCTATAAAGTAAACATAGCATATGTGCCATATTGTAAAGTCTATAGCAATTTCCCAGTAGAGTTTAAAAAACAATCTAGACACAAAGAATTATCAGTGCCCTAAACATTAGTCTCCAGAAAAAATATTAAAATTAAAAGCTAACTTCAGTAACTTTAGAAATGTTTTAAAGCAAATGTAATTAATCAGGAAATGATGAACTTGGAGGAAATACGAGAATCTGATATAACAGAATATAGTTCCATAGTAATTAAATATGAAAGTGATCAAGGGAGGGGGCAAATATAAAAGATTCCCAATTCCTGATCCTGGTTTTGACCTAATTTTCAGAAAAGTCCAATTAGTGAACAGCAAAATAAAGAGGTACTAACTTTAAAACCAATTTTATGAAAATAGAGTATAAGCTTGTGGTCAACAGACCAGATGTTAAAAATAAAAAAAATCTCCCCCATGACATGTTTGCAATCAATTCATAAAAAACCATGGCCAACCACACACGTGGAAAAGGGGCTGTGCTTGTACCACTACAGAACAGCGGATGATATCAGGGCTGCCAAAAAAATACTTCACTTTGCAGGCACCTTAACCACTGCTTTGGTATCTCAAGATCATTAAATGTACGATGCATTGTCTCATATTTAATATATGTATGTTCCGGATAATGTCATACCAATTTTGAGCAATCCCCACAACCAACCGAGTCAGTGACTAATGGAGAGGGATTACCCAGACGTCCCTCAACCTCCCTATAGAGGCCAATGGTTATAGAGTTATAATGGAGAAAAAGAGATTTACTCTTCTTCCCTTAGTTCACATGTCTGTTATAACAAATGCTAAAAAAAATGAATTTAATGCCTTCTTTAATTAAAAAAAAAGACAATTCCTTAATGAAAACACACATTTTTTATATTGACTTCTTATGCTATAAGCTTCCTATTTAGTGAAAACCACACTTATTGCTAAGTATAATTTAACTTGTTACCTGAATTAAGGTATCATTAAATTTTTAGATAAAGGTAGCCTTATCTAGAAATTGAAGATACAGGAGCATCAAATATACAATTAACCTAAGACAACTGTGGAACTTGGGCAGTTAGGCAGGGAAGTGGTTTTTAATGACTGGTGACAAGAGTCAAGACAAGAATTGACAGAACATGGCTTGTTATTAAAGAGCAAAGAGAAATAAAATACTTTTTAGTTTGTTTGCTAACACAAAACTAGACAGCGTTCTACAAAAAGTGTACCTTGTAACACTATCATTTGCTTGGCTATTAGCTACATTTTCACTTAAGATATATGAGGTGAAATTATGCACCAATTTGGAATGAAAATGCCCTAATTTCAGAGTCAACTCCTGATATTCCACTAATGACAAAAGAGGTTGTGTTAAGTACTCAAAACAATGGATGAAGAGCTCTCAAATTATTGTTATTTTTGATGAATCTTTTCCCCTCTTAAAACAGTCTATCCTCCAAAGGTTTAGACTAGTGTTTTGAGCTCTCAAATTATTGTTATTTTTGATGAATCTTTTCCCCTCTTAAAACAGTCTATCCTCCAAAGGTTTAGACTAGTGTTTTGAGGTCCAAAAATGGGCCATCAATACAACAGGCCATCTCCAAAGTAAATGATTCATTCATAGATAACTGAGGTGATGTGATGGATGCATATTCCAATCAATTAACTGCACATAGACACTACATGCCAAGCATGCTTCAGAGTAACTTCTGAAACTCTAAGAATGAGGCAAGTTGACTGAGACTTCCCTAGCCAGAGCAAAACATGCTTGTCAAGAAAACTCCAAGAAGCTTACCTCCTGCAGTAGATCAGCCTGCTCAATGGCTTTAAGGACATTTTTCTTGGACGTTTCCTGAACTTCCCCTCCCAAAAGAAATTCATCCAAAATAAAATAAGCCTTCTCAAAATTAAAGATGATATCAAGTTCACACACCTGAAAAGCAAAAAAAAAAGGGGGAAAAAAAAGTTAAAACTGAAAAAAGCAAATGATACCCATCCACTATCAAATAGTAAATGAAATCTGACCACAGTGAATCAATCTTCTTTCTAAAAATGGCAATCTTGCTAACTAAACATCACTGATTTAGTCAGCTTAATTTTCCAATCTCAAGTACTTGAAAAACACAATGCCTACAAACTAAGTAAGACCTGACTCTGCAAATTCCTAACACGGGCAACTCAGCAATTTTCTACTCATGAAAACTGATATTTTAAAATGAGTATTTACTGGCTAATGTGATTATTAACTGCTAACCAAATCTAAATTCTATACTAAGCACTTCCAGAATATTAATCTTTGCAGTTGGACTCCTTTCTATGTCAGTATTTTAAACCTCATTCTCTCATAATTAAGTGAGTAGGTCTGTGAGGTCAAGCAATTCTGGCAGTTAACTGACTAGGCACACTGACAAGAAAGAGTCATTTCTTCCCTCTCCCATAGTTACTTTCAAATTGTAGAATACCCAAGATAAGCAAATAATAAACTTACTATAGAAAAGATTTTTAAAAAATACTAAGGCATTCAATTTCCTGAAACAAAATATTACTCACACTGCCAAAATACTTGTCAAGTAATTCCACATAACGATGAATTATTTCCAGGGTAATTAGTTCATTGTCCTGATCCTCAATAGCACAGCAAAAATACAGGCTAGCATATCTGTAACAAAAAACAAATGTGGAAAAAATTTCACCCTATTGTTTTCTAAATTTATTTTCGTATCTTATTGGGAAAGACCCCATGCTTATGTAGTTTATTTCCTCTTTGACAGCATTACAGATTATTTCCCTCCTATATTACAAAATAATAAATGCATATAAAAGAAATTTTGAAAAGAACAGGCAAGCAAAAAAGAAAAAATTACTCAAGCACACCATCTAGAAAGAGTAGCTTATTTTGTTTTTTTTCCTTTTAGACTCCTTTCTATGAATATATCCTAAAATATAGCTGACCCAGGCTGTTCTCAAGTTTACCTAATGAAAACAAAATACATTGTGTGGCTAATTCAAACTACAAGAAAACAGGGATGAAGATAAACTCTCCAACTGAAAGACTTATTGAAGATATTGTCAATATGAAGTCAACATTCTGCAACGTTTTATACACAGAGAATACAGAGAGAAGAACACAACTCACAAATGCACAGCTCAATGAGTTTTCAAAGTGAACCCACCTTTGTACGAGCACCTGGATCAAGAAACAGAATTAATGAACCCCTGAAACTGCCCTCTCTAGCCCCTCCAGGTCACAACCTCTCACCCCCATGGGTAACTACTATCTTGACTTGTTTTTGAAACAAGCACAGACTTGTTTTTAAAAAAGGTTTCTAGGATTGTGGAATGAACCCCAAAAAAGAACAACAGTTCCAAGTTATTACAGATTAGTTAGAGGAAGAGAACAGGGGAATCTGAGACTTGTCCTCAAAATTTCCAAGTTCCACCTGTTTAGATAAAAGTTTATTTACCCATGAAGGAGCAGTAAGGTTGGAAAACTCCTATTCTCCTCCAAATTGAGATCCTAGCACATGGGACTGCATTATACCCGACCCAAGGAAGCCAAAACTTAACATACGACCTTGAGGTAGAACAAACAATGACCAAGTCCTTCGAGGAGGATTAAAAAAGCATTTTCAGAGGTCTAAGAAACAAAATAAAGACCTAAGGCATTCTAAACAAGTCTGTTAAGACTGTAATTTTCACTGAGGAGCATTTAAGTGACTTTAAGAAAAACAATAGGCAATTATTGCCATAGCACTAATGTAAAATAATATACACATAGTCTCAGTTTTAGAATTCAATGAATTCCTGCTCTTCAGTATGAGAATAACTAGCATTTACATAACACTATTAATTTCAGTCTTAGCAAAAACATTTCATCTTACTTGATCTTTCCCACAACAAGCACCATGACCCTGATAACAGAAGAGAAAAAAACTACAAAACAAAAAACAAGGCCCAAGAGTACATGTCCTGCCCAGTGGTTGCACTGGACAAGAAATCTGTCTCCAGCCCTTAACTCCAGGCCTTCTTACACTCCATCACACCAACTCTACTGTCACACGCAGCATTACTTTTTCCCAAGTCCACCCTACCTGACTTCTCCACTCAGTAAGTAATTTAAAATTGTGGATCTCCTACGGTCTTAAGAGAGGAGGCATTCAAATATGCTCATTTATTATCAAGAAGACCACCACGAAGGGCATGACCTCCTAACAAAGTGCTTCCTCTTTTCCAGCATTACCCTACATTTTTTGTTTATCTGTTTACAAGGCAATAAGCTATTCCAACTCTCCATCCTTCCTAACCCATGCCTACCAAACAGTTTTGAATTTGGGGAAATTGATACAAATCACAAATAAGATTCCTTGAATTAAGAAAACTAAAGATTAAAGGGACTGTCATTAAAAATAGATAAAAAACAGACATGACTAGCTGACATGAGTAATTTATTTAATATAAGGTTAATTAGAACCTTATTAATTCTAATTAATTAGTAATTAGAATGACTAATTTCAGGTAAAATTACATTTACTCTTAATTTCAAGATTTCTTCAGTGCTATGGTTAAGCAATCTAACTATGCTTGCACCATTCTCATTCCTTATCCACAGTACTGCCTCTTTACTTACAAATACACAGCACTTAAACACTAGTCAAAGGTCCTAAACTGTATGAACCATTTGGAAATACCAACTTAAGTATCACCAGCACTGATGTGTCTAAGCACTAACCAGTAATACTGGAAAAAAAAAGCCCAAAATATTATCTAAGTTTGCTTTCACTCACAATGTGGAAAAAGCTATCAAATTAAATGAATTCTTTGTTGTAGGTAAACATCTAGTGATCATGATTATAAGAAGGGACCTCTTTCCTGAAAGCTTAGGGAATAAACAGACACTCTAAGAATAACAGGTAACATTCACTGAGTCCTTATTCTGAGTGAGGTACTAAATGTTAGCTAAGCCTTTTGCATATTCTACCATTTTAATCTTCCCAACAACCCTTCCAGAGGGGTGCAGTTATTGCTTGCATTTATAGGAGGCCCAGGCTTAAATGAGTAACCTCCTGCTGAACAGTGATTTGACTCCAGAGCCCAAGTTTTAATAAAACTATAGCCAAGAACTGTATTAAATAAAGTAATCCTGCACCTGGCAAAAATTAAGACTTATTTAAAGCAGTATTTTAAGAGCTCTGAAAAATGAACAGAAATAAAAATTGTTATACTGATTTAGTAAAAGATTACCAAGAGAACCTGAAGTATACTCCCTATTTTTAGAGAACCAAATGGTTTTTAAAAAATTCAATAATGAACTCATTTTGTTCTCTTAGTGCCTATTTATAAGTCCAAATCTAAAGTAAAATTAATAATAGACTAGTAAGAAGAAAAGTATGTTTGGTTATTTTTAGTAGACTGGATTAAGGCTTACTCTAATTACTGGCACTCAGAGAACAACTCAAAGTGTCTATTCTAATATTCAAAACACATGACTTTTCTGCAGTTAGCTAAATATCAACTGACTGTGGATGACCATAAGTAACCTGTCCTCAGTACCCACTGGTACATCATTAAAAATTATTTTGTTAGCAAAGAAAATCAATACAGTACTCTGACAAATTCTCAAACTAGTAATATGGAGATGTATGTATTTTTACATTAATTTTAAGACTTTAATCCAGTGCTCCTTCTGTAATATGCTGCACAAAATAGGAATCAAAAAAGCAGTGTTCTGTCTCCACAGTATCTTCAAGAGAATTTATTTTAGAGATTAGGGAACAAAGGCAAAATGACTTGTTCAAAGTCACAAAACTAGCTAATGGCACAAACTGAACAGAACTCAAATCCCAGATTTTCATTCTACTTTTTCAGCTATATTATCTTTACTCCCCAACTCCCTCCCCAAAAGGGGGAAATGTTCTGTGGAATGCTCAGCATTAAAAATGTAGGTAAGACAACTTGGATCACTTGCTGATATGAACAGTAAAAATGATAGTTCAGAATTTCTCAGGAACTAAGGGGTAATTTTTTGCTTAAAAGGTCTTAGGGGGGACTAGGGGAAAAATATCACCTGTTTATCAAGAAAAAATATGTTAAGTACAACAGATGAGGTTTTCAGTATAAAATGGGCAGATGATTAGAAAAACTGATTATAAATCTTAATTTTTATATGTGAATTTTATCTCAATAAAGCTGTTATTTTTAAAGTGCACTTTTTATTTATAGGAGCTTGATGCAAGTATGAGTCAGGTTAGATTACCTTTATAGCCTTTAAAAGCAAATGCGTTGGCCCAACATGGGTGGGCTGAATGCTGTGTGAGTGGCATTTAACAGGCTATTGCTACAGCAATCTCAATTCCTGGGATTGAATCCCTTGCTGGTATCTTCCTCCTCCACACGGGGGACTCCTTTCCTTATCTAGAAATAAGTTTAACTCTCATACCTTTTTTTAACCCTTTCCCCCTTCTTGTCTATGGATGGTTACCACCTCTTCTGTCCTTCATAGCAAAGCTCCCCAAATAGTCTGCATTTGCTGTTTTAAACGTCTCCACCTCTTCACACTTCACCCCATTTCTTCAAGAGTACTGTCTCTATTCATCCACTGCAAATGTTCTGACAAAGGGCATTTTATGAAATGCTCATGGTAAAATCTCTTAGATTCTTTCTCCACTTTAATTGAACTTTATGCAGCATCGAGTACTGGTGACCTAATTTTTGAAACTCTCTCCCCTTCCCTGACCCTACATTTACCCCCTCCCCTTTGCCTGTGGCTTGAATGTTGGTGCTCTAACACTTTATGCCTAATTTGCCCCTAGACTTCCATGCCTATGCCCGCCCTGAGAAGACTAGTCATCTCAAAGTCAACTTTTCCACTAGCTCACATTTACCTTGTCAGCTGAACCAGAAATGTGGAATCACTGCCCTCCCCTCTTCTAGCAGCAACCAAGTCTAAAACTTACCTCAGTAGCAGCTCTTCCTACCCCGATGAGCACCCAGCCACGTCTTCCTTCAGGCTCTCATTGTAATGCACTCTCCTAACAGATCTCTCTGATGCAAGCTGCAGCCCTCTTCCCACCCATTCTCCAATTAAAGGATTTTAAGAAACGCAAATCTGATTTTTTATCTCTGTTTAATACCTCAGCCTCCTCAATTAAGATTTGAGTTCTAGCCCCAATGTCCGCACTAACTAGTGTATGACCTTGGGCAAGTCACTTCAAACAAATTCTCATTTTTATAAAACTGAAATCTGATCAACAGTAGCAGTTTTCAAACTCAGGAACAATTTCCTATGCAGAGGATAGAGGCCAAGTGAGCAAAGGATACAGGGTCCCATTCCTAACTTCACAAAAGCATCTCCCCTTCCACTTGTTTCATTTATGGTTCTATCCTTGGAGCAAAAAGCTTTTTTAAAAAACTACTTGACTAGATAATTCTAAGATACCTCCCAGCTCTAAAATGTTATGCTTTTTCTCAACAAGTACTAAACACCAAACACTGGATACAAAGATGACTACATTCATTCCTTGTAAAAAGGAGTCTGACATTTAAAAAATTCTCAATGTCCAATGTCTCCAATGCTTCCTCTGCCATCTCCCCCACAAAAACCCCATCCATACTTGGAGTGAAATAAAACCTAGACTTCTTTTCAACCCTCCTTGCAGCCCATACTGTCAGTTCCCGGCAGTTTCCCCACAGGAGAGAATTTTTTATATGCAGAAATGCTCTTATCTTAAATACAGTAAATTATTTGTAAAGGAATAGAAATGAGGGGAAAACCAAAGTATTATATTTATTTTAATCTGATTTGAACAATCTTGAGAAACTTATTATAAGTTTCAGACATTAATAAAGATGTATAGCATTTTTTAAAAAGCTTAGTGTTCAAAGCCAATTAGGAGGCATTTTGCAACATCAAAAATTTTTTCATCTCTTGATGAAGTTATCTATCAGATCTAATCACACCCCCACCACAGCAACAAGTATACTTCAAGTAAATAAACAGTACTAACAAAGAGATCCTGTATACACACAAAATTTTAACACATCTATAGGGCTGAAATGGTCTATGTATGCATCTAAGGTGTTTATAAGACTCTAAGTTGGATAAAAGAATATGTCAATCATTAGTCATTACTTTATAGATTTTCGGGGATAAGGGAAAGTGCTTGTTGAAATTCAGAGAATTACTCACATAATTTAAAATACTGATCCCTATTTCCCCCTGCAAATAAATGAATTCATTGCATTTACTAAGACGATTAAGCAGAAATAATCATTTATGCGTTTAATTATGTTAATAATTTAATTCGTTTTAAAACAACTTTCCTAAATTTATCTTTTTACCTGGGTGATCAATCAAAACAGCAGTTATTTTAAAAATACAAAGTTTTAACTTATGCTTTATTAATCATTATTTGTAAATGTCATCTCTCAAAAGTCTGCAATTTCCAAATTATAAATGACCAAACATTTGATTCTACTTCCCCTTCCTTATAAATAAAAATTATACCTTTTGTAAACAATCTTCAGATCTCGCCACTCAAGAAAGCTGCACATTTTAGGTTTCCGTGCTAAAACGGTTTGAACAAGTTCTCTTGTGATCTTTTTCTTCTCTTTGTCTGATAGTGGGACATACCATTTCTGCAGTCGGAGCTTTCCCTGACGACTAAAAAGCAACATAAACTGCATCTGTTAAGATAAATAGATCCACGATTACATGCAAATCTTTGATTCAATAAACTTAAGATGACATAATTCAGAGAAGCTTGGGAGGGTAGGGTGTTTAACTGACAAATGACTAGTAGCAATCAATATTTCTATGCTGGTTAAAATAGCAGGAAATTCATGTAGAAAGATCTTTTCACCAGATGCAACTCTTCCCCACCCTACCTTGTTCCATATAAGTTTGGAAAAGAGTATGTGAGGAAAAAAAGGAAAACAGGTAGTAAGTTGGAGTGAAAATTTTGAGAAAAATTAACTCTTGCAATAAGAAACTGTTGTCTACCTGAGCATCAAGAGTACTGTTGACATCAACTGGCTTAGGTACAAAGAGACCTACTATTTTTCGCCTTGAAGCTGTTCTAGTGCCGACCTGAATTACTCGTAGACAGACAGCTACTACTTAGAATGCCGTCTCCAGTTTATGCTTACATATTTTAAACAAAACAAAAGCTTAATTATATTATTACTAATGTACTATACTATTGTTAAATATTAATATTAACCCCAAAAATCCCATAAACGCATTTTCTTAATAAAAGCTTAATTTTTAAGTATCTCTCTTCATCTCACTTTTAAAAATTCCAACATAAATACCCACACAATAAAATGAGTTAATGTAGTATTATGAAAGACTATATACTTTAAAAAAGCCAAAATAAGAGCTACACACACATAGAGACATTACACAAAATACTTCATAAAACAAATAGCATCTACAGATGGAGTGGATGCTAAATTCTAGTGTATTTTACACTTGAAACTATTTTGTATATATTTATTTGGAATGTGCAAATCTGTTGATTAGTCTACATGTTCAATTTTCAAAGAAAACTAATAATTCAACTGGTCTCAACTGCAAACAGATGAGCATTGTTTCTAGAAAGGTAATTTAGAAGTAGAATTCAGACAGGTATTTTTTTCTTTTAACAGGTTAAGTTCCTTTACTAGTGCTACTGCAAGTAAGACTGCAGCCTGCTTCTTCATATCCACCACACCATCTTGAATTTGAAGATGGGGTGGGGGAATTTACACAACCAACTTAAAATGGACCCTAAATTTCGCAACGAATTTATTGTCGCTTTTTGTACTAATCAAACCGGCATCAACAAGATATTTAAAATTTATGACGCGGCAGTTTAACTTAAAATGGGCTTACATACCTCACTTAAAACGCCTCATTAGCACGAAATAAACGAACAATATTCGTGATGTCAAAGTGCCTCCCATACAAGTCCTGTTAAGATAGCGGCATCCTAAGGGGACAACTAGTAAAGCATCAACTGGACGTTAAATGCAAACCCGCTGCCAGAACTTGGAAAATAATAGACCGTTATTCCAGGAGCTTGGTGACCAGCAGGGGTGGGTTTGCTTTTGAAAGGAGTAGGGCATAAGGCTGGCTGTAGCAGGGTCCTGTATCCTCTCCCTACCACTTTACAGGACGAATAAATAATTCACACTCTTTAAATTATGTACTGACATGGGACGATACCCGGTTGCAAAGCACAAGTATTCCTTCCCTCCTGTGAACAGCCAGTGCTTTGATTTTGCTGCAAATCACAGGGCAACTCAATTCCTCGAGACTGGCATTAACAACAATGGGTTCCGCTGAGGAGCGGGCTCAGGGCCAGCGATCCTCGGTCCGGCCGTCTCGGATGCCTCC
The DNA here is from genome assembly GCF_030020395.1 of Manis pentadactyla. Classification (NCBI taxonomy): domain Eukaryota; kingdom Metazoa; phylum Chordata; class Mammalia; order Pholidota; family Manidae; genus Manis; species Manis pentadactyla. Next base: position 10,970,442 of record NC_080038.1, read on the forward strand.
CCACCTCCCCACGGCGCCGCACTCCATCACTGACCGAGCCCGGGCTAAGTGACAGGAAAGGAGCGGGGCAGACAATGGCATCCGCCGCCGCGCAGGGGGCGCCCAGGGTCCTCGGCCGATGCCGCCCCCGGCCGCGGGCCCCTCCCGAACACGCCCCGCAAAACTTGAGGTGATAACGCGAACCACAGGTGCAGCGGGGCCGTCGCGGCAGCCGGGACTGGCCCCTGCATCCCGGGACGCGGGGCGGAATGGGGAGAGGGGCGCGGACGCGGAGAGAAGTGAGTTGCGGCGAGCGGCGCCCCCGGGCGGGCGGCCGGGCGCGGGGTGGGATCGTAGGGGCGCGCGCGGGGCGGCGAAGGGCGCGCCCAAGCCTCTTTCCCGGCTCCCTGTCCCCGTCCTCCTCGTTTGCGCCCCGGGACTTACGGCGGCCGCAGGCCGCGGGCGCGGCGGGGCTCGGCCGGCGGCGGCGGAGGAGGCTGAGGGGAAGCCCCTGCCGCGGAGCTGAAAGGAAGCCGTGTTTTTGCGAGGAGCGGAGCCGGTTGGCTGAAGGCAGACTTAGGCAGCGAGGGGAGGGCAAGTCGACAGGCCCCGCCCCGAGGGCCGGCCGAGGGAGGAGCCGGGGCTGCGGCGAGCAGAGGGGCGGGCTAAACGACGCGCGGGAAGCAGCTCGGGCAGTCGCCAACCGCACAGACAGCAGAGCAAGTGACCGCACAGTCCAAGAAAGCCGATTGGCTGCGTCTGTACCTAGAGGGTTGGTCCGGACCGGAAGCCAGGCCACGTGACCCGGAAGCGGCCTCCACGGGGGCCGGCGCGCTTGCGCAGTCCTGTGTGTGCCTCCGGGACTCGCTCAGGCGTCTGTCCTGGCTGTTCAGTGGCGTGAGGGCAGTCCTTGTTGGTGCCCTTTGTCGACCCCGCTATGCGGGGCAGGGAAGGTGTGGACCGCGAAGAGCCAAGTTCGATCTCCGATAACTTTCCGTGCCCCAAGAGAATGATGATGGTGAGGGGAGAGGGAGAATGCTGAAACTCTGGGGCAAAGAAGTCAGGCCTGTCGTGGAGGTCGTGCTCGCGTTCATAGGGCCTTTCTTTTGCAATTATGCAGCCTCACAACTGCCCGGCATCCGGCCCCTCCTTCCTAGCGGACTGCTGCAGCCGTAGACACCTTTCGCCCCAAACTGTGCAAGTGTCTCTTCCCTGGGCTTCCCTCGCCCAACAGTGTTGCGGACCTGATCAGTTGCTGTCCGAGATCCCGCTTCCTTCACACGGAGTCGCCCCCTCCTCTCCCACTTGTCACAGCCACTTCGGTTTCAGTTTAGCCTTGCGGACGACTTGTTCTGCCTGGTATGCCCTTCCTCTCAAATGCCATGGAGCCTCACCCTCAAACGCTGTAAGAACGAATCCCTCTTTAACCCACATGCCCACTAGTATCGATTTAGCACATCTAAAGTTGTTTATTTTGCATCTCCATGTGTCCGTTAGCCTCTAATTAGCATATCTTGAATTTATTCATTTTGTATCCCAACCTAGTTCACTGCCTGGCATATAACAAGTAATAAATGGGAGTGGATGGATAAGGACTACAAAATGACAAATTTGTTAGGAGCCATAGTGCGAGTACTGTGCCTAGCACCTAATGGATGTCCGTATTTTTTGTGAATGAAAAGAATGTATGAATCATCTAGTCCGACCCATCTTTTTAAGATGAGGAAAGGAGAGTCCCACGGGATTAAGTGACCTTGCTTAAACAGCCACGGGTTTCTCCTGTCGAATGCTATTCATTACCCCAGTCACCTAGGTTCTCACAAAGGAAACTGGAAAGTTGCTTTTGTTGAGCTATGCCCTTTTCACAGAGGTTCCCAAACACAGTCGCCAGAATTTTTTAATGGTCCAAAGTGAAAAATAAATGCTAAATTTTTCATGAAGCCAAATATTCATTTAAAGGAATCCTTTATTAGGGGTTGTGTTTTTTTTCGTGTTGAAGTGTTTATAAAACTAAGATAGTATGCAAAAATGATTTGGGGCATTTTTTATGCCTTTTTTGGCAAAATTAAAATGTATGATACTTTTAAGGACTACTGTGCTGCTTGGAAAATTTCCTATTACCATGTATGATTAATGTATACTGGAATATTAAAGAAATGATCAACACAAAGCACAGAGCTGACTTTCTGTAGATCTTAAGGCCCGTACCCAAATTTCTCTCTGTTCCCCAACCAGTCATAACCCAAAGGCACATGCTAATGTCCCATTTCTCCCATACTACACAAAACAGATGCCATTAGGCAGTACATAGATTTAATGCTACGCCATGAAAACTCGCCCTCTGAATCCTCTGAATGCTGCTTTTCTTTTTCTTCTGTACAAAACACATACCCTGAGGTAACCACCTCAAAGTTCAAACTCATTAGTTATATTCCTAATGTTGGTCTGAGGTTCTGAAAATGAGGACAGGAGACTTGCTGATGACATATTGGCAGTCTCTGGTTTTCCTAGCCAAGAAAAGATGGGGGTTGGGGATGGACAGGGAAGGGAATTATGGGAAAAATAATTAGCAGCTGAAAGTAGCTATTACATAATCTTGGCTGCTTATTAATTTAGCAGAGAGAATGGCTTATTAAATCCTAATAGCAACAGCACAACTGCAAACAACCTAGCAATTAACAGTGCAGGGCCCATTATTTTGTTAATATGTTCCCTTCTTTTGGCAAGTGTATAAGAACAAAATTTATAGAAGCAGATGGTCTTTTTCAGTACATTATAGAGGGTTTACTCCCCAGTCTTCGTATTAAGTGCTAATTGTGCGTTCACCATGAAAGACAAAAGAAGCATTGTTACTGTCTGTTAGTAATTAAGTGTTTGACTTGGATTCCCACAATTCCCAAAATGTGGGCTTTGTTATATAAACGTTGTATCTTCTTCACCTGTCATGTTAAAAGGGTAACTTTTGTAATCCTCTGCTTTTGTTCTCTGGGTGGTCCTGATTTCTTGTGGTTAATGATAGCAACAAAAAGTATTTTTTATGAAAAATTAAACATCAGGTTTTGCACTTTGTATTTTGAAACAGGAGACATTTATTACAAAACCATTAGGCATGGAGCAAGAACATGGTTTCATGGTGTAAGGCTGCCTGAGTTTCCCAGGTATCAATGGCTCAGGTAGATGAAGGAACAGTCGACAAGGTCACAAGAGAGAAGAACAGACTTATCCTTATGTAGGAAAGATAACCGTGTCCCAAGTGTGCAAAAGGGGAAGAACTGAAGAATTTCTGGTAATTTGCCTTTTCTTTTATTTATTTTTTATTGAGATATAGTTGACATGTAACATTCATCCCAGGTGTACAACATAATGATTAGATATTTTTTTATATTACAGAAAGATCACAAGAATTCCAGTTACCATTACTGGTTTCTTTAGAAAAAGAAGTGTCTAGCCTAGCTTTCATTTATGCTAAATGGAAGAAGTGAGGGGGAAAGAGATTTACCTCCTAACAATAAAGTTTTGAGACTTTTTGTATAATCTTTTCAAAGTTTTCAAAAACAGTTTTAGTTTCATTAAATGTGTGATGGCCATATGTTTTTATCTCCTCTCCCTCTCAAAATGCCATCAAATGAAGAAAAGAAAGGAATGTTTAAAGTATATACTTACATGGGCAATAAGAGGGGACATTAGCATGAAGATGTCAAAGAGGATAACAGGATACCCTGTCAGCTGGCTCATCATTAAACACAACTTGAGTAAGAATTGTAATATGTTTATTTATATGAAGACTATGGAGGAGCAGAAGTGAGGATATGTTGAAATAATGCTGACTTCTCATGCACTAAGAGGAAGAAAATAGTTAAAATCTAAGAAATAATAAAAATTCTTATTGTAAGAATTATAAAAGAAATAGAATTATTCACATATTCTTTAGATACCAAGAAGTAAATTCCAGAAGCAATGATGATTTTCATTCCAGGGATAGAATCTTGAGGAAGGATGTAATAAAGGTTATTCTTACATTTTATTATAGTGCAGGTTTTACTTAGATAATTTTTTGAAAATATTGTAATGCAGTAGATAAAAACTCTTCTGTTAGTGCCAGCACTATATAATGGGCTTGTACAGCATTCCATAAGCCAGGCTATACCTTATTTAGATATTATTAAATGAAAATGCCTTGTAATGGAATTCAGTACTGAATAAGTATAGATCACAGTAAGTGTAAAAGAGATGCTTAGAGTTTGTGAATTTGCATCTCCAAAGATAAAGTTGTTCCAAGGAGAAAATTGGCCTAAAATAGTGAGTATTTGGGAACCAAATCATTTCAAATAGAGCTGTCACTGCCAAAGTCCTCAACAGTGAAATAAAGAGAAATTCGGAACATATGCTCTTTCTTGAAGACTGTTTCCATAGCCTTGAATAAGAGGAGCCAAGATGGCGGTGTAAGTAGAGCAGCAGAAATCTCCTCCCAAAACCATATATATTTTTGTAAATACAACAAATACAACTATCCCTAAAAGAGAGACCAGAAGGTACAGGACAACATCCAGGCTACATCCACACCTGCGAGAACCCAGCACCTCACGAAGGGGTTAAGATACAAGCCCCGGCCCGGTGGGACCCCAGCGCCCCTCACCCCAGCTCCCAGCGGGAAGAGAGAAGTCGGAGCAGGGAGGGAGAGGGAGCCCAGGACTGCTAAAAACCCAGCCCTAGCCATCTGCACTGGGAGCGCAGACACACAGTGTGTGGGGTGCTGGATACTAAGGAAGTGGGACAGTAAAACCTGCAAGTGGGTCCCCGCAGCCAGCGCCCTTGGGACAAAGAAAAGCGAGTGCTTTTTGAAAGTCTTAAAGGGACAGGGACCCCACAGCTGGACGGAAGTGTCCCGGGACACTTAGCCCGCAGCTGGGAATCCCAGGAAACTCCGGGCGCCCTAACCCCCTGGGTGGCAGCGCAGCTCAGAGGTCCCTCATGGCGATAAACAGCCTTCCGCCCGTTTCCCCTCTGACGCGGCTCTTCCATAGTGGAGCAGCAGCCTGAGGCTGGCCACGCCCACAGCAGCAGGGCAGAGCTTCCTTCACAGTGGCCCGGCAAGAATTAGAAACCCCGTCTGTGTGCAGCAGCCCAGCACAAACCGCTAGGGGTTGCCATTCTCCCAGGAGAGGAAGCCCATAAACCAGCAAGAAGGGTTCTCCCAGCTGACACATGTGCTAGCTCCCCACAACTACCTCTGTTGCCATGAAAAGGCAGAAGAATTTGATACAGACCAGACTAACCGAGACATCCTCCCCTGAGAAGGAACCTGGGGAGATAGACCTGACCAATCTCCCTGAAAAAGAATTCAAAATAAAGGTCATAACCATGCTGACAGATCTTCAGAGAAATATGCAAGAGCTAAGGGATGAAGTCCAGAGGGAGATTACAGAAATAAAACAATCTCTGGAAGGACTTAAGAGCAGACTGGATGAAGTGCAAGAGGCCATTAATGGAATAGAAATCAGAGAACAGGAACGCAGAGAAGCTGATGCAGAGAGAGTTAAAAGGATCTCCAGGAATGAAAGAATATTAAGAGAACTGTGTGACTGATACAAACGGACCAATATTCGCATTATAGGGGTACCAGAAGAAGAAGAGAGAGAAAAAGGGACAGAAAGTGTCTTTGAAGAAATAACTGCTGAAAACTTCCCCAAACTGGGGGAGGAAATAATTGATCAGACCATGGAAGTGTACAGAACTCCCAACAGAAAGGACCCAAGGAGGACAACACCAAGACACATAATAATTAAAATGGCAAAGATCAAGGACAAGGACAGAGTTTTAAAGGCAGCTAGAGAGAGGAAAAAGGTCACCTACAAAGGAAAACCCATCAGGCTATCATCAGACTTCTCAACAGAAACCTTACAGGCCAGAAGAGAAAGGCATGATATATTTAATGCAATGAAACAGAAGGGCCTTGAACCAAGAATACTGTATCCAGCACAATTATCATTTAAATATGAAGAAGGGATTAAACAATTCCCAGACAAGCAAAAGTTGAGGGAATTTGCCTCCCGCAAACCACCTCTACAGGGTATTTTAGAGGGACTGCTCTAGATGGGAGCACTCCTAAGGCTAAACAGATGTCACCAGAGAAAAGAAAATTACACCAAAGAAAGCAGACCAACCAAATACTAACTAAAGGCAAAAAATAAAATCAATTACCCACAAAAGCAGTTAAAGGAAACACAAAAGAGCACAGAATAAAACACCCAACATATAAAGAATGGAGGAGGAGGAATAAGAAAGGAGAGAAATAAAGAATCACCAGACAGTGTCTATAATAGCTCAATAAGCGAGTTAAGTTAGGCAGTAAGATACTAAAGAAGCTAACCTTGAACCTTTGGTAACCATGAATCTAAAGCCTACAATGGCAATAAGTACATATCTTTCAATAATCACCCTAAATGTAAATGGACTGAATGCACCAATCAAAAGACACAGAGTAATAGAATGGATAAAAAAGCAAGACCCATCTATATGCTGCTTACAAGAGACCCGCCTCAAACCCAAAGACATGCACAGACTAAAAGTTAAGGGATGGAAAAAGATATTCCATGCAAACAACAGGAAGAAAAAAGCAGGTGTTGCAGTACTAGTATCAGACAAAACAGACTTCAAAACAAAGAAAGGAACAAGAGATAAAGAAGGACATTACATAATGATAAAGGGCTCAGTCCAACAAGAGGATATAATCATTATAAATATATATGCACCAAACACAGGAGCACCAACATGTGTGAAACAAATACTAACAGAACTAAAGAAGGAAATAGAATGCAATGCATTCATTTTAGGAGACATCAACGCGCCACTCACTCCAAAGGATAGATCCACCAGACAGAAAATAAGTAAGGATACAGAGGCACTGAACAACACACTAGAACAGATGGACCTAATAGACATCTATAGAACTCTACATCCAAAAGCAACAGGATACACATTCTTCTCAAGTGCACCTGGAACATTCTCCAGAATAGACCACATACTAGGCCACAAAAAGAGCCTCAGTAAATTCAAAAACATTGAAACTCTACCAACCAACTTTTCAGACCACAAAGGAATAAAACTAGAACTAAATTGTACAAAGAAAGCAAAAAAGCCCACAAACACATGGAGGCTTAACAACATGCTCCTAAATAATCAATGGATCAACAACCAAATTAAAATAGAGATCAAGCAATATATGGAAATAAATGACAACAACAGCACAAAGCCCCAACTTCTGTGGGATGCAGCAAAAGCAGTCTTAAGAGGAAAGTATATAGCAATCCAGGCATACTTAAAGAAGGAAAACAATCTCAAATGAATAGTCTAATGTCACAATTATCGAAATTGGAAAAAGAAGAACAAATGAGCCCTAAAGTTAGCAGAAGGAGGGATATAATAAAGATCAGAGAAGAAATAAATAAAATTGAGAAGAATGAAATGATAGAAAAAATCAATGAAACCAAGAGCTGGTTCTTTGAGAAAATAAACAAAATAGATAAGCCTCTAGCCAGACTTATTAAGATAAAAAGAGAGTCAACACACATCAACAGAATCAGAAATGAGAAAGGAAAAATCACGACGGACCCCACAGAAATACAAAGAATTATTAGAGAATACTATGAAAACCTATATGCTAACAAGCTGGAAAACCTAGAAGAAATGGACAACTTCCTAGAAAAATACAACCTTCCAAGACTGACCAAGGAAGAAACACAAAATCTAAACAAACCAATTACCAGCAAAGAAATTGAACCGGTAATCAAAAAACTACCCAGGAACAAAACCCTCAGACCAGATGGATTTACCTCAGAATTTTATCAGACATACAGAGAAGACATAATACCCATTCTCCTTAAAGTTTTCCAAAAAATAGAAGAGGAGGGAATACTCCCAAACTCATTCTATGAAGCCAACATAGCCTTGATTAAGGTGCAGGAACATAACTCTTCTCCTTTTAATGTTAGGTTACAGCAGTGATTCTCAACTTGGGCAAATTTTCCCCCTTCAGGGGACCCTTGGTAGTATCTGGAGACATTTCGGTTGTTACACTGGGAGAAGGGGTTGGTGATGCGGCCACAATGTGCAGGACAGCTCTCGCCACAAGAATTATTCAGCCCAAAATGTCAGTAGTGCTGAGGCTGAGAACCCTGAGTTAGTCACTGAAAAGGTTAACATGTAGTAACTGAGATCTTTTATAGACATTTCAAGAAATGGAGCATGTACTGTCATGAAATGTTTTTTTCTTCTCTTAGAGGAATTGGAGGCATTCTTAAGATTTGATAGGTGAAATTCTTCACTGCTAAAAAGACTGGCCACATAGGGCAATAAAGGAAACTTGAGATCTGAATATTTTTTATTGCTGATTTCATTAAGTCTGATAACATTAGAAGAGTAATATTCCTTGTTATGTGAACCTGAAGCTAAATCTATATGGGCAACCCAGAGTGGCATGTGATCATTGTATGCCCTATACAAAGTAATGCATGATGTTAGTCTAGGTTAGAAATTAGAGCACTTAGACTTGAACGTTTGCACCATAAGAATCAGATGCTTATTTGATGACTATCACTACTCTAAAAATATTTTCCGACTATTTCCTGCCAAGTAGGAATCACCTCTGAAATATTTTGTCAGCTATTACAGACCTGAGACAGAAAGGAGAGAGTTGAGAGGGGACAGCTAGACAGAATCAATACCCCTAGATAAGGCAGAAGCCCACTCTGTCATAATCAAAATCTGCCCTTTCTCTTCCTTGCCACACAGCTAGACCCTATTCCTCAGCTAGCCCTGCAGTTAGGGATGCCCTGGGGGCTGAGACGGGGCTGATGAAATGTAGATGGAAGTGATATCAGACAGGGCCCAGAAAAAGCTCCCACAAGAAAGCCTCTTCCCTCCCTCTGTCCTCGACTCTGCTTTTGCCCCCTGAGTGTTGACACCAAGGTGACCTTGGAAGACAGACTTTGAATATGGCTGAGTCTCTGTCAGCCTGGGTTCCTAAATGACTTCATGGAGCAGACACATAGACAGACCACTTGTACCACCATCACTCCTACCACAAGTGAATGAGAAATAATTTTGTATTAAGCCACTGATTTTTCTGGGTTCATCTGTTAAAACTGCTAGCATTACTAGCCATTCTTGCCAGCAGTTGCGCACTTACTTATAAAGAGAAGGAAGTGTAGTGATGGGGAGAGCAGGTGAATTTTCAAGGGGATGGCTTTTTCTCGATTCTAAACCTGCTTTTTGTGCTCCTTCATGTGTCTCCTTTCTGTTGAAATTTAAAGATTTTTCTCATACAATCTGAGCCGGAATTTAAAGTTACTCATGTATCAGAGGGACAAAAGGACTGATTTGAGGGTTTTCTTTACATTCCTCTGGCAAAGCCTAGCATTTGTACCAGGCAATAGATAAGACAAAAAGCAAAATGAAACAAACAAACCCCCACCAAACATAAGGCTGAAAGAGCCAAGGATAGGGGTAGGTTGGGGGGAGCACATTCTGGTAAACTGTCTCTAATTGTCAAAAGTAGATGATGTTATCATCAGTCTCTTAGAATCAAGAAACCAAAGTTTATAGTTTATTTGTGACCATATTATATCTTTGTCTTCTAAATATTATAGGACTAATTAAACTTTTATCCAAAAGTACTACTTAGACAGTTTAATTGATTTGAAAAGTGTTTAGGAATACTGCACTCATTTTAAATGTAACAAATATATAAAATAATAGAATATTAATGATCATTCCACTCAAAAACTTCATTTTACAAATGAGGAAATTAAGCCCCAGACAAGTTAAAACAAATCGTTCAGATCATACTACCTAATTCATGGCAGATGAGGAACTGAGACCCCTATGTTCTGTCTCCAGGCAATGTTTTTTCTGCCCACAGTACACCATCTATTGCCCATAAACTACTAGCCCATTGTTTAGCAGTGTAATTTGTTAGTCACAGTCTAGTTTGTTAGGCAGAATCAAACAAACAAATGAACTGAAAAACCACACACACAGCACCTCAGAACACAAACTCTTAAATGTTCCCTCCTTGTAATGTCTCTGCCTGGTCTTAAATTATTTGTGTCCTCACCAGCCAACTGAAACCCTTGTAGTCTCCAGGATTGGAGTATTTTACTAATCTCTATCTCACATAACCTAATACAATGCTTTGCATAGGGTAGACACTCAAAAAATGTTAATCAAATTGAATTGGAATGCCAAAAAGAGTTAATAAGCGCCTGTCTCATTACTTCTTGAGTGTTATCAGTTTTTTCTGTCCCCTCTTCCCCTGCCATAGCATACAAAATATTCTCCTTTTCATCCCCACAAAAATTGCACTAGGTCAGACCAACAAACTGGACCTTCTATCTTAGCCCCTTTTCTCCACCTGATCACATGAAAGTTCCTTCTGCACATGGATACCTGAGTGTTTTTTCTAAAATATAAATCCGATAGAGATTAGGCCCTCTGCTTAAAATGCTTCAATTTCTTCATTACTTAATTTACTTTGACACCTAAGTCTAGGCCAGACATTCACTGGATACTGGGGATAAAATAGGGAACAACTTAGACATGGAACCTTCCACCAGGTTCATATGGTGTAAAGGGGTGGTGATGGGATGGGGGTGGAGAGAGTGCAATTTAAAATTGGCAATTCCAATATGATGAAGTAAGTGTTTCAAATTGGGGAAGGCCAGGGTACTGTGGGAGCATATAGGAGAGGGCCTAACTCAGAGTTTTGCTGGTAGAGATGGGTATCAGGGTCAGGGAACATTTCCTGGAGGACATAGCCTTTAGGCCAAGATTGAAAAAAAACGGAGTTAGCCAAGAGAGGACGGGGCAAGAGTGTTCCACACAGGGAGAATGACATGTGCAAAGATGAAGAGATACGTGCATGACTGTCTTAGGGACCTGAACAGAAGGTCACTGTGGCCAGAGGTACCTGGTTAAAGCTGAGTCTGCAGAAGAGAAGAGGACCAGATCTTGCAGGACCTTTCAAACAAAATTAATGCATTTGGATTTTATAGAAGGATATTGGGGTATGTTGAAAGATTTTAAGCAAGGGCATTACAGGATTTGAGTTTTAGAGTTTCAGAAAGATCACTCTGGATGAAATGTGATTAATTGCAGTATATACATTATAGTCAGAGTTTAGTTGCAAATAAAATAAACCATTCTAACTGATACAAACAGAAGCATTCTAAAAATGATTGAAAGAGCCAAATCTAGTCTGAGTTTCCAGGAAATTCTTCCAGAATAGCACTGCAGCGCTTGACTGCCAGGGAGCTCCTGTGTCTGCCATGGTCAGGGAGCTGGAATATTAAGAAGCTGTCTCCATAACCACTAGTTTCAGGACTATACCTCCTTTGCTCTGTTTGAGAAATCCAGAAGTTGCTGCCCACAAAATGGACGCTTGGGTTCTGCCTTTTTTTTCACTTGTGTGGCTAAGGACTGGACACTGGACTCCATCTACAATTCCCACCAAAAGCCAAATGCTTCCATAACCAAGCTCACCAGCAGAAGTAGCAGAGGCAAGGCCTCCTTTTCCTGATATATCACTTCCCTCCAGATCTTGTGTGAGTGCACCTCGTTATTATAATCTACATCACAACCAAAAGCCTAGTTAAAGAATGTAGCTTTTCATTTTCTGGAAGGCACACTGCAAGGAGGTTGGAATGGATGTTGAGCAGGCAGATCCACAATGTCACTGCAAAGGTGAAGACTGGTGGCTGAGAGACCAGTTGGCAAGCTGTTGAATAACCCATGTGAGAGGTGACAGTGGCCTGAACAAGGAACAAAGAAGATAAATGGATAGAGTTGAGGAAGTAGGATTAATTGGAGTAGCTTGGTTTGATGTGGGGGCAAAGTGGATGGGCATAAAAACAAGGATGACAGTGGGGAATGATTCCCTGAGACAGGGAACCTAGGAAGAAGGCAGATTGGTGGTGAAATGATGAACTCATTTTTCAGCTTCCAAAATCAGATATCTGTGGGGCCTCCAAATGGGCAGTGGGAGTTGTTGATACAAGTCTGAAGGCTCAGGAGTGAGGTTAGGGCTGGAGCTAGAGATTTCTGAGTCATCAGCATAGAGTTGGTAAATGAAGCTGAGTAGGAGGATGAGATCACTCCAGAAGAATATATACAACAACAATAACTTTTTTTAAAAGTATTGTAGAAGATAGAATTATAAGATGGTTCCCATGACCTTTCCCACCTGGTGTTACTCCCATGGTTATGGTAGATTACCCGGTCACAGGGAATTTGCAGGTGTTAATTAAGGTTACTAAGCAACTGACCTTAAAAGAGAGAGATTATGAAAATGTGCCTAACTTAATCACATGGACTCTTTTTAAAAAGAAGACTTTTTTTCCAGCTAGTAGAAGAAGAAATCAAAGAGATTTGAAGCATAAGAGGGATTCAATGAGAGGGAATTTCTCCATTGCTGAAATGAAGGGGCCATGTGGAAGGACCTGACAATGGCCTCTAGGAGGTGAGAATGAACTCAGCTGACAGCCAACGAAAGAACAGGGACCTCAGTCCTACAAGCACAAGCAGTTGAATTCTGCCAACAGTCTGAACTGAGCTTGAAAGAGGACCCTGAGCTCTAGAAGAGAACACAGCCCCAGCTAACACCTTGACTTTAGCCTAATGAGACCTGAGCAGAGGACTCAGCTAACCCATGCTGGGACTCCTGACCCACAGAAGCTGGGAGATAACAGGTGGATGTTGTTTCAAATGAAGTTTGTGTTAACTTGCTACACATTAATAGATCACTTATACAAATACCCAGTACACAACTCAGGAATATAACTTTTAGGGGGCAGGCAGGGGGAACATCTCAGAAGACTGAGAAGGAGTGGTCAGAAGCATTGGGAGGAGATCCAGAAGTAGAAAGAGATCCTGGTAAGAAGGAGAAAGTTGTCACATATTGCTAAGAAGTCAAGCAGGAACAAAATGGGCTCACTCGATTCAAAAAAGCCATTTGAGTGGAGTGATGTATAGAAATACTATTGCAGCGTATGGTGGAAAAAATGGAGAAGTGGAGACAGATCTTTCAGGAGGCTTGTATTTAAGGAGGAAGGGGAAAAAAGAGGCAGCTGGAGAAGGGCGTGTGGCATCAATTCAGAGGTGCTGCTGTTGCTTAAGGAGGGAGAGACATGCGATGGGTAGGAGTCAGCAGAGAGGGGGAGGTTGAAGATACGGGGGAAAGGAGTAAAGACTCCATGCTGCAAGGACACTGAGCAGTGAGGCGATACAAGCCAAAACACAAACTAAATAAGAGAAGGGCCATTTCTTCCATTTTGCTCCAAGCAACAAATGGTAGAAGAGGAGGAGGAAAGGGTGTATGTCAGCACATTGTTGGGTGGTAGGGAAGGCGCTTCCTCCTTGCTGACATAGAAGAGGAGGTAAGATCATTTGCTGGGCTTGAAGAGGAGGTGGAGAAGGGTTGAGAAGTGTGAAGTAGGTTTCTACTCCAGACCTTGTAGAACTGGAGAAGGGCTTCTGGAGCAATATGAGAGGCCCACTGAGGACCATGAGTGGAGAGTGGAGACGAGATCTCTGACTGGTCACTTAATATTTAGTCCCATTGGTGCAGGGATGAGATTTGCCGGATAGTTTAGGTCGAAGCGTGAGACACTAAACTGACGAGGCATGGAATTCAGGCCAGACAAGGGAAGCAGTGACAATGAAAGCAGGCAGTTTCTGGGTAGGGGGGAGGTTTGGATGCTGGTAGAGCAGAAAGAGAGAAGGTAATGTGGCTGAGGAAGAGGAAGAGCCTGTGCTTACTAAGGCCAAGTTATAATTAGAGCTACTGAGTGAGACAACTCAAGTACTGAAAGCTGTGTTCTGAGAGAGTCGTGTGACTGCATTATTTCAGAGGGGGAGGGAGTGGGGAGGTTGGGTGGAGTATGTAACAACTAAGTCCAGAGCAGATGGCCGAGTGGAAAGGAGCTGAGGGTCACTGGAGCCAAGAACAGCACTTGGATGTAGAATAGTGGGTCATCTGTGTGGGTGTGAAAGTCATTTGGGATGGTAGTAGGACTTGAAGGAAAAAGTGACAAGTGATCCAGTTGCTGAAGACTCCAAAGAAAGACAGGGAGTGGCATGTGATGGCAACAGGAGGAGTAGGGTATAATTTTTTTTAAACAATAGCTTTATTGAGATACAGTCCACATGCCCACAATTCACCCATTGATTGTGTACAATTCAGTGGCTTTTAGTACACTCACAGAGTTGTACAGCCATCACCACAATGAATTCCTGAACATTTTCATCATTCCAAAAGGAAACCCTATGCCCCTTAGCCATCCCCACCCCTCCTGCCAAATCTCTCCATTCCTCCCAGTCTTTGGCAGCCACTAATCTACTTTCTGTCTCTGAATTTGCCTGTTCTGGCCATTCCATATAAATGCTAGCATACAATATGTGGTCCTTGTGGCTTGCTTCCTTCACTTAGCATGGTGTTTTCAAGGTGCATCCATATTGTAGCATGTATCAGGATTTCACTTGAAAGCATGATTTTAAAGGGTGGAAAGCAGCTCAAAAGAGCTTCGGAGAGGATAGAAGGCAGACAGTGCCCTTGGACACCAAGTCCGCTCTGATCATTAATATTATGAGCTGAAATTGTTATAAGTACCTCTTAGGGGTATCTAAAATAAGTCAGTGTTAAATGCTAATGCTTGCTTCTTCTCTCCCTGCCCCCAGCAGGAAATATAACTGAAAGTCTTGCTTAATTACAAAAACTGAGTCAGTCATTGTTGCTTCATGTTAACGACTTGCTTAAGAAACACGTTCATCTTGTAGAGGAGAAAATGAGCAAAACTGGCAATGCTCTAATAAACTCTAAATTAAGCAACATAATGTGGAACAAAATATAAGAACCAGCAAAAAAATTTTTCTGTTTATTGATCATTAGTGTTAATGAGAACAGCAGCAAGTGGCTTTGTTCCTGTTCACTTAGAAAGTATAAAAACAAGGTAAGCAAGCAATTAGAAAGGTTAATGCGAGGATTCAGTTTTCATCTTGATAATGGAATAATTTATTTCCTGGCCTATTGACTTTGGAAGCTCTCTATAGCTTCATCTTCTCTGGTCTCTGGCAAATTTCCAACCACATTAGTAACAGAAACTGTGAAAATGGGATCAGGGCCTACTGAAAGCACTAACACTGAATGGATATACGTCTACCTCCAGGAAATGTCAATTACGAATAAGCATAAGGGATTATTGTCTGTATGAAGGGACTGGAGACCCTTATTAATAGTAGTGGAGGAAATAATCCCAGAGACTAAATGTGTTGGTCAGAAGAACTAAGACTTTCGGTGGAGCTCAGATTATAAGAGACATGTAAAAACCTAGGAGGAGGGAGGTAGCAATCAAAGACTTGAACTACAAGAACAGCATAGCCCTGTAACACTCGTGAGAGGAAGACTAGCTAGAGAGAACTGAGACTTGCTGACAGGTGTTTGAATTTGAAGATTCACTGCCAAGATGGAATATCTTTTATGTGCCCAGTATCTCTCACTCCTAGAAACAGCATTCCCATTCTTTGGGGAACCTGTTCTCTCCCTGGTACCACCATCACTCCCACTCCAGGGAAGCAAACTAAAAGAATGCAAGTCTTCAGGATTGGACCAATTGTATTTGAGAATATGAAAATAGTTTTCAAAAGTTATCCTTAAAATATCGTCTGCAATCTATGGGAAGCAGAAGTGCTTCCTGAAATCAGGATATGGACAAATGAATTAGTTTTCAAAAATGGGGAGAAGGTAGGTGATGCCAGTGTTAATGGGGATTTCAATATTAATTCTCCATTAAAAATATCAAATGGGTGGTGTGTGAATTTCCAGAGAGAGAAGAGGTGATTCTTAAAGTAACCAGCATGAATTTTCTAGGAAAAGACAGCCTGACAGACAGCCTTTGGTTTCTTTTGTGATACGTTTATTAGACTAGATCAAAGGAGTCTTGCAACGTAGAGTTTTTGTATTTCTGCAGGGCAATTTTCAAAGAGTTTAATGGCATCCTTGCAGTAAGATGCTTGATGATGAAATAATTTTAGTGTTATAACCACTCTACCCTAAGAATGCTGATTTGTGGATCTACCTTTGTCAAATCTTCCAAATTTTGTCCGAAGTCTGTATTGAGCAGGGCTATTTTCCGAGCTTGATTCTTTTTCTTTTTCTTCTTCTTTTTTTTTATTAAGGTATGATTGATATACACTCTTACGAAGGTTTCACATGAAAAAACCATGTGGTTACTACATTTACCCATATTATCAAGTCCCCACCCATACCCTATGCAGTCACTGTCCATCAGTATAGTAAGATGCCACAGATCCACTATGTCCCTTCTCTGTGATAACACTGTTCTCCCCATGATCCCCCACACCATGTGTACTAAACATAATACGCCTCACTCCCCTTCTCCCTCCCGCCCCACCCGCCCTCCCACGCCCCTCCCCTTTGGTATCTACTAGTTCATTCTTGGAGTCTCTGAGTCTGCTGCCATTTTGTTCCTTCAGTTTTGCTTCATTGTTATACTCCACAAATGAGGGAAATCATTAGGCATTTGTCTTTCTCCGCCTGGCTTATTTCCCTGAGCATAATGTCCTCCAGCTCCATCCATGTTGTTGCAAATGGTAGAATTTGTTTCTTTCTTATGGCTGAATGGTATTCCATTGTGTATATGTACCACCTCTTCTTTATCCATTCATCTACTGATGGACACTTAGGTTGCTTCCATATCTTGGCTATTGTAAAAAGTGCTGCAATAAACATTGGGGTGCATATGTCTTTTCGAATCTGAGAAGTTGTATTCTTTGGGTGAATTCCAAGGAGTGGGATTCTGGGGTCAAATGGTATTTCTATTTTTAGTTTTTTGAGGAACCTTCGTATTCCTTTCCACAATGGTTGAACTAGCTTACATTCCCACCAGAAGTGTAGGAGGGTTCCCCTTTCTCCGCATCCTTGCCAGCATCTGTTGTTCTCTTAGTCTTTTCAATGCTGGCCATCCTTACCTGGTGTGAGGTGATATCTCATTGTGGTTTTAATTTGCATTTCCCTGATGATTAGTGATGTGGAGCATCTTTTCATGTGTCTGTTGGCCATCTGAAATTCTTCTTTGGAAAACTGTCTCTTCATATCCTCTGCCCATTTGTTAATCGGGTTATTTGCTTTTTGGGTCTTGAGGCATGTAGGTTCTTTATATATTTTGGATGTTAACCCCTTATCGGATATGTCATTTACTAATATATTCTCCCATACTGTAGGATGCCTTTTTGTTTTGTTGATGATGTCCTTTGCTGTACAAAAACTTTTTAGTTTGATGTAGTTCCATAAGTTCATTTTTGCTTTTGTTTCCCTTTCTTGAGGAGATGGATTCAGGAAGAAGTTGCTCATGCTTATATTCAGGAGTTGTTTGCCTATGTTGTCTTCTAAGAGGTTTATGGTTTCATGACTTACATTCAAGTCTTTAATCCATTTTGAGTTTCCTTTTGTGTATGGGCTTAAACAATAATCCAATTTCATTCTCTTGCATGTAGCTGTCCAGTTTTGCCAGCACCAGCTGTTGAAGAGGCTGTCATTTCCCCCATTGTATATCCATGGCTCCTTTATCATATATTAATTGACCATATATGGTTGGGTTTATATCAGGACTCTAGCCTGTTCCATTGGTCTATCGATCTGTTCTTGTGCAAGTACTGAATTGTCTTGATTACTGTGGCTTTGTAGTAGAGCTTGAAGTTGGGGAGCATGATGCCCCTGCTTTATTCTTCCTTCTCAGGATTGCTTTGGCTATTTGAGGTCTTTTGTGGTTCCATATGAATTTTAGGATGATTTTCTCTAGTTTGTTGAAGAATGCTGTCAGTATTTTGATAGGAATTGCATTGGATCTATAGATTGCTTTAGGCAGGATGGCCATTTTGACAGTATTAATTCTTCCTATCCATGAGGACGGGATGTGTTTCCATTTATTGGTATCTTCTTTAATTTCTCTCATGAGTGTCTTGTAGTTTTCAGAGTATAGGTCTTTCACTTCCTTGGTTGGGTTTATTCCTAGGTATTTTATTCTTTTTGATACAATTGTGAATAGAATTGTTTTCCTGATTTCTCTCTCTGCTAGTTCATTGTTAGTGTATAGGAATGCCACAGATTTCTATGTATTAATTTTGTATCCTGCAACTTTGCTGAATTCAGATATTAGATCTAGTAGTTTTGGAGTGGATTCTTTAGGATTTGTTATGTACAATATCATGTCATCTGCAAACAGGGACACTTTAACTTCTTCCTTGCCAATCTGGATGCCTTTTATTTCTTTGTGTTGTCTGATTGCTGTGCCTAGAACCTCCAGTACTATGTTGAATAGAAGTGGGGACAGTGGGCATCCTTGTCTTGTTTCCCGATCTTAAAGGAAAAGCTTTCAGCTTCTCTCTGTTAAGTATAATGTTGGGTGTGGGTTTGTCATATATAGCCTTTATTATTTTGAGGAACTTGCCCTGTATACCCATTTTGTTGAAGTTTTTATTATGAATGGATGTTGAATTCTGTCAGATGCTTTTTCAGCATCTATGGAGATGATCATGTGGTTTTTGTGCTTCTTTTTTGTTGATGTGGTGGATGATGCTGATGGATTTTTGAATGTTGTACCATCCTTGCATCCCTGGCATAAATCCTACTTGATCATGCTGGATGATCTTTTTTATGTATTTTTGAATTCGGTTTGCTAATATTTTTTGAGTATTTTTGCATCTATGTTCATCAGGGATATTGGTCTGTAATTTTCTTTTTTTGTTGTGTCTTTGCCTGGTTTTGGTATTAGAGTGATGCTGGCCTCATAGAATGAGTTTGGAAGTATTCCCTCCTCCTCTATTTTTTGGAAAATTTTAAGATGAATGGGTATTAGGTCTTCACTAAATGTTTGATAAAATTCAGTGGTGAAGCCATCTGTTCCAGGGGTTTTGTTCTTAGGTAGTTTTTTGATTACCAGTTCAATTTCGTTGCAGGTAATTGGTCTGTTCAGATTTTTTGTTTCTTCCTTGGTCAGCCTTGGAAGGTTGTATTTTTCTAGAAAGTTGTCCATTTCTTCTATGTTATACAGTTTGTTAGCATATAATTTTTTATAGTATTCTGTAATAATTCCTTGTATTTCTGTGGTGTACATCATGATTTTTCCTTTCTCATTTCTCATTTTGTTTATGTGAGTAGACTCTCTTCTTGATAAGTCTGGCTAGTGGTTTATCTATTTTGTATATTTTCTCAAAGAACCAGCTCTTGCTTTCATTGATTCTTTCTATTGTTTTATTCTTCTCAGTGTTATTTATTTCTGCTCTAATCTTTATCATGTCCCTCCTTCTACTGACTTTGGGCCTGCCTCATTTGTTGTTCTTTTTCTAGTTTCATTAACTGTGAGTTTAGACTGCTTATATGGGATTGTTCTTCTTTCCTGAGGTAGGCATGTATTGCAATATACTTTCCTCTTAGCACAGCCTTGGCTGCATCCCACAGATTGTGGTGTTGAATTATTGTTGTCATTTGTCTCCATATATTGCTTGATCCCTGTTTTTATTTGTCCATTGATCCATTGGTTATTTAGGAGCATGTTGTGAAGCCTACATGTGTTTGTGGAATTTTTCATTTTCTGTGTGTAATTTATTTCTAGTATCATACCTTTGTGGTCTGAGAAACTGGTTGGTACAACTTCAATCTTTTTTAATTTACTGAGGCTCTTTTTGTGGCCTAGTATATGATCTATTCTTGAAAATGTTCCATGTGCACTTGAGAAGAATGTGTATTCTGCTGCTTTTGGCTGTAGTGTTTTGTAGATGTCTGTTAGGTCCATCTGTTCTATTGTACTGTTCAGTGCCTCTGTCTCCTTACTTATCTTCTGTCCAGTTCATCTGTCCTTCAGAGTGAGTGGAGTATTGAAGTCTCCTAGAATGCATGCATTGCCTTGTATTTCCCCTTTTAATTCTGTTAGTATTTGTTTCACATATGTGGGTGCTCCTATGTTGGGAGCATAGATATTTATAATGGTTATATCTTCTTGTTGGATGGACCCCTTTTTCATTATGTAATGTCCTTCTTTGTCTCTTGTGACTTTCTTTGTTTTGAAGTCTATTTTGTCTGATACAAGTACTGCAACTCCTGCTTTTTTCACTCTGTTAGTTGCATAAAATATCTTTTTCTATCCTTTCACTTTTGGTCTGTGTATATCTTTGTGTTTAAAGTGAGTCTCTTGTAGGCAGCATATAGATGGGTCTTGTTTTTTATCCATTCAATGACTCTATGTCTTTTGATTGGTGCATTCAGTCCATTTACATTTACGGTGATTATCGATAGGTATGTACTTATTGCCATTGCAGTCTTTAGATTCGTGGTTACCAAAGGTTCAAGGTTAACTTCCTTACTATCTAAGAGTCTAGCTTAACTCACTTAATATGCTGTTGCAAACACAATCTAAAAGTTCTTTTCTTTTTCTCCTCCTTTTTCTTCCTCCTCCATTCTTTATATATTAGGTATCATATTCTGTATTCTTTGTCTGTGCCTTGATTGACTTTGGGGATAGTTAATTTAATTTTGCATTTGCTTAGTAATTAGCTGTTCTACTTTCTTTACTATGGTTTTATTACCTCTGCTGACAGCTGTTAAACCTTAGGAACACTTCCATCTATAGCAGTCCCTCCAAAATACACTGTAGAGATGGTTTGAAGGAGGCAAATTCCTTCAGCTTTTGCTTATCTGGCAATTGTTTAATCCTTCCTTCAAATGTAAAGGATAATCTTGCCAGATAAAGTAATCTTGGTTCCAGGCCCTTCTGCTTCATTGCATTAAATACATCATGCCACTCCCTTCTGGCCTGTAAGATTTCTGCTGAGACATCTGATGTTAGCCTGATGGGCTTTCCTTTGTATGTGATCTCATTTCTCTCTCTGGATGCTTTTAATAGTCTGTCCTTATCCTTGATATTTGCCAATTTAGTACTGTATGTCTTGGTGTTGTCTTCCTTGGGTCCCTTGTGTTGGGAGATCTGTGGATTTCCAAGGCCTGAGAAACTATCTCCTTCCCCAGATTGGGGAAGTTTTCAGCAACTACCTCCTCAAAGACACTTTCTATCCCTTTCTCTCTCTCTTCTTCTTCTTCTGGTATCCCTATAATGTGAATTTTGTTCCATTTGGATTGGTCACACAGTTCTCTCAATATTCTTTCATCCTCAGAGATCCTTTTTTCTCTCTGTGCCTCAGCTTCTATGTATTCCTCTTCTCTAGTTTCTATTTCATTTATCGTCTCCTCCACCATATCCAACCAGCTTTTAATACCCTCCATCGTGCTCTTCAGTGATTGGATCTCCAACCTGAATTCATTCCTGATTTCTTGGATGTCTTTCCATACCTCCACTGGAATGTTGATGATTTTTATTTTGAACTCCCTTTCAGGAAGAGTCACGAGGTCCATATCATTTAAATCTTTCTCGGTAGTTGTATTAATAATTTTACTCTGTACCAGTTTCCTTTGGCATTTCATATGTGTATATGGCTCCCTCTAGTGTCCAGAAGCTCTACTCTCTGGAGCTGCTCAGCCCCTGAAGCAATGTCATGGGTCAGAGGGGAGCAGTATTGGTACCTGGGGGGAGGAAAGAGCTGTTCCTTGCTTCCCAGCTGCTGTGCCTGTCTCCACTGACTGAACCAGTGGGCTGAGCACACAGGTGTAAGCTTTTGTCCCAGAGCAGCCAAATAGGGATCCCTGCTTTCCACAAGCAGCTGGAATCTCAGTCTCTCCAGGAATTCTGCCTGTATTAGCTTTCCAACCCCATAATCACGTGAGTTTGATGAAAGCACCATGAAATGTAGGTTTGTGCTCCCAGAGCAGATCTCCAGAGCTAGGTATTCAGCAGTCCCAGGCCTTCCACTCCCTCCTTGCTCCATTTCTCTTCCTCCCGCTGGTGAGCTGGGGTGGGGGAAGGGCTTGGATCCTATCGGGCCACAGCTTTGGTACGTTACCCTATTCCATGAGGTCTGCTCTTTTCTCCAGATGTATTCAGTCTGGCACAGTCCTCTTTCCTGTTGCTCTCTCAGGATTAGTTGCACAAACTATAGTTTCAAATTGTATGCGGTTTTAGGAGGAAGCCTCTGTTTCACCTCTCATTCCGCCATCTTTAATCCTTCTCCCCCTAGCTTGATTCTTTGTAAGTAACCTGGATATGGTTTGAGTGGATCTGGTTACCCATGGATGGAGAAGAAGCTAGGAGGGTGTGTGAATAAATCAGATGACAAAAATAAAACAGGTTCCAAACTGGTAGTGGCCCCAGGATGATGTATCAGCTTGTATCTTTTGGAATAAGGCAGGAAGAATGTGTAAATAAATGCATAAATGGCCATCTCTATTTAAATGAATTTTAAATATGACAAGTTTTAGTGTTCCTTCCTTGAAACCAGAGTTAAGAATAAGGAGAGAACTTGCTAAATAGTAGCATGTGGGTAAAAATGACCTGGGGATTTTAGTGGCCTGAAGCCAGAAAGAGCCAAAAGCATGATGAGAGGCTACAAAATGAAAAAACAACAGTAACAGCAACCGATCTTGGGCTGTTTAAATAGAAATATAGCATTGTGACTGCTCTAAGCTTTTGATAACCAGTCTTACCATACTTTGATTTATTATGTTCAATTCTGGGAAACATATTTCATGAGGGATGTAGACCAACTTCAGCTCCTTCAGAGGAGTCCTATCATATAGTGCTATAAATCATGACAGGAACCACAGCCAAACTGAGTGAGGATGGTTAGCTCAGGGAATAAAATATTTAGGGGCAAAAGGATAACAGTCTCACAGCACTGAAAGAGATGGATATGAGACAAAATTCTCTTTTAGTTCAATGGATGAAAGTGACAGGGTGATAGATTTCAGATAAAATATAAACAAGTACTACTAATAATAATTAGGAGTCTGGAATTAAAGTAGGTGAGTTCCCAGTTGTTGGAGGTGTTCAAACAAACGACAAGGTGGAGGGACTACTCTGCTACATGGAGCGCCAGCCAGCTAGAACCTTAAGGCTCCTCTCAGTTTGGGGATCCTGAAATGCCCACTTCAAGTCTGCTGTTGTGTGTGTGCATTTTGGTGTTCTTTCTACCCTACACAGATATGAAATGTTTCATGAGTGATATGTTAGAAGTCTAGAATAGCCTTATGAATGAGATACAAGGCCAGTGTCTAGAACTTCCCATGGATCTCTACCATATTGCCTAACCCACAAGCATTCAACAGAGGGGCTCTTTTTCTTGAAGCTTCTCGGTGTTTCTCAAGAAGATGCTTTCTTATTTCATGTCTCATTCATATTCATGATTTAAACTTGAATTGAGGTGCTTTCTTTCCTCTTAAATAAAAGCCTTTCTTTGGCTGCTTTCTTTTTGCTTGTGGGTATCTCCTAATTTAAGAGTGGAGAAGCATGCTTTTTCACAACTGCTAAAGAAGCTGTGCCTCCGTACTGTGATTTCCATCACTGCAAATTCAAATTAGGTAAAAATTCTTTCCTAATCCTCATCTTATTCTCTCTCCAACAGGACTTTGTTTTGGAAGGTACTTGGTGTTTGCCACAAAAGCCTGAAAGAGCTTTTCAGGGCACCATAGAAACCAGTCTGCCCCTCAAGTCAGGCAGACTTGGGCTTTAAATCTTAGCTTTTCTGAATACCTTAGTCAGCTTGCTTAGTCTTTTAGAACCTCACTTTCCTCCTCTGTTAAATAAGATTAATAATATATGTTTCAGGAAGTTATTTTGAAGATGCAATAGAATAAAGTATGTCAAGGGCATATCATAATGCTTAGTAAATAGTAGGTACATGATGGCATGTGAATATTATCACTAATTCCTCACACAGTAACTTTCCAACAATTCTCAGCTTTCCTTCAAGTCATAGATCAAATTTAATTTCTTAACACTGTAATATTACTATTTAAAATATTTAGTGCCAGATGTATCTTTCCCTAATCATTTAACTACAGCTGAAATGTCCTAGCTTCATAATTATTTATAGTTTTTGCTTTTCAATTGGCATGATGGTAACCAAGTCCAAGGCATGTATTACCATTAGCCTAGACTTTTTCTACTACCTGTTCTGTGTGTAGGTCTGAAGCAATAGTTTTTCCAAAATGCCTTGCCCAGAGAAAAGTAACCACAGGGTGCCTGCTTTGGTAGCCTGCCCTAACTAAGTGCAGGGCACTGATTGTTTCCTTCCTGTACTTTGCAGAAATTGGCCTCCTCTGTTTGATTTGAAGTCATGAGTCTGGATCACAGTGAGCGGTACATTCTGCTTAATGAATCATTAGCAGAACAGAGAAAAGAACAGACTCAATTACATGCTGGGTTGGTTAACCAGCCTTTCCCCGAACACTACCCTGCTCCAACCTATGCTGAAATGGGGAGGCTTTTGTGTAACAACAACTCCCTCGCCAGTAGTTCTGTCTGTTGAACCCTAAGACCCATATTCTACTTTCTTGATTTATTTTAATCTAACTTGGCAGCTTTCTTAGGTACTGAGGCCATCTGCAAGCAGGAATAATGTGGGCTTTGCACAAACAGCATAGCTACTGAGCTCCCTGCCTCGTTTCCTCCTTTTTGTCTTCTTGACCATTGCCTGCTGATGTCGAACTCTGCATGGTGGCCCTCAGGGCCAGGCTTAGGGGGCTTGTTCTTGTTCAGGAGGTGTAAGTCCAAGAAGTAAGAGGAAAGAGAATGCGGGATAGATAAACTATAAGCAAATAATCAGGTGACAATAAGAGCTACCCTTCTCTCCTCTGCATCTGGGGCTCTAGCCTCAGAATATTAAAGTTCCTTGAACGAGCTATGTTCTCTGCCACTTCAGTGACTGAACACCTATAGAAACCATCCTCAGCCTTCAGAAAATCTCAGCCCTTTTCACCTCTTCAGTAAGGCCTCCTTGACCTTCCCCAGATCATAGTGCCTTCTATGACCTATTGTCCATCCACGTCTACTAGTCCAGAGGCTCCTAGAAGTAGAAACCATGCCTTTGCATTTTCTGTATCACAGAGACACAACACAGTGGTTGGCATATAAAGATTGCTCAATAATTCTTGGTTGATTGACTGAATGGTCAGGGGAGAGTTGAAGGCCAATCTCGATTTATTACATAAATAATGCTGAGCCCCTGTGAATATCCCAGGGGAGCCAAACAATCCAAAAATAAACACGTAAATATGTCAGGTACTGAAAAGTGCCAAGAGGTGAGAAGTGGGAGACACACAATAAGCAGTTAAACAAATAGGTCAGGGAGTGATAAATAGCAAGAGAAGTGCCAGAGAAAGGGGCCTGGTGGGGGCTGCCATTTCATGTAGCATGGGCAGAGAAGGCCTACCTGGAAAAGTGGTATTTGAGCACAGTTCTGAAGAAAGTGAGGGAATGAACCAGTAGAATCTGCGGGATAAGCTTTCTTGGCCAGAGAGAAAAGAGAGGGCCAAATCTTGGAGCTCAGTGGGAGGAAGTGTGGCATATTTGATGTAATGAATCAGAAGGAAACTGGAATGGCTGGAGTAAAGTGAATGAAGAGGAGAGTGGTGAGAGGTGAGATCAACAAAAACAATAAGAAAACAGAGAACAGGTGCAGCATCAATTGGCTATAAGTACTGGGGTTTGGACCCAGGTGAATATGAAAACACAACAGAGAAAACTCACAAATGAGACCTGAAAGTAGGAGAAAAGCCAGAGGAATGGAAGTGCGTGGGGGAGTATAGACTTAGTTCTGAAAAATGGGACCATAGCAAAATAACAGCCTAGGATACTTGATATTACTCCCAGTTAATTGCTTACTATGTTCAAAGGGTGATTTTTAAGCACCCACACAGAAAATCAGTAACATCATACCAGTTATCAGATTTCCTTTTGCTTCTACCTTCACTAATGATTCTAGGCTGCTTGATCAAAGTAATTTGGTACAAAGAGTGTACATGGATTTCTGCAGGGTATTTGGCAATGTCTCAGTATCCTTGTGGACAAGATGGACAGACGTACTCTGAATGGTCACCCTGTTAGATGGCTTTATTCTTTTTTTAAAAAAGTATTTATTTGATTGTGGTGAAATACACATAACATAAACTTTACCATCTTAGCCATTTCAAAGTATACAGTTCAGTGCTATTAAGTCAATTCACTGTGTTGGGTAACCATCACCACTATCTAGTTCCAGAACTTTGTTATCACCCCAAAGGGAAGCCCTGTGTACCTTAAGCAATCACTTCCCATTCACCCCTCCCCCCAGTGCCTGGCAATCACTGATCTTTATCCATGGATTTGCTTCTGGACTTTTTTTTATAAATGGAGTCACAGAATACGTGGCCTTCTTTGTCTGGCTTCTTTCACTCAGCATAATATTTTCAAAGTTCATCCATGTTATAGTGTGTATCAGTACTTCATTTCTTTTTATAGCTAAATAATATTAAATATATCTGCTCCAGGGCTTCTGCAGTCCTTGGGCCTAAGCCTTGTGACAATCTAGTCATTGGCCATTCTGAATGAGCCAGGTGATTTGCCAACAACTCCAAGGAAGATGTATTCCACCCCTTGTTGAACAGTTTCATCTTTCCAAAAGACCATAGCATTCGGTCAGGTGGTATTTGCCTCATGTTGAGTGCCAGCTATGAAATCCTGGGGCAGGGACAAATACTATACACAGTACATGATGCAAGGGTAAAGCAGGCTTACTGAGGAAATTTAGAGGACGACTGATGAAGTATATGCAAGACAATGTCACACGTACCTTGTATGTGCCCTTTCTCATCTCTTTCAGTAGAGAAGTGTTTACGGACAGGGCACAGTGTGCAGCACCAAGGGTTGCTTCCAGGAGAAGAATTGTGCTGCTCTGTACTTACAGAGAAGTTGAGAGGGGCAGGAGGCACCCAATCGTGTGCATTATCAAGAATTAGAAAAACCTGGGTTAATGGTCAGTGGAATGGCCTTGCCAAGATGAGGATCAGCCTAATCTTGGATCTGAGGCACTTGGAATCTGCACACAGCAACCACCCTTCTCAGCTGAACACCTTGAAATCTTTCCTATGAGACAGACATTTGCTAGGCTCCCTGAAGACTCTCTGTCTGTCTTGCAATGGCCAAGTGATCAATTTTCAGATGACACCTGAGTGGAAGGGGTACCAAATTCAGAAACAGGATTTTGAAAGATTGAAGCAAGCCAGAAAGATGAGTAAGACCTAACCAGATAATGTTTATTTGTGATTTTTTTCCTTTTTCTTCTCCTCCTCCTCTTTTGCAAATGTGTCTAAACTCTCCAACATTGTAAGTTCAGAGTGGGTGAGATGGGTCACCTGTGGAAAAATGTTAAGAGATTTTTCTAGACCAGTTAACACATTGAAATATATATGTATCTCATATAAGATAAATATTTAGGGTTAATCATATAAGATAGATAGATACATGATTAATTTTAAGGACTTGCTTTTTCCTTCAAAGAATAACAAAAGCTAGAAAGCATAAATTCCTGCATAAGAAAAATCAACATGAAAATAGCTGCTCGTATTCTTAGTAAGAACCCAGAGCTACCCAAGTAGCCTACCAAGGAACTACTATGAGTGCCTGGATATGATTTCCAGCATCCCATAACAGATGAATGTTAAAATTTCAACAATATGTCTCCTTCTAAACTGGCAAACTCAAAAACCGCTGGTTACCAAACATTTTGCTTGATGTCCCAACATCTCCCCTCCACTTTAGCAACAGCTTTCAGTAAGAATGTTCCTCTTCAGATGCTGTATGTAATGCAATTAATTAATGGACTGTGTACAAGAAAGGTGGGAGTAGAAAAAGCACAATTTAGACACCAACTCTGAAACCATATTCCAGAGTTAACTTCCCCACCATACATTTTTTTAAAACCTCAAAATCCATTAAAATGCATATATAATATTTTTTATCTTCAATATCATGAAAGCATCAAAGAACAAGTCAACTGCTTTCTAAAATATTTATGAAAAAGTAAATCACAGAATTCCATTCAATTTTTAACTATGTATAATATTTATGAGTCCACAAATTGCGAGTGAAAAAAATAAGAAAGAGGTAATAAAAGTGATTTGTTTCCAGTTGGGAAACATGCATTAGAAAATTCAAATCTGCTCTTGCGAAGTCTTGTTCACCAGATTTTCTCCTGGGGGTCTGGATAGTTAGCATAACACTTACAGATTTTCAGATAAAGAATGCCTCCTAAGGTTTGAATTTTCACAATTGACTTACTTTTGACAGTTTTAGCTGACAATCAGAGGGCCTAACTCTTGGCCAGGTCCAGAAAAAATCTACATAAAGTGACCTAAGAGTATCTGTGTCCCTCTTCCAGTTCAGTCACCATCATTTATGACATTCACATAACTTAAACTTAAATCTTTTGGCTAGCACTGTTCCTTCAACATGCGAACAGCAGTAGGAGAAAGGCAGCTGATAAATAAAACATCCAAGAATATTATAATTTCCAAGTGTTGAAAGAAAACTCATCTGAACATTACAGCAGGCATGCTTTTAAAATAATATTTGGTGTTTGAAAACACAAGCATTCTGTGTTACGTGGTAGTATTTGAGCTTAAGTTAACTGATTACTTAAAACTTTTCAGAAACACAAATTCATATATCAAAACTATGTGTCTACCCTAGCAAAGATAAAAACAGGAAATGTTCCAAAACCCAGGGTAAAATCTTTGCGCTGTATCTGGATAAGATGACATTTTTTGTGAGCAACACACACAACATTCAAGTCAATGTGGGGGCTACTGGATGATTCTAAAACAAGTAAGCTGAGTCTCAAACAGTCCTTAGGCAGGAAACACCAAAATTGCCATCTCTATTAACCTCAGTACTGTCCATTTCAAACATGTTTTCTTCTCTTGGAGTTACTTGCAGACAAGAATGCTGCTATTTGATAAGTAATAAAAATAAACACAGGGGAAGGCAATAATCCCAATAAGGAAACATTTTTTTAGATAAAAATCTGCCTCCAAGAAGATGTGAAAACATTTCAAGCTTTTTCAAAAACCTGATATCCATCCACAATCCAAAAACCAATGACAACGATGAAAAGTCCCAAAGAAAAATGATGAAAGAAAGAGCATAAAATCTTCTCACTTCCCCAAGATAATGTCATGTTACTTTAGCCCAGGAAAATAAAATGGTCGAGTATACACATTTTCTACATTACCCTTTGGCAGTCTATCCAGAAGCCTGCAGTAATAATTAATATCATGATCTTGAACACCACTACTGTTTTAATTAATTTCTGAACATCTCCCTGTTATTATTATCAATTAAAAAAATGTTATACTACAGGTCAAGCCTAAACCCCTGGTCTCCCCATTCCTGCAGGGGATGTTCTGGTTAGGATTGTTGGCTAAACCAGAGACTGTTCATATGTTTTAGAAATTATGTCTGTACTGAGGAGGTTGAATATGCAGTCACTAGCAAATCCAGCTTCTCTCTGGGGGCTCCACTGATTCCGGGTGTCTTTTTTCTACCCACCCATTTCCTTCCCCTAAAACTTCAAGTGTCCCCAAATTCCCACCTCTTCAGTTTGCACGCCCCTCTGTTCAATGAGCCCACACAGATGTTGCTTCCCTATCTAGCCTGCCCCGTCCCTCAGCCATGCAATTAGGATCAGCACTTTGTCCTGTTTTGTTTTATTTTTCTCCTGAGAAGCAATTTGCCCCTTTACACTATCACCCTCTATGAGGAAACACCCATTTTTGTACCCCAGTAATCAGACCAAAGCCTGACTCCAAAAGATGAATGCAATTGTGTATTTTAATTTAGGGCAGAGGCCACAGAGAAAAAACTGTAAGTTCAAGGCTTCATTTGTGGATATTATAACTTAGAAATTTTAAGAAATCACCTAGATTTTCTTGAAAAGCAAATATAAAACTCAAAGTAAAAGTAAATGTGAAATTAAAAGGACCTTAACTGCATGGTTATGTGGCATCCTCCTATGTTAATTTAAAGCTTCTAATCTTTTTAAGGAAATGCTTTGAAATTCCTTAAAATACGAATAATAGAAATCCAACCAGCAGTAAAAAGGTCCAAATTGTAGAGAAAAGATTGCAGTTCTACTAAGAAGGAGCCCTACTTTCTGGGAAGAAAAGCACAAGGTGGCCAGCCCTGACTCAGCGCAGATGGGACAATAATAGCTTAAATCGAAATCTTCTACTGTAGGATTATCCATTTCATTAGGGATTTAGACTCAGAGAGAGAGAAAGCTGTGCATTTTTTCTCATTCTTATTCTCAAAATAATAATATCTTTTCCTTGAGCTAGTCAATTTTACTCTAAGTTTTCTAGAACTAAGACTGCTGTAAGCTATGATACCCAGTAGAATCTTATATGTTGCAAAGGAATAGCAGAGGTATATTACTTTTTATGGTACAACCCCTATGATCTCCCCTTTCATCTCGTTTGTTTTTAAATTACAGGAGGACAGAAAAAGTTGAATTTCTCTGTTATCCCTAGTCTATGACCCATGTCAAATTGTTTTTATCTCAGTGAAAACTGTTTCCACAACACACATTTTTAAAAATTTTTTATGAAGGTATTATTGATATACACTCTTATGAAGTTTTCACATGAAAAAACAATGTGGTTACTACATTTACCCATTATCCAGTCCCCACCCATACCCCAATGCAGTCACTGTCCATCAGTGTAGTAAGATGCCGCTGATTCACTATTTGCCTTCTCTGTGCTACACTGTTTTCCCCGTGATCCCCCACACCATGTGTACTAAACATAATATCCCTCAATCCCCTTCTCCCTCCCTCCCTCCCAGCCCTCCCACATCCCTCCCCTTTGGTAACCACTAGTCCTTTCTTAGAGTCTCTGAGTCTGCTGCTATTTTGTTCCTTCAGTTTTGCTTTGCACAACACACTTTTTTGACTTACAATTTTATATAATGAAGCAGGAATGACTATTCTTGATAAAAGTTAAAAAAAACACTGACATTGTTGCACTAATTCTTGAGCATCCTCTGTATAAAACAATAGAATTATTTCTAATATTTTCTTGAATAGACTATTTTCCTTGGGAAGAACCCACTAATAAAGTCAAATAGAGTCATCAGAGTATGTACATACAGGGAAAAATTAATCTATGCCTGTTTTATTTTGATAATGTATACTTTCCTCTCAAGAAATTAAATCCCATTGCATCCATCCCCAGCCCCTCTTGTGATGGTGTTAGGAAAGGTTCTCCTCCTTTAGTGATCAAAATGAGAGTGTTGTGATAGTTCTTTGTAAGCTATAAAGTAGTATTCATATATAAATTCATATCATCGTTGGTTTAATGCTTATGATGCCTGAGGCTAGCATGAGATACCTGGAGGTTGTTCTAGCTTGGTTCCCCCAAAGCAGACCCTGACACTAGGATTTGTGTGCAGAGGGTAAACTGGGGAGGTGATCCCAGCAAGCGTGAGTGAGTAAGTGAGGGAGTGGGGACTGTTAGGTGAGAGGGGAGGTCAAAGGGTGAGACATGAGTGATTGCAACCATGCACAAATGAAGCTCAGGGGAACCAAGTAGCCACCGACTTGGCCCCACTGAGGACAGAAGCTGAGGTACTGATCCCCAGGCTCCTGTTCCTCATTAGTTAAGGGCTGAGCACCTCCTGGACATTCTGCACACAGGTTGCCGTCTCCCAAGGGGCTAGGAAAGCCCTCGGGCAGAGATGCAGAAGCACAGGTGGCTGCTTGAGGCAGGAGCTGCAGGCACATACCAGCCTGTTTCCCCAGTAGCTGCAGGTGAACCTGGGGTGGGGTGGGGCAATGGCACAGGGGCATGGCATTTGTGGGGTGTGCTGAGAAGTCAGCCATCATATGCAGGCTCAGAAGCAAAGTCAAGAGCAGGCTTCTGTGATCTGATTTGTGCTGGCTTGGTCACTTTGCATGAGTGAAGCATCGGAGGTGAAATTACCCTGAGTTTCCTTTAATACTGTGCATTGGTACCACTCTTAGCTATGTTTAGATGTTCAGACTGAAGTGCTGTCCAACCTCTGCTATATTGCATGAAATTTATTGATACGGTTTGGTAGGCAACAAATTCTAGTACAATTTGTTCTGATACTGGGTTTTCATTAGAAGGAGCTTTGAAGGAAAATACTGATGCCTGGGCCCCACCCATTTAAAATAAAGATCTCTAAGAATGCGGCAAACATTTTAGGGGTGTGTGTGCGTGTGTGTGTGTGTGTGTGTGTGTGTGTGTGTGTGTGTGTGTGTTAACTCTCTAGATGATTTTTATTGCAGCCCAAATTGAAATCACTGGATAATGAAGAGAATGTAGCTTTGGGAAAACTTTGAAATCCGATGGCCTTAGGTGTAGATTTCTGCCACTCCACTAAGGAGCCATGTGATTTTTCTAGGAGTAACACAACTTCTCTGGGGCTCAGTTTCCTTCTTTTAACCATAACTACAGGGATACTATGTCTATGTCATAGACTTCCTTGACAATTAAGTGGATGTAAAAAAAAAAGTCTACTCTTGTGCCTGGCATGTAGTTGGTGCTTAATAAATGTCAGTTCTCACCTTCCCAGTACCATCAGACTTGCTCTGAAAAGTGCTACTGAGTCTCCATACATTGGAAAATGAAAATTAAGTTCTCACATGTAGGTGGAGAGGGTGGAGAGCTGTAAGAATAAATGGAGGAGGGTAGGATAGGATTGTTACACTGTCAGTACTAATGAAGGAGAACAGAACAAAAGAACAAATAACTGGCTGAAAATGGAAACAAGAAAAGCAGTAACTGACTAAAATACAATTAAGCAAAGGCTTCTTCTGGAACAAACGTAGGATGGCATGAGAACCAGTCTCTGCCTAGGATAAATGGATACTGTGGGGTCAGGCCTTACCCTCAAGGAGTGCCTGTATGGAGTTGAAGTCCCACGTGGAAATACCTTCAAGTGCAGGGAAAATATTTTCCAGGAAGCCTGTCACCCTAGGTTAGGCTAAGTACACTCCTCTGGGTTTCTTGGGTTACCTTTAAATTAGCACTTGCAATTATATTCAAAGTAACTATTTATATTGACTAGAAGACTGAGTTTCTTTGGGGCAGGGCTGTGTTCATTCATTGGCAATACCTGGTACACAACTGAAGTTCAACTATTATCAAACTCAAATAATTCAGAGACTGTGTCTGTGTGATAGACTTTGAGACTGCCTCTCCCAACAAATGGCAGGCTTAATCATTTTCCCTTTGTTTCAGGAATGCTGATTTTGTACAATTAGAGAAGAGTCTAATGTCAGGAGAGACAAATCTGTGTCCATTTTGCTTACATAAAGAATGACAATCTTAAAATGCCTACAGTATTACATAGGAAGGCAGCAGAAATAAATGGAGACTGGGGTCCTTACTAATAACTTTACCAGTTATGTGAGCCCATTCCATTGAGTTGGGTTCTCTATACCTTGCAAACCAAAGTTTCCAGTGGTTATGGTTATTGTTGGGAAAGGCAGGCTCCACTGAGCCACACAAGAGTGGGCCTCAGGCCTGGAACACTTCCTTACCAAGAGGTGAAGAGCCCACACAGCCTGTGCTGAGCTTATTGCCTCTTGTGTTAATATCCTGCCTTATTTCATGCTCAATATGTGTTCCTTCGTTCTGCTTAAGTGTGTATGTAAACAGCCCATAGGCACCCACCTAGCTTTCAGTATTTCAGACTTCATGTGGAGGGTCAGGGTTCTTCTGCAGCAGCATGAGAGGGACGTGCATAGGTCAATTGCCATATTGGCTGCCCAGGAAGGGGAAGAGAGGTGGGGGGCATGGGGTGCTGCTGGCCATGGATGACCAACACTACTGAAGCTCATCTTGCTCTGTCTCTTCTCTAGGTAAGTAAAGCATTGCTCCATCAAGTGCTTGACTGTGTTGTGTTTTCCCTGGCCACTCTGATAACATCATGCAATCGGCAGAAGCGTTTGGAGTCCTCCTCTGGGATTGGTAGCTGGTTCATGGTGTTCTGTGTGTTATATGTAGTCATATTTTGCACAAAAGTATAGCTAGTGCATTATTTTTAGCTAAGCAGGATGATGACTAAATTTCTTAGCGTCAGTAGTTGTATTAGCTGGAACTTTTCTAAACAGATGATAAAGCAAACAAGTGGGATTTTAAATTAAAAGGGATTGGAAGGATCATGGGATAATTCGTTGCATGGTTTGTCTCAGTAGGACAATGATGCAATTGGAAAGATGTCCATAGACACAGTTAAAGGAATGTTTTCTCTGATGTCAGAAAACACAGAAACTTAGCTGCATCCAGCAGCCTCACAAAGCAAGAGATGATGCAGCTTGCATCCTTGATTCCTCCAAGATCCCTTGAAGGGATGTTGATGGCAGCTCAAGGGCTTATGTCCTTCTAGCACAGATACCTGAAGAGAAATAGTTCCCTTCCTTTAGTGCTGATTTGAAAATGTCCAGGGAAATTCCTGCGACAGAGCAGGCTTGGGTCATGTTCCCTGTCCTATATGAATCAGGTGTCTTAGCTAAGGCTGCTGTAACAGAATATCATAGACTGGGTGGCTTAAGCAACAAACATTTATTTCTCACAGTTCTGGAGGCTGGGAAGTATGAAATTAGGGTGCCAGCACAATTGACTTCTGGTGAGAGCCCTCTCTCTGGTTTCTAGATGGCCATCTTCTTGCCATGTCCCCATAAGGTAGAGAGCAGGGAAAGAAAGTAAGCTCTCTCCTGTCTCTTAATAAAAGCACTAATCCCATTCATAAGGGCTCTACCCTCCTGACTTAATTACCTCCAAAAGGCCCCACCTCCTAATACCCTCACACTGTGTTCTAGGATTTCAACATATGAATTTCAGGGGGACACAAACATTCAGTCCATAATGTGAGAGCTGGGAGGAGAGTGTTATGATGAGCAGTGCCATTGAAACCACACCATTGGAGCAGTGAATAGTCCTCCAGAAGAATGGGTTGTTCTCAGAAGACAGGATAGTGGCCCCGTAAAGTAGGTAGATCCCACCACAACAGTAAATAGTAAACCCTCAAAAGCCAAGTAACTTTCACTGCTGATGCCACTGACCCTGTTCAGGAAGAGACATCATCCCAGAGAGCCTCATTTCCTTTTCTTTTTTTTAGATTTGCAGAAGAGCCTTGTTTCTTAAAGATGATACCCAACATTGTTGTTTTTCTAATTACGTTCAGTTGTGACAAATACTGCTGTGCTCCTGTCCCTTCAAGAAAAAGCTTAAGAACAGAGGGTGACTTGTAGCGTTCCTTTTTCATAAAATGTCTAGAATAGGTGAATTCGTAGAGACAGAAGGTAGATTAGTGGTTGCCAGGGCCTGAGGCAGGAAGAGTGGGGGTGACAGCTGAAAGGTGTGGGGTTTCTTTTCGAAGTGATGTGAAATTTCGATTATATGGTGATGGCTGCACAACTTGGCGGATATACTAAAGCCATTGGATTGTACACTTTAACATGGATGAATTGTATGATATGTGGATTATATCTCAATAAAGCTGCTTAGAAAACAAGAGAGGAACAGAGGGTGAATGGTTTCCTTGAAGAGAAACTTAGAAACTGGCAAAATAAGAAAAGCTGGTGGACACCCCTTCAGCAACCCAGGCCCACAACTGAAGATAGTGAATGGTAGCAAGGTCATTGTTTAACGCAGCTGTTTCAAGAGTGGGCCCCTCACCAGCAGCTGCATCTCCTGGGAGCTCAATACAATGTAAATTTGTGGGTCCCACCCAAAACTCCCAAATCAGAATCCCTGGGGATCACTGAAATTGAGGAAGCACTAATTTAAGTCGTTGTTGTCTTTAATAAACAAGAACCCCTTTCCTAACAGCGTGCAAATCTCTGTCCACAGTGTTTTCCAAACTGCAGGTCAAACAAGACGTGAAAGCAGCAATAGTTTATTTTTATTTTTTTGGATGTACTTGGACAAAGGAACCTTAATTCTGTACCTTGCAGATAATGATACCGGCATAGCAGGGCTTATTAAAAACCAATGGTTACTTGCAGTGAAGGTGGTTAATTTGCTGGAAGCTGCTGAAGCAGTTAACCAGACTGATGTGCCTTGAAGCTGCAAGTATTTTCTCCATGACCTGCTGGAAAGATACCGCTTTCATTTTTCCCCACCAAAGATGCTGAAATTGGTCTGAATGCAATGAAAGCTGAGATGCAGGTGGAAATTCAGAGATAGTTTTGTCTTCCTGAAAGCCAATTACTTGCTCCAGTGCCAAATTTCCAGGTCCAAGGGTTGAGGACAAATTTATCTCCTGTGATCATGTGAAGCATTGTAAGTGCTGCACACATATTAGAAATAAAAAGCCAGATCAAGAAAAACAATCTTAAGGCTGCTCCTGAAAATATTCAGAAATTATCTTCTTTACGCCATGCACAGAGCTCGGTTGGGGAGCCTGCTTCTGTGAAATTGCACCATCAACATCCACCTAACCTTTAACTCCAGGAGGTAAATTTTGACCTTGGTCAATTGCTGCTAGGAAGGAAACTTAATAAATTGGTGGTAACATTACCAAGAGTGGAACTCCATGCTGGTAGTGCTGGCCAAAAACGTTGTGTGCTGCTCTGACTTCACTTGAAAGTGAATGTCCACTTGGTACAAAATTGCAAATGTGTGGTGCAGTGGTTGAAAGAGCCATCCAGCAGCTGTCTGAGTGCAGATCTTTCTATAGTAAAGATCTGTAGTGCTATAGTAAAATGTCACACTTCAAAAAGTGACTACTATAGCTTTTAAAAATAAAATAGTAATATTTTAAAATAAAATTTTATGTATGGAAGTTCATTCTAGGACAGAATATTTGGTTCTGGCCTTGGCTTGGGCCTTTGGGCACATGGCTAAAATGTGTATTTTGTGTACTCCTGGTTCACAGTGGACAAAACTTAAAATTAGCATTGAGTATCCAGGTTCTTAAAATAATTCCCTGGCTGCCTCTACAACTCCGCATCAGCTTGTGTCCTTGTTCAGCTCTCCCACTCTCCCTCCCTTGTCTGCTTTGTCCCTCTCGGGAGCCAAACACAAAGTCCTTTCATTTTCTTAGGGGAGCAGTTTGGCCCTCTCTCACCTTTTTCCCACAGCTAAGGCCCTAT
Organism: Manis pentadactyla; assembly: GCF_030020395.1. Classification (NCBI taxonomy): domain Eukaryota; kingdom Metazoa; phylum Chordata; class Mammalia; order Pholidota; family Manidae; genus Manis; species Manis pentadactyla. The sequence goes on from NC_080038.1 coordinate 11,007,537, forward strand.
AGTCAGGCCTCATGGAAGACTTTGAAATTAGGACAAAAGCTCACATCATTTATAGTGCAAAGCCAAAGAAAGAACAATGACTTCTCTTCTCTCCTGGAAAGACAAAGGACTGCGCCCCCTGAAGGCCTGCACACCTCTGGAGAGACCCCTTAGCTCATTCTGAATGTCCACACATTTACATATCTAGAAGCTATTTGGCCCTCTACCTTGGAGATAAGTGCTTTGGAAAAGTGGAAACTGGGTTTAATCCCGAGAGAGATTTCTCTCTATTCTAAAGGTTAGAGTATGGACTCAGATTCACTATGTCCCTCTGTCTTTTGAAGCACTCTATAAAAAGGGATGGGGCAGAGAATGGTCTCTTTGCTCTCTGTGAACAGAAAATAATTTTTATTGACTCTCACAATACCCAGTGTGGAAGATGGGCAGCAAGGAAAACTGATATTCTGAGGATGTGAATTGGTACACCCCTTTGGAAACAGTTTGGCATCATCTAGCAAAGTGAAGATGCACATATCCCATGGTCTTATTGCTATACTCTAAACTCTGGGCTATGTGTACCAGGAATCATAAAAAATGTCCACCACAGCATTATTCAAAAGAGCAGTAAACTGGAAACAACCCAATAGTCCACTGGCAGAATAATGAATAAATAAATGGTAATATATCCACCAGTGGAATGCTGTGGAGTGGTGGCCATGACTGAACTGGAATTTTACCCATCAACATGGCTGAGTCTCACAAATATCCTAATGAGTAAAAGGAGTCACAGAATATAAAGTATGAAAACACACACATACATAACACTCAAAAGCAAGTAACTCTAAACAAATATCCTTTAGGGACACATACATACTCATACATATGCATATACATATACATATGTTGTAAAGCTATTAGAAAAGCAAGGGAGTAGTAAAAAGAATAATTAACAAAATTCAAGATAGTGGTTACCACTCGGGGCAAGAGGGATGTGATAGGGACTTTGAAAACATTGGTAACATTATTTTATAGAGTGAGGGGTGGGTACATAAATATTTGTTTTATTTTTCTGTATACCTTAGATAGGTAGTACAATCTTTCAAAATATGAAGTAGCTCCTGATATACTGTTTTGTTTTAATGAATGGTAGAGATAATAAAAGCTAAGGGAGCGATTAGTGCTGGCAGGATTTCCAGAGCAGAAACCTTCAGGAAGAGCTGCGACTTCAGTCAGGCCTTTGAATGGAGGAATCACATAATTTTTCAAACCTGGGATCAGTGTTAAAGTTCGTCTACCCCACCCCTTCCTTCTGTGGATGAAGAAACAGAGATGTAGGAAGCACCTTTTTTTTTTTTAAAGAAACTTAATATATATTTCCCACATTGTGATATCAATTGCAAGGTGGAAAATTTGAGTGAAAAACTCTTGTGAGAGGAGCATTTCAGGAATCGAACATCATAGCCCTACAAATGTCAGGTTGCGGTTCTCTTTTTCCTGGTTTTTGCCTGCTTCTCTGCTCAGTATCTGCTCCTGGGCCTCCTTAAGGGGCCCTGAATGGGTCATTCAGCTATTATTGGTCAGGCCTGACAGGCCTGCGAGTGGACAGGCAAACTCAGGCTTCTTGGTCTCCCTCTTGCACCAGCAGGTGCTGCCCGGGCCTATCAGATTTCATCTGGGGGTAATGGCAGAGGCAGACGAGCATCCTCTCTGAGGTGCTGCTAGACCCCTGAGTCATCAGCCCAACACAAGTGCTAGAAACATGTATTCTTCAGTTCATCAAACGACCCACAGACCTACCCAGTAACAGAATTTTAATCCCCTCTCCACACTGGAGGTTGGACATTGTCAGGTTCCCAGTCAGAGCTGCTGGCTGCAAAGTGTGTGGGGTTTTCACTGTAACCTACTGACTGTGAACTTTGCTATTGTGGTCATTCTAACTACTTCATCCTGTTTTCCCCCTGTCATAAATCGGTTATTTGTAGTCTTTAAACTTCGTATCCAGATTTATGTCAGGTCCCTGAGGTGAAGAAAGAACTTAAGTTTATTTTTGTCAAGAGCCCCTACAGATAGGGGAAAGAAGAGAAATGCCAAGTGTCCCTCATTCAACATCCTTGAAAATAATATTAGCTCTATTTTGGTGTCATACATTTAGAAGAAGAAACCTCTTGGTTTAAAAAATAAGACTAAAGGCAACATATACTAAAATGATTTGAATTTTATAGATGATACCCTCCTAATATTTTTAGTTTAGCACCATCTGTTTATCTGAAATTAAATTTCTGGCAAGTGGTCATGCCAAGAGATGCTGTTTTTATTTTTGTGTGCAGATGAAACACAGAATAATAAAAATCTGCTTGAGTTGAAGAAATATGTGCACAAAATGTTTCTTTTTTAATCAGTTTGGCTGAGAAAATGACTTTTTAATCTAGTGGCAGCTGCTTTCATTTGGCTGGTTTTCAGGCTACATAGTTGATGTTGAAGACAGATCATTTGTTTTATATTTGGATGCAGTATCATCAACAGTGCCTTTTGAGCTATGAGGAGGACCCAGATCTCATAAACATGTTATTCTCCCTATTAGCTTACCTTTCTAATTATTTCTTGTTTCTTTGACCAACGCAAGTGGCATGCAATAGGTCTGTAAATGAAAAGCACAAGCAACAAATTGCATACCACCCGGTTGCTGTGTTATTTTTATTCGATGCTATGAAAGTCACATCCTACACATTAATTGGCGTTTGTTTACATGAGGGGAAAACGATGGCTTTTGAAAATGTGACTCGGTGGAAACACTTCCCATCCCACTAACTTGCAAATAGAATCACTGCACTCCCTTGGGGTACTATGGGGGATTCCACTGGGAGCCCGATTCTTCCCAACAGAGTGTTAATTAGAGAGAGCCACCTCTTGGCACCTCTCGCTCCAGCTACACTTCAAAATTCTCCAGCCACCTTGTTAATCAACGTGTGTTGGATGTCTACTTTTAGCGTGAGGCGCTGCTGCCCCCACCCTGATTTCAAAGGCTGTGGCAAGGACAGGGTTTTATTGCCTTACTTCAAAGCCAGGGCACCTAAACCTGAGCAGAGACACCATTCACATCTGCCCTCGGACTTGGAACTATTGACACTTCCCAAGTAAGGCGTGAATTTCATGGATCAAGCAGTGGGGCCTTTGGCCTTTGCAGCCCAATGCCTAGCATACAGGTCTCATTATGTTTATCTAATAAACCTGCTTTTCTTACTGGGTAGTATTAAATTAATTTTGTGTGCCAACTTCTCTTCATCTGAAAAAAATCATGCATTATTTTGAAATCTAGAGGCTGGTCTTCAGGGATAAACTTATTACTCAAAAAGTGAAATACATTTTAAAGAAAATTGATGTATTAGTTGGCTAGGACTGCCGTAACAAACCACACAGACTGGGCAGCCTAAACAACAGACATTTATCTTCCACGGATCTGGAGGCTGGGAAGTCCAAGGTCAGGGTGCTAGCCCATTCAGATCCTGGTGAGTGCTCTCTTCCTGTCCTGCAGATGGTAGCTGCCTTCCTCTGTCATCACAGGGCATAAAAGGGGGATGTAGGGAAGAAGAGATCTTTCTCATATAAGGCCACAGTCCTATCATATTACAGCTCCACCCTTATGACCTCATTTAACCTTAATTACCTCCTAAAAGCCCTGTCTACAAATATAGTCATTTTGGGGGCTAGGGCTTCAACAAATGAATTGGGGGTGGGGGAAAAAATCCAGTTCACCGCAGTCAGACTGGACTAAAAGAGACCACCCTTTAATATTAGGAATTAGGACTGTCAAATTCCCATTAAAAAAAACTTTTAAAAGCTTGGTATTAGTATTATTGCCTTCTAAGTTCATGTCTCAAAAATCAGTCAGTTTTTATCATTTTATTTAAAGCTTGAAAATATGCCAAACTAACCTATGGAGTGTTAAAAGTCAGGAGAGTCATTCCCGGGAAGGGGGTGGCTGTGACTGACTGGCCGGGAGGGGCTTCTGGGACTCTGCAGGGCTCCATTTCCTGTTTGGGTGCTGATTCAAAGGATGTGATTGGTTTGTGAATAAGTGCTGAGCTGTTCATATGTAACTTGGGCACTTTCCTGTGTGTATGTTGTAGGTCAATCAAAAGTTAAAACACGAAAGAAAGGTAAATCTGAGTGATGCATTTAATACCAGAGATAAGCCACACAGTTGTTCCATTGCATCCCAACCCGCACAGTGAACAGGTTACCCTTCCTTTGTCGTTTCTAAGTTCAAAAAGTCCCTAAAGGTTAACATCTAATGAGCTGGAGCATAGAAGCTGAGCTGGAGCACCGAGTCTTGTGTAAGGTTGAGTATAATATTTTCTTCCCACGGGCACAAGCAGAACTGCAGACACCGTGAAAATTTCTGGCTGACGTTGCCTGATGCTGTTTTTCTCAGCAGCTGGAGGCTACAAAGCCAGGTTTCCCTGGAGAGGAGGAAGGCTTGCCGGGTGAGGAGCACGGCAGACTCCAGGCCAGGGGCACAGCCTCTGGAGAGTGGGGGCAGTTTTAAATGGGTTGTAAACCACCCTTGCCGTGTTGTTTCACGAAGTTCCAGCTAACCTAGCAAGAGGCTCTTGGACCAGTGCAGGTGCCCCGGCCGGCTTTCCTACATGCTGTGTGGAGCTGAAGGGGCAGGTGATGTTTGTAACCCTGGGTGTCAATGTCCCCAGAAGCTTCACACTCACACACCCAAGGTGGAACTTGTCTTCCTAAAAGACAGTTGCAGTTGGGACCTTTTAGACCAACCAGTGGCCACTTTGTAGACACGTCCCATGTTTACAAATAGGTGACTGCTCAAGTTCCCCAATGTTAGGACTGTGTGTGCTCCATTGTCCCCAGGGCTCACAGTCAGTATCTTACTGTTTCACAGTGTGCTTTAACTTCCCATAAAACCGTCACAGCGTTAGCAACTTGAATGTTTTCAAGCCCTTTTAGTTTGTGGAGCTGGCTGTGCCACACGGGCTAAAGGAAATTTCTTTGTTCCAGGAGTGCTGGCTCTGTCAGCAATTATCTTGGTGTTTTTGTATTGTCAGTCATGTGCAAAAAAGCACATTAACTCTAGTTACCTTCTATAATTGTTAAGATGTGATTTTAAAATAACTGTGTAAAATGCTTTTACCATAAATTTTAGAGCTCTTAGTCAACATTTCCCTGTGGAAATGTTCCTATGTGGACAGTAATGATTTTTAAGCTGTTGAGGTATCTCTTCTCGGCCCATTAGCCAAGATCAGGCGAAGGTGTTGAGGTTGGTGAGAAGCCCAGATTTGGTGTTTGTGGGCTCGCTGGTGTGCTCTGGCAACAGGCCTATCTCTTGTTGCTTTACTAAGAGACTCAGAGACATTCCTGATCACATTAGGCTCCAGGTGGTGGCAAGTTTCCAAACATTTAGGGATGTAACTGTTTTCCCCACCATGACCTATCCCTTGACACTCAAAATGGCCTTGGACCACCAGTGTTGGATCACCCAGGAGTTCATTAGAAATGCAGAGACTCAGGCCCCACCTTCCATACAGTATCTAATAGCAGCATCTGCATTTTAACAAGATCTTCATGATTCTACACACATACAAATGAATCAGCAAGTAGGCACTGGCAGGAATTGAGAGATCCCTCTTCTCAAAACATCTCCCACTGGGCCAGTCCTGCTATTATTTAGGATGAATTTTTCCAGTTTATGCCACATTATGAAATATGCTGGGCTTGCATAGCTCAGTAAGTCATTTTCAATTCAAAACCTTCATGTGAATCCATCCACTCAGGCCTTTCCAACTCGACAGATGGTGGAGGGCAGGTTGACTGAGGAGTGAGAGTCAGAAGGGGGAAGTGGAGTAGAAAATGCCAGCCTTTGGTGGAAGAAAGTAGGCAGATTCCATAACCGTGGCCCCCTGGAGTAGGGCTGCGGGAGGTGGGGGGTGGGGGGCAGGAAGGCACAAAATAGCAATGACAATGTCACAATAATGGTAAATAACTTGGTACAGGGATTTGAAAACTTGACAATAAGAATCACCTGGGGGAGGTGGGGGACTTCTTAAAAACAGATTCCCCAGAGGCAGAGACTTATGGACTAGTCACCCTGGTTTATGGTTTATTTACCCTGGGCTTATGACATCTGAATCTCTAGGGGAGAAATAACTGTATTTTTTAACAGGTGCCTCAGGTATTCACATTCTGAGTGAATAGCAAGCCTGGATCCTGTGCCTGGTGCTCTGTTATTTTGAGCACTCACAATAAGCCTGGAAGATCTTAGGGCATTTTACTAAGTGCTTTTTGAAATGGAGAAATTCCATAGCTTGCCCAGTGTCACATAGGCAGCAGGCAGCTGATAGAGGATTCCCCAGATCTGTCTGCCCCAAAGCTTTTGCTCTTCTGCTCTCTCATATCATAATCTTTGTGGGGGAAAAGCTTTTCCCTTCTCCTCTTCTAAGTTCTTTGACTGGTTTAATAATTAAATTGACATAAGAGAGATTAACAGGAAGAAAACAAATTTAATTACATATGTACAGGAGCTCAAAGACATGTGACTCAAGGGCAAGTGGCTGATTGAGTCTTACAAGCCATCCTGAGCTAAGGAATGGGGTAGGGACCTGGGGCTTCAAAGGGCTAGAGGGCAATTCACAGGGCACAAGAAAAGCAGATGTGTGGTAATCAGATGTTAGCCCTCCCATGCAGATTGATCTTTCAGATAAAAAGTTATATCTGGTAATAGCTATTTTTTGGGGCCAGACTCCCAATCTAAATTCTTTTAGGTAGTTAAGGGAGAGGTAAAAAATTTTCTTGAATCTGCTGGTTCTTGATTGTTTTCAGCTTAAAACAATCCATATGCCACAGTGGCACATTTTGGGGTAGTGTATTCTGCTCCCCTTCACCTTCCATAAGGCTGTTGTAGCCCCAAAATGATTCTACCCATGGCACACTCTGGTTGCCCCAACCCCACTCTTTGGGGGTGGCAGTTTCTGCAGAAGTTCCCTGACTTCATTCTGAAATTATGGCATCAAGGTCCAGATTTGGGTGGAGTCATGCCCCAGGAAACCACACTATTGAATAGCAAGGATGCCCCCTCTTCCTTCCCTGCTGCTGCAGTTAACAACCAGCAACCCAGAGCTAGAATGCTGGTTCCAAAGAGATGAAAACCAGGGCTCTCTTGGGTAATTGAGAATTTGTCGTTGCCTTGGTATTAAAGCAGTTTCCAAAAGTGGTGGAAGCAGGCACATATTGCGCCTGCTCTCTGAAAACTTATTTTGTTTCAAGAAATCCCTAGAAAGAAAACACACTAATTTAATACAGCAATGTTAAATAGTGATAGTAGCAAGAACAGGGCACCATATGGTACATTTGAATAATTGTCAAGGTTGGCTTTTCTTTAAATGCTGTTTATTGCTCAGTCCACCCATATTCAATTACTAGAGCTAGAAGTCATCTGGTGGTGATATGTTGGTATTACAAGAATGTACTTGAATATTAAATTCCTCAACTTGGGCTCAGTTTGGGAATTCAGAGGCAACATTTGACTTTCATCTATACTTAATATCCTGTTGTTGGTTACAGTCCCCTTTATAGATTTGTTTCAAAACTTCTGATTCTGTCTTCTGTGAACAGTGGTTTCCCATGCAGGGTGTGTAAAACCCCAAATGATCCACTGGGATGCGGAAAACAAATATTACTTTTTTCATTAAAATTTGCATTGTATGTGTATTCTATAATGTGTATTAACATTGTGCTATAATAGTAGTAGAACATGTATACAATTTATAAATGACTATGTATAAATATATGGGGGATGGGTATATGAATAAATATTCCTGCCCTTTGGGAGGCTGGCTCAAAAAAGTTTGTAAACTTCTCATGCAGTATATTAACTCTTCCTTCCAGCATCATGTTATTGGCTCGTTTGGTAAGCGAGTGCCTTCATCCTTGTCAATTCAGCTCATGCTTATCCTACATATACTTATGCGCTAACTGTTCCAGCATATATACAAGCATAACGTATATTCACTGCCATTAGGAAGTTTACTGTCTAGATTGGAGATGATGATAGCAGTAGTGATTTTAGAGGTGACAGTGGTAATGGTGATGGTGATAGTGATGATGGTGATAATGGTGATGGTGATGATGATGGCCGAAAGGAGAAGGAAGCCTTATTTATGATTGACATTAAAGCAAAACTGGAATTGATTGCTTCTCCCTGCTATCTGGTAATGTGATATCTTTCCCTAGGAATGATTCTCCTCCCTGCTTGTTCATCTTGCTTCCAGTGTTGCTTAAAACTGCTTTTTAGTCATCTTCAGTATGCAGTATAATTCTCAGCTTCCTGGGATTTAAGCCTTGGGAGCAGGAGATATTGCTAGGCCCCTGCCCCTCTTCTGTGTTTTGGTCCTCGGTGCTCCACAAGCTCTGAAAGCTGTGAGTCATGATTCCCATATGGTGGGATTCCCTCCACTCCCCTCCATCCACATGCCTGCCCAGCCATCTGCTGCCACTCTCAGGGTTATGGAACAAGAGATGACGCAGGGAAGGGAAAGGAAAACACCAAGAAAATGAACACTGTTATATAAATAAAATGGAAAAGAAGATGTGTTTTCTTATTACAAAAGCAATTTGTATTCATTACAGGAAAATCTGAAAATGAAGCACAAAAGCAAAACAAACAAACCTAGCACAGTCTCCCTCAGAGTGTCATTAATCACTCTAACCATCTCCACGTATGTTTTTCTAAACTGCATCCTGGATCTATCTATGTAGCTAGCTATCAAACAAAATGGGATCATTACCGCATGATTTTGTGACCTCTTCTTTTCAAACCGAGTCATGAACATCTTTCCCTGTCTGTAACTATACCCCCACACTAGCATTTTTAATGTTTAAGGAGTATTTTCTGTGCAAGGCATTTTTCCAATTGCTGCAGTTCATGTACAAAAATAGGTAAGATCATCTCTGTCCTCATGTGGGTATAATGTAATTTTCCCCCACCTAATATTTAGGTCATTTCCATATTTTTGCTTTTACAAACAATACTATGATGAGTATCCTTATAGCTAAGCCTTTGCATAGGCTCCTAAGTTTTAGAGGATCGTGTTGGCTGCTCTCTGTTTGCCCCTTTGGGTTTGCTGTCCATCCTTCTTTGCCTTGCTCTGCGGCTCACATTGGTCGGCTCATTACTCTCTGGCAATGGGAAGCATATGCAGGACATTGGAGGGGGTAGTAGAGAAAAGTTGGTGATATATTATGATTCCCACCCTCTCTCGTTGTGGACTGTCATTAGCTGCATTCTTGTGTTGATGATGGCTGTGGTGCCTGGGGAGCCCTTTCCCAGAGCTCAGTTCTTAGCGAGTTCTCACCCCCGGGTGCTGTGCCATTCCTTGTTGGTTTTCTTTGACCTTGCCCTTGCCCTTACAGAGGGTTCTTCATTAAACCCGTTGCACTTATGCCAGAGGACTGTGCCATCTGTTTCCTGGCAGGACCCTGCATGGTACAAGCATGCTCCCATTCCTGGCATATTCTGCATCCCTAACTGCTAGCGTGCATTGGGAACCTAGGGTGGATCTTAGAAAGGTCAAGAATTCCGTTTTCTCCTTTGTCTTAAGACCTGGACACCAGTGACCATTAAGCAGCCCTCTCCCATTTCCTTCTCTTGGACCCCGCTATAACCCCCATGGAGATCTCTCAACCTACAACTGAAAGCACTCTGGTGGGGGCAAACAGCAAAAGAAAGAACTAAGAGAGCCCTTCAGCACTCCGACCTGGAGCTTTGACCCCTGGGTCTGTGATACCTTCACCTTGTTCTTCATGTCTGAAACCCTCCCTGGAGTCACAGTGAGTGGGAGAGGTTGTGTGGCCAGTTCTTATCCTTTTAACTACCTGAGCTCATACCAAAATTTGTTTCTTTAATTCTTTTCCACTGTAATCTAAAGTGGTATTACAGCATTCTTATTAAATAGCCAGAACTATGCTTTTAGAGCTTCTAACTTGAATTAGAGTCCCCTGATAGCATCTCTTCTGTGATTCTGTCTTTTCTGTGAATCAGTAGAAATGAGTTTTATTCTTAAAAGTCTACATCCGGTTTTACCTTCCTTGCCTCTTGGATTTTTACATAAGGCTCTCTCTTTTTTCAAAGGTTCTTTGTACTTCTGTTTAACCAATTGTTCTCAGCTGTTCAGAATTAAGTGTCTGTCCCATTTCTTTTGTCTACCTTCTGCTCAATGAAATTGCTAACAGAATTAGTCAAGAATGATCAAATACTCTTCTTTTTAGTGAGATGAAACTTTTGGATGTCCACATATTTGGGGTTCCCATCTTGTTGCTGTGCTCCAGGCCCTGGATCCTTGGTGCATTACCTTGTTTTGGAATTCCAGTTCCAGAAGGTGGGTACTTAGAAGGAGTTTGGTTTCAGAGTCAGAAAGGTCTGGAGTTAAATCCAATCACTATGCCTTTGTCACTTTAAGACTTCTATCTTGGAGTTAGATTGGAAGAGTGATCCTGGGTTTCAGGAAACTAGGGTATCAGGTGAATCAAAAGTTTACCGCACAGATTGAAGATTGGAGTCTCGTTTACCTCACACCTTGTTGGGAGAAGTAAATGAGATGACCTGTATGGAAATCATGTAGCGCCTGGTAGAAAGTACAGAACTTTCTACTCCACCCTCTCCCTTTCCCCTCTCCATGTCCCCACCCCATCTCCATGCTCCTCCTCCCCTCTTCACTCTCCCCTATCTCTCCTCACTTCACATTTCTCCTCCCAACTTACCCTTTCTCCTCTTCACTCCCCTCCCCCCACTCACTCTCCCCCTTCTCCTTCCTCCTTCCTTCTGCCTTCTCCCTACTTCTTTCTCCTACCCACTTCTCTTCCCACCCCGCCCGTCACTTTCTCTGACTGTGAGACTGACCAGAAAGTAAGAAGGATTAAAAACCAAGTCAGAAACATGTCAGCTGGTTTCATTTCTCATTAAAATTAGACCATAAAAGTGCAGGGAGCTATACACAGAAAAAAAACTCCCAGTGATAAATCCAGGCTCCCAACGGCTTTTCTAATACTTCTGAGTTCTTTCATGAGCTCTCCTTGTAGCATCAAGGACACAAAGAATGATGGGAAGTTGCTGATAATGTTCATTATTTTCCCAGTCTTTGAAAAATGTCTGTCCAGTGTTCCAGACTGGAGATTTGTTGTGGTGAATCAAAAGATAAACTCTCAAAGAGGTTACATAATATGCCAAATGGTCTTATCTGGTGGAAGGGAGCTGGCTGGCTAACATGGGCCACTTCAGTAATTCTGGAGTGTGTGGAGTTAGGTTGGAAGAGTGATCCTGGGTTTCAGGAAACTGGGGTATTAGCTGATAATGGCTGCCCTAAAGGCTAGCTGGAGAAATGCATTGTGAGTCCTTTATACCTGAATCCAGATTTCACTTCGTCCCTCTTTCCCAACTCTTAAAATTCTTAACTTTTCAAGGAAAATAGATTGGTCTTTAAGATCTCTTAAGTTTGCCTCAGAGTGTTATGACAAAACATATTTTTATCTTAAATTTTTATTATATAATATTTTATGTATGCAAAATAATAAATGCAATACATAATATATATACAAGCTGTGAAAACTATTAAAACATAAACACATGGGCTGGAACATTAATATCTGGGCTCTCCTCTGTTATTTCTATACCTCCGACCAAAATGACTGCTCTTCTGAATTTTGTGTTCCCTTTCATTCAAAACAAAAGACTTCTACTATATATAGATGCATTCCTAAACTGTTTATTTAGTTCTCCTTGTTTATGAGCTTTATGAAAATGGCATGATAACAAATGTAGTATTTTTTACTCAAGTTTATAACGTTCATCGATTCATCCATTTCGTTGCCTATAACTGAAGTTCACTCATTTTTTTACCACAGTTCTTATATGCCTTTTGGTGAACAACGTACCACAATTCATTTATCCATAGTCCTGTCTGTGAACATTCTGGTTGTTTATGGTTTCCAGGTGTTTTTAGAATAGTCTAGTTAACTTAGATGAGAAATATCCTAAGAATTTTCAGAGTTCCTTTGTCAAATTGTCATAAACACTAGATTGATTTGTCTAGTGTCCTTTTGAGCTTTTTCTGTTTTATTATTCCCATTTATCACCTAAAGAAACTGAAATGCCAGAAACAAATAAATGATTTGCCCATGCTTTGTTGTCACTGCTGTTACTTCCGCTACTGTTAACTTCAAGAACCAGTGAAGTCCTCTCTTGGTTCTTCTTGTGTGAACAAAGAAGACCTCAATTCTGACACCAAAACTGGAAAAGATATTTATTTTGATCTCAGAAAACCTAAGATTCAGGAGGCAGTGTGTCATAGTGAAAATAATATAAGCTCAAGAGGCAGAAAGATTTGGGATTTAAAGCACTGGCATCAGCACTTGTAACAGAGGTAGCCTTGTGCAAATTACTCTATTCTTTCAATCCTCATTCCCTCATCTGCAAGGTGAAGGTAGCAATGCCTTCCTCACAAATGGCTCACTGATTATGTCAGGCCCAGTCATCACATTATAAAATTAGAAACAGAGGAGGCTTACAGCCTGATCAGTGGGACTCATGATCTTACCTAAAAAAACAACACATGTAGAATAGAAAGAGGTTGGCTTGGCCTTGTGCAACTTCTAACCCCTCTGCCTATGGTTCTGGCTTAGAAAAAAGGTCCTTTGTTGACTTGATGGTGTAGGGCAGATAATTATTAAATATTATTTCTAGCACTCACAATAAGCCTAAAAAATCTTATGGCCCTCTGCTAACTGCCTTTTGTAACAGAGAAGTTCTGTAGCTTGCCCAATGTCATACAGGCAGCAGGAAGCAGATGGAAGATTCTATCCCAGATCTGCTTGACTCCAAAGCCTTTGTTCTCTCTGCTCTCTCATATTGTAACCTTTGTAGGGAGAAAATGTTTCCCTTCTAGGTTCTTTGGCTGATCTAATAATTAAATTGACATAAGACAAATTAACAGGAGAAAAACAAATTTAATCACAGGCATACAGGAGCCCCAAGGCTATGAGACTGTAGGGCAGTGAGATGAGAGAACCAAGAGAGGGGGTGGGGACCTGGAAACCAAGTGAAGAAGTGCGTATCAAGGAAGAGGGATTATGGACTGTGCAGAGTGCCGCTGCTAGGTCAGAGTCAGAGAGGACTCGACTGTGGATTCAGCAACGTGCAGAAGGTTAGTGAACTGAGGACAGCAGCTTCAGGGCGGTGATGGGGTCAAAGGCATAACTGAAGAAGGTTTAAGGGAGAATGGGAGGAGAGGGATTGAAGGTGGCAAGAATAGACGACTATTTTGAGGAAAGACCTACCTTCCTGGAAAGTTATTTGGCAACATATTTTTCAAAATCAATAATTAAATTACTTCAATTATTAAAATTAAAAGTTAAATAATTTTTAGTTACTATGTATTTTTAAAGGATACTCTCTGACTCAGTAACCCTAAATTTTTATTTTTGTTTTCTTTTTAAGAAAAAAATCAGAAATTTGCTCTTAAGGCAGATTGTGTATATCTTTAAACACAAGGATACACACTGCCTCTCCATGTGACTTGGGCTTCCTCGTGGCATGGTGGCTAGGTTCCTAGGGCAAGGAGCCAACTGAAAGCCACATGCTGGTATCACCTGGGGGGAGGCTTTTAAAAAATATTTGCTTTCAACTCTCAGAAATTCTTAGTTCATTGGTCTGGGGTGGATCCAAGTATTGTTATTTTTATAAGCTCCCCAGGTGATTGGTGTGGCCAGGGTGAAGAACCACTGCTCTCATGAAGAGCACATGAAGCAAGAGATTTGGCTTTCCAGGCATCCGCTACCCAGCAGTGGTGCCCGAGGTTCATGTCACCTGACATTCAAAGACCTGCCAAAGAAGCAGGATAGGAAAATTCCCAAGTAGTCAGACAATTAAGTGCAATCACTTGAGCTTCACAGCTCAATGGCCCAGAGCCCAGGGGTTTTACCCAGGATATACTGGCACGGTGGAAAGCCTGAGTTGAAGACCTAGGCAGGGACTTCTGGTTGCCCTGTTCTTGAGGTGGCTGTTAGATGAGTCAAATGCCAAGTGGAGTTTTATCCCATCATTCCTGAAGATAGAATCTCTGCACCTGAGGAACCAATGTCCCTGTTTTATTATTCAATCAGCAGCTAAAAGGAGCAGATCAAGGTGAATGTCAGCCAGGGCTCATTCCAAGTACTCCCAGGAGACACCACTAGGAATTAAGATCCTGTTACTTTTTAACCTGACACAAGATGTCACCATTGCTCCTGTGCTTTTAGCAATAACAGTATAAAGTTAAGCAGCAGAGAGAGTCTGACTCCCTGAGTGTACAAGTTTTTCCCGTCACAGGGAGATGAGCGTGTGCACATTCTGTCAATGAGGTTCATTAATGTATAGTCGATTCCACCCATCCAAGTTCAAGTATTTATGTGTAACACTTATTTTTATTCCCTTACACCAGCTATGGATCAAAATTAATATCTCTTTTGTGAACACTTCACAAAGAAACTTTGGTGGAGGCAACTGTCGAACAAGAAGAGCTGACATTTTTATAGGATAACTAGAAAACTGCCAATCACGTTTTAGTTCAGCTTCACTGCTGCTGACAACATTGAAATGAACTCCTGTTACCACACTTAGTTTGGTGCCAAAGTGGAAAAAAAGGCATGGACATTATCCCAGGGTACCAATGGCTTAGAAATGGGGTGGGGAAAAGATGACTGTAGCACTAAAACATCACTGGAAATTTTACCAAGATGGAAAAAACTGTATGTAGAGAACTTCTCTCACACACAGCACTGTGCATGGGTGGAAGGGATACTTGGCAAAGCCGTTTGGAAGTGAAGATGGTGAACTGAAAGTATAGCTGAGTGAAGTATAAAATACTGGGGTTGGAGTTGCATTCCTAGGACCATTAAGAGAAGCCGGCACTATCAATCATTCCTTTTTCTCTGCCATTCCCCTACACTACCCCTCTTCTCTGTTGAACATCTAACATTGAACATCACCTAAAGAATATCCATTTGAAGGGGTGCCTGATTATTACTCTGCTGTAGGTTTTCCCACCAAAATAGTAATATCTGTTGACTTAGGCTTTGTGGAATTACAGTGATTAATTTCTTTATTTTCCATTTTTTCTATAATGAGTATATAATTAGAAAAAAAGACCTCAAAACAACAAACTACATACTGTATGATCCCAGCTATATGACATTCTTGAAAAGACAAAGCTACGGAGACAGTAAAAAAAATCAGCGGTTGCTAGGGGTTTGGAGGCAGGGATGAATAAGCAGAGACAGAGGACTTTAAGGGTAGTGAAAATACTCTGTGATCCTGTAATGATTGATATGTGTCATTATGTATTTTTCTAAGACCATGAAATGTACAACATCAAGAGTGACCCCTTATGGACTCTTCAGTGATTGTATGTCAATGTAGGTTCATCAGTTGTAACAAATGTTCCACTCTGGTGAGGGATGTTGATAATGGGGGAGGCTGTGCATGTGTGGAGAGCAGGGGAATATGGGAAAAACCTATACCTTCTCAAATTTTCTGTGAACTTATAACTACTCTAAAAAAATATGTCTTAAAATCCCCATGATTCCAGAGATTTATAATGAAGAGAGATGTGCATATGTTATTATTAAGAAAATATTACTATCATTACTTTCTAGTCTGTCTACATGCAGATGTAGGTAAACTCTGGATTCATCAGACTCCTGGAAAAAAATACATGACACATTTAAATTAGGTAGTTTGAAGAGGATTTAATGAAGAGATTGTTTCCAAAGGTGGAGGGAAATTATTAGGGAGAGTGCAATCCCCAGGTAGATCAGTGGAGCTGTTAACACCATTAGGTCTGGAATGCAAGGGGGGAGAGAGCTTTACCCAGCTGGAGTTGTGACCTTCATTGGAGGGATGTAGACAGCCTGTGGTGCCCATGCACAAAGAGAGCAGTGACAATAATACCTTTGTCTAACTCTTCTCTTTCACTTTAATCTCTGCTGTTTAGCCAGTTCAACTACAACTGTTTGTGTGGTCCACATGGGTTCACTTCCCAGGACTCCACAGAGAGGAGCAGGGCAAAGAGTAGATCTCAGGGGGAAATGGATGCTGTACAGTGATGCTTTTTCTACAGAATTGATTTTTATTGCACAATTCTACAAATTCATGTGGTTCTAGAAGGTTTTCAATGAGAATGAACAATCTTTCCCCACCCTTCTCCACCTCTGTCACCCACTTCTAAGAGTCAACCACTTTTGATTCTATTAACTATATTTTTCTTTTGGGATTTATCTTCTTATTGCAGATCAACACTGATATTTCTGATTGTTTTTCTTATTTGCTATTATTGATTGATTTCTCAGTATGGGGACTGAGGAGTTATCTCTTACCTCCACTTCCTCTTTCAATCTCACACCAAGTTCAAAACACACATACTTACTCTATCTCATCCTACACTACAGTTATACCAAGTTTGAAAATATTAGATCAGAATTCAGTGTTCATGGTATGACTTTGTAATTTTTATACATAGATGAACCATATAATAAACAATTATTTCTTTTCTTGGAAGACTTTTGTTTCCTCTAGAGCTAATAATTGCATCACCTTTGGGCTGGTTTTCTATATATCTTTCCTTAATTCATCCCCAAACACTTGGCCAGAAGCATCAATACCCTTTCAGTACATCAACACTAGTGCTAATCCACAGCTTCATTTTGTGTTTGGAATTTTCCTCATTGGAGCCTCCAGTTTTTTTCCAATGTCAGTCAGTGACTCTCTAGGTCCGCCTTGCTGTGTGGCTCTGGGATTTCCTTCTCCTTCATCCTGGTGAAAGAATTACCTTCTCTCTCCTGTTTGATTCCTTTCCTTGATCCTTGATTGCCAGAGTCCAGCTCCAGTGAGTCCAGGAGTCCCTGAAGGATGGACAGCGTCGGTGACTAACTGAAATAAATGAGGACACAGACACTAGCAAAAGCTGAGCCTGGCCTTTAATGAAAAGTGGCATCTTGATTATATACTTTTTGATTACATAAAGTAAAGTACAGATATTAATCATATAATTGACACATAGCACGGTTACATGAGTTTGGAGAATGAGATTACATCATTTGGCAGGTCGTAGCAGTTGACTTGTTTCTAAGTAAGCTTGGTTTTTAGTTATTGTGGCCAGAAAATCTCAGAAAGGTTAGGTAGGTGCCAGACTCTTGGTTTCTTTACAGATGACTATTTAGAGTTCACTATTTTACTATTTTTATGTAGGGCCCTCATTCTTTCATAGTTATACTCCCATTCTTCATCTCTGGTAGGAAAAAAAAGAGGCTCTCTCTAAAAGAACACGATGACTTTTTGGCAGGCAGGGACAAATTTTATGGACTGTGCCTCAGACCCATTTTCAGTAAGACTTACAATGGAGATTTTTCTCATCTGAAGTTAGGTAATGCCCTGTTCTCATTTGTTTTATAGTTTGCCAGGCTGTTCTCTGGCTGGCTAACCACAGAATATCATTTGTTCTCTGTACCCACCTGTTGCCATTAATCATTGGATATGTTATTTGGAGGCCACGTAGGGGCGGGGGAAGGAACCTCGACCCAGGTAAATTTCCCATATGTTTTTTCCCATAAGCTTGGATCCAGTACTCATGGGGTCTCACTTTCCCATCATCGGGGGTAGTCACAAGGGCAGTAGTGGTTTTTTCCAATTTCCTTTAAGGCCAGTACCTAAAATTTTCAAGGAGAATTAGATATGGCCTCTTCCCTGAAGGGGCAGTTTGAATTGAAACCAAAATAAGCAAATTTATTAGGAGGGACATTTTGAGCAGGAGGGATATCAGGGTTGCTTCTCCGGGAAGGTCGCTGTGCAGTCACTTCCATCCGACTGCCCGGGCTGTGTCATCAGGCTGGCCGTTCAGACTGGCTCCTGACACTTGATCTTCCATCTTAATTTACTCCCTCATTTTGGTGGGTCACATCTGTAGCTCAAGGGGAAAGGGTATTCCCTGCCTGGGGCAAATAAACTGGTGGAACTGAAATGAGCCAAGGGAAAGAGTAAGTTGGGAGAAAGGCTTTTTATTGCTCACAGCTTGCTTGAATTTGCCAGCTCCATCTGTCCCCTCTGGCTGCCACTTTCACTTTGCCCCCAGGGCGCACTCTCTATTTCCTGCCCGACCCTTCCGTGAAGAACTCCATTGGCAGGTCCTTGGTGACTGACAAACGCCAGACCAATTTTGTACCAGGAACAGAGGGGAGGAGAGAATGGCTGTTATCTCTCCACCCCTTGCCCTGGAGGCTTCAGGAGGCTGAGGCAGTAAACACGTATTGATATATAAACGGCTAAGACCAGGCAGAAGATTCTGGAAATTCTGAAGTTTACCCCACAACCTCTAAGGATTCTGATACCAAGTCCAGTGTGGGAGCTGAGGGTTCTATACCACCAAGCAATGCTCCGATACCATCTGTGTGTCTGACAATTCAACTCAATTCTGGCACTGTCTACCTAGAGATAGCATCAATTCCACAGTTAAGGGATCAGTCCTACAAGACTGCCCACATGCCACAGCCCCACTTCAGGCACCAATTGCAAGTCCAGGTTGTCACCTGTGCTTCTGACTGACGGGCTATAAATTAGAGGTTATAACTACCCCTTTCCTGGGTATCTGTACAATCTGTGAGCAATTTTTCAGGGTGTGTGCTTTTTTTCAGGGATCATTGTCTTATCTGGGAAATAAGTGAGTGGCTGCTGGTGTTTTCAGAGCCAAGTGGGAGAAGGGGTTGGGAGGATATTATTATTTGGGATATAAAACTCTGAATTAATTCCTTTGTGTTTAATACAGTACCCCTGACCTCAGCTATGGCTATTTTTCAGCTTTCTGCCACTTAACCTTCAGAAGCCCCTTGTGCTGTCAATTTCTGAGCACCGCTGGGATTCTGTAGCTCAGATTGGCTTTTTCTTGCCACTGCTACGTGACCCTGAATCTTTGCAGATACTTAAGTTTTAACTTTATATCAAGTCACTTATCACTTTGCCATCTGCTTTCCAGCTTTCAAAATTCTATGGCCATCTCTCCTTTGCTGTCATCTACTCTCTCATTATTTCTGATCTTACACCCTTTCTAAAACATTTTTCCTGCCCTGTTTAATCTGAACCCTTCCAATCCTCTTTCTGTTTTGTATCTAGAGTGGTTTGAAGAAACTATAAGTTGTTTAAGGTTGTTCAGCTTCTCAGGGTCATTCTTCCCCAAGCAGTTGCCTGCTGGAGATCAGAAAGACCCATTTCCCTTTATAAATTTTCTTTGCTGTGTTGACTTTTCCTCAGATGTATGGACCATTATACCCATTAAATTATGTATTCCTCCATCTGACTCAATACAGTTTCTTTATTCCTGAGAAGATTGGAGGTTTGTACATGATCAGGGTTGAAATGAATGAATTTCTACTCTATTTATAGAAATGTGGTGACTTGTCTCCCAAGGCATAAATAGAACAATGGGTATTGACAAGATTTTTTGTAACCATGGACACCCTGCAATTATTCCTGAACTGTACTCATTGTTTATCTGTATCTGAATTTTAGCAAACAGGGCTCTGGCTGCTAATGCGAATTTTCCAATGAAAACATATTAACCACCATTATCCTCTTCTCATGAGTCAAGCTCCATCTTTCAAGTTCAAATTCAGACACATACATTTGAGAGGACTGAGTCACCACTTCTTCAGTAATGGTTGAAAATTCATGATGAGAATAATCATGGTAATGATGATGATGTCATAAAAAACAAATATTATGATGATGTTATTTGATTCTGAAAATAGCTCTATCATGTAAGCAGGTTTTATTGTTAATCCCCACTTTATAGATGAGGAGACTTTATAGATGAGGAGCCTCAGAGAGTTCCATTTACTGCTCAAGATCCCACCACTAAGTGACTGATATTCTTAATTAGGCTGTCATCAAACATTTTCTGGAAACTTACTCTCAGCACTGAGGATGCTGAGAATGAACTATAAACAGTCTCTGTCCTCAGATTGCTTACAGATTGGTAAAGAAATGCATAAATAAATAAATAAACACTTGAGAATATGCACTGGGGTTGGGGGGGAGGAAATGAGGGAGGCATAAAATCACTAAATTGCATGCTGATTTCAGTGTGTCATTTGGAAGGACCAGAGAAGGAAAGGTTTGAGATTGTATTGGTTAGGTCATAATAAAAGGGTAGTTTGGAAAGCATCTGATACTAGATCCACTAGTGATCTGTTGTCCTTCTAGGTCATTTATTTGGAGGTAACATATGGGAGATTATCTGTAGAAAGCATTGATCAACATAGATTTACACACTTCAGGATTGTCTTCAAAGTATATGTATTCCATATTGCTTTCTCTAGAATAACACTATATAACCAGTTTAGTGAATATTCCATCTGATATACTTAAGCTGGTTGGCCACTCAGCAATGCACTTAATTTCACACTGTGTTTCCTCATCTGTAATATAGTATACCATAGACATTTCATGTATAACTTCAAAAAAAATTTAAAGCTTCTGAATGTGTAATAAGTCACATATTTTTCTTGAATATCTTCTTTCCTCTGTGGTTCTGGCATCCCCTGAGTTACCCATACCCCACTGATGATGATCCATTTGACTATAGCTAAAACTCATCATGTTACTAGATTTCAAATCACCAAAATTCATCTCTGAAAAATATTCTGGAATGTTTTTCTGATGCCAGGAGGTAAATTTAAATTATTCATGTTGTTAAAATACATATTAAAGCCATTGATTTTTAAATCCAGCTCTCTCTCCTCTTTTTACTATTCCAACCTTTCTATAGAGTATGTGCATAATATATAATATGTTGAATTAATGTTGTAATAAAATATAAAGTCTTGAAAAACCTTAGGTTCACTTTTTAAATTAGTATAAAACTACAGGTTCAGGGAGGTATTCCCCAAACTCTTCCAGATGCCAAATTACATTGGATTTGATTTCAGCACAGTTTTATGACTTCCCTGGAGTGAGTTAGGTGCTATGAGAGCTGTGACAACAAAGCAAGGAGTGATGGGAAAAGTCAGTCATTTCAAGGAGTAGAAGGGAGCAGTATAGATTGGGGAGGCCTTCCATTGGGGATAGGGAGTGTTTGACAAATAGTTCCAGGTACTATTGGAAGGGAAAAGGAGGTGTGAAATTAAATCTGGCAGCAGAAGCCCTCTTGAAAACCAACCTCTAGGTTGGGATGCACCTAAATGTGTCTCTGAGCAAGGCTGTGCCTCTTCTTCTCTTCCACATGGGGGTTTGTATTTACTTCCAGCTCTCATCTGCCACAAAGAAGAAGCATTGCTCAGGCGAATGCTCTTACAATTCCCTGGAGAGACACAACATTGCCCTTCACTGCTAATTGTACACATGAAGCATTTGCCTTTTCCATCAAAGAATATAAAAGATGCTGTTCCTGATCTTGATTACCCTGTGTTCGGCTTTACAAAAAAAAAAATTCACTCCTAAAGATGCCTGGCTTCAAATCACCAGCTAATGTGAAATTCATAAGAATTTTGTTACAATAGAAAAATATTAAATTGGACAAAAGCATTCAGAATAGTTTATTCTCACTGCTATTTTCATGGCAGAAGATATACAATTTTTTTCTCCTTCAAGGAAAATGTATAGTAATTTTACCCCAGAAGCCTACATTCTAATTGTATTAGACAGACTATATCTCTAGCATTGTCATTCCATTAGAGAACTTGCAATAAATCTTAATGACACATGCAAATACACCAATCTAATGATCCATTATAAAATAAATGACTGACTGTTACCATTTGTTTCCAACAATTTGTATGATTTCTCACCTCCTGCTGATAAAATGTTCCAGAAGGCCGGGAAGTCGATTTTTTTTAAAGAGCAAAGCAGATCAGAGTGAGAAAGGAAGACTAAGAAAAAGTATTGCTCTTTTCTTGTATTGGCACTAATTGTAGACTTTCGGAACCTGGCATAATCCTGGGCTTTGTAACTTGAAAAACACCTAAAAGTAGTTACGTGTAGAAGTTTTCCTTTTGTTTACCTTGCTTTGGCATTCTTTTTGGTCCCCTCCTCAGCAGAGCTATCTATAGAGTAGAAAAACAGAGGGGAGTAGGTAATAGGAAAAGAAAAGGAACCTATTGAAAGGATATTCTTCTTATAAGAAATCAGTGGAATCATCTTCCCCTTCTGTCTCTAAGCTATTGAGTCATCTTCCAACTGAGAGATCTCAACTCCTTACTAGATATAACTTGATGTACATATATAATACTGGAGTTTGGTTGAGAGCCACTTATGATAGCAAACTACAAATTCCTGGACATGGTCCATGTCTTATTCATCTGTGCAGCCTCCAGACCTAGCACAGTGTACAACCCCAATTGTACTAAATTTCTCAAACTGAATCCAATAAGCCAAAGCAATAACCTAACCCTTTATCACTATCTTTATCCCTTAGAACCTAGAATTACAAATGGCAGGCAGAATGACTCTATTGGCAGGAAGTAACAGATACCTACTCAAAGACATATACACTAGGGGTGAGGATGGGGATAGGTGAACACATAAAAAACCAACAAATTTCAGGCTGGTTCCAGTGCCCTACATGGGAAGACCACAGATGGAAAGGTTTGGGATCATATTGGTTAATGACCCTAGCTACACCAGCTATTTTTGGTCCTTCCAGTTCATCTACTTGGATGTAATATTTGGGGAAATACCTGTGGAAAGCACTGATCCACATAACTACAACAAAACAAGGGCCACACTGTCTCTACTTCCCTCTCCTCTGTCCACTAACTGGCTTTCTTGGCTGTCCCATAGACATGGCAGAAGATGTCTGTCCCTATTATTTCTGAATTATACATCTCCTTTGTTCAAATGGCCAGTGGAGACTGAATTGTGACTTTGATCCCAAATATAAATTCTCAGAAGAGAGAAATGGGTCTGCTTAGCTTGGGTTAGTTTGTATCCCAGCTCTAATATTCAAGGGCCAAAGGGGTTGGTTAGGTAGTCATAAATATGACTCAGACACAGCTGTTGTCTGGAGAGCAGTTCTCAGGGAGGACTGCTGGTGGGTTGGGCAGATAGCCTAGAGGGCCTCTAATACAATGGAAAAAAAAAAGAAAATCTACTACTACCTAGAGGAAGAGGAAAGACAATACAAAATTAATAGGTTATAAGGACAAGGCAACCACTAAACAACATGTGCAAGTTTATGGAAGGCAATTGAATTGGATCAGTAGTTCTCATCAGTATTGTCCATTCATCTGGTAGCATAGGAAAAATCTTATCAGTCTTTTTAAATTGAAGCTTTCTTTTCAGAGCCAAACTAGTTGTGAAAAAGAATACCCACTCAGTGTTCATATCCTTCCTCTATGAAAACAGTTGGGGCATTTTTCTGCACAGCTAAAAGAATACATTTCCTAGCCTCCTGTGTAGCAAAGTGTTACCAATAAGTTGTGCTCTGAAAGTGTCCGCACACAGAGGACTTTCCAGGAAAAGGTTTCTTTTGTTCTGTTTTGTTCTGAAAAGGGGGCACATAGCTAGTGTATGTCATTTATGCTTTCCACTCCCTTCTTTTCATTGTGACTGGAACACAGACATGATGACTGGATCCCCAGTATCCATTATAGAACCCGAGGTGACCTTGAGGATGGTAGTCATATTCTAAGAATGAAGGGTTTGAAATATAGTCTAAGTGGCTGGCCCCAGGATGACACCATGGAGCTGTTATACTCTCACTGCACTGTTTAACTACAGACTTCTTTTATACGAGAGGGAAATAAGCTTCCTTCTTGGTTAAACCATTTTTATCTCCAGTCTCAATAACTAACAGCTGAATATAAATTATAACTGGGTTAAGGAGCCTCTATTCGATGGGGGAGCATTATGCCATTGACTGATGGTGACTGATAAAAACAAAATTTATGACAAGACTCTTCATTGAGACTAGTTTGTTCTGATCCTGACACTTTTATCTCTCACAGTGACTACATCCATTAAAACAAAATGATATACAGTTGACCTTTGAACAACACAGGTTTGAACTGTGTGGATTCACTTATATGCAGATTTTTAAAAATTGAAGTATCGTTGATATACAATCTTATGTTGGTTTTAAATATACAATACAGTGATTCAACAGTTACCCGTAGTATTAAATCCTCGCACCCTCTAGTGCAGTTACTATCTATCAAAGTAGAAAGATGTTACAGAATCATTGACTGTATTCTCCATGCTGTATTACCAACTTCAGAGGTGACCAACTTCTATTGTGATTTACATGCAGATTTTTGCAATAAAGATATTAGTAGATTTTTTTGGAGATTTGTGACAATTTGTAAAACCTTTTCTCTTCTCTAGCTTACTTTATTGTAATAAAACTTTACACATATACAAAATATGTGTTAACCAACTATGTTATTGGTAACATTCTGGTCAACAGTAGGCTATTAGTTAAGTTTTTGGGAAGTCAAAAGTATACTCAGATTTTTGACTGCACAGGGGTTTGTGTCCCAAACCCCCACATTGTTTGAGGACCAATGGTACAGATAAGAGAATAAACTCATGTCACCTTTAAAAAAACAGTTAAGTTTGGTAGAGTGCTGTGTTCAGAAACCTGAGATACTAAGAAGAATAAGGGATGAGATAATGTAGTCACTCTTTTGCTAGCTCAGAATTTGGTTGGAAATATGAGAAAGTAGAGAGAGGCTTTGCCCCACACAGTATTCAGGAGACAAGTCAGACCTAGCTCTGCCATCTTCGGTGTGTGGGAGGAAAGAGGGTAGAAGATTACATAGGAGGATTTTATAGGCCAGGCCTGGAATTGGGGTATATTCCAATATAATATACTCCAATATATTCCAGGTATAACTTACTGCCTACATTCCTTTGGCCAGCAATCTGTCACATGGGAGGCTGGGAGATGTAGTCTACTTGGGAGCCGAGGAGGAAATGGAAACGGGCTGGGGAACAGTTAGCCAGTTCCTACCCCAGCCACTCAGAAGAGGAAATTTAAGGAACTATGGGGCCTTGGTTTCCTCAAAAAGGGGAGTTTCTTTTTACAAGGACATTTCCATATAGCATTTTCTTCTTAGCAATACTCTGGCTGCATCATTTCATTAGAATACATTTTTAAGGGGATAGAGAATATAATAAAATATTTTATGGTAGTTAAACTGTCTTAACACCACATAATTTACTTGGTGATTTGTTATGCAATCAAGTATTCCCAGACTACTTTGAACAGATTGCACAGCTGCCTGATCAAAATTCTCATTTCTTATTTATAGGCAGATTATAGTTCAGACCCAGATGTTGAATGGGGGAGCAGGTAGGAAATTTTATCTTGTGTTTCATAGGCATGTCAAGTAAAAAGATGAATTGTATTTTCTTTTTAAATACACAAATAGATGGCTTGGAATTGGACCCTGAATGAAAATATATTTAGGACCTAATCAAATTTCTATGAACTTGGATACAACAGGCTATATTATAAATTTTTAAAACTATTTCAAATGATGTTAATGCTCTGAACTAAAGATCACTCAAAGATGGAAATTTCATTTTTAGCAGTGCACTAAACCAAATCAACCCTTTACTTTGAATATTGCCAATTTTGGGGGGTGGGGTGGAAAGAAGAACATGTGTAAAATGTTCCCAATAACATTTCATTTCACATCTGTCTAGACTGTCCACATCTATTTTTCTAACATGTATTAGCTATTTGGCAATTCCAGCTGCTTGATAACAGTAGTAGGATACCAATTCCTCCAGATTGCTAAATACTGCATGAGACCATACAAAGTCAGAATTAGATTAAAAATAACATTTGCAAAAGGATAGCAGAGTAACCAAAAACATCACTGTTTAGTTTGATTCCACAATACCTTCAGTTAAATTCTCTTACCAGTAACATTCTATGATTTCAGCACTTCAAATTCAGAAAAGATCTTAAAAGTCAACTAGTCCAACCTTTTCATTTCACAGTTGAGAGAACTGAATCTCAGAAAAGCTGAAGGTTACATAGGTAATTAATTATATAGCCAGGTTTATAAATGAAGTTCATCCATCTGTCTATCCATTCTATCCATTCATTCATCCATCCAACCAACAAATATTTATCGAGTGTCCTCTGTCCAGACATTTGCTTGATGTCAAGGATACAATGGTGAACAAAATCAGACATGGTTTTTGCTCTCATGGAAGAGTCAAACTCTAATCAAATGATTATATTAATATATTGCCACAAAAGAGAACTACACTATGTACTGCAAGCATGTAACATGGGCTGACCTGTCTGGTAAGCAGCAATGGCAAGGAAGTCTTACTTTAAGTCATGAAGTTTAAACTGGGAGCTGAAGTTTGAATGTGAATTAACCAGGCAAAGAGGAGGAAGAATACACCATGGAAACCTATGTGCTGTGATAGAAGTAAGAATAGCATGTGATGAGTCTAAAATAGGCCAATGGAGCTGGAGTGCACAGAGCAAGGGAAAACATGATCCAAGATGGGGCTGCAAAATAGGCAGAGGCTATAGAAAGAGACCATCTCTCATCTTAACAAGTTGGTATGAAGAGGTGAGGTTTGGACCTGAGCTGCCCCTTTACTACAATGAGGGGCAAACCAAGGGATCATCACGAAAGCCCTGAGGTTGTTGCCAACACCATGGAAGGTTGAGAAGAAACTAGTAAGAAACCGGGTCCTTAGAGGCACTGAATGAGCCAGAGGGTCCAGTCTCATCTGAATAAAGAAATGACGTGGAAAGCAGTATGGATGTTCCTCAAAAAACTAAAAATAGAACTGCCATATGACCTAGCAATTCCACTTCTGGGCATATACCTGAAGGAAGCAAAATCACTAATTTGAAAAGATACACACACCCCTATGTTTATTGCAGCATTATTTACAATAGCCAAGATATGGAAGCAGCCTAACTGTCCATTGACAGATGAATGGATAAAGATGTGATATATATACACAATGGAATTTACTCAACCATAAAAAATGTTGAAATCTTGCCATTTGCAACAACATGGAGGGACCTAGGGGGCATTATGTCAAGTGACATAAGCCAGACAAAGACAAATGCCATGTGATTTCACTTGTATGTGGAATCTAAAAAACAAAACAAATGAACAAACAAACCAGAAATAAACTCATAAACACAGAGAACAAACTGGTGATTGTCATAGGGGAGGGATATGGGAGGAATGGGTGAAATAGGTGAATGGGAAAACTTGTGAGAATGATATCTTGATCTGGGTGATGGTCACATGAGTATATACATATATCAAAATTCATCAAGCTGTACATGAAGGTGTGTGCATTTTATTGTATGTACCTCAATATTAAAAAAAAAAAGAAAGAAAGAACGTGGGAGTACTTAGCTGTGGTTTTCATGATCTGAGCAAATTTAGATTAGATTTTTTATCACTTGTAACCAAAAATGTCTCCCCCAAACAGGAGTCAGACAAATTAAAACGACAACCACTGTGTACTTGATGTGATGTTTGTCTTTTTTTAAGTAATTAGTGAGAATTTGCTGAGTTGAATGCTCCTTTCCATCACTGTGAATGTGTGGGTGCTTTCTATGTCTGTCTAAATCCTACTCATCCTCAAAGCCCAGGTTAACCTCCAGAACTTTCAGGAAGCTGAACAATCACCAGCCTCTTTTTAACGGTTTCTGCCTTTCCTGCTGATCCCTTAACAGTGTGACTCAGTCTACATGATCTTGTATTTTATTTTATTTACTTTTTAAGAACTACTTTCTGACCCACATTTTTTTTAAAAAGAACACTCCTGGATTTTAATGTCAGTGCTTCACCTGTATCTTTTTCTCCTTTGTGTCTTTTCAAGTATTCTCAAATTTTGGGACACATAAGAATCACTTGTAGGCTTATTAAAAGGGCAGATTTGCTTTATATCACAGGTGCACACATGAAGAGATGCTGTGCTAGGTATCATATAACATAGGTGATCAGAGGATAATTCATGAATTGAATTGAATTAAAAGCCCACAAAGGATTTGGTTTGGGGATTATCAGAAAGGTTTTTCCTACAAGGCTTTAACAATGGGCACCTCCTTCACCTTGTCCTTAATGATCTCATAACTGTGGTGAGTATCAAGGTCATGATATACCATGCTTAAAAGTCAGCCAAAATTCTTGATTATCTTAGCTAAAACTGATGAGAGAAACCAAATCTCATCCCTCAAATTCTGCATGAGTAAGAACCACAGCACCAGGATGTCTTGTCTAGTAATGGGTATCTCACCAACTCTGCATTCATTTTTTATTTCTGCCCAGTGCCTTTACTTCCTACACCTTTGAGCACTGGTCTGTTGCCACTGATCTGTAGTTTTTGTTCCAGGGGGAAGCACCCCACCCTAACAGGAAGCAGTGACGCCTGGGCCACAGCTTTCTCTCAGCAACAAGTGGTGCATTTCTCCCTCTCCCTCTGGCCAGAGCTGAGCCCTGTCTTACCTCCCCATCTCTCCTACACATGCAGAGCCTTTCCTGTATTTTTTTTTTTTAAATAATTATTTTTTATTGAAGGGTAGTTGACACACAGTATTACATTACATGACTTTCAAGTGTACAACACAGTGGTAGAACATTTATATACATAATTCTAGGTTCCAGCTATCACCCTACCAGGCTGTTACAATATCTTGACTATATTCCTTATGCTATACATTACATCCTGGTTACTAATTTATTTTACCATTGGAAGTCTGTCTTTTTTTTTTTTTTTTTTTTTGTGAGGGCATCTCTCATATTTATTGATCAAATGGTTGTTAACGACAATAAAATTCTGTATAGGGGAGTCAATGCTCAATGCACAATCATTAATCCACCCCAAGCCTAATTTTTGTCAGTCTCCAATCTTCTGAGGCATAACAAACAAGTTTTTACATGTAGAACAAATTCTTACATAATGAATAAGTTACATAGTGAACAGTACAAGGGCAGCCATCACAGAAACTTTCGGTTTTGCTCATGCATTATGAACTCTAAACAGTCAGTTCAAATATGAATACTCATTTGGTTTTTATACTTGATTTATATGTGGATACCACATTTCTCTCTTTATTATTATTATTTTTAATAAAATGCTGAAGTGGTAGGTAGATACAAGATAAAGGTAGAAAACATAGTTTAGTGTTGTAAGAGAGCACGTGTAGATGATCAGGTGTGTGCCTGTAGACTATGTGTTAATCCAAGCTAGACCAGGGCAATAAAACATCCACGTATGCAGAAGATTTCTCTCAGAATGGGGGGGTGAGGTTCTAAGCCTCACCTCTGTTGATCCCCAATTTCTCACCTGATGGCGCCCCTGCGACTGTGCCTGTCTTAGGTTGTTCCTCCCTTGAGGAATCTTACCCGTCTCTGGCTAACCAGTCATCTTCCGGGGCCATACAGGGAAATGTGAAGTTGGTAAGTGAGAGAGAAGCCTTATTGTTTGAAAAAGTTAGCTTTTTACTTCTTTGCATATTTATGCCCTGTGGCTTCTATGCCCAGCATTTGTCTTGAGGTATCTTTACCACTTGGAAGAATTATGATACTCGGTAAATTTGATATGAGGCACGAATTCTATTTAAGGGTTGTAATTAGGAAGGAAGAAGAAAAGCTATAGAAGTAGCAGGCAGAAGAAAACATGGGAAGATTGATTATTTCTTTGATATATCTTCTTGAAGAGTAACTTCAGCATGTATAGGTTTTAAGCTACTACTTAAATTGCGCACACACATTAACATAACAGGAGTATAGTTACATAACCAAAGCATATCTGTAATTACCAGCCATCTCCAGTGAAACCAAGAAAACCAGTTAGGCACCTTAGGCATTTGTGAAAACTTATCTATGATATGGTGGATATTGTCCAACTAAACTTGAACAGTCTGAGAGAAATCAGACAAATTAAAACAACCCATTCCTGGGGACTGTTCACATGCCATATGTTCTTTTTTTTTTTTTTTTTTTTTTAGATAATTATTTTTTATTGAAGGGTAGTTGACACACAGTATTACATTACATTAGTTTCAGGTGTACAACACAGTGATTCAACATTTATATACATGATAATTCTAAGTACCAGCTATCACCATACCAAGTTGTTACAATATTTTGACTATATTCCTTATGCTATACATTACATCCCGGTTGCTTATTTATTTTACAATTGGAAGTGTGTACTTTTTCTTGGTTGTTGTTGTTAGGGCATCTCTCATATTTATTGATCAAATGGTTGTTAA
Organism: Manis pentadactyla; assembly: GCF_030020395.1. Classification (NCBI taxonomy): domain Eukaryota; kingdom Metazoa; phylum Chordata; class Mammalia; order Pholidota; family Manidae; genus Manis; species Manis pentadactyla. The sequence goes on from NC_080038.1 coordinate 11,037,821, forward strand.
CAACAATAAAATTCTGTATAGGGGAGTCAATGCTCAATGCACAATCATTAATCCACCCCAAGCCTAATTTTCGTCAGTCTCCAATCTTCTGAAGCATAACGAACAAGTTCTTACATGGAGAACAAATTCTTACATAGTGAATAAGTTACATGGTGAACAGTACAAGGGCAGTCATCACAGAAACTTTTGGTTTTGCTCATGCATTATGAACTATAAACAGTCAGTTCAAATATGAATACACATTTGATTTTTATACTTGATTTATATGTGGATACCACATTTCTCTCTTTATTATTTTTAATAAGATGCTGAAGTGGTAGGTAGATACAACATAAAGGTAGAAAACATAGTTTAGTGTTGTAAGAGAGCAAATGTAGATGATCAGGTGTGTGCCTGTAGACTATGTGTTAATCCAAGCTAGACAAGGGCAATAAAACATCCACGTATGCAGAAGATTTCTCTCAGAACGGGGGGGTGAGGTTCTAAGCCTCACCTCTGTTGATCCCCAATTTCTCACCTGATGACCCCTCTGCGACTGTGCCTGTCTTAGGTTGTTCCTCCCTTGAGGAATCTTACCCGTCTCTGGCTAACCAGTCATCTTCCGGGGCCATACAGGGAAATGTAAAGTTGGTAAGTGAGAGAGAAGCCTTATTGTTTGAAATGGTTAGCTTTTTATTTATTTGCATATTTATGCCCTGTAGCTTCTATGCCCAGCATTTGTCTTGAGGTATCTTTACCACTTGGAAGAATTATGATACTCGGTAAATTTGATATGAGGCACGAATTCTATTTAAGGGTTGTAATTAGGAAGGAAGAAGAAAAGCTATAGAAGTAGCAGGCAGAAGAAAACATGGGAAGATTGATTATTTCTTTGACATATCTTCTTGTAGAGTAACTTCAGCATGTATAGGTTTTAAGCTACTACTTAAATTGCGCACACACATTAACATAACAGGAGTATAGTTACATAACCAAAGCATACCTGTAATTACCAGCCATCTCCAGTGAAACCAAGAAAACCAGTTAGGCACCTTAGGCATTTGTGAAAACTTATCTATGATATGGTGGATATTATCCAACTAAACTTGAACAGTCTGAGAGAAATCAGACAAATTAAAACAACCCATTCCTGGGGACTGTTCACATGCCATATGTTCTTTTAACAGTAAATAGTTTGTAGTTGTAAGACTTTGGAGCGCTACAATTTGCACTTCTCCAAATTCTTGGTTGAGTTCCAATAGTATAGATCCAGTCCAATTTTGTTGTTTTACTGTATGCACAGGCCAGCTTAGATATCTCCTTCCTCATTCCCATGGCAAGTCCAGGAACTGGTGGGATGAGTGCATCTACAGCTGTAGCAGTGCGTGGATCTTTGTTGGGGTTTTTTGATGATCATCTTCTGGCATGAGTCTTCCAGAGAGTGCAGATGTTGGAAGTTCTTTTTCATATCGTATCTTAGTTCATTTTCGGGGTAGCCCAATTAGGCTTTGATCCTCTGTATAAACACAAACAGACCCTTTGCCTACACTTTTATATGCCCTTTATACCCTTGTGTAGAACTCGTTGGAGGTTACCACACAGGAACTGCCCTTTTTTTTTTTTGCTATCACTAATCTACACTTACATGATGAATATTATGTTTACTAGGCTCTCCCCTATACCAGGTCTCCCCTATAAACCCCTTTACAGTCACTGTCCATCAGCATAGCAAAATGTTGTAGAATCACTACTTGCCTTCTCTGTGATGTACAGCCCTCCCTTTTCTCCTACCCCCCCCATGCATGTTAATCTTAATACCCCCCTACTTCTCCCCCCCTTATCCCTCCCTACCCACCCATCCTCCCCAGTCCCTTTCCCTTTGGTACCTGTTAGTCCATTCTTGAGTTCTGTGATTCTGCTGCTGTTTTGTTCCTTCAGTTTTTCCTTTGTTCTTATATTCCACAGATAAGTGAAATCATTTGGTATTTCTCTTTCTCCGCTTGGCTTGTTTCACTGAGCATAATACCCTCCAGCTCCATCCATGTTGCTGCAAATGATTGGATTTGCCCTTTTCTTATGGCTGAGTAGTATTCCATTGTGTATATGTACCACATCTTCTTTATCCATTCATCTATTGATGGACATTTAGGTTGCTTCCAATTCTTGGCTATTGTAAATAGTGCTGCAACAAACATAGGGGTGCATCTGTCTTTCTCAAACTTGATTGCTGCGTTCTTAGGGTAAATTCCTAGGAGTGGAATTACTGGGTCAAATGGTAAGTCTGTTTTGAGCATTTTGATGTACCTCCATACTGCTTTCCACAATGGTTGAACTAACTTACATTCCCACCAGCAGTGTAGGAGGGTTCCCCTTTCTCCACAGCCTCGCCAACATTTGTTGTTGTTTGTCTTTTGGATGGCAGCCATCCTTACTGGTGTGAGGTGATACCTCATTGTAGTTTTAATTTGCATTTCTCTGATAATTAGCGATGTGGAGCATCTTTTCATGTGTCTGTTGGCCATCTGTATTTCTTTTTTGGAGAACCGTCTGTTCAGTTCCTCTGCCCATTTTTTAATTGGGTTATTTGTTTTTTTTTTGTTGAGGCGTGAGAGCTCCTTATATATTCTGGACGTCAAGCCTTTATCGGATGTGTCATTTTCAAATATATTCTCCCATACTGTAGAGATCCTTCTTGTTCTATTGATGGTGTCTTTTGCTGTACAGAAGCTTTTCAGCTTCATATAGTCCCACTTACTCATTTTTGCTGTTGTTTTCCTTGCCCGGGGAGATATGTTCAAGAAGAGGTCACTCATGTTTATGTCTAAGAGGTTTTTGCCTATGTTTTCTTCCAAGAGTTTAATGGTTTCATGGCTTACATTCAGGTCTTTGATCCATTTTGAGTTTACTTTTGTATATGGGGTTAGACAATGGTCCAGTTTCATTCTCCTACATGTAGCTGTCCAGTTTTGCCAGCACCACCTGTTGAAGAGACTGTCATTTCGCCATTGTATGTCCATGGCTCCTTTATCAAATATTAATTGACTGTATATGTCTGGGTTAATGTCTGGATTCTCTAGTCTGTTCCATTGGTCTGTGGCTCTGCTCTTGTGCCAGTACCAAATTGCCTTGATTACTATGGCTTTATAGTAGAGCTTGAAGTTGGGGAGTGAGATCCCCCCTACTTTATTCTTCTTTCTCAGGATTGCTTTGGCTATTCGGGGTCTTTGGTGTTTCCATATGAGTTTTTGAATTATTTGTTCCAGTTCATTGAAGAATGTTGCTGGTAGTTTCATAGGGATTGCATCAAATCTGTATATTGCTTTGGGCAGGATGGCCATTTTGACGATATTAATTCTTCCTAGCCACGAGCATGGGGTGAGTTTCCATCTGTTAGTGTCCCCTTTAATTTATCTTAAGAGTGACTTGTAGTTTTCAGAGTATAAGTCTTTCACTTCTTTGGTTAGGTTTATTCCTAGGTATTTTATTTTTTTTGATGCAATTGTGAATGGAGTTGTTTTCCTGATTTCTCTTTCTGTTGGTTCATTGTTAGTATATAGGAAAGCCACAGATTTCTGTGTGTTGATTTTGTATCCTGCAACTTTGCTGTATTCCGATATCAGTTCTAGTAGTTTTGGGGTGGAGTCTTTAGGGTTTTTTATGTACAGTATCATGTCATCTGCAAATAGTGACAGTTTAACTTCTTCTTTACCAATCTGGATTCCTTGTATTTCTTTATTTTGTCTGATTGCCGTGGCTAGGACCTCCAGTACTATGTTAAATAACAGTGGAGAGAGTGGGCATCCCTGTCTAGTTCCCGATCTCAGAGGAAATGCTTTCAGCTTCTCGCTGTTCAATATAATGTTGGCTGTGGGTTTATCATAGATGGCCTTTATTATGTTGAGGTACTTGCCCTCTATTCCCATTTTGCTGAGAGTTTTTAACATGAATGGATGTTGAACTTTGTCAAATGCTTTTTCAGCATCTATTGAGATGATCATGTGGTTTTTGTCTTTCTTTTTGTTGATGTGGTGGATGATGTTGATGGACTTTCGAATGTTGTACCATCCTTGCATCCCTGGAATGAATCCCACTTGGTCATGGTGTATGATCCTTTTGATGTATTTTTGAATTCGGTTTGCTAATATTTTGTTGAGTATTTTTGCATCTACGTTCATCAGGGATATTGGTCTGTAGTTTTCTTTTTTGGTGGGGTCTTTGCCTGGTTTTGGTATTAGGGTGATGTTAGCTTCATAGAATGAGTTTGGGAGTATCCCCTCCTCCTCTATTTTTTGGAAAACTTTAAAGAGAATGGGTATTATGTCTTCCCTGTATGTCTGATAATATTCTGAGGTAAATCCATCTGGCCCGGGGGTTTTGTTCTTTGGTAGTTTTTTGATTACCTCTTCAATTTCGTTGCTGGTAATTGGTCTGTTTAGATTTTCTGTTTCTTCCTGGGTCAATCTTGGAAGGTTATATTTTTCTAGGAAGTTGTCCATTTCTCCTAGGTTTCCCAGCTTGTTAGCATATAGGTTTTCATAGTATTCTCCAATAATTCTTTGCATTTCCGTGGGGTCCGTCGTGATTTTTCCTTTCTCGTTTCTGATACTGTTGATTTGTGTTGACTCTCTTTTCTTCTTAATAAGTCTGGCTAGAGGCTTATCTATTTTGTTTATTTTCTCGAAGAACCAGCTCTTGGTTTCATTGATTTTTGCTATTGTTTTATTCTTCTCAATTTTATTTATTTCTTCCCTGATCTTTATTATGTCCCTCCTTCTGCTGACCTTAGGCCTCATCTGTTCTTCTTTTTCCAATTTCGATAATTGTGACATTAGACCATTCATTTGGGATTGCTCTTCCTTTTTTAAATATGCTTGGATTGCTATATACTTTCCTCTTAAGACTGCTTTTGCTGTGTCCCACAGAAGTTGGGGCTTAGTGTTGTTGTTGTCATTTGTTTCCATATATTGCTGGATCTCCATTTTGATTTGGTCATTGATCCATTGATTATTTAGGAGCGTGTTGTTAAGCCTCCATGTGTTTGTGAGCCTCTTTGCTTTCTTTGTACAGTTTATTTCTAGTTTTATGCCTTTGTGGTCTGAAAAGTTGGTTGGTAGGATTTCAATCTTTTGGAATTTTCTGAGGCTCTTTTTGTGGCCTAGTATGTGGTCTATTCTGGATAATGTTCCATGTACACTTGAGAAGAATGTATATCCCGCTGCTTTTGGATGTAGAGTTCTATAGATGTCTATTAGGTCCATCTGCTCTACTGTGTTGTTCAGTGCTTCCGTGTCCTTACTTATTTTCTGCCCAGTGGATCTATCCTTTGGGGTGAGTGGTGTGTTGAAGTCTCCTAGAATGAATGCATTGCAGTCTATATCCCCCTTTAGTTCTGTTAGTATTTGTTTCACATATGCTGGTCCTCCTGTGTTGGGTGCATATATATTTAGAATGGTTATATCCTCTTGTTTGACTGAGCCCTTTATCATTATGTAGTGTCCTTCTTTATCTCTTGTTACTTTCTTTGTTTTGAAGTCTATTTTGTCTGATATTAGTACTGCAACCCCTGCTTTCTTCTCACTGTTGTTTGCTTGAAATATGTTTTTCCATCCCTTGACTTTTAGTCTGTACATGTCTTTGGGTTTGAGGTGAGTTTCTTGTAAGCAGCATATAGATGGGTCTTGCTTTTTTATCCATTCTGTTACTCTGTGTCTTTTGATTGGTGCATTCAATCCATTAACATTTAGGGTGACTATTGAAAGATATGTACTTATTGCCATTGCAGGCTTTAAATTCGTGGTTACCAAAGGTTCAAGGTTAGCCTCTTTAGTATCTTACTGCCTAACTTAGCTCGCTTATTGAGCTGTTATATACACTGTCTGGAGATTCTTTTCTTCTCTCCCTTCTTGTTCCTCCTCCTCGATTCTTCATATGTTGGGTGTTTTGTGCTGTGCTCCTTCTAGGAGTGCTCCCATCTAGAGCAGTCCCTGTAAGATGTTCTGTAGAGGTGGTTTGTGGAAAGCAAATTCCCTCAGCTTTTGTTTGTCTGGGAATTGTTTAATCCCACCGTCATATATGAATGATAGTCGTGCTGGATACAGTATCCTTGGTTCAAGGCCCTTCTGTTTCATTGTATTAAATATATCATGCCATTCTCTTCTGGCCTGTAGGGTTTCTGTTGAGAAATCTGACGTTAGCCTGATGGGTTTCCCTTTATAGGTGACCTTTTTCTCTCTAGCTGCCTTTAACACTCTTTCCTTGTCCTTGATCTTTGCCATTTTAATTATTATGTGTCTTGGTGTTGTCCTTCTTGGATCCTTTCTGTTGGGGGTTCTGTGTATTTCCGTGGTCTGTTCGATTACTTCCTCCCCCAGTTTGGGGAAGTTTTCAGCAATTATTTCTTCTAAGATACTTTCCATCTCTTTGCCTCTCTCTTCTTCTTCTGGGACCCCTATAATATGGATATTGTTCCTTTTAGATTGGTCACACAGTTCTCTTAATATTGTTTCATTCCTGGAGATCCTTTTGTCTCTCTCTATGTCAGCTTCTATGCGTTCCTGTTCTCTGATTTCAGTTCCATCAATGGCCTCTTGCATTCTATCCATTCTGCTTATAAACCCTTCCAGAGTTTGTTTCATTTCTGCGATCTCCTTTCTGGCATCTGTGATCTCCCTCCGGACTTCATCCCATTTCTCTTGCGTATTTCTCTGCATCTCTGTCAGCATGTTTATGATTCTTATTTTGAATTCTTTTTCAGGGAGACTGGTTAGGTCTGTCTCCTTCTCTGGTGTTGTCTCTGTGATCTTTGTCTGCCTGTAGCTTTGCCTTTTCATGGTGATAGGAATAGTTTGCAGAGCTGGGACGAGTGACAGCTGGAAGGACTTCCTTTCTTGTTGGTTTGTGGCCCTCCTCTCCTGGGAGAACAGCGACCTCTAGTGGCTTGTTCCTGCGCAGCTGCGCGCAGACAGGGTTTCTGCTTCCTGCCCGGCTGCTATGGAGTTAATCTCCGCTGTTGCTGTGGGCGTGGCCTAGCTCGGGCAGCTACTCCAAAATGGTGGAGTCGCGTTGGAGCAGGAGCGGCTGGGAGGCTATTTATCTCCGTAAGGGGCCTCCCTGCTCCCTGCAGCCCAGGGGTTAGGGTGCCCAGAGATCCCGGATTCCCTACCTCTGGATTAAGTGACCCGCCCTGCCCCTTTAAGACTTCCAAAAAGCACCCGCCAAAACAAAACAACGACCACAAAAAAAATAAGAAAAAAAAATTTTTTTAATTAAAAAAAAAAAAAATTTTTTTAATTAAAAAAAAAAGGTGGTCGTTCGTTTTTCTTTATTCTCCGGTGCCAGCCTCAGGCCTCTGCTCACCGGTCTTTCTGCCCTGTTTCCCTAGTATTGGGGTCCCTGTCCCTTTAAGACTTCCAAAAAGCGCTCGCCAAAACAAAGCAGCAAAAAAGCAAAAAAAAAAAAATGGTCTCGCGCTTTTCTTATGTCCTCTGTCACCCAGCCTCCAGTGCCTGCTCACTGTTCTTGCTGCCCTGTTTTCCCAGTATCGAGGGCCCTGCACTCTGGCCCGGATGGCTGGGGCTGGGTGTTCGGCAGTCCTGGGCTCCGTCTCCCTCCCGCTCTGCCTGCTCTTCTCCCACCGGGAGCTGGGGGGAGGGGCGCTCGGCTCCCGCGGGGCCGGGGCTTGTATCTTACCCCCTTCACGAGGCGCTGGGTTCTCTCAGGTGTGGATGTGGTCTGGATATTGTCCTGTGTCCTCTGGTCTTTATTCTAGGAAGGGTTGTCTTTGTTATATTTTCATAGATATATGTTGTTTTGGGAGGAGATTTCCGCTGCTCTACTCACGCCGCCATCTTCCGCCCCCTCCCTGTATTTTCTTTTCTTTTTTTTTTTTTTTGTTATCATTAGTCTACAGTTACATGAGCAACATTATGGTTACTAGACTCCCCCCATCATCAAGTCCCCACCACATACCCCATTCTTTCCTGTATTTTCTGCAGAAAAACACAGTCTTCCAGCTTCTTCTAACCTGATCTTGTTTCTTATACACACACACACACACACACACACACACACACACTCACACACACACACACACACACACAGCTTTTCTTTAATTTCATATCTGAAAATAGACAAGTTGAACAGAACAATGGATAAGTCAAAAAACTATCAGAGTTCTTACAGGCCCTTGTAACAAGGGTCTGTTTTAATTGCCTCCTTTCTAACCACTGGTGATGGAGGCATTCTTATTCTAGGCTTTTGCGGATGGCTGAACCCACAGCCCCAGGCACTGGACTGATGAGATGGACACCAGTTTATTGATCACATACACTCATAGTCTGGGAGAGGAGGAGACCACATGCCATGTAGGGCTACGTGGGGGTTGCATTCAGGAACCGAGTGAACAACCAGGGCCTTGGGAAGCAGGTTGTGTAATATCAAGAGGGCTAGGTGACCGCCCGGTTCCTATGGGAGGATGCCATTGGCTGATCTGAATAGTTCTGAAGGCTGGCCAGGTACTGAAACCCACTACTCAGGGATAGCAGCAACTCTGCCTTGTCCCTGCGATCAGGAGAGTTGTCAGGCTAGAGGACTTTATCCCCATAGCAGAGAGGGGAGAGGCGCTTGCAATTAGGCCACTGAGACCTTCCTGGTTTTGCTAGATGTCAGGGCAGCACATAATGTTGCTTTTAGGCCTACACTACAGGGTCTCTATTCCTTTAAAGAAAGCTAAGTAAGGCTACTCTAGCTCATTCTGGCTCTTATTTTACTCCTCAGTGTTACTTTGGTAGTAGACTCACCCAAGTAATTTTCTTTTTCTTCAGGGTTTGTATCTCCACTTTCCTCCATAAGCCTTCAGGTTGATGTCTTGCCAATGGGTTTCAGCCTGGGCAATTTCTCTATGGATTCAATGTGACCAAAGAAAATTGACAGCAGAACGCTCTTTGGGGTGAAAGGGTTATACCCAACTTTATTTCCAGGTGGCAGGTCAGTCACTAGAATCCCATTCACTCAGAGTGAGTCTGTATGCAGCAAGCCAATCTCTGCCTCTGGGCCTCTCTGTCTGCACAGCTGTCCTCTGGGCTTCTCTGCACAGCTGTCCCACACAGACATCCTCTGGGCCTCTCTGCATAGTTGTCCCACACAGCTGTCCTCTGGGCCTCTGTCCTCGGTGCTGCCACCACTCCAGCCTCTGCTCTGCTCTTGTGCAGCCTTGCAGCCCTGCCACCGTGTTGTGCCTAGAGCACTGGGCAGAGCTCTTTTTATCGAGTCAACAGCCATGTAGTGCCCACAGGTGTGCAATGAGCTAGTCAACCACAACCAGGTGAGAATCCTGCCAACAGGAACTCTCACTTTATCCACACTCCACCCCTCCAGGATTCTCTCCTCTCAATCTATGTGCCCTTAGTCCTCTGCAATGGTCCCTGTGCAAGGAAGCTTGAACATTGTTCTCCAGCTTCTCCAGCAAAAAGTCTTTCAGACACACAGGCTGGACTTGTGGCTCTGTCTCTGACCTCTGCCTCTTTGGTCTTAATGACTGGAACTGCTGCTCTGCTTTCAGCTGTTGCCATAGCTCCAGTAAGATCCTATTTGGCTTCCCGTCTAATTTCCTTCCATCTACTCCTACCCATATCAAATCAACCCACATCTGTGTCCTCATAACCCTCACGAGGCCCCTCAAATCCCTCCTGTGAGTAACATGTCTTATTTCTTTCAGGGTTCTCATTGCTTCAGCTACTGTACGTGTCAGCTCGCATTTTGTAATCGCTGCCTCAAGGCAGGCTGCACTGTCAGGGACGACAGCTTTCCCATCTCTGATCCTGAAAGAACAATTCCATCCACCCCTAAGTCCCACAGACGCAGGCTCAGCCTGAGTATAGCAGTGGACCATAGAGTGCTCCATGACCCGGGGAGGGGTCTGCTCCTCTCCTTGGGGAACTTTCAGCTGCTGGGTCTTTATTTTCTTACAACCATTGGGCATGCTTTCAATACAGGAGGGGCCAGTGCCTCTAGCACCACCCCTTCATCCTTCCCCAGCTCCTCCATTTCTGGGACTGACGGCACCTTTCTCTCCACTCTCCTAAGTGCCTCCTCTGCTACAGGGCCTCACAACAATGCCAGCTCAGTCTTCAGAAGGTCTCTTACCTTCCGCTCAGTGCTTCACAGCTGACTTTCTCGTGCCACCTCCACCTGTGCTTCCCTCAGGAGTTTGTCTTTTTTCTTGATGGCCTCTTCCTCCTTCAGAACACCTGGCAGCGCTGCCATCTCATCTCCAATGGCACCTTGCTGCCAGCACTCTCGTGCTGCCTCCTCCCACATCAATGCCATCTCCTTCCTCAGGGAATCCACCGAAGTTTGCAGCTCGCGTTCTCATGCCACCATTTCTTGGGTCTCCTCTGTAGACTTTTTTAATACTGTGAGAAGGAGCCAACCCACAGTTCCCGCTGCCTCCTGGGCACTCTGCTTCTCAAAGGATCTGCTTACTATACCAAGAGTCACCCCTACTGCCTCAGGTGTCACCTCCACTTGCCTACAGTCCTGGGGTGGGGCCCAGTCCTCTAGGAGGCAAGCCACCTCAGACCACATACCCACTGGGGGATGATCCACTGTCTCCCCATTCACAGGGGCAGCCTGCTGGAGCACCCCTCCCATAAAGGCAGCCTGTCTTTTTCCTTGGTCAACAATGAATCCTGCTGACTACGCCAATTGTCTTGCCAATGGGTTTCAGCCCCAGGCAAGTTTGCTATAGATTCAGTGTGACCAAAGAAAATTGACAGCAGAACGCTCTTTGGGGAGAAGCATTATAACCCAACTTTATTTCCAGGTGGCAGGTCAGTCACTAGAATCCCATTCACTCAGAGCGAATCTGTATACAGCAAGCCAATCTCTGCCTCTGGGCCCCTCTGTCTGCACAGCTGTCCTCTGGGCTTCTCTGCACAGCTGTCCCACACAGACGTCCTCTGGGCCTCTGTCCTCGGCGCTGCCACCACTCCAGCCTCTGCTCTGCTTTTGTGCAGCCTTGCAGCCCTGCCACTGTGTTGTGCCTAGAGCACTGGGCAGAGCTCTTTTTATCGAGTCAACAGCCATGTAGTGCCCACAGGTGTGCAGTGAGCTAGTCAACCACAGCCAGGTAAGAATCCTGCCAACAGGAACTCTCATTTTATCCACAGTTGATCATTTGGTTTTGTGCTTGCCCTAAATTTGAATGACTACAAAATAACAATGAAAATGGGTTGATTGTTGATACACTTAAATTTGAAGCTCTTCACCTCCTCTCTTATGTTGGGTTCCTTAGAAGCAGAGCCTGAGGCAGGAAGTCAGGTGTAGGGTATGCACTGCAGGAGTGCCCCTCTGGCAGAGAGGGAGGAAGGGAGGGACTGAATGACGCAGGAAAGGAAGCGAAAGGGGTTGCAGAAGCTGAGCAGGAAATGGTCTTGCTTCCTGAAATGGTTTAAGTCCAGGAAAAGAAAATCCCGTGGCAAACTACCTCTAAAAACCAAAATCAGACAAAGGGAGAAATAAAGTTTAAAACCCGTTTATTGCTTACAAACTGCAGTCCAGGGCTGATTCTCTACCCTGCTCTGGAAGGAAGCAAGCAAGCAAGCCCCTCCCCATAAACTATCACATTCAGACAGGCCCTCTGTTGCCCAGGTAATTACCCATTGACATGGAGATGAACTTCTCTCCACCCCTGAGGCTATGCAAATGCACTAAAGCCAGGCGAGATACTCTGGAAATGTTAGAATTTTATCCACAGGCCACCCCTCCAGAAGTCTCAGCTTACAATGTACTCTTTCCCCTTCTTTCGTAATAGTCCCTGGGTGTGAAAACTGGAGCGTTGTGACCAGACTAATGACGTAACAATAGCAACAGAAATAAAATCATGATAGTCCTCAAGCCAGAGGATTCATCCTGTGCAGCACAAAATATGTTTTTACACTTGTTTACTCATTCCTAACAACCATGTTACCAAACATTAGACAAAGTCTAGCCTCCCTTTAAGCATTTTTTTCTTGACAACAGCAACACAATCATTATAATTCTCAAGCCAGAGGATTCAGCTAGGTTCAAAGTTCCATGCAGATTAAGTCCATAGCCCATCCATTCCATAGGCAGGCAGTAGTTGAGGGTTCAGAGCAATCATCATGCAGCAGCTGCAGCCAGGGGTTACATTCAGGCCACAAGGACTGTAGGAGAAAATAACCATAAGGGTGGTAAGATACATGTTTTAATCACACCAGCATAGGCAAATCTTGTCCATCAGGTAGGATACATGCAAGAGAGTGGTCTTGTGGTAAAACAGCGGCAGGAATGGGATCTCGTCCTGATCTAGTGTACCAAACTTTCACTCCCCTCCCTGTGGGAGTTACAGATGGATCAATATATAGGGATACAGGAGGTACATGCACTGGCCATAAAGATAAAACAAAACTTCCCCGCAAGATGCTCTTACCTCCTGGATGTTTTGGGTACACTACAGTGACCTTTGGGGGCCATTCAGCTGTTATTCCAGGAGTACACAGGAGGCCAGCTTCCAGGCCTTTCTCCCAAGGTGCCAGAAGGGCCAGCCATCGCTGGTCCATGTGTCAAAATGTCCAGGGCCAGGTCCATTCAGTGTCTCCAGGGCTTAATGCAGTGGGGCTGGCAGCAGGATGTTGCTCTGCAGGCCATATCCTGGCTTCAATAGCTCTTCTTTGGTTTAGACGTACAATTGTATAGGAGAGGCAGCACGGTGCGTGAGCATATCCACAGGGCTCAAAGCTCCTTTACGTGGCTTCTCACTCAAATGCCACAGCACTGTCCATAGGTGAACTGACAAACCTCATAGACTATTGGTATATGACTTCAGGCCAGATTCCAACAAACTGTTGTACCTCTCTGTCATGCCTGCCCTGGTAGGATTACATGGTACATGAAATTTCCACTTTATTCCTAATTGCTGCTCCCATTCTTGTAATGCACGTCCAGTAAAGTGGATGCCTTGATCACTCTCAATCACCTGCGGCTGGCCATAAGCTGCAAAGAGATGTTCCAGGCCCCTCTTGGTGGTTTGCTGATCGCATGACATGCAGGAAAAGCAACCAATAGTCCAGTAGCCGTGTCCACACAAGACATGGCATACCGATATCCTTCTGATATGGGCAGAGGCCCAATATAGTTTATTTGCCACCTGACAAAGGGTATTGGCCCCCTTACTATTGTCCCATGTTGCTGTGGGACTCAGTGTAAGTCCCTCTTAGAGCACACAAGGCACTCCTTCTGGGCTCTGCTGACTTCTTCAAAGGTCAATGGCAAGCCCCACCTACGGGCTACAGCCCACATTGTCTTTTGCCCCACATGCAACAAACACTGATGTAGCCAGTGGGCTACATCAGAGGTAGGCTTTTCTTCTAGTCAGCGTACCTGGGCCAATGTGTCTGCTTCATCATTCCCTGGGAATGCCAAAGACAAATGGTCAGTCACATGATGTACAGTAACAGTCTTAGTCTGACCAGAGGCCCATAGGTCTTGCTACATCTCTTGCCCCCAAAGAGGTCAGTGACCAACCACCCAGTTGGCATGATACCATGTTGGTAGCCACAGGGTCAAGCCCTGATAGACGGCCCAGCTATCAGTACAGACAACTATGGGGGAGGGCTCCTAGGTGATCACGAGCCATACTGCCTGCAACTCAGCCCATTGACAGCTCTTCCCCTCTCCATCCTCCATCCATATTGTCTCAGTCTTAGGATGGAAAGCCACAGCCCTCCACTTTGGAGGCTGCCCATGACTGGAGCCGTCTGTGTACCAAGCACCTTCATGTATAGGGGCTTTTCCCTCCTGATAAGGAGTCTCACGACTAAAGGCTGAAAAGCAAGTTCTTCCTGCTTTCCACTGGTATAGGTCACTGGCCCCAATAAGTGTTAGAGTTCTCCACTTAAGGGACTAATAGAGAGGGTGCTGTGCTGCTGTAAATATGTGCCCCATTTGGCCAGTGTAGGCGTCTGTGCCACACCACTCTGTGGCCTTTGGGTCCAGTCTCGCACCTACCCTGTGATGGAATAGGTGGTTATTACCTTGGTTGGAGCTCTTCTGGCGATGGGCTCTGTAGCCAGCCAAGGCGTGGTACACAGCAGCCAATTGCTTCTCTATCAAGGTGTACTGGACCTCTGCTCCTTTCCATAGTTGTGACCAGAATCCAATAGGTTGGTGTGTCCATTCAAGCCACTGCCAAAGACCCCATTCATAACCATCTTCAGTTACATGAACATTTAGTTCACAGGGCCTTGATGAGTCCGTTACACTCAAGGCCTCTGTGGCCTTGACTGCCTGCTTGGCAGCAGTAAAAGCAGCTGCACATGTCTCATCCCAGTCCCATCTGATGCCCTTTCATACCAACCAGTATAAGGGCTTCAGAATTTGTGCCAGATGTGGGATAAACACTCTCCAGTAGCCCAAAATACCCTAAAACTCTTGTAATACTGCCACAGTGGTAGGAGTGGGGAAAGCCTGGACCTTGTCTATGACTGCTTCAGGAACAACTTTAGTTTTACCCGACCAGACAACCCCCAAGAATTTCACAGGCAAACTGGGTCCCTGAACCTTGGTGCTGTTCACAGCCCATCCTTTTTCCTGTAGATGTTGCAACAGTCTAGGAACTGCCACTTCTAAATCTGCAAGAGAATCAGGTGTGAGCATAATATCATCAATGTAGTGATACAATCGCATCGTTTGCAGTTTCTTCCATGTGGCCAAGTCCTGGGCTACAAGCCCATGACAGATGGTGGGACTGTGGAGGTATCCCTGTGGAAGGACAGTGAATGTCCACTGCCGCCCTTCCCACATGAAGGTAAACTGTTCCTGGTTTTCCTGTGCTATGTCAATAGAGAAGAAAGCATTAGCAAGGTCTACTACATAATGATATGTTCCCAGCTCATGGCTGAGGGTGTCCAGAATGTCTGCTATAGTGAGGACAGCAGCATGCAAGGGAGGTATGACTTCATTCAATTTCTTGTAGTCCACAGTCATATGCCAGGAGCTATCTGGCTTTCTCACTGGCCACACTGGGGAATTAAAAGGACTATGAGTGGGCTTTATGATGCCCACCCTCTCCAACTCCTTTAGAGTTTCTCCAATTTCTTTGTGCCCCCAGGCAATTTATACTGCTTAGTATTTGTCACCCGCCCAAGTACAGGCAGAGCTACAGGTGGGTGCTTAGCATGTCCCCTCAGAACTGCCTTTACCACACATACCCTTGGTCTAAGCCCACCTGCAGTGGTCTGTAACCACAGGCCCTGCAGGATATCTACCCCCAAAATATATTCAGGGATGGGAGAAATGTCAAGGTATACTCCTTTGGGGTAAACACCCTATCCCCAATGAGATTTGGGCTTTCTTCACTCTAATTGCTTTACCCTCAAAGCCATCTATCACAACAGGGGTCCCAGGAAAATGCTCAGGGTTGCCATAAATTAGAGAACACTCAGCTCCTGTATCCACCAGTGCCAGGACACATTGTACAGTCACAGGGGACCAATGAATTTCTAATTCTACATGTGGCCTCTGGTCCCCACCATGTCGGGGACTTTGACCCCCCCTCAGTCGAACCATGATGCCCAATCATCCTCCTATGGGGGTGAGGGCTCAGGCGAATCCTGAGCATTGTCTCTCACAGGCCAGGCATGGGGCCTTGATTCTGGTTTCCATGTCCTGGCCCTCAGCGGCTGGAACTGCTGCTCTGGCTTTAATTGGTGCCACACTTCTAACAATATTCTATGGGCTGTCCATCGAGTTTTTCTTTCACTACCCTGGCCTTTATCAAATCAACCCACATCTGGGTCCTCAAGAATTTCATGGGGTTTTGCACTTCAACTTTCAGTCATGGTCCATACTTCCCTCTGTGCCCTTATTGTTTCAACCTCCCCCAGATCTGCTAAAAGTACAAGTAGCCTCACTTATGGGGTGCCCTAGGTGGGGGGCAAGAGTATTCACTAGGGACCCAAAGAGAGATGGGGGAGCTGTATGCAGCACCAGATTTCTCATTCCTATAGTGAACACCTCCTCATAAGTGCTCTGGGGATCCATATTATAGATGACATTTTTCATACCCAATTCCTGCAGTACCTGGTGGAGCTCTGCATACATTTTCCAACTACTGGGAAAATATGGCAAATCACCCTGATTAGGCCAAACTACCCTGATGGCAGCTGTCAGCCATTCCAAGAGTGTCTGATTCCCTGAGCAGTGATGGGCATTTTGCAACCACTGCCGGAGGGAAGGGTGAGTCATCAAGGAAGCCATTCTACTCACCTCAGTACCCGACATAACAATGTTTTCCACCCCCATATCCCAGAGACATAAAAGCCATGTAGACAGAGATTCCAATGGCCTCTGCCTAAACCGGATGCTCATTCTGGGTATAGGAGCGGAGCATGGAGTGCTCCACAACCTGGGGAGGGGGCTACTCCTCCCCCTGAGGAGCCTGCGGTTGTTTCATTTTTATTTTCTTAATTACAGCTAGGCAGGCGTTTAAAACAGGAGAAGATGGTACCTCCGGCGGTGGCCTGGGTAGCAGATCTACCAGTGGCCCCGCCTCGTCCTCTTCTCCCTCAAGGCTCCTCCACCAATGGCTCCTCCTCCACCACTCCAGGACTGAAGGCACCACTCTTTCCACCCCTCCCCCATGACCTCCTGCAACATGGCTTTTCCTGCTGCCTCCCCCCTTGCTGCTAAGGAGTCTTCTAGGAGCATGGCCTGTATTTTCAGTAACTGTCTCTCTTCTTTAATAGCATCCCATAGGTTATTGCCCAGCTCCTCCAAGTGATGCCGAAGTGTGTCTCTCTCCCTCCTAAATGCCTCTCTCTCCTCGCTAACCCTCTCGATAATCCTCTCTTTCTCCTGTATAACATTTTCCACTATCTCGATGAAAAGAGACCCTACAATGCCAGCCACTACACGGCCCCCTAAGGTCTCCAAGCAGTCTTCCAACTCACAGAGGGCTAATTCTACAGCTTCTGGTGTTTCCACCCTTCCTGACTTCTGGGGAATGCCCCACCACTCTAAGAGGTACTTTATTCTAGACCAATTCCCCACTAGGGGTTCCCAAATTGGAAGCCCCACAGCTTGGGGGATAATAACAGGTGAAGCAGCACCCTCTGATGCTGCATCCATTGGGACCTCCCTACCATCCACAGGAGCAGTCCTCCCAAAGGTCACACCCATTATGACAGATTTCGGGTTCAGAGGCATCCTGTTGACTACGCCAGGTATAAGTCCAGGGAGAGGAAATCCCGGGGCAAAATACCTCTAAAAACCGAAATAAGTCAAAAGGAGAAATAAAGTTTAAAACCCGTTTACTGCTTACAATCTGCAGTCCAGCACCGTCTCTCTTTCCTGCTGCCTAAGAAACAAGCAAGCAAGCCACTCCCCTTAAACTCTCAGGTTCAGACATGCCCTCGGTTGCCCAGGTAATTACCCACTGACATGGAGATGAACTTCTCTCAACCCCTGAGGATATGCAAATGCACTAAAGCCAGGCAAGATACTCTGGAAATGTTACAATTTTACCCACAGAGAGGCTCTAAAATACAAAGCACATACCTGTCTTGAGAGGGGGGGTCTCAGCCCCAGACCAGTCAGTCATTGGCTGTGGGCTGTGGGGTGGGGTAACTTCCAGGAGGAGATGGCTGCTCTCAGTCCAGGGCAGTTCTGCAGAGGAGGTCAGTCCAGGGCAGTTCTGCAGAGAAGGTTTAAAATTCAAAAGGATATCATAGTACAAAGCCTACTCCCTGATTCTGTTCATCTTCCAAAAGGCAACCAACTTTGTCAGTTTCCTGGTTATCTTTTCAGAGATGTTTTATGAATATTCATGCGGGCACATGTAAATATTTCTTAAGGTCTTTGAAAATTCAGTGTTGAGGGTTGAAGTAGGAAGACTCATGTATTAGTTTCCTACAGCTGCTGTAACAAATTACCAGAAACTGGGGGGGCTTAAGACAACAGAAATGTATTCTCTTACATTTCTGGAGGCTAGAAGACCAAAATCAGGCTGTCAACAGGGCCATGCTTTTGATGCCAGGGTTCTTGTTTGTGGAGTCGAAGAACGAACTTAGCAAACACTCAAGGTAGGAGAGCCAGGCAGAAGCTTTTATTTAGAGTTACAGTGAGAGGTCAGAGCTCCTGGCTCACGCCAGGAGGGAACAAGAGAGCCCATGATGGTGCGTTGTCTAGGGGATTTATAGGCAGTTGAGGATTTTTGGGAATTGAGGGCTTAGGGTGTGGACTTGTACCACCTGCCCTGCCCTCAAGGTGGGCTGGGTTGTTGTCTGTTTGCTAGGGCTGTTTATGGTTGAGATACAGTGAAGTCATGGGTTATGCTGAGATACCCTTCTTTATTTGTGGAACACTCAAACATTCCTGGCCAAGTTGCTCTTGGCCTTTGAGCTTTAACTGATCTCACTGAAGATGTCTTTATTCCTAGTCTGGTATCTTTACCCTAGAAAATTAGTGTGGCCTTGACTTTGCATAATGCTTAACACAGAGTTTAGATAGGGACTTCTTTGCACATTGTTACATTGCTCTGATTGTAAATATCCTGCCTTGCTTTTTCCAGAGGCCCTCACCCTACTCAAACTACACCCATGGTCCCTGTATCACCTTATTTTAAGGTTTTAGGGAAGAATCGTTCTTTGCCACTTCCTAGCTTCTGGTGGTTGCCAGCAATCCTGAGCATTCCTTGGCTTGTGGACTTATCAGTCCACTCTCTGCCTCTGTCACACATCTCTGTGTGTCTTTGTGTCCAAATCTCTCTTTTCTTGTGATGATACTGGTCACTGGATTAGGGCCCACCTTAATCTAGTATGACCTTATTTTAACTTGATTACATCTGCAAAGACCCTATTTCCAAATAAGGTCACATTCCCTGGTACTGGGAGGAGAAGTGACAGGCTGTGAAAGGGCAGTGAACCCAGCTCATCACCTTGGCTCAAATGAGATTCAACAGTGGGTGCTATACATGCATGCCTCTCAATTCTATGTGAGTCAGATGTAGATAAATGTTCTGATGTTGGTCTTTTGTGTTCCAGTGCCTACTTGGGAGTCTTAGAACCAAGACAGGGAATGAGGGCTGTCAGAAATCTTGGAACTGGAACAGGATTGGGGGATGTCTTTAAGAGAGAAAGAAATGTCTCTGGGACCTTTTGCTCCAGGGAGAAGAGACAGCTCGAGGACGTTTTTGTTGGTGGTGTGGAAAGGAGGTGAAAAATGAAGAATAAAGTTAATTCTTTCAAACAGTGGTGAGGCAGGGAGATTGGTAGAGGTGCTCTTCAAGAACTAGTTGTGAGCTCTCTTTTGGTCACTACACTGGGTGCTGTTGGTGTCCCCTGACCCCAGGTCCCATTTAAGGACCTGTGCCCCCATCTCTCAGCTGCTATGAGTGTTGCCTGTTACAGTTCATAGGTGCCACTTTCTCTGGAGAATTGCCGTCAGCTGAATGGAAGTCCCCTCATCTAGGAGGTTATGTCACTCTGGCCCCTGGGTGGTATGGCCAATGACTGACTGACTGGCACAGGTACAAAAGGCCAGCCCCTTTGCCTTCAAGGAGGTACTATCCTCTGGTGCAGTCTGTGTTCTAGAAGCCCGGTGGCACCAGGTAGAAGCTCAATTCCCAGTGAGACCACTCCTGCCCCATACTGCTTCCCTCACTCCTCTCTCCCCCAAGAATTCTCATCTCAGTCTCTGCTTCTAGGAAACCCTATCTAAGACAGTTACTTTTGTGTTGTGACTTCCTCAAGTCATAGTTTTGCAATTCCTTATTACTATTTTCTTATTACTACAAGCTGCAGCCCTGCATTTCACTTGGAAATTAAGGAAGGCAGACAGGACCATGCTTTGGGCAAAGCAATACAAGAGAGTAATGTAGGAATTCGAGGTAAGGGAATCTTGGGAGCTGACAGTGAGCAGCAGCAGTGTCATCAGTGTCCTCAAAGTGTGGAGGGAATGAATTGCTTCAAACTGGGAGGGGACTAGGTCAGCAGGAAAACCCAAGGCAAACTCTGAGCGGTAGTAAGCCTTCCCTTTTATTTGTGGATGGGAGTCAAACAAAGCCTGTGCTTCCACTGACAAGTGAGGCGGGACTTAAGTTGTGATTTGGGGGCCAGGAGTAAACTGATCTCATCTTGTCTGCATAGGCTGTTGGCATATTAGTTTCCAGTTACTGTTATAACAAATTACCACAAATTTAGTGACTTGAAACAACACAAATTTATTATCTTCCAGTTCTGGAGATCGGAAGTCCAAAAAAGGTTTGCAGGACTGCATTCCTTCTGGATACTGTAGGGGAGCATCTGTTTCCTTGTGTTTCCAGCTTCTAGAGGCTGCCTGCATTCCATGGCTCATGGTCCCTTCCTCCATTTTCAAAGTCAGCAGCATAGCATCTTCTCAGCTCTTTTTGTTCCTCTGCTTCTGTGATCATATCTCCTGATTCTGACTCCACTTGGGCCCCCTTTACAAGAACCCTTGTGAATACACTGGGCATACCCAGATAACCCAGGATAGTGTCCCATCTTGAGATACTTATTTTAATGATGTTTATAAAATCTCTTTCGCTATGTAAGGTAACATATTCACAGGTTCTGGGTATTAGGTCATGGACATGTTTAGGGAGGGGCACTATTCAGCCTACCACAGTTGGGGAGGCCTGGATATAAACATTTTATTTGTCTTTCAACACTTGCTTCATGTTCCATGCCTGGAATCAATTTTGTGGAGTTAGTAATGTCTGCACCTAATCCTCACCCTTTTTTACCCAAGAGTTAGTCTCTGTCAGGGCTTAGAGCTCAGCCACAGTAGGCCCTTGCTTTCATTACTGGGGCCACAGCATCTGTGTCACACAGGCCCAGAGAGTATGGTACAGCCATGCCTAGACATGGACAAGGCTTTCTCTGGGATGATTTGCCAAGGGCAGACCATGAGTAGCATGTCCACTCAGTCCATCCAACCCTGATTCTGAAGAGCTCTTCTGGGATCTCATTAAAGCTGAAAAGGAAGGATGACATTACTCTTCTCTGGCCACTAAGGGTTTCTATATATATTCAACTGATAATTTATAGCCAGTAAGGCAGCAAGGGGACTTACAGAAGAAGTCACCATCAGTCTCACCACACCCTCACTGTCAGTCTCTCTTTCTTCCCTAAGTTGTCATGTATTACACCTCTTTACAATCTTTTCAATATCAAAATTAGGCTCAGGGCTCCAGAAAGAGTCTGTAGTCCATGTAGATGAATCCCAAACCTACTGCTTAGTAAGATGCTAAGATAAGGTGACATGTGCTTTCTTTATCCATTAAATAAAAAACTCTTTATGGACAGAAACTCCTGATTAATGTCAGTCAAGGGAGGAATAGTAGCAAAGGGTGCTGCCATTAGATATCAGTAATTTTTCTTTTGCATTCTTGAAATTACTGTCAAAGGTCATTGAGAGTGAAGTTAGCTAGTCATTATTTCGCCCAGTAAAATGTATCTGACTGAAAAATTTATTGTTTTTTGTCTTCACATCACTGTCCGGGTATGAAAGAAAGAATTCAACCCCTCAGCAGGGGGTGCATGGTGTTTCCTACCCCTCATATCTTGAGTTCATGCTTTTTTTTTTTTGGTATCATTACTCTACAATTACACGAGGAACATTATGTTTACTAGACTCCCCCCATCACCAAGTTCCCCCCACATTCCCCATTGCAGTCATGGTCCATCAGCATAGTAAGATATTGTAGAATCACTACTTGTTTTCTCTGTGTTGTACAGCCCTCCCCATGCCCCCCCGACATTATACATGCTAATCATAATGCCCCCTTCCTTTTGCCCCCCCTTATCCCTCCCTTCCCACCCATCCTCCCCAGCCCTTTTCCCTTTGGTAACTGTTAGTACATTCTTGGGTTCTGTGAGTCTGCTGCTGTTTTGCTCCTTCAGTTTTTCCTTTGTTTTTATACTCCACAGATGGGTGAAATCATTTGATACTTGTCTTTTTTCACCTGGCTTATTTCACTGAACATAATACCCTCTAGCTCCATCCATGTTGCTGCAAATGGTAGGATTTGTTTTGTTCTTATGGCTGAATAATATTCCATTGTATATCTGTACCACATTTTCTTTATCCATTCATCTGCTGATGGACACTTAGGTTGCTTCCATTTCTTGGCTGTTGTGAATAGTGCTGCAATAAACACAGGGGTGCATTTTTCTTTTTCAAACTGGGCTGCTGCATTCTTAGGGTAAATTCCTAGGAGTGGAATTCCTGGGTCAAGTGGTATTTCTATTTTGAGCTTTTTGAGGAACCTCCATATTGCTTTCCACAGTGGTTGAACTAGTTTACATTCCCACCAGCAGTGTAGGAGGGTTCCCCTTTCTCCACATCCTCTAGTTGAGTTCATGCTTTTTAATCTTCCCTTTCATTAATCTCTCTGGTCTTCTCTCCCTACCCCACTATTCTATTCAGATTTTTCATCCACTGTATTACTTACGTTCTTCATTCTAGTGCTTCTCACCTGAGCAGGAGCTTGGCTGTCACATGGGTGGTTTGGTAAGAGTTAAAGCTAGAAAGCTAGGCTACTCTACCTTTAAGATACTTGCAAATTCTTAAAAAATCATCTGAAGGTTTTGAGTTGCTTGCCATCTAATTTCAAAAGCCCACCAGCTATTTTTTCAGGATATTGGTTTGAGCCACATGCTGTTTATGACAATTCATTATAATAGGAATAAGAAATACTTGAGTCATATCTTATAGAGGTCTTATTCAAATTTTTGCCTGGTCATTTCTGTTCTTTTGGGACCATAAGACATCTTATCTTAATTTCAATAGATTTTCTTACCTCTTACTTCCCTGAGACAATAGGCCATTCAGTTTGAGATCCTTCATTTTTCCTTCTCTTCATTTCAAATTGTCTCCTCTTGCTCTGAATACTGCTCTATTTCTCCCATCCTTTTCTTTTTTTAATTTTAATTTTAATTTTTTTGAGAGGGCATCTCTCATATTTATTGATCAAATGGTTGTTAACAACTATAGAATTCTGTATAGGGGAGTCAATGCTCAATGCACAATCATTAATCCACCCCAAGCCTAATTCTCATCAGTCTACAATCTTCTGAAGCATAATGAACAAGTTCTTACACGGTGAACAAATTCTTACATAGTGAATAAGTTCTTACATGGTGAACAGTACAAGGGCAATCATCCCAGAAACTTTCGGTTTTGATCACGCACTATGAACTATAAACAATCAGGTCAAATATGAATATTCATTTGATTTTTATACTTGATTTATATGTGGATCCCACATTTCTCCCTTTATTATTATTATTATTATTACTATTTTTAATAAAATGCTGAAGTGGTAGGTAGATGTAAGATAAAGGTAGAAAACTTAGTTTAGTGTTGTAAGAGAGCAAATGTAGATGATCAGTTGTGTGCCTGTAGACTATGTGTTACTCCAAGCTAGACAAGGGCAACAAAACATCCACAGATGCAGAAGATTTCTCTCAGAACAGGGGGGGTGAGGTTCTAAGCCTCACCTCTGTTGATCCCCAATTTCTCACCTGATGGCCCCCCTGTGACTGTGCCTGTCTTAGGTTGTTCCTCCCCTGAGGAATCTTACCCGTCTCTGGCTAACCAGTCAACTTCCGGGGCCATACAAGGAAATGTAAAGTTGGTAAGTGAGAGAGAAGCCATATTGTTTGAAAAGGTTAGCTTTTTACTTCTTTGAAGATTTATGCCCTGTGGCTTCCATGCCCAGCATTTGTCTTGAGGTATCTTTACCACTTGGAGGAATTATGATACTCGGTAAATTCGATATGAGGCATGAATTCTATTTAAAGGTTGTAATTAGGAAGGAAGAAGAAAAGCTATAGAGGTAGCAGACGGAAGAAAACATGGGAAGATTGATTATTTCTTTGACATATCTTCTTGTAGAGTAACTTAAGCATGTATAGGTTCTAAACTACTAATTAAATTGTGCACACACATTAACATAATAGGAATACAGTTGCATAACCAAAGCAGATCTATAATTATCAGCCATCTCCAGTGAAGCCAAGAAAACCAGTTAGGCACCCTAGGCATTTGTGAAAATTTGTCTATGATATGATGGATATTGTCCAACTGTACTTGAACAGTCTGAGAGAAATCAAATTAAAACAGCCCATTCCTGGGAACTGTTCACATCCCATATGTTCTTTTAACAGTAGATAGTCTATAGTTGTAAGATTTTGGAGCGCTACAACTTATCCTAATTCTTGGTTGAGTTCCAACAGTATAGATCCAGTCAAATTTGTTGTTTTACTGTATGGACAGGCCAGCTTAGATATCTCCTTCTTCATTCCAATGGCAAGTCCAGGAACCGGTGGGATGAATGCAGCTACAGCTGTAGCAGCGCCTGGATCTTTGTTGAGGTTTTTTTGATGATCATCTTCTGGTATGAGTCTTCCAGAGAGTGCTGATGTTGGAAGTTCTTCTTCATATCGTATCTTAGTTCATTTTCTGGGTAGCCAAATTAGGCTTTGATTCTCTGTATAAACACAAACAGACCCTTTGCCCACACTTTGATCTGCCCTTTATACCATTGTGTAGAACTCATTGGAGGTCACCACACAGGAACTGCTTTTTTTTTTTAAGAGAAAGGAATATTATCAGAAAAGTGTACCTCCATAGCCAATCATCTGACACCCTTTAAGTGATCAAAATTAAGGATATTTAAAGCACGCTTTAATCGTTGATTTACAGCTAGTTTTATCCTATCATGGAGTAATCACCCTACTTTCTTTCTTTCTTTCTTTCTTTTTTGTTACCTTTAATCTACACTTACATGAAGAATATTATGTTGACTAGGCTCTCCCCTATACCAGGTCCCCACTATAAACCCCTTTACAGTTACTGTGCATCAGCATAGCTAAATGTTGTAGAATCACTACTTGTCTTCTCTGTGTTGTACAGCCCTCCCCTTTCTCCCCCCCATGCATGCTGATCTTAATACCCCCCTTCTTCCTCCCCCCCTTATCCCTCCCTACCCACCCATCCTCCCCAGTCCCTTTCCCTTTGGTACCTGTTAGTCCATTCTTGAGTTCTGTGAATCTGCTGCTGTTTTGTTCCTTCAGTTTTTCCTTTGTTCTTATACTCCACAGATGAGTGAAATCATTTGGTATTTCTCTTTCTCCGCTTGGCTTGTTTCACTGAGCATAATACCCTCCAGCTCCATCCATGTTGCTGCAAATGGTAGGATTTGCCCTCTTCTTATGGCTGAGTAGTATTCCATTGTGTATAAGTACCACATCTTCTGTATCCATTCATCTACCGATGGACATTTAGGTTGCTTCCAATTCTTGGCTATTGTAAATAGTGCTGTGTTAAACATAGGGGTGCATCTGTCTTTCTCAAACTTGATTGCTGCGTTCTTAGGGTAAATTCCTAGGAGTGGAATTCCTGGGTCAAATGGTAAGTCTGTTTTGAGCATTTTGATGAACCTCCATACTGCTTTTCACAATGGTTGAACTAGCTTACATTCCTATCAGCAGTGTAGGAGGGATCCCCTTTCTCCACAACCTTGACAACATTTGTTTTTGTTTGTCTTTTGGATGGCAGCCATCCTTACTGGTGTGAGGTGATACCTCATTGTAGTTTTAATTTGCATTTCTCTGATAATTAGTGATGTGGAGCATCTTTTCATGTGTCTGTTGGCCATCTGTATTTCTTTTTTGGAGAACTGTCTGTTCAGTTCCTCTGCCCATTTTTTAAACTGGATTATTTGATTTTTTTTTGTTGAGGCGTGTGAGCTCTTTATATATTTTGGACATCAAGCCTTTATCGGATCTGTCATTTACAAATATATTCTCCCATACTGTAGGGTTCCTTTTTGTTCTATTGATGGTGTCTTTTGCTGTACAGAAGCTTTTCAGCTTAATATAGTCCCACTTGTTCATTTTTGCTGTTGTTTCCCTTGCCCGGGGAGATATGTTCAAGAAGAGGTCACTCATGTTTATGTCTAAGAGGTTTTTGCCTATGTTTTTTTCCATGACTTTAATGGTTTCATGGCTTACATTCAGGTCTTTGATCCATTTTAAATTTACTTTTGTATATGGGGTTAGACAATGGTCCAGTTTCATTCTCCTACATGTAGCTGTCCAGTTTTGCCAGCACCATCTGTTGAAGAGACTGTCATTTCGCCATTGTATGTCCATGGCTCCTTTATCAAATATTACTTGACCATATATGTTTTGGGTTAATGTCTAGAGTCTCTAGTCTGTTCCACTGGTATGTGGCTCTGTTCTTGTGCCAGTACCAAATTGTCTTGATTACTATGGCTTTATAGTAGAGCTTGAAATTGGGGAGTGAGATCCCCCCTACTTTATTCTTCTTTCTCAGGATTGCTTTGGCTATTCGGGGTCTTTGGTGTTTCCATATGAATTTTTGAATTATTTGTTCCAGTTCATTGAAGAATGTTGCTGGTAATTTGATAGGGATTGCATCAAATCTGTATATTGCTTTGGGCAGGATGGCCATTTTGATGATATTAATTCTTCCTAACCACAAGCATGGGATAAGTTTCCATTTGTTAGTGTCCCCTTTAATTTCTCTTAAGAGTGACTTGTAGTTTTCAGAGTATAGGTCATTCACTTCTTTGGTTAGATTTATTCCTAGGTATTTTATTCTTTTTGATGTAATTGTGAATGGAATTGTTTTCTGATTTCTCTTTCTGTTGGTTCATTGTTAGTGTATAGGAAAGCCACAGATTTCTGTGTGTTGATTTTGTATCCTGCAACTTTGCTGTATTCCGATATCAGTTCTAGTAGTTTTGGGGTGGAGTCTTTAGGGTTTTTTATGTACAATATCATGTCATCTGCAAATAGTGACAGTTTAACTTCTTCTTTACCAATCCAGATTCCTTGTAATTCTTTCTTTTGTCTGATTGCTGTGGCCAGGACCTCCAGTACTATATTAAATAGCATTGGGGAGAGTGGGCATCCCTGTCTTGTTCCCGATCTCCGAGGAAAAGCTTTCAGCTTCTCGCTGTTCCATATAATGTTGGCTATGGGTTTATGATATATGGCCTTTATTATGCTGAGGTACTTGCCCTCTATTCCCATTTAGCTGAGAGTTTTTATCATGAATGGATGTTGAATTTTGTCAAATGCTTTTTCAGCATCTATGGAGATGATCATGTGGTTTTTGTCCCTCTTTTTGTTGATGTAGTGGATGATGTTGATGGATTTTCGAATGTTGTACCATCCTTGCATCCCTGGGATGAATCCCACTTGGTCATGGTGTATGATCCTTTTGATATACTTTTGAATTCGGTTTGCTAATATTTTATTAAGTATTTTTACATCTACATTCATCAGGGATATTGGTCTGTAATTTTCTTTTTTGGAGGGGTCTTTGCCTTGTTTTGGTATTAGGGTGATTTTGGCTTCGTAGAATGAGTTTGGGAGTATTCCCTCCTCTTCTATTTTTTGGAAAACTTTAAGGAGAATGGGTATTATGTCTTCTCCCTGTGTCTCATAAAATTCCGAGGTAAATCCCACCGGCCCGGATGTTTTGTTCTTGGGTAGTTTTTTGATTACCGTTTCAACTTCTTTGCTCGTAATTGGTTTGTTTACCTTTGTGTTCTTCCTTGGTCAGTCTTGGACGGTTGTACTTTTCTAGGAGGTTGACCATTTCTTCTAGGTTTTCCAGCTTGTTGGCATTTAGGTTTTCATAGTAGTCTTTAATAATTCTTTGTATTTCTGTGGAGTCTGTCGTGATTTTTCCGTTCTCATTTCTGATTCTGTTGATTTGTGTTGATTCTTTTTTTCTCTTAATAAGTTTGGCTAGAGGCTTATCTATTTTGTTTATTTTCTCAAAGAACCAGCTCTTGGTTTCATTGATTTTTGCTATTGTTTTATTCTTCTCAATTTTGTTTATTTCTTCTCTGATCTTTATTATGTCCCTCCTTCTGCTGACTTTAGGCTTCATTTGTTCTTCTTTTTCCAATTTCGATATTTGTGATGTTAGACTATTCATTTGGGATTGTTCTTGCTTCTTCAAGTGTGCCTGGTTCGCTATATACTTTCCTCTTAAGACTGCTTTTGCTGCATCCCACAGAAGTTGGGACTTTGTGTTATTGTTGTCATTTGTTTCTATATATTCCTTGATCTCTATTTTAATTTGTTCATTGATCCATTGATTATTTAGGCTCCATGTGTTTGTTAAGCCTCCATGTGTTTGTGAGCCTTTTTGTTTTCTTTGTAGAATTTATTTCTAGTTTTATACCTTTGTTGTCTGAGAAATTGGTTGGTAGAATTTCAATATTTTGGATTTTGCTGAGGCTCTTTTTGTGGCCTACTATGTGGTCTATTCTGGAGAATGTTCCATGTGCATTTGAGAAGAATGTATATCCTGTTGCTTTTGGATGTAGAGTTCTATAGATGTCTATTAGGTCCATCTGCTCTACTGTGTTGTTCAGTGCTTCTGTGTCCTTACTTATTTTCTGCCTGGTGGATCTATCCTTCGGGGTGAGTGGTGTGTTGAAGTCTCCTAGAATGAATACATTTCAGTCTATTTCCCCCTTTAGTTCTGTTAGTATTTGTTTCACATATGCTGGTGCTCCTGTGTTGGGTGCATATATATTTAGAATGGTTATATCCTCTTGTTGGACTGAGCCCTTTATCATTATGTAGTGTCCTTCTTTATCTCTTGTTACTTTCTTTGTTTTGAAGTCTATTTTGTCTGATATTAGTACTGCAACCCCTGCTTTCTTCTCGCTGTTGTTTGCCTGAAATATGTTTTTCCATCCCTTGACTTTTAGTCTGTACATGTCTTTGGGTTTGAGGTGAGTTTCTTGTAAGCAGCATATAGATGGTTCTTGCTTTTTTATCCATTCTATTACTCTGTGTCTTTTGTTTGGTGCATTCAGTCCATTTACATTTAGGGTGACTATTGAAAGATATGTACTTATTGCCATTACAGGCTTTAAATTCGTGGTTACCAAAGGTTCAAGGTTAGCCTCTTTAGTATCTTACTGCCTGACTTAGCTCGCTTATTGAGCTGTTATATACACTGTCTGGAGATTCTTTTCTTCTCTCCCTTCTTGTTCCTCCTCCTCCATTCTTCATATGTTGGGTGTTTTGTTCTGTGCTCTTTCTAGGAGTGCTCCCATCTAGAGCAGTCCCTGTAAGATGTTCTGTAGAGGTGGTTTGTGGGAAGCAAATTCCCTCAGCTTTTGCTTGTCTGGGAATTGTTTAATTCTGCCATCATATTTAAATGATAGTCGTGCTGGATACAGTATCCTTGGTTCAAGGCCCTTCTGTTTCATTGCATTAAATATATCATGCCAATCTCTTCTGGCCTGTAGGGTTTCTGTTGAGAAGTCTTATGTTAGCCTGATGGGTTTTCCTTTGTAGGTGACCTTTTTCTCTCTAGCTGCCTTTAAAACTCTTTCCTTGTCCTTGATCTTTGCCATTTTAGTTATTATGTGTCTTGGTGTTGTCCTCCTTTTATCCTTTCTGTTGGGGGTTCTGTGTATTTCCGTGGTCTGTGCGATTATTTCCTCTCCCAGTCTGGGGAAGTTTTCAGCAATTATTTCTTCCAGGATACTTTCCATCCCTTTTTCTCTCTCTTCTTCTTCTGGTACTCCTATAATATGGACATTGTTCCATTTGGATTGGTCACACAGTTCTCTTAATATTGTTTCATTCCTGGAGATCCTTTTATCTCTCTCTATGTCAGCTTCTATGCATTCCTGTTCTCTGGTTTCAATTCCATGAATGGCCTCTTGCATCTTATCCATTCTGCTTATAAATCCTTCCAGAGTTTGCTTCATTTCTGTAATCTCTTTTCTGGCATCTGTGATCTCCCTCCGGACTTCATCCCATTTCTCTTGCGTATTTCTCTGCATCTCTGTCAGCATGTTTATGATTTTTATTTTGAATTCTTTGTCAGGAAGACTGGTTAGGTCTGTCTCCTTCTCTGGTGTCTCTGTGATTTTGGTTTGCCTGTAATTTTGTCTTTTCATGGTGATAGGAATAGTTTGCTGAGCTGGGACGAGTGACGGCTGGAAGAACTTCCCTTCTTGTTGGTTTGTGGCCTTCCTCTCCTGGGAGAACAGCGACCTCTAGTGGCTTGTGCTGGGCAGCTGTGTGCAGACAGGGCTTCTGCTTCCTGCCTGGTTGCTATGGAGTTTATCTCCACTGTTGCTGTGAGCCTGGCCTGGCTCAGGCGGCTCCTCCAAAGTGGTGGAGTCGCATTGGAGGGGGAGTGGCTGGGAGGCTATTTATCTCCGTAAGGGGCCTCAGTGCTCCCTGCAGCCCAGGGGATTAGAGTGCCCAGAGATCCCTGGATTCCCTACCTCTGGACTAAGTGTCCTGCCCTGCCCCTTTAAGACTTCCAAAAAGCACCCGCCAAAGCAATACAATGACCACAAAAAAAAATAAGTAAATAAAAAATAAATAAATAAATAAAAATTTAAAAATTTAAAAAATGAAAAAATAAAATAAATAAAAATGGCCACTCGTTTTTCTTTATTCTCCAGCACCAGCCTCAGGCAACCGCTCACCGGTCTTGCTGCCGTGTTTCCCTAGTATTGGTGTCTCTATCCCTTTAAGACTTCCAAAAAGTGCTCGCCAAAGCAAAACAACAACAACAACAAAAAAAAAAAATGGCCACTCGCTTTTCTTTTGTTCTCCGGCGCTGGCCTCCGATACCCAGCACCAGCCTCAGAGATACCGGTCTTGCTGCCCTGTTTCCCTAGTATTGGGGTCCCTGTCCCTTTAAGACTTCCAGAAAGCACTCACCTCAACAAAACAACAACAACAACAACAACAACAAATGGCCGCTCACTTTTCTTATGTCCTCCGGCGCCAGGCCTCTGGTACCCGCTCACTGTTCTTGCTGCCCTGTTTCCCTAGTATCCAGTGCCTCATGCACGCACTGTGTCTGCGCTCTGGTCCGGATGCCTGGGGCTGGGTGTTCAGCAGTCCTGGGCTCCCTCTCCCTCCCGCTCTGCCTCCTCTCCTCCCGCCGGGAGCTGGGGGGAGGGGCGCTTGGGTCCCGCTGGGCTCTGGCTTGTATCTTACCCCCTTCGTGAGGCGCTGGGTTCTCTCAGGTGTGGATGTGGTCTGGATATTGTCCTGTGTCCTCTGGTCTTTATTCTAGGAAGAGTTGTCTTTGTTATATTTTCATAGATATATGTGGTTTTGGGAGGAGATTTCTGCTGCTCTACTCACGCTGCCATCTTGCCTCCCCCTCCCCATCCTCTCCTTTTATGTCCTCTTGTTGCAGAGAAGTAGAGTTTCTCCTTGTGTAATTAAACCCTCACCTGAGTATTGGCTCCCATACATCTCCTCCAGCATCTTGTCCTATTGATTTTGCCTCCTCCATTTTCTATCTTCAGTAGCTCTCTTGGCTCCATTATCTCTGCCAATAAACATGCTCAGGTCTTCTCCAAACTCAAAAGGCAGAGCTACTGGGAACATTTTTTGAAATAGTCTTTTCTCCCAAACTAACTCTGACTCAAGCTTTCCCTTTTGTGGTTATTTTTTCTACCTAGACTTGATTGAAATCTTGGAAAATCCTTGATTTTTTCTTTTTGGTCTTCCTCCAGTAAGGTCCAGGAATCCATATTCCTTCATCAATTTTGTATCTTCCCCAGAATAGCAGGCTGTATTTTCCAAAATGGTACAACAGTATTTCCCATCCCACATGCTCTTCTTTCTGGGTGACCTTGACATTCCTCCCATTGGGTGGTAGGGTCTGTGTCCCTTCCCCTTGAACTGGATGAACCTTTATGACTGCCTTGACCATTAAAGTATGGCAGAAGTGACACTATGTGACTTCTGGGATAGATCATAAAAATGCCATGCAGTTCCCTCTTGCTGCCTTAGAACCCAGCCATCATGCTGTGGAAATGCTCAAACTTGTCCACATGCAGAGATCATGAGTAAGTGTTTCAGCTAACAGCCAGCCTCAAACACCAGACCTGTGAGAAAGGAAGCCTTCAAGATAAATGTAATCCCCAATCACTGACTCCCTCCCAGACTTGGAAACTTCCCAGCTGAGGTCCCAGACATTTTAAAGTAGAGATGAGCTGTCCTTATAGTGCCTTTCCCAAATTTCTGGCCTGCAGAATCTGTGGACATAATAAATGGTGTTTTAAGCTCGTTCTCAGGGGGTTTGTCATCCAGCCATAACCCTGGAATACCCAGCCTCCCCTTTCTCACTGTGCTAACTCTAGTTCACACATGCATCCTCTTGGCCTGATTTCTGGACTAGGCTTCTGCCCTTAAGGTTCTCTTTAATGGATTCAATGCTGCCTCCATGTCTCACCAGGACAGAGTGCCCTCCTGTTTTTGAAATACTTCCCTGTCACATTTTTTATTTGCTCCCTTACACTGGAAAATGAGCAGGGCATATTATAGGAATCATTGTGCAGGTAAGGAACTGAGATTTAAGTAAAGGGAGGTTTAAATGACTCTCAGAGTAGGTTAAATAGCCTGGACTAAAGCTATAAGAGGGGATTTACTCTAGAATGTAGAGTTTGTCAAACTCATTTTTCCACAGAATCCTTTCTGGAAAGGATTATCAGGATTTGAAGAACACTGGTTTCCCAAGGAACACAGTTTGGGAAATTTCCTTCTATTCCAATCTCTTTTTATAGATCAGGCTTAGGTGATTCCATTTCCAAGAGATAACTAAGTAAAAGATACAAAAAGGTCAGGAACCATACTGCAGGATTATTCTGCCAAAACTTTACAGCTTGCTGTGCATGGTGAAATTTAGGTATGCTTATACCTTTGCAATAATTCTTGGCCTGGCT
The DNA here is from genome assembly GCF_030020395.1 of Manis pentadactyla. Classification (NCBI taxonomy): domain Eukaryota; kingdom Metazoa; phylum Chordata; class Mammalia; order Pholidota; family Manidae; genus Manis; species Manis pentadactyla. Next base: position 11,070,609 of record NC_080038.1, read on the forward strand.
CTTGGTGCCCCAAATGAGAGCGGCAAGAGGTCTTTGGAAGTGTCAATGCCATTTAGCCAAAGACCACTGGAAGCACACTTGCTTAAATAAATTGGGTTTATTATTCATTGAGAGACCCATGGGATAACCTGAATAATAAGGTGTTACAAAGAACATATTGTAGGATTTGGGCTTCAAGTGGCTGAGTTAGGGGAGAGTCTAAGGAAGCAGGAGTTTAGTCTAGGTTGGCTGCTGTCATTGGATGATTGGGTATTTTGTGGTGGCACAATGACCTTGTTTTGTTTGTGCCTAAATGCAATTATAAAGTGGTCTCACTTTGTTTCATTTTTATCATGATCTCAGAGTAGCCTTGATCGAAGATAGTATTCTGTGCATTTGTTTATGTCCCACAGGAGAACAAAAATGGCATGGCTGTGAGTGTCAGGCAAGCTTGTTTTTTTTTTTTGTTTTTTTTTTAGATAATTATTTTTTATTGAAGGGTAGTTGACGCACAGTATTACATTACATTAGTTTCAAGTGTACAACACAGTGATAAAACATTTATATACATAATTCTAGGTACCAGCTATCACCATACCAAGCTGTTACAATATCTTGACTATATTCCTTATGCTATACATTACATCCCGGTTACTTATTTATTTTACCATTGGAAGTCTGTCCTTTTTCTTTTGTGAGGGCATCTCTCATATTTATTGATCAAATGGTTGTTAACAACAATAAAATTCTGTATAGGGGAGTCAATGCTCAATGCACAATCATTAATCCACCCTAAGCCTAATTTTCGTCAGTCTCCAATCTTCTGAGGCATAACAAACAAGTTCTTACATGGAGAATAAATTCTTACATAATGAATAAGTTACATAGTGAACAGTACAAGGGCAGTCATCACAGAAACTTTCGGTTTTGCTCATGCATTATGAACTATAAACAGTCAGTTCAAATATGAATACTCATTTGGTTTTTATACTTGATTTATATGTGGATACCACATTTCTCTCTTTATTATTATTATTTTTAATAAAATGCTGAAGTGGTAGGTAGATACAAGATAAAGGTAGAAAACATAGTTTAGTGTTGTAAGAGAGCAAATGTAGATGATCAGGTGTGTGCCTGTAGACTATGTGTTAATCCAAGCTAGACAAGGGCAATAAAACATCCACATATGCAGAAGATTTCTCTCAGAACGGGGGGGTGAGGTTCTAAGCCTCACCTCTGTTGATCCCCAATTTCTCACCTGATGACCTCCCTGCGACTGTGCCTGTCTTAGGTTGTTCCTCCCTTGAGGAATCTTACCCGTCTCTGGCTAACCAGTCATCTTCCGGGGCCATACAGGGAAATGTAAAGTTGGTAAGTGAGAGAGAAGCCTTATTGTTTGAAATGGTTAGCTTTTTATTTATTTGCATATTTATGCCCTGTAGCTTCTATGCCCAGCATTTGTCTTGAGGTATCTTTACCACTTGGAAGAATTATGATACTCGGTAAATTTGATATGAGGCACGAATTCTATTTAAGGGTTGTAATTAGGAAGGAAGAAGAAAAGCTATAGAAGTAGCAGGCGGAAGAAAACATGGGAAGATTGATTATTTCTTTGACATATCTTCTTGTAGAGTAACTTAAGCATGTATAGGTTCTAAACTACTAATTAAATTGCGCACACACATTAACGTAATAGGAGTATAGTTACATAACCAAAGCATATCTGTAATTACCAGCCATCTCCAGTGAAACCAAGAAAACCAGTTAGGCACCTTAGGCATTTGTGAAAACTTATCTATGATATGCTGGATATTGTCCAACTGAACTTGAACAGTCTGAGAGAAATCAGACAAATTAAAACAACCCATCCTGGGGAATGTTCACATCCCTTATGTTCCTTTAACAGTAAATAGTCTGTAGTTGTAAGATTTTGGAGCGCTACAATTTGCACTTCTCCTAATTCCTGGTTGAGTTCCAACAGTATAGATCCAGTCAAATTTGTTTTTTCACTGTATGCACAGGCCAGCTTAGATATCTCCTTCATTCCCATGGCAAGTCCAGGAGCTGGTGGGATGAGTGCATCTACAGCTGTAGCAGTGCGTGGATCTTTGTTGGGATTTCTTGATGACCATCTTCTGGCATGAGTCTTCCAGAGAGTGCTGATGTTGGAAGTTCTCTTTCATATCGTATCTTAGTCCATTTTCAGGGTAGCCCAATTAGGCTTTGATTTCTGTATAAACGCAAACAGACCCTTTGCCTACACTTGTATATGCCCTTTATACCCTTGTGTAGAACTCATTGGAGGTTACCACACAGGAACAGTCCTTTTTTTTGTTTGTTTGTTTGTTTTGTTTTGTTTTGTTTTTGGTATCACTAACCTACACTTACATGACGAATATTATGTTTACTAGGCTCTCCCCTGTATCAGGTCTCCCCTATAAACCCCTTTACAGTCACTGTCCATCAGCATAGCAAAATGCTGTAGAATCACTACTTGCCTTCTCTGTGTTGTACAGCCCTCCCTTTTCTCCTAACCCCCATGCATGCTAATCTTAATACCCCCCTACTTCTCCCCCCCTTCTCCCTCCCTACTCACCCATCCTCCCCAGTCCCTTTCCCTTTGGTATCTGTTAGTCCATTCTTGAGTTCTGTGATTCTGCTGCTGTTTTGTTCCTTCAGTTTTTCCTTTGTTCTTATACTCCACAGATGAGTGAAATCATTTGGTATTTCTCTTTCTCCGCTTGGCTTGTTTCACTGAGCATAATACCCTCCAGCTCCATCCATGTTGCTGCAAATGGTTGGATTTGCCCTTTTCTTATGGCTGAGTAGTATTCCATTGTGTATATGTACCACATCTTCTTTATCCATTCATCTATCGATGGACATTTAGGTTGCTTCCAATTCTTGGCTATTGTAAATAGTGCTACGATAAACATAGGGGTGCACTGATCTTTCTCATACTTGATTGCTGCATTCTTAGGGTAAATTCCTAGGAGTACAATTCCTGGGTCAAATGGTAAGTCTGTTTTGAGCATTTTGATGTACCTCCATACTGCTTTCCACAATGGTTGAACTAACTTACATTCCCACCAGCAGTGTAGGAGGGTTCCCCTTTCACCACAGCCTCGCCAACATTTGTTGTTGTTTGTCTTTTGGATGGCAGCCATCCTTACTGGTGTGAGGTGATACCTCATTGTAGTTTTAATTTGCATTTCTCTGATAATTAGCGATGTGGAGCATCTTTTCATGTGTCTGTTGGCCATCTGTATTTCTTTTTTGGAGAACTGTCTGTTCAGTTCCTCTGCCCATTTTTTAATTGGGTTATTTGTTTTTTGTTTGTTGAGGCATGTGAGCTCTTTATATATTCTGGACGTCAAGCCTTTATCAGATGTGTCATTTTCAAATATATTCTCCCATACTGTAGGGATCCTTTTTGTTCTATTGATGGTGTCTTTTGCTGTACAGAAGCTTTTCAGCTTAATATAGTCCCACTTACTCATTTTTGCTGTTGTTTTCCTTGCCCGGGGAGATATGTTCAAGAAGAGGTCACTCATGTTTATGTCTAAGAGGTTTTTGCCTATGTTTTCTTCCAAGAGTTTAATGGTTTCATGACTTACATTCAGGTCTTTGATCCATTTGGAGTTTACTTTTCTATATGGGGTAGACAATGGTCCAGTTTCATTCTCCTACATGTAGCTGTCCAGTTTTGCCAGCACCACCTGTTGAAGAGACTGTCATTTCGCTATTGTATGTCCATGGCTACTTTATCAAATATTAATTGACCATATATGTCTGGGTTAATGTCTGGATTCTCTAGTCTGTTTCATTGGTCTGTGGCTCTGCTCTTGTGCCAGTACCAAATTGTCTTGATTACTATGGCTTTATAATAGAGCTTGAAGTTGGGGAGTGAGATGCCCCCTACTTTATTCTTCTTTCTCAGGATTGCTTTGGCTATTCGGGGTCTTTGGTGTTTCCATATGAATTTTTGAATTATTTGTTCCAGTTCATTGAAGAATGTTGCTGGTAGTTTCATAGGGATTGCATCAAATCTGTATATTGCTTTGGGCAGGATGGCCATTTTGATGATATTAATTCTTCCTAGCCACGAGCATGGGATGAGTTTCCACCTGTTAGTGTCCCCTTTAATTTCTCTTAAGATTGACTTGTAGTTTTCAGAGTATAAGTCTTTCACTTCTTTGGTTAGGTTTATTCCTAGGTATTTTATTTTTTTTGATGCAAATGTGAATGGAGTTGTTTTCCTGATTTCTCTTTCTGTTGGTTCATTGTTAGTATATAGGAAAGCCAAAGATTTCTGTGTGTTGATTTTGTATCCTGCAACTTTGCTGTATTCCGATATCAGTTCTAGTAGTTTTGGGGTGGAGTCTTTAGGGTTTTTTATGTACAGTATCATGTCATCTGCAAATAGTGACTGTTTAAGTTCTTCTTTACCAATCTGGATTCCTTGTATTACTTTGTTTTGTCTGATTGCCGTGGCTAGGACCTCCAGTACTATGTTAAATAACAGTGGAGAGAGTGGGCATCCCTGTCTAGTTCCCGATCTCAGAGGAAATGCTTTCAGCTTCTCGCTGTTCAATATAATGTTGGCTGTGGGTTTATCATAGATGGCCTTTATTATGTTGAGGTACTTGCCCTCTATTCCCATTTTGCTGAGAGTTTTTATCATGAATGGATGTTGAACTTTGTCAAATGCTTTTTCAGCATCTATGGAGATGATCATGTGGTTTTTGTCTTTCTTTTTGTTGATGTGGTGGATGATGTTGATGGACTTTCGAATGTTGTACCATCCTTGCATCCCTGGGATGAATCCCACTTGGTCATGGTGTATGATCCTTTTGATGTATTTTTGAATTCGGTTTGCTAATATTTTGTTGAGTATTTTTGCATCTACGTTCATCAGGGATATTGGTCTGTAGTTTTCTTTTTTGGTGGGGTCTTTGCCTGGTTTTGGTATTAGGGTGATGTTAGCTTCGTAGAATGAGTATGGGAGTATCCCCTCCTCCTCTATTTTTTGGAAAACTTTAAGGAGAATGGGTATTATGTCTTCCCTGTATGTCTGATAAAATTCCGAGGTAAATCCATCTGGCCCGGTGGTTTTGTTCTTTGGTAGTTTTTTGATTACCGCTTCAATTTCATTGCTGGTAATTGGTCTGTTTAGATTTTCTGTTTCTTCCTGGGTCAATCTTGGAAGGTTGTATTTTTCTAGGAAGTTGTCCATTTCTCCTAGGTTTCCCAGCTTGTTAGCATATAGGTTTTCATAGTATTCTCTAATAATTCTTTGTATTTCTGTGGGGTCCATCGTAATTTTCCCTTTCTCGTTTCTGATACTGTTGATTTGTGTTGACTCTCTTTTCTTCTTAATAAGTCTGGCTAGAGGCTTATCTATTTTGTTTATTTTCTCGAAGATCCAGCTCTTGGTTTCATTGATTTTTGCTATTGTTTTATTCTTCTCAATTTTATTTATTTCTTCCCTGATCTTTATTATGTCCCTCCTTCTGCTGACCTTAGGCCTCATGTGTTCTTCTTTTTCCAATTTCAATAATTGTGACATTAGACCATTTATTTGGGATTGCTCTTCCTTTTTTAAATATGCTTGGATTGCTATATACTTTCCTCTTAAGACTGCTTTTGCTGTGTCCCACAGAAGTTGGGGCTTAGTGTTGTTGTTGTCATTTGTTTCCGTATATTGCTGGATCTCCATTTTGATTTTGTCATTGATCCATTGATTATTTAGGAGCATGTTGTTAAGACTCCATGTGTTTGTGAGCCTCTTTGCTTTCTTGGTACAGTTTATTTCTAGTTTTATGCCTTTGTGGTCTGAAAAGTTGGTTGGTAGGATTTCAATCTTTTGGAATTTTCTGAGGCTCTTTTTGTGGCCTAGTATGTGGTCTATTCTGGAGAATGTTCCATGTGCACTTTAGAAGAATGTATATCCTGTTGATTTTGGATGTAGAGTTCTATAGATGTCTATTAGGTCCATCTGCTCTACTGTGTTGTTCAGTGCTTCCATGTCCTTACTTATTTTCTGCCCAGTGGATCTATCCTTTGGGGTGAGTGGTGTGTTGAAGTCTCCTAGAATGAATGCATTGCAGTCTATATCCCCCTTTAGTTCTGTTAGTATTTGTTTCACCTATGCTGGTGCTCCTGCGTTGGGTGCATATATATTTAGAATGGTTATATCCTCTTGTTTGACTGAGCCCTTTATCATTATGTAGTGTCCTTCTCTATCTCTTGTTACTTCCTTTGTTTTGAAGTCTATTTTGTCTGATATTAGTACTGCAACCCCTGCTTTCTTCTCACTGTTGTTTGCTTGAAATATGTTTTTCCATCCCTTGACTTTTAGTCTGTACATGTCTTTGGGTTTGAGGTGAGTTTCTTGTAAGCAGCATATAGATGGGTCTTGCTTTTTTATCCATTCTGTTACTCTGTGTCTTTTGATTGGTGCATTCAATCCATTAACATTTAGGGTGACTATTGAAAGATATGTACTTATTGCCATTGCAGGCTTTAAATTCGTGGTTACCAAAGGTTCAAGGTTAGCCTCTTTAGTACCTTACTGCCTAACTTAGCTCGCTTATTGAGCTGTTATATACACTGTCTGGAGATTCTTTTCTTCTCTCCCTTCTTGTTCCTCCTCCTCGATTTTTCATATGTTGGGTGTTTTGTGCTGTGCTCTTTCTAGGAGTGCTCCCATCTAGAGCAGTCCCTGTAAGATGTTCTGTAGAAGTGGTTTGTGGAAAGCAAATTCCCTCAGCTTTTGTTTGTCTGGGAATTGTTTAATCCACCGTCATATTTGAATGATATTCGTGCTGGATACAGTATCCTTGGTTCAAGGCCCTTCTGTTTCATTGTATTAAATATATCATGCCATTCTCTTCTGGCCTGTAGGGTTTCTGTTGAGAAATCTGATGTTAGCCTGATGGGTTTCCCTTTATAGGTGACCTTTTTCTCTCTAGCTGCCTTTAACACTCTTTCCTTGTCCTTGATCTTTGCCATTTTAATTATTATGTGTCTTGGTGTTGTCCTTCTTGGATCCTTTCTGTTGGGAGTTCTGTGTATTTCCGTGGTCTTTTCGATTATTTCCTCCCCCAGTTTGGGGAAGTTTTCAGCAATTATTTCTTCTAAGATACTTTCCATCTCTTTTCCTCTCTCTTCTTCTTCTGGGACCCCTATAATACGGATATTGTTCCTTTTGGATTGGTCACACAGTTCTCTTAATATTGTTTCATTCCTGGAGATCCTTTTGTCTCTCTCTATGTCAGCTTCTATGCATTCCTGTTCTCTGATTTCAATTCCATCAATGGCCTCTTGCATTCTATCCATTCTGCTTATAAACCCTTCCAGAGTTTGTTTCATTTCTGCGATCTCCTTTCTGGCATCTGTGATCTCCCTCCGGACTTCATCCCATTTCTCTTGTGTATTTCTCTGCATCTCTGTCAGCATGTTTATGATTCTTATTTTGAATTCTTTGTCAGGAAGACTGGTTAGGTCTGTCTCCTTCTCTGGTGTTGTCTCTGTGATCTTTGTCTGCCTGTAGCTTTGCCTTTTCATGGTGATAGGAATAGTTTGCAGAGCTGGGACGAGTGACGGCTGGAAGGACTTCCTTTCTTCTTGGTTTGTGGCCTTCCTCTCCTGGGAGAACAGCGACCTCTAGTGACTTGTGCTGCGCAGCTGCGCACAGACAGGGTTTGTGCTTCCTGCCCGGCTGCTATGGAGTTAATCTCCACTGTTGCTGTGGGCGTGGCCTGGCTCGGGCAGCTACTCCAAAATGGTGGAGTCGCGTTGGAGCAGGAGCGGCTGGGAGGCTATTTATCTCCATAAGGGGCCTCCCTGCTCCCTGCAGCCCAGGGGTTAGGGTGCCCAGAGATCCCCGGATTCCCTTCCTCTAGATTAAGTGTCCCGCCCTGTCCCTTTAAGACTTCCAAAAAGCACCCGCCAAAACAAAACAACGACCACCAAAAAAAAAAAAAAAAAAAAGAAAAAATTTTTAAATTAAAAAAAAAAAAATTTTTTTTAATTAAAAAAAAAAATGGTGATCGCTCGTTTGTCTTTATTCTCCGGTGCCAGCCTCGGGCCTCTGCTCACCGGTCTTGCTGCCCTGTTTCCCTAGTATTGGGGTCCCTATCCCTTTAAGACTTCCAAAAAGCGCTCACCAAAACAAAGCAGCAAAAAAGCAAAAAAAAAAAAAAAGAAAATGGTCGTGCACTTTTCTTATGTCCTCCGACACCCGGCCTCCAGTGCCCGCTCTCTGTTCTTGTTGCCCTGTTTTCCTAGTATCCAGGGCCCTGCACTCTGGCCCAGATGGCGGGGGCTGGGTGTTCGGCAGTCCTGGGCCCCGTCTCCCTCCCGCTCTGCCTATTCTTCTCCCGCCGGGAGCTGGGGGGATGGGCGCTCGGCTCCCGCCGGGCCGGGGCTTTTATCTTACCCCCTTCGCGAGTTGCTGGGTTCTCTCAGGTGCGGATGTGGTCTGGATATTGTCATGTGTCCTCTGGTCTTTATTCTAGGAAGGCTTGTCTTTGTTATATTTTCATAGATATATGTTGTTTTGGGAGGAGATTTCCGCTGCTCTACTCACGCCGCCATCTTCCGCCCCTCCTCTCAGGCAAGCTTGTTAAAGTATTGAGGTCTAGTAGTGAACAATAAGATTAGTTTTGGGTACCAGAGGTTGCTTTTTTCTTTTCTCATTGTTCTTAATCATCCTAGGTTTTAAAGAGCAAAGCAGATCTTTTTGTCTGAGGCCAAGACTCATCCAAGGGAGCATGACCTGGTTCAGTGTGGGATCTTTACTGCTTGGTAACAGAAGACAAATAAAGCAGAGAAACCTCACAATCCAATGCCCAACAAACTTCGTGAGTCATGTCAGATTCTTATTGCGTATATAATCTTCAGTAGAATAAAAGAGACTGGTTAAACAACAACCGCCACCCTTCTAACCAAAGTCTTTCATAATTCTGAATATTTTAATCACTGCCCTATTAAAGCAAATAGATTCTCTGTAATAACACCAGCATGATTTGGACCAAGAACGCTCAAGAGTAACTCACAGAATTGCATCCGAATGGAGAGAGAACATTTGTGAACTCACAACTTGGCTCATAAAGCAACACTTGCCCATTTCACACAACTGGTTATATTAGATTTAGGGCTAGAACTTAGGCCTCTGACCACCAGTTTGGTGCTGTTCAATCCCCAGTGCTTAGCACATGACCTGTACACCGTTGGCATTAAGGGAATGGTTATTGAATTGATAAATGAATTCATCACAGATATTTGATTTGAAAATGGATTGGCCAAGGTGACACTGGATTTAATTACCATTTAACTGGCTGAATTTGACTGGCCTTCCAATTTGCCCTGCACCAGCCTGCCATTTTCAGCTTAGCCCTTCTACCCAGGACTCTTAGCCTTCAAAAGGAAGCCTAGGCTTGAGTAGTTCCTATTTCTTCTATAGCTTCCGACCTGTGTCTGAGGTAAACCAAAGTTCATTGTATTGGTTCTCCAGTAACAGATCTCAGAAATAATCAGTAACCAAAGAAAACCCTTTGAAGAGTCCTCTTTTGGTAAAGAGGTGGGTCTTCTGAATATAAAAATTTTACAATATTCTTTTTTTCAACATCAATCAAATTGGCACACATGTATGTAGTTGACATTATTCATAATGGCATCTAGAGCCAATTGTTTTTGTCCCTTGATGACCCTTCATAGGTATGTTTTCCATAGAAGAGGTTAATAACACTTTAAATTGTTACTTCAGAACTCGTAAGAGCAGATCTTCATTTTTGTATTTGATGATACACCCCCATTTTTTTTGAGGGATAAGAAGACTGTGGAAGGGAAGTAAATATTTTCTCTTTACAGCAGTGTAGCTCATAATTAATTGATTATCATCTCCTATTAGTGAGATATCTTTGATCCTGCTAATTCAAAATGACAGTATTTTCCTAAGCACAGAATAAAAGCAATATTAAACTGTTTAGTTTTTGTCTGCTTAAGGGCCAAACATTAGTCAAGTGAGTTTATAGGAGCAATTAATCAACAAGTTTAAACAGCTGATTTTTTAATGATTTACTGGTCACACTGATTAAGAAAACCTCTTACTCTGCAGATTGGCTTTCCCAGTAGCAGAGAAGTAATTCATTGAGGTTGAGGGAATGTAAGGGAAGGGGATCACAAAATAGAATGAGCCATATCATCTTCATAGTAACATGAGCACAATGCTTTCACATAATTATTACTACTTCCTAGAATTCCTGTGAGGTGCAATTTTTATTCCTATTTTACAGATAAGGACATTAGAGCTACAAGATGTTAAGAAATTCATCCAATGTAAGTGGTATAACCAAGAATTTAAATTTAAATTTTTGGACTCTTAAGTGCTATTCTTGGTCCAGCATTCTTTTCACTGTATCATTTGGCCTCATAATCTGAGTAATGTCAAAAGAAAATCTGAGCAATGCTAAAATGTGAACAGGTGTGTAGACAAATGCCCAGAATCAGTATAACTGGCCATCACAACTCTGGATATGATTGTTACATTTATACAGTTGACCTTGAACAGCACGGGTTTGAACTACGTGGGTCCACTTAAATGTGCATTTTTTTCCAGTAAATATGTTGGAAATTTGGGGGAGGATTTGCAACAGTTTGAAAACATTTTCTTTTCTGTAGCTTACTTTATTACAAGAATAGAGTATATAATATATGTAACATACAAAATATGTGTTAATTGTTTTTGGTAAGGCTTCCAGTCAACAGTAGGCTGTTATTAAGTTGTTGAGGAATCAAAAGTTGTATGTGGACTTTTGACTGCAGGGGATGGGCACCCCTAACCCTTGCATTGTTCAGTGGTCAACTGTACTTATATTGGAAAGGCCATGTAACTTGCAGAGTTGACAGACTGGTAATATGGCCTTTGAGTTGAGTGATTGGATTATTGTGAAGTAATACTTAGTGAATAGTTATTGATTTGGAGTCTACAAATTTCCTGTGAATACTCTTAACTATGGAATACCTAAGTAGATAATTTTAGAAGCAAGGAATCCTCAGTTTCCTCAAATTATTTCTTTTCCTATTGCTATGCTAGGTGTCTTCATTCTGCTTAGCAGCAGCAAAAAGTATTATCCAAGAGCACAAATTGTTATGATGTCCTGGAGACATCATCTAGTGTGTAAAGGATGCTGCTGGGCCTTGCCTTTTTATAAATTTATACTCTAGACAACACCATAGAAGCAACAGAATGGAAATACCTAAACTGGGGTCAGCAAACTTTTTCTGTAAAGGACCAGATAGTAAATATTTTAGGCTTTGCAAGTCACACGGTCTTTTTTGCAGCTCCTCAACTATGCTGTTGTAGAGCTAAGGTACTTATAGCTAATAGAAAAACAAAGGGATGTGGTTGTGTTCCAATAAAACCAAATCCAAATTTCATATAATTATCATGTTTCATGAAATATTATCCTTTTTAAATTTATTTCAACCATTACAAAAATGTGAAAAACCACTCTTCACTCACAGGTTGTAAAAAAACATGCTGGAGGCTGAATTTGGCCCGTGGGCCATAGTTTGCAGACTCTAGGCCTGATGAGTACAGAATGGCTATAAGGGATGAAGATGGGGAGAAGGACATTAGGACAAAAACCTACCTGACTTTGGGTTTAGAGGCCGACACAAGAGAAAGCTCTTCTTCAGAGCTGTCTGGCACCTCTTCCCCACCACTGTAAGGAGCCAGGCCTGTTGCCTTGAGGAATTGTTCTGAACAGATTCACTCAGAATGACTCACTGGCTTGAACAAAGCTGGGGAAGATTTTCTGCCTTTTATTCAAAGGGAGTAATTGGCCCACCCGCATCTCTTAAATTAAGATTTCCAGAGCTCAGGCCTTTAAGCCTCTTAACATGGTTTACTTCTTACACCTTTTATCAGTGTAGAAGAATAGCTGCTTTTCTCATCTTTTCTTGCAAAACCCCATTCCAGTTGTACAAGGTACTTTATCCACATGATGTTTCCTGGCTATTTCCGGGTTTATAGTCAAACACAAAAAGTTATAGAAAATTTAAATGGCACCCTGTTAAGTGTTGTGGGCAGCATTTGACAAGGCATGGATAATCTGCATTTTCAGAGATGTGATTTGAACTTGTCTGCTCTCCTGTCTTTTTTTTTTTTTTTTACTGAGGAATAAATTATACATAGAAAAATTCATTCTTTTTGGTATATAGGTCTATGAAATTTGACAAATACATGTAACCACCATGACATGTTACATCTCACAGTTATATAAGATGTACCATTGATAAGCAAGATATAGAACATTTCCATTAACCCAAAAAGTTCCCTGATGCCCTTTTGTACTTATTCTGTGCCCTAATCCCAGGCCCTGGTAAACTCTGATCTAGTCTTGCCTCTTCCAGAATGTCATGTATATGGAATAATATAGGATGTAGCCTTTTGGGTCTGACTTCTTTCATCTGGCCTAATGCATTTGAGATTCATCCATGTTGTTGCATGGGTCAGTAGTTTGTTCCATTTTTTGCTAAGAAGATTTCACTGTAGAAGTGTAACAGCTTGTTTATATATTCTCCAATGGAGGATATTTGGGTTGTTTCTGGGTTTTGGTGATTATGAATAAGGCCAGTATAAAATTCATGTAAAGTCTTTGTGTAAACATAAGTTTGTATTGCTCTTGGGTAAATTCCTAGAAGTGGGATTGCTGAGTTGTGCATTAAGTGTATATAACTTTATAAAAAATTGCCAAACTGCCTTCCATCCCCTCCAGCAGAGCATGAGTGCTCTAATTGTTCTGCATCTTTGCCAGCACTTGACACTGTCAGTTTTTTGTTTTTTAGCTTTGGCCATTCAGTAGGAGTACAGTAGTATGTCATTGTGGCTTAATTTGCATATTCAAATGGCTAACAATGTCGAGCATCATTTCATATGCTTATCTACCACCCATGCATCTTCTTTGGTGAAGCGTCTGTTCAAATTTTGGCCCATTTTTAATTGGATTGTCTGTTTTCTTACTATTGAGTTTTGAGTTTTGTTTTTATACTCTGAGGACAAGTCCTTTATCAGATATGTGTTTTAGAAATATTTTCTCCCAATTTCTGGGGCTTGTCTTTTTACTTTCTTAACAGTATCCTCTGCAAAGCAAAAAATTTAATTTTGATGAAGTTCAATGACATCCCAATAGCAAGGGCACACACAGTGAGTGTCCAAATCTTACTTTTAAAATACCATTCTCCAATAACAGGAATCAGGACTCCTTAAGGAAATGATGGATTCCAGGACTGAGGCAGAGAAAATATAGGAAGAGCTTGAAACATCTTGTGGTGTCAGAAAGTAAAAGTGCTAAAAAATCTTGGGGATGTGTTGAAAGGACACAGGACCCAAGCTGAAGGAGCTCTAATGACCAAATCTTGGAAAATATGAGCAACAAAACAGATAATGATAGTAATGGATTATAATCTCTTATAGAATAAGATAAATATCCATGAATCCATACTGATACAAATAAATAATTGAGTAAAATAATAAATGAAGGAGAAGGAAAACTTCTTTTTGGGGGGATAGAATTTCAATGCTAAATACAGAAAGAATGATGGAAATAGAAAATCACCATTTGGTCAAATTGTTTTAGGCAAGAATTATTAATGGATGTTAAAATTAGTGAATGCAAGTTTAAACAAATCTAACGGTATAAAAAGTTAGTGACAAGTTAGTGGCAAAAGTAAAGAAAGAAGAAATGTTTCAAATGACTTTAAAGCATAGTAATTTGACTGTACATACCTAGTGAGATAGGCCCTATGGACAAAAAAGCTAAAAAATTCAATTGTATCTCATGGGCCAGAGCTGGGTCATATCACAACGGAAAGCTGCAAGGGAATATTGAAAAACATTTGACTTGCCACTCTCCGTAGTGTGAGCTGCAAGGGAGAATGGGGCTGGGAATGGCTTTAGAATAGCCAATCAACAGTGCTAGTCATTGGTTTCTATTGGGGCCACCTCCTCTCTGTTTCCACTCAGCTTGGATTAGGGTAGGTAAAATCTTTTCCCTCTAGCAGATTAAAAGGTGGTGGCAGCAATGCTTCTGCCTCAGGTATTCTGCCAACTTAATGAGGTTGAGACTGCTGTCATGATGGAGTTGGGCAGCAAATCTGGAACCATCTCTTCTCTGACCAGTGAAGGAAAAATTCCACATTTGTTATCAATGGCTACTGATCTCCAGGCTAACAGTGGAACAGTGCTTCCATCACTCAGTTTTTATCTCACTTCTTTTTTTTTATTGCAGTATTGCTGATATACAATCTTATATTGGTTTCAAATATATAACACTGTGGTTCAACAGTTCCCATATTATTAAATTCACCCCCACTAGTGTGGTTACTATCTGCCAATATAGGAAGATGTTACAGAATCATTGTCTATATTCTCCATGCTGTACTACTATACCCATGACCAGCTTATATCATGATTGAGGATTTTTGTGCCCCTTTATCCATCACTGATTTTTATGCTGAAGAAAATGGTAGCCATGCTTAGAGACTCATACATTTTGTAACAAGACTTGTGATTTTTATAAGAGTAAAGGAAGCCTAAAGTCTGGAAAGATGCACAATATGTAAATTCATCCATCATTATGCAAATGTATATGCACATAAGAAATCCAGAGATGGCTGACTATATTTTAGAAATATTATAGGCCAATTATTTTGACACCTGCAGGAGGTAGACAAATTGTGAAATATATGTTATAGTATACAGAGTAGCTTATTAACAAGATATCTTTTGCTGGAAGTTATTTTACCAGAGAAACCATCTACCAGCTCATTTCTAGCATAGTTCTCCTTTGACTTCACAGGCACACAGAGTAGCACAAAAACAAGGGAGGAAGCCTGTGTGTTTGGGTAGAGGCTTGTGGTAGTTTCACAAACCTTGTCTCATTTGATTGTTGTAATAGCCAGTGAAATATCTGACTCATAGCTCATTTTACCATTTTATAGATTAGCAAACTTCAGCTCTTGAAGTTTTAATGATTTGCTTAAGGTCAGCTAAAAGGCAGATTTGAATTAGAACTCTTTATCAGATTAGTATCTTTTGCACTGTAACACTTCCACTCTTCTTTCACTTTCTTCACTTTTCAGATTGAGATAGTTTGGGGGTAATCCTGCACCCTCAGATGAGCGACCAGGTGCACACAAGAGCCCCAACATTATTGGTGCTATGTCAACAGAGTGTAATGGTGAAGATAAAAGGTGCGTTTTTAGCTGATGCCTGGGTGGAAAAATATTCAGTAGACAAAAACCAAGCTTCCCAAGGCCTCTGCTATCAACTCCACATTCCACCAGGTGGCTGTGGGTTGTGGGGCCAGTGTTTCTGTATTCAGAAATGCACGTTAATGGCAGCGCTGGGGCATCAGTGTAGTGAAAGCATCAGATCACTGATTTCTTGGGTGACATAGGGCAAACCACTTCACCTGTCTGGGCCTCAGAGTGGATTATTTCTCAGGCTCCTGCATTATTCTACTGTTCCATAATTCCTTGCTTGGACTTGCCATGAAGATGACAAAGTTCTAAACAAGGGGAATGTGAAAAGGTCAGCTGTTTATGCCATAGATTTCTTCGTGGATGTATGGGCTTCACCTGCAGAATTGAAGGACTGACAAAAGAATTCTCAACTCCCATTAGCAATTGTGGAATGCAGAAAGCTGAAGTAATGAAGATAATAACGTTGCTAGGAATTTCAAATAATGCACTATTGCTTTCTGTGTTGGTCTCTCAGAAGCGTCATGGGTGGTTTTATAAGAACAAGGAATGACATGGTGAAATCTGCTACCTGAGGACAAAGCTGAGGATGGGTAGGGGAACAATACTCTGACAGACATGATAGTCTGATGGCAGTGGTTCTCAATTCTGGCCACACGTAAGAATTACTTGGGGGGCTTTTTACGATTATTTGTAGTTGAGGTTTAAAATAAACAAACACACAGAGCAAAAATCTTAAGTGTACAACATGATGAAGTTTTGCATAAGCTTCCACTCGTGTGACCATTACACAAGTTAAGATCTAGATCATTCCCAGCACCACAGAAGACTACCTCCCAATCAGCACCTTCCTCCAAGGGTTACCACTTTTCTGTTACCTATCACCATAGATGAGTTCTGACTGTTTTTGAACTTCATATAAACAGAACTGTATAATAGATACTCTTGTGTCTGGCTTGTTTCACTCAATATCATGAGTGAAATACATCCTTGAGTGAGATACATCCTTGCTGTTGTACGCTCTTTTCCATTGCCTTGCAGCATTCCATGGCAGGCCTCTACTGTTTGCAGACAGTTTTGGTTGTCATGGCAGAGGAGGGACTTGGTACTGGCATCTCCTGGGTGGAGAGCAGGATGCAGCTAAACATCCTACGGTGCACAAGACAACCCCTCAGGGCAAAGAATTATCTGGCCCCAAATGACAATAGTGCCCATGATGAGAAACCCTGCTCTAATGTGATTTTTTTGAAACACAAATCAAGTCAGACCTGTTTCTGTCCATCCAGTAACTCCTCATAGCTCTTGGACAAAGCCTAAATGCTTACCATGTGCCCCCAGGCCCTGTGATCCTTTTGATCCCACTACTCCAGTCTCATCTCATACTGCACTTACCCAACTCACCCTGGGCCAGCCTCCTGGTATTCCTCCCATTCCCCAAGTGCACCGAGTGCTTTACTGCCTTAAAATTCTCACAAAGGCTCCTCTGGCTGCCAGGGAGACTGCCCAGCTCTGCCTGGGTAACCTCTATCCCCGCCCCACTGCTGCCCTACCCTTTTCTGACTGTCCTGAGAATCAGTGGAAGGTAGCCCTCGACATGGATTAATCAGTTGTATTTGCTACTAGGTAGTGACCAGCTCAATAGGACCTCCTCTGTTGGCTCCTCCTTCATTTCTGCCTCAAGCACAATGCTGTACATTCAATGATGCTATAATCTGGAGCGATTATTATAGAGGGTTCTTGTAAGGTTAGGGAGGGTGAAGCAGAGGGCTAGACTACCCAGAGACACCCTGCCTGGAGATGATAAACAGGAAGCCTGATGAATACATCAGTTCTTCAGACTAGTCTCAGAGTACTATGAAAAAAATTAAATTGGTTGCCAGTATTTAAAGATCTAGAAAATTACCATGGACATCAGAATTCCATTTATCTCCTTCACTGGAAGACCTTCCAATGCATCATTGCTTCCTCATGTAGCCATACTCAGCAAGTGCTGATTCTAGACCCCCTTTAAATAGGGCTCCCATGGCCCCCACTGGGTCTGCTTCACACAGGTAGCTTTCCTACCCACCTTAGCTAACCATCCTGTGTCTAAAACCCTATGTTGAGCTGTGTCTGGGGGTCTGTGTCTCTGTGGGGCTGCAAGCCCATGCTGGTAGCCCTTGCTGCCCACACTTAGTGGGAAGTATAAACAGAGCCAGGGTCTTCCACTTCTTGGAGTATTTTGTTCTTCCTCCTAGCTGGGGTTAATTTCCTGGGGCCCATTAGGAAGTCACTCTGTGCTTTTGTTTCTACTTGAAGTTGCTAGGAGACTACTTTGAGAATGGCTGGAAAGCACATTTACTTGGCCACCTCAGCCCAGATGTGCATACCTGCACAGTACAGCTTAACTAATCTTTCCAGAATTATCCAGGTCTCATGAAGACATTTTGTTATGGTAGCAAATTACAGTGTTACAGTGAGTTTGGACTGCACAACAGAATGCCATAGACTCAGTGGCTTAGACAGAAGTATTCACTTCTCACAGTTCTGGTGGCTGCAGTCTGACACTGGCATGCCAGTGTGGCCAGGTTCTTGGTGAGGGCCCTTTTCATGGTTGACAGATGGTTGCCTTTTTGTTGTGCCCTCCCACAGTGCAGAGAGAGAAGGCTCTGGTCTCTTCATATCCTAATAGGGGCATAAATCTCATCATGAAAGCTCCATCCTTATCACCTATCTAAACCTTATTTCCTCCCAGAGGCCCCACCGCCAAATACCATCACATTGGGGATTAGGGCTTCAACATAGAATTTTGAGGGGACACATTCAGTCCATAGCACCTAGCATCAATACTTCTAGCAAATATTAGTGCTCACTAGCTGTGTATCCTTAAATGGTATTTCATGGGTCAAATTCCATTAGCTTCTCCGGGTGCTAGATTCTTGACCACAAAAATCCTACTGCTGAGTTCTGCTTGGTGGCAGTTTCCCTGGTCCCCAGGCAGGTAAAAGATGAACCTATAGATCCCAGATCACCTAGACCTCAGCTTCTGCTCTGGAAGATTAATGTGGCTCAGACACCACACCCCCTCCCCCCACCTCCACCAATTGTACAACTTGAGCAAATATGGGACTCTTTCCCCTGAACTCTCAATTGTAGGCCAGACTTTCACAGAGTCCCCTCCACCTCCATTGCTGAATTCATGTTGGTCATCTTCATTCTGCCCTACCAGAGGTCACTCTGTAACTTAAAAACAACACAAAACCCAGAGATTGGATTAAAGATGGTGGCGTGAGAGGAGAGACAGAGGCTTCCTCCTAAAACTGGATAAAATTAGAAAATATAGTTGGTGCAACTAATCCTGAGAGAGCAACAGGAAAGAGGATGGCACCAGACTGCATACACCTGGAGAAAAGAGCAGACCTCATGGAACAGGGTAACATACCAAAGCTGTGGCCAGGTGGGAACCAAGCCCTTCCCCCCACCCCAGATCACCGGCGGGAGGAAGAGAAATGGAGCAGGGAGGGAGTGGAAGGCCTGGGACTTCTGAATACCTAGCTCCGGAGATCTGCTCTGGGAGCACAAACCTACATTTCATGATGCTTTTAAGATACTCGCGTGATTATGGGGTTGGAAAGCTAATACAGGCAGAATTCCTGGAGAGATTGAGATTCCAGCTGCTTGTGGAAAGCAGGGATCCATATCCAGCTGCTCTGGTACAAAAGCTTATACCTGTGTGCTCGGCCCACTGGCTCAGTCAGTGGAGACAGGCACAGCAGCCGGGAGGCGGGGAACAGCTCTTTCCTCCCCCCAGGTACCAATACTGCTCCCCTCCGACCCATGACATTGCTTCAGGGGCTGAGCAGCTCCAGAGTAGAGCTTCTGGACACTAGAGGGCGCCATATACAAATATGAAATGCCAAAGAAACCTAGTCCAGAGTAAAATTAATATAACTCTGGAGAAAGATTTAAATGATATGGACCTTATGACTCTTCCTGAAAGGGAGTTCAAAATAAAAATCATCAACATGCTAATGTGGGGGTATGGAAAGATATCCAAGAACTCAGGAATGAATTCAGGTCAGAGATCCAATCACTGAAGAACACGATAGAGGGTATTCAAAGCAGATTGGGTACAGTGGAGGAGACGATAAATGAAATAGAAACTAGAGAAAAGGAACACAAAGAAGCTGAGGCACAGAGAGAAAAAAGGATCTCTAAGAATGAAAGAATATTGAGAGAACTGTGTGACCAATCCAAATGGAATAATATCTGCATTATAGGGGTACCAGAAGAAGAAGAGAAAGAGAAAGGGATAGAAAGTGTCCTTGAGGAGGTAGTTGCTGAAAACTTCCCCAGTCTGGGGAAAGAGATAGTCTCTTAAGCAATGGAGAGCCACAGATCTCCCAACAAAAGGGACCCAAGGAAGACAGCACCAAGACATATAGTAATAAAACTGGCAAAGATCAAGGATAAGGACAGACTATTAAAAGCATCCAGAGAGAGAAATAAGATCACATACAAAGGAAAGCCCATCAGGCTAACATCAGACATCTCAACAGAAACCTTACAGGCCAGAAGGGAGTGGCATGATATATTTAATGCCATGAAGCAGAAGGGCCTGGAACCAAGATTACTTTATCTGGCAAGATTATCATTTAAATTTGAAGGGGGGATTAAACAATTTCCAGATAAGCAAAAGCTGAGAGAATTTACCTCCCACAAGCCACCTCTACAGTCTATTTTGGAGGGACTGCTATAGATGGAAGTGTTCCTAAGGTTCAATAGCTGTCACCAAAGGAAATAAAATCACAGTAAAGAAAGTAGAATGGCTAATTACTAAGCAAATGCAAAATTAAATTAACTATCCCCAAAGTCAATCAAGGGATGGACAAAGAACACAGAATATGATACCCAATTTATAAAGAATGGAGGAGGAAGAAAAAGGAGGAGAAAAAGAAAAGAACCTTTAGATTGTGTTTGTAACAGCATATTAAGTGAGTTAAGTTAGACTCTTAGATAGTAAGGAAGGTAACCTTGAACATTTGGTAACCACGAATCTAAAGCCTGCAATGGCAATAAGTACATACCTATTAATAATCACCCTAAATGTAAATGGACTGAATGCACCAATCAAAAGACATAGAGTCACTGAATGGATAAAAAAACAGGACCCATCTATATGCTGCCTGCAAGAGACTCACTTTAAACCCAAAGATATACATAGACTAAATTGAAGGGATGGAAAAAGGTATTTCATGCAACTAACAGAATGAAAAAAAGCAGGAGTTGCAATACTTGTACCAGACAAAATAGACTTCAAAGCAGAGAAAGTCACAAGAGACAAAGAAGGACATTACATAATGATAAAGGGTTCAATCCAACAAGAAGATATAACCATTATAAATATCTATGCTCCCAACACAGGAGCACCCATATATGTGAAACAAATACTAACAGAATTAAAAGGGGAAATAGAATGCAATGCATTCATTCTAGGGGACTTCAACACTCCACTCACTCTGAAGGACAGATCAACTGGACAGAAGATAAGTAAGGAGACAGAGGTATTGAACAACATAATAGAACAGATGGACCTAACAGGCATCTACAGAACTCTACACCCAAAAGCAACAGAATACACATTCTTCTCAAGTACACATGGAACACTTTCAAGAATAGATCATATACTAGGCCACAAAAAGAGCTTCAGTAAATTCAAAAATATTCAAATTGTACCAACCAGTTTCTCAGATCACAAAGCTATGAAACTAGAAATAAATTACACAAAGAAAATGAAAAATCCCACAAACACATGGAGTCTTCACAACATGCTCCTTAATAACCAATGGATCAATGACCAAATAAAAACAGAGATCAAGCAATATATGGAGACAAATGACAACAATAACTCAACACTGCAAAATCTGTGGAAGGCAGCCAAGGCTGTGCTAAGAGGAAAGTATACTGCAGTACAGGCCTACCTCAAGAAAGAAGAACAATTCCATATAAGCAGTCTAAACTCACAATTAATGAAACTAGAAAAAGAACAACAAATGAGGCCAAAGTCAGTAGAAGGAGGGACATAATAAAGACTAGAGCACAAATAAATAAAATTGAGAAGAATAAAACAATAGAAAGAATTAGTGAAAGCAAGAGCTGTTTCTTCGAGAAAATAAACAAAATAGATAATCCCCTAGCCAGATTTATCAAGAAAAGAAGAGAGTCTACTCACATAAACATAATGAGACATGAGAAAGGAAAAATCACTGTGGACACCACAGAAATACAAAGAATTATTAGAGATTACTATGAAAAATTATATGCTAACAAACTGGATGGCCTAGAAGAAATGTACAACTTTCTAGAAAAATACAACCTGCCAAGGCTAACCAACGAAGAAACAGAAAATCTGAACAGACCAATTACTACCAATGAAATTGAACTGGTAATCAAAAAACTACCTAAGAACAAAACACCTGGACCAGATGGCTTCACCCCCGAATTTTGTCAAACATTAAGTGAAGACCTCATACCCATTCTCCTTAAAGTTTTCCAAAAAATAGAAGAGGAGGGAATACTTCCAAACTCATTCTATGAGGCCAGCATCACTCTAATACCAAAACCAGGCAAAGACACCACAAAAAAATAAAATTACAGACCAATATCCCTGATGAACATAGATGCAAAAATACCCAACAAAATATTAGCAAACCGAATTCAAAAATACATCAAAAGTTCTTCCATCATGATATAGTTGAATTTATGCCAGGGATGCAAGGATGGTGCAACATTCGAAAATCCATCAGCATCATCCACATCAACAAAAAGAAGGACAAAAACCACATAATCATCTCCATAGATGCTGAAAAAGCATCTGACAAAATTCAACATCCATTCATGATAAAAACTCTCAACAAAATGGGTATAGAGGGCAAGTACCTCAACATAGTAAAGGCCATATATGACAAACCCACAGCCAACATTATACTTAACAGCGAGAAGCTGAAAGATTTTCCTCTAAGATCAGGAACAAGACAAGGACGCCCACTGTCCCCACTTCTATTCAACATAGTACTGGAGGTCCTAGCCACAGCAATCAGACAACACAAAGAAATAAAGGCATCCATATTGGCAAGGAAGAAGTTAAACTGTCCCTGTTTGCTGATGACATATTGTACTTAAAAACCCTAAAGAATCCACTCCAAAACTACTAGATCTAATATCTAAATTCAGCAAACTTGCAGGATACAAAATTAATACATAGAAAACTGTGGCATTCCTATACACTAACAATGAACTAGCAGAGAGAGAAATCAGGAAAACAATTCCATTCACAATTGCATCAAAAAGAATAAAATACCTAGGAATAAACCTAACCAAGGAAGTGAAAGACGTATACTCTGAAAACTACAAGACACTCATGAGAGAAATTAAAGAAGATACCAATAAATGGAAGCACATCCCATGCTCATGGATAGGAAGAATTAATATTGTCAAAATGGCCATCCTGCCTAAAGCAATCTATAGATTCAATGCAATTCCTATCAAAATACCAACAACATTCTTCAAAAAACTAGAGAAAATCGTCCTAAAATTCATATGGAACCACAAAAGACCTCGAATAGCCAAAGCAATCCTGAGAAGGAAGAATAAAGCTGGGGGAATTACGCTCCCCAACTTCAAGCTCTAATACAAAGCCACAGTAATCAAGACAATTTGGTACTGGCACAAGAACAGAACCATAGACCAATGGAACAGACTAGAGAGCCCTGATATAAACCCAACCATATACAGTCAATTAATATATGATAAAGAAGCCATGGACATGCAATGGGGAAATGACAGCCTCTTTAACAGCTGGTGTTGGCAAAACTGGACAGCTACATGCAAGAGAATGAAACTGGATTATTGTTTAACCCCATACACAAAAGTAAACTCGAAATGGATCAAAGACCTGAATGTAAGTCACAAAACAATAAAACTCTTAGAAGACAACATAGGCAAACATCTCCTGAATATAAGCATGAGCAATTTCTTCCTGAACCCATCTCCTTGAGAAAGGGAAACAAAAGCAAAAATGAACTCATGGGACTACATCAAACTGAAAAGTTTTTGTACAGCAAAGGACATCATCAACAAAACCAAAAGGCATCCTACAGTATGGGAGAATATATCAGTAAATGACATATCTGACAAGGGGTTAACATCCAAAATATATAAAGAACTTATACACCTCAACACCCCAAAAGCAAATAACCTGATTAACAAATGGGCAGAGGATATGTAGAGACAGTTCTCCAAAGAAGAAATTCAGATGGACAACAGAAACATGAAAAGATGCTCCACATCACTAATCATCAGAGAAATGCAAATTAAAACCACAATGAGATATCACCTCACACCAGTAAGGATGGCCAGCATCGAAAAGACTAAGAACAACAAATGTTGGCGAGGTTGCGGAGAAAGGGGAACCCTCCAACACTTCTGGTGGGAATGTAAGCTAGTTCAACCATTGTGGAAAGCAATATGGAGGTTCCTGAAAAAACTAAAAATAGAAATACAATTTGACCCCAGAATCCCACTTCTTGGAATATACCCAAAGAATACAACTTCTCAGATTCAAAAAGACATATGCACCCCTATGTTCATTGCAGCAAATTTTACAATAGCCAAGATATGGAAGCAAACCTAAGTTTCCATCTGTTGATGAATGGATAAAGAAGAGTTTGTACATATACACAATGGAATACTATTCAGCCACAAGAAAGAAACAAACCCTACCATTTGCAACAACATGGATGGAGCTGGAGGACATTATGCTCAGTGAAATAAGCCAGGCAGAGAAAGACAAATGCCAAATGATTTCCCTCATTTGTGGAGTATAACAATGAAGCAAAACTGGAGGAACAAAATGGAAGCAAACTCAGAGACTCCAGGAATGAGCTAGTGGTTACCAAAGGGGAGGGATGTGGGAGGGCAGGTGGGAAGGGAGGGAGAAGGGGGCTGAGGGGTATTATGTTTAGTACACATGGTGTGGGGTATCATGGGGAGA
This sequence comes from Manis pentadactyla, assembly GCF_030020395.1. Lineage (NCBI taxonomy): Eukaryota > Metazoa > Chordata > Mammalia > Pholidota > Manidae > Manis > Manis pentadactyla. The sequence continues at coordinate 11,094,892 of NC_080038.1, forward strand.
GCAGTGTATCACAGAAGGGACATAGTGGATCTCTGGCAACTTCCTGCACTAATGGACAGTGACTGCATTGGGGTATGCGTGGGGAATTGATCATATGGGTAAATGTAGTAACTATATTGTTTTATCATGTGAAACCTTCATAAGAGTGCGTATCAGTCATACCTTAATTTAAAAAAACACACAAAACCCATATAGGCTGGTTGGCATGGATATTTAATCCAGCCTTGGGGCTCTCTTAGAAGAGGACTTTAAACTGCCTCCTGAACAACTTTCCATTATTTTAGCAGCTATTAGCTGACCTTTCCTCTCTCTCTCTCTCTCCCTTCATGTTTGGCCTCCTTCCAAACTCTCCAACAAGTCGCAGGATTTCTGGGTCTTCTCACCATTTGCAGCTTCCCTAGGAACTCTTGTGAGTAATGTTTTCTTCCTCTCATCCCTTGAACTGAAAGAGAAACAGTATGGAAAGAGACATCACCTTTCAGCTCAGGTACCAAGACTTTCTAGAAATCACTGACTAACACCAAACTACTGATTTCTTCAGTTCTAAAGTATACATTTTCCCCGACATGTTTAACATCTGTGAAACTGAGATATGTATTATGCTTGATAGTGGGTTATGATTTTATCCGCGTGTTTTTTTCTTGGTGGTATATTCTTGGAGTTAATGACATCTTAGTTTTGCCAAACTATAGTATCATGAACATCTTGCTTAGAAAATGTTTTCTAGAGACAGAGAGAAAAGGGTTGATGCCTAAAGGCTGGGTAGCAACGAACTATGGGGAAGGGCTGCAGAGCCAGGGAGAAGCAATAGTATTTCCAAGGCACTTGGGGTGGAAAGAGAGTGGTGTATTCAAAAAACCAAAAGTAGAGGGGCAGGAGTGTAGAGAGCAAAGAGTATAATGAACCACTTTAAATAGATGTAAATTACACAGAAATGTTTATGGGAAATGTTTGGTGCTTATAAGCATTCTATAATCAGTAGTTTGATTTGTTTTCTGGACAAATAAATGAGGAAACATGGTATATAAAATCAATTGCTAAGATTGACACATCATGCCTTTGTTCCAGAGTTCTTAACTTGCATTCCTTTTCTCCCATACACTTTGATCTGTCCCCTTGTGTAGAGTAAACCCTCCAATGTCTGCAGGTGGGGTTGGTTTAAAGGGAAACTTAGGAGCTTTGGCTGCAGTTGAAAGGCTAAGTTAGATCAGGAAGAAGGGACAGTGAGGGATGGCTCTATACACAGTCTCTTATTCTCAGGCTTCAACTTATTGGAGCGCTAAAATGGGTACTGGAGAGAGTTTAAAACAAGAAATACCTCGTGCTAAGGTCAAGTGTTTGAAGGAATATAGACGATTGTGAAAGTCTATTCGGGGAATCTGAATTGTTAGCATGGCTGACTGGGCTGTGGTAAAATAAGGTCGAGGTCTTAGATGTCATTCTTAGGAAGCCTAATGAGCTTTGCTCTGATACCTGAATTCTGTGTTTCTATAAAGCCTGGCTAGACTTGGTCATCTAGCTAGTTATTTCATCCCACTTACTGAGATTCTGGGGAGTGGATGAGCAATGTGTGAATTAGAACAATCCGTCTCCCCTAGCTGCATGATTTAAAACATGTAGATACCAGGATAGAAGGATTATTTGACCAGTTCCTCGGAGGGGAGCCAAAGCAGACCAAATAGTAGTCCTGGAAAATGGTTGAATTGGTTTTCTGAAAGAATGGCTCTTTTTGATGGGCTTTTGAAGCTTGTCATTATGGGAAGGGGAACAGGCTGTTGGTGTAGGGCCAAGTGTGGGCATGGTAGGAACTTGTCTCTCCACCCTAAGTGCAAATTCAACTGTATGTTATTCTAGCAGGCAGCAAAAGGCTTCTAAGCACTCATTCCGAAGAAATTTGTACTTTTGAGTACATCAATGCTGAGACTCAAGGTAGTAGGAGTGAAGATGGGGAAAAGGAAGGGACAGGAAATTCCATTTCTTGTGCAGCATGCTAACTCGAGGATGCTTCTCAGGGCCAGCTTATCAGCAACTAGTCTAAATTGACCATGATTTTATCCTGGCCTCTCCTTGCAAAGATTTCCTTTTCAGAACATTCAGCCAACAGCTTCCAAACTGTCATTTACAATTTACAGAAGGACAGAAAGCAGAAGAGTTGTCAGCAAGAAGCATAATTATGTGCCAGGAAATGACATGGCAGATAGTCTAGCCTGGCAAGTTCTAGACAGCTCTTTTCTATCTTCTAGCTTCAGGCAGGAGCAGAACTATAATATTTGTTGACCTTTTGTGACTTCTTTTACACTTAGAGTGCAGATTAACAAGGAGTATTTGGTTTGGAGATCAGGCAGAAATTTACTTTTTAAAAGGCAAAGGAATGGGGGGAGGAGCCAAGATGGCAGCGTGAGTAGGACAACAGAAATCTCCTCCCAAAAACATATATATTTTTGAAAATAAAATAAATACAACTATTCCTAAAAGAGAGACCAGAAGATACAGGACAACAGCCAGGTTACATCTACATCTGTGAGAACCCAGTGCCTCGCAAAGGGGCAACCGTGGAGCTATCTCTACAGCAAACCCGGCAAGAAACAGAGACCCAGTCTGCATGCAACACAAGCCACTAAGGGTCGCCGGTCTCCCAGGAGAGGAATGCGAGGAGCCAGCAGGAAGGGATTTTGTTCTCCCAGCTGATACATGCACCATCTGCCCATCGCCATGAAAAGGCAGAAGAATTGGATTCAGACCAGAATCAGACATCCTCCCCTGAGAGGGAACCTGGGGAGATAGACCTAACCAATCTTCCTGAAAAAGAATTCAAAATAAAGGTCATAACCATGCTGATGGGCTTGCAGAGAAATAGGCAAGAGCTAAGGAGGGAGAATACAGAAATAAAACAATCTCTGGAAGGACTTAAAAGCAGAAAGGATGAGACGCAAGAGGCCATTGATGGAATAGAAATCAGATAACAGGAATGCAGAGAAGCTGATGCAGAGAGAGAAAAAAGGATCTCAAGGAATGAAAGAATATTAAGAGAACTGTGTTACCAATGGAAATGGAACAATATCCTCATTATAGGAGTGCCAGAAGATGAAGAGAGAGAAAAAGGGATAGAAAGTGTCTTTGAAGAAATAATTGCTGAAAACTTCCCCAAACTGGGGGAGGAAATAGCCTCTCAGACCACAGAAGCACACAGAACTACCAACACAAGGGACCCAAGGAGGACAAGACCAAGACATATAATAATTGAAATGGCAAAGATCAAAGACAAGGACAGAGTATTAGAGGCAGCCATAGAGAGAAAAAAGGCCACCTACAAAGGAAAACCCATCAGGTTATCATCAGACTTCTCTACAGAAACCTTACAGGCCGGAAGAGAATGGCATGATAAATTTAATGCAATGAAACAGAAGGGCCTTGAACCAAGGATACTGTATCCAGCATGATTATCATTTAAATACTAAGGAGGGATTAAACAATTCCCAGACAAGCAAAAGTTGAGGGTATTTGCCTCCCACAAACCACCTCTACAGGGTATTTCTGAGGGACTGCTCTAGATGGAAGCACTCCTAAGGCTAAACAGATGTCACCAGAGGAAAAAAAATCACAGCAAAGAAAGCGGAACAATCAAATACTAACTACAGGCAAAAAATAAAATCAGCTACCCACAAAAGCAGTCAAAGGAAACACAAAAGAGCACACACACAAAAAAACACCTAACATATAAAGAATGGAGGAGGAGGAATAAGAACGGAGAGAAATAAAGAATCCTCAGACTCTGTTTATAATAGCACAATAAGCGAGTTAAGTTAGACAATAAGGTAGTAAAGAAGCTAACCTTGAACCTTTGGAAATCACGAACCTAAAGCCTGAAATGGCAATAAGTACATATCTTTCAATAGTCACCCTAAATGTAAATGGACTGAATGCACCAATCAAAAGACACAGAGTAATAGAATAGATAAAAAAGCAAGACCCATCTATATTCTGCTTACAAGAGACTCCCCTCAAACCCAAAGACATGTACAGACCAAAAGTCAAGGGATGGAAAAGATATTTCATGCAAACAACAATGAGAAAAAAGCAGGTGTTGCAGAACTAGTATCAGACAAAATAGACTTCAAAACAAAGAAAGTCACAACAGATAAAGAAGGACATTACATAATGATAAAGGGCTCAGTCCAACAAGAGGATATAACCATTATAAATATATATGCACCCAATGCAGGGGCACCAACATATGTGAAACAAGTACTAACAGAATTAAAGGAGCAAATAGAATGCAATGCATTCATTTTAGGAGACTTCAACACACCACTCACTCCAAAGGACATATCCACCAGACAGAAAATAAGTAAGGATACAAAGGCACTGAACAACACCCTAGAACAGATGGACCTAATAGACATTTACAGAACTCTACACCCAAAAGCAACAGGATACACATTCTTCTCAAGGCCACATGGAACATTCTCCAGAATAGACTATATACTAGGCCACAAAAATAGCCTCAGTAAATTCAAAAAGTTTGAAATTCTACCAACCAACTTCTCAGGCCACAAAGGTATAAAACTAGAAATAAATTGTACAAAGAAAGCAAAAAGGCTCACAAACACATGGAGGCTTAACATCATGCTCCTAAATAATCAATGGATCAACGACCAAATCAAAATAGAGATCAACCAATATATGGAAAGAAATGACAACAACAACACAAAGCCCCAACTTCTGTGGGACGCAGCAAAAGCAGTCTTGAGAGGAAATTATATAGCCATCCAGGCATATGTAAAGAAGGAAGAACAATCCCAAATGAATAGTCTAATGTCACAATTATTGAAATTGGAAAAAGAAAAATGAGGCCTAAAGTCAGCAGAAGGTGGGACATAATAAAGATCAGAGAAGAAATAAATAGAATTGAGAAGAATAAAACAATAGAAAAAATCAATGAAACCAAGAGCTTGTTCTTTGAGAAAACAAACAAAATATATAAGCCTCTCACCAGACTTACTAAGAGAAAAAGAGAATCAACATACATCAACAGAATCAGAAACAAGAAAGGAAAAATCATGATGGACCCCATAGAAATACAAAGAACTATTAGAGAATACTATGAAAACCTATATGCTAACAAGCTGGAAAACCTACAAGAAATGGACAACTTCCTAGAAAAATATAACTTTCCAAGACTGAGCAAGGAAGAAACACAAAATCTAAACAGACCAATTATGAGCAAAGAAATTGAATCAGTAGTCAAAAAACTACCCAAGAGCAAAACTCCCAGGCCAGATGGATTTACTGTGGAGTTTTATCAGACATACAGAGAAGACATAATACCCACTCTCCTTAAAGTTTTCCAAAAAATAGAAGAAGAGGGAATACTTCCAGACTCATTCTATGAAGCCAGCATCACCCTAATACCAAAACCAGGCAAAGACCCCACCAAAAAAGAAAGTTACAGACCAATATCCCTGATGAACGTAGATGCAAAAATACTCAACAAAATATTAGCAAACCTAACTCAAAAATACTTCAAGAGGATCATGCACCATTATCAAGTGGAATTGATCTCAGGGATGCAAGGATGGTACAACATTCGAAAACCCATCAACATCATCCACCACATCAACAAAAAGAAGGACAAAAATCATATGATCATCTCCATAGATGCTGAAAAAGCATTCAACAAAATTCAACATCCATTCATGATAAAATCTCTCAGCAAAATGGGTATAGAGGGCAAGTACCTCAACATAATAAAGGCCATATATGAGAAACCCACAGCCAACATCATACTGAACAGCGAGGAGCTGAAAGCATTTCCTTTAAGATCGGGAACAAGACAGGGATGCCCACTCTCCCCACTGTTATTCAACATAGGACTGGAGGTCCTAGCCATGGCAATTAGGCGAAACAAAGAAATACAAGGAATCCAGATGGGTAAAGAAGAAGTCAAAATGTCACTATTTGCAGATGACATGATATTGTACATAAAAAACCCTAAAGACTCCACTCCAAAACTACTAGAACTGATATTGGAATACAACAAAGTTGCAGGATACAAAATTAATACACAGAAATCTGAGGCTTTCCTATACACTCACAATGAAATAATAGAAAGAGAAACCATGAAAAAAGTTCCATTCACAATTGCATCAAAAAGAATAAATTACTTAGGAATAAACCTAACCAAGGAAGTGAAAGACCTATACCCCAAAAACTACAAGACATTCTTAAGAGAAATTAAAGAGGACACTAACAAATGGAAATTCATCCCATGCTCTTCGCTAGGAAGAATTAATATTGTCAAAATGGCCATCCTGCCCAAAGCAACCTACAGATTTAATGCAATCCCTATCAAATTACCAACAGCATTCTTCAACGAACTGGAACAAATAGTTCAAAAATTCATATGGAACCACCAAAGACCCCGAATAGCCAAAGCGATCCTGAGAAGGAAGAATAAAGTGGGAGGGATCTCGCTCCCCAAGTTCAAGCTCTACAACAAAGCCATAGTAATCAAGACAATTTGGTACTGGCACAAGAACAGAGCCACAGACCAGTGGAAGAGAGTAGAGTCTCAAAACAATAACCCAAACATATATGATCAATTAGTATATGATAAAGGAGCCATGGACATACAAGGAGTTTTATCAGACATACAGAGAAGATATAATACCCATTCTCCTTAAAGTATTCTGAAAAATAGAAGAACAGGGAATACTGGGGAAATGACAGCCTCTTCAACAGATGTTGTTGGCAAAACTGGACAGCTACATGCAAGAGAATGAAACTGGATCGTTGTCTAACCCCATACACAAAAGTAAATTCAAAATTGATCAAAGACCTGAATGTAAGCCATGAAACCATAAAATCTTACAAAAAAACATAGGCAAAAATCTCTTGGACATAAACATGTGGAACTTCTTCATGAACATATCTCCCCGGGCAAGAGAAACAAAAGCAGAAATGAACAAGTGGAACTATATCAAGCTGAAATGCTTCTGTACAGCAAAGGACACCATCAATAGAACAAAAAGGCATCCTACAGTATGGGAGAATATATTCATAAATGACAGATCCGATAAAGGGCTGACATCCAAAATATATAAAGAGCTTACGCACCTCAACAAACAAAAAGTGAACAATCCCATTAAAAAATGGGCAGAGGAGCTGAACAGACAGTTCTCCAAAGAAGAAATTCAGATGGGCAACAGACACATGAAAAGATGCTCCACATCGCTAGTCATCAGGGAAATGCAAATTAAAACCACAATGAGATATCACCTCACACCAGTAAGGATGGCCAGCATCGAAAAGACTAAGAACAACATATGTTGGTGAGGTTGTGGAGAAAGGGGAACCCTCCTACACTCCTGGTGGGAATGTAAATTAGTTCAACCATTGTGGAAAGCAGTATGGAGGTTCCTCAAAAAGCTCAAAATAGAAATACCATTTGACCCAGGAATCCCACTTCTAGGAACTTACCCTAAGAATTAAGTAGCCCAATTTGAAAAAGATAGATGCACCCCTATGTTTATCGCAGCACTATTTACAATAGCCAAGAAATGGAAGCAACCCAAGTGTCTATCAGTAGATGAATGGATAAAGAAGAGGTGGTACATATACACAATGGAATATTATTCAGCCATAAGAAGAAAACAAATCCTACCATTTGCAACAACATGGATGGAGCTAGAGGGTATTATGCTCAGTGAAATAAGCCAGGCAGAGAAAGACAAATACCAAATGATTTCACTCATCTGTGGAGTATAAGAACAAAGGAAAAACTGAAGTAACAAAACAGCAGCAGAATCACAGAAAACAAGAAAGGACTAACAGTTACCAAAGGGAAAGGGAATGGGGAGGATAGATGGGAAAGGAGGGAGAAGGAGGGGGGAAGAAGAAAGGGGGCATTATGATTACATGTATAATGTGGGGGGTGGCACGGGCAGGGCTGTGCAACACAGAGAAGACGAGTAGTGATCTTACAGCATCTTACTACGCTGCTGGACAGTGACTAATGGGGGGGACTTGGTGAAAGGGGGAGGCCAGTAAACATAATGTCCCTCATGTAATTGTAGATTAATGATACCAAAAAAAAAAAAGGCAAAGTAATGGGGAAATAGGAGCTTGGAATGTAGGACGTGACGTAACATGATGCAGCGCTGTGCTGTGGTGTGCTGTGGTGTCCTATGCCATGCTATACTATGTGGTGTGTTGTTATGTGTAGAAATACTATTCAATAATCCAGTGGTTCTTTAACTGTGGTCCCTGATGCAGCAGGAGGTGCATCACCAGGGCACTTGTGAGAAATGCAATTTCCTGTGAGCAGTCCAAGGCCTACTGCATCAGAAAATCTGGGGCTGGAGCCCAGCAATCTGAATTTTAGTAAGTCTTCTTATTCTTCTGATTCTGATCTGTGTATTAGTTTGAGAACCACTGATATGTAATAGATGGGAAGTAAATCCTGCCTTGTACTTTTTATCAGTTACAAATACAATTAACTACACCTCCACCCCCTGCCAAAACCTGGAAAACCTACTGAACAGCAGCTATATAAGTAAGAAAAAATTTTATTATTCTCCCAAAATAAGAAATACCAAGGAAGGCAGTCCAGGTTGTTACCCAGGGCTCAAGGATGATGTCCAGGGATCCCGGCTCTTTCTAGCTTCCTATTCTGCCACTCCTGGCAAGTGGCTTTTGTCACTGGCATTGCAAGATGACTGCTGTGCCTCCAGGCATTACTTTTACATGCCAGCAAGCAGGAAGCGGGAAGGACAAAGTGTCTCTCCTGTTTTATATATTCAGGTAACGTAACTCTGCTCAGGGTTTTCTGCTTTTATCTCATGGCCAGACCATGACAAATGACCAACTCTAACAACATTGGAAGTTAAATCAATTTTAGCTTTGTCGTCTTTATGATAGAGAAAGTCAAGGGAAAAGGAACAGAGGTGAGAATAGTTTGGGAGAGGCCAATCTGTACTACCTCCTTCAACTTGCAACTTGTACCTAACTTTGATGCTTTTTTTTTTCCCCTTGAAATTCTCGGGGTAGGTCATTATAGAAAAATCATCTTAATGTTTAATTGGGAAATAGGATCAACAAATTGCCTTTCCATTTACCCTTAAATTCTGAAATCTAATTCATAATTCTGATTTTATGTCCAGGCTGTTGTTTTACATTAAGTTAAGGCTTTGGCTGAGTTTGCTTTCTTGAGATTTAATGGAAGATTTGTAAAATAAGGCAAAAATAAGAAATTATGTGAAATACTGCACAACTACACATATTTGGGCTTATTATAATAGAGAGCCTGAAAATTTGAATATTTTAGAGTATGCATCTATTATTTCCTTAAAATGTAAATAATAATTAGATTTGGCTCCAGGGTTTTCACATACAATGTCCTTTTATTTTAATGCATATGCATAGGTAACAATGATAATTCACTTACTTGTAGTAAGTATTATTTCCAGATTAGCACGGTTAAAACTATTTATAAGTCTCTGCAATCCTATTTATTTCTCAACAAAGACTTTCCTCCTGTATTTTAAATGGTATATTTGCCCGGACTCTGTTAAAAATATTACCATTCTTGATTGAATGCAGTATGAGCATATGAGCTACTGTTGGACTCATTGGGTTTGCCATGGTAATCATCTCATTGGCAGGAAGAGATTGTGGACCAGAGAAGATCAATGATATGACCAGAGCACAAAAAGTTATGTCAGAACTAGGGTCGAGGTAGACATGGCTGGGTGAATACTAAGTCCCTCGTTCTTTTCACATTCTCTTTCTCTAGCTTCCAAAATTCTCGTTTTTTGTCTTCAACAAATGTCTGTAATTAAAACAACCTCTTAGCACTGCCTTTCTTAATCCCCATCATCTAGGTCAGAGGTTGCCAAATGATAGCCAATGGGCCAAATCTTTTGGAAGGGTTCATGAGCTAAGGATGGTTTTTACATTTTTACATGTTTGCAAAAAGTTTTCATGACATGTAAAAATTATATGAAATTCAAATTTCAATGCTCATAAATAAAGTTTTATTAGAGTATAACCATGCCCTTTTGTTTAATCTGTCTATGGCTGCTTTCCTACTGCAACAGAAGAGGTGAGTAGTTGCAATAGAGACTGCATGGCCAGCAAGGCTAAAATATATGCTATCTGGCCCTTCCTAAAAATGTTTGCTGATCCCTGCTCTTGGTCAATCCTGATCAAGGGGAGTTTGGGACATAAAAAGGGAATCCCTCTTGTCTGAGATGATAATGTAGGCACCTCTGATCAGTCTTTCCTGATTTCTGACATTTTTCGTAGTAAATTCTCTTTCTGAAATTTTGAGGTCTTGTCTGGACCTAAAAAGTGATAGTTTGTACCTATCAATATAGGTACTTAGAGGTACCTATTTGATATCTATATTTCTATCAAATAAAGTAGATACTAGGAATGTATGGCTTTTGAGCACTTGAAATGTGGCTACTGCAAATTGAAATGTGCCATACGTGTAAATTATACACCAGATTTTGAAGAATTAGAAAGGAATGTAAAATCTCTCAATATTTTTTATGTTGATTACATGTTGAAAGGATACAATTTAGGATATATTGCATTGATTCAAATATCTTGTTAAAATGAATTTCACCTGCTTCTTACTTTTTAATGTGGCTACTGGAAAAATTAAAATTACACCTCTGGTTCATGTTATATTCCTTTTGAACAGCACTTGTTTGAATCCTTTCACTTCTTTTTTTTCCTTCCAGGATATACAACTTTCTTTCTTTTGGGGGTCAAACTTGCATTTTATTTTTTCTAGCTTTATTGCTATAAAGCTGACAAAAAAAACCTTGTGTTACTTTAAGGTGTACAGTGTGATATTTGATATATGTATCTGTTGTGAAATGAGGTTAGTTGACACCTCCATCACCTCACAGTTACCATTTTTGTGTGTGTGTGAGAACATTTAAGATCTGTGCTCAGCTACTTTCAAGTATATAATAAAGTATTGTTAACTATAGCCGCCATGCTGTATATTGGATCTCCAGAATTTATTTATCTTATAGCTGAACCAGCTTTCCATCAGCAAACCTCTGTCTAGTCATTAGAAAAACTGTAACACGTGCTTAATCAGAGTTCACCACCTTTTTGTTTCCCCATTAGCCACTTCTGCCACTTTGGTAAAACATTGTCTTCTTAACCAGGCAGGTAGACAGAATAGTTTAATGGGGGACAGGTATCTCCAAATTTGTTGAGTCACCAGTAAAATTATTTACTGCTGTAATTTGAAAAATGTTATTTTCTAAAGAGCAAGCAACATTAAAAAAAATAATCAGTTTCCAAATACAGCAGTTAAAAAAGAAAAAGATCAAGCCATTTTATCAACATGAGTTTTTGGTACTTCGATATTTTGCAAACTTTATAAATTACATCATGAGATATAGAAACAAATGTCGGTTAGAGGTTTATTTTTACAAACTTCAACACAGCAAATTAATGATAAAAGATTCATAGCAAAAATTTAGAATTGAATAAAACTAACTGCAAATGCAATGCATGCTTTAAATATCCTTAATTTTGATCATTTAAAGGGTGTCAGATGATCAGCTATGGAAGTACATTTTTCTGACAATATTCCTTTCTCTCAAAAAAAAAAAAGCAGTTCCTGTGTGGTGATCTCCAATAAGTTCTTCACAATGGTATAAAGGGCATATCAAAGTGTGGGCAAAGGGTTTGTTTGTGTTTATACAGAGGATCAAAGCCTAATTTGGCTACCCAGGAAATGAATTAAGATACAATATGAAGAAGAACTTCCAACATCAACATCCTCTGGAAGAGTCATTCCAGAAGATGATCATCAAAAAACTTCAACAAAGATCCTGGCGCTGTTGCAGTTGTAGCTGCATTCATCCCACCGGTTCCTGGACTTGCCATTGGAATGAAGAAGGAGATATCTAAGCTGGCCTGTGCATACAGTAAAACAACAAATTTGACTGCATCTACACTGTTGGAACTCAACCAAGAATTAGGAGAAGTGCAAGTTCTAGCGCTCCAAAATCTTACAACTACAGACTATCTACTGTTAAAAGAACATATGGGATGTGAACAGTTCCCAGGAATGTGTTGTTTTAATTTGTCTGATTTTTCTCAAAATATTCAAATTCAGTTAGACAATATCCATCATATCATTGATAAGTTTTCACAAATGCCTAGGGTGCCTAACTGGTTTTCTTGGTTTCACTGGATATGGCTGGTAATTGTAGGTCTGCTTTGGTTAGGTAGCTGTATTCCTATTATGTTAATGTGTGCACGCAATTTAATTAGTAGTTTAAAACCTATACATGCTTGTTACACTACAAGAAGATATGTCAAAGAAATAATCAATCTTCCCATGTTTTCTTCCATCTGCTACTTCTATAGCTTTTCTTCTTCCTTCCTAATTACAACCCTTAAGCAGAATTCGTGCCTCATATCGAATTTACTGAGTATCATAATTCTTCCAAGTGGTAAAGATACCCCAAGACAAATGCTGGGCATAGAAGCCACAGGGCATAAATCTGCAAAGAAGTAAAAAGCTAACCTTTTCAGACAATATTGCTTCTCTCTCACTTACCAACTTTACATTTCGCTGTATGGCCCTGGAAGATGACTGGTTAGCCAGAGACAGGTAAGATTCCTCAAGGGAGGAACAACCTAAGACAGGCACAGTCGCAGGGGGGCCATCAGGAGAGAAATTGGGGATCAACAGAGGGGAGGCTTAGAACCTCACCCCCCCTGTTTTGAGAGAAATCTTCTGTATCCGTGGATGTTTTGTTGCCCTTGTCTAGCTTGGATTAATACTTAGTCTATAGGCACACACCTGATCATCTACATTTGCCCTCTTATAGCACTGAACTATGTTTTCTACCTTTATCTTGCATCTACCTACCACTTCAGCATTTTATTTAAATAATAATAATAATAATAATAATAATAATAATAATAAGGGAGAAATGTGGGATTCACATATAAATCAAGTATAAAAGTCAAACAAATAATCATATTTGACCTGATTGTTTATAGTTCATGATGCATGATCAAAACTGAAAGTTTCTGTGATATGACTGCCCTTGCACTGTTCACCATGTAAGAACTTATTCACTATGTAAGAACTGTTCACCATGTAAGAACTTGTTTGTTATGCTTTAGAAGATTGGAGACTGTTGAGAATTAGGCTTGGGGTTGCTTAATGATTGTGCATTGAGTCCCCTATACAGAATTTTATTGTTGTTAACAACCATCTGATCAATAAATATGAGAGATGTCCTCTCAAAAAAAAAAAGTAAGGATAGCTCTAAACTGGTATTTACTATTTTCTAGTAAATAACTGCAAGATTAGCTCTGAGGTTTTCAGAAAATCTAGCTTTCTCTCTAATTAAAATTTTAGATAATAAACTTGTACCAATGATAAAAAAAAAAATTTAGAATTGAGTGCAAGTACCGAGAGGTTGTCATTTTACCTTGCTATTATACTTTCAGATCACATTTGCAGTAACGTGCTAATTCTTACTTGATTTTTTTAAAAATAGACTTTATTTTTTAGAGGAGTTTTAGCTTCACAGAAAAACTGAGTGGAAGGCAGAGATTTCCTATACATCCCCTGCTGTGCTCACTTATTCATTCCTCATATTTGATTTTTAAATCTGCACAACTCCTCTCAACATTTTTCAATCCACTCAGCCACCTTTTAAAACAAACTTAGTTTTTCCTTTTTATTGGTTATTCCTGTGTGTAATTTAAAGCATCAGGTACTTCCCAAGGCTTACTTTGATTCTTTATCAGTTCGCTCTCCCCAACCCCCACATCTCCCCTTTTTCTTCTTTAGAGGCAACATTTGCAACTTACTAATTTTCAGGTTTTTTGGAATTTATCTCTATAGCTTTAAGTAATATGCTTATAGTGCTACTTTATGATTATTTTTTTTAATTTGTAGGAATTATTTACTTATTTTCCTTTATCCTAGATCAGGACTTAGCTCTTACAGATCTCTTCACCCCCACCACACACACGAACATTTCCTATACACCCATTTTCCCAGAATTGTTTCATTATGATTTTAGGTAGCTCAGTAATTTGACTGTATAAATGCTATTTGTAGCTGAGCCAAGTTGAGCCACTGATAAGACATCGCTAAAGAAATAGTTAGGGAATTGGAATATAGGTTTAAGTATTTACCAGGGATTCAGCTCACACTGATGAAAAGAAGAAAAATTGTAAAGCAGAGGTTAAACAGATATGAAGGGTAGAATAAGAATGCTCAATATATGCTAATACAAGTTTTGAAAGAATAAAACTAAAAGAATGAGGGGGAATATACTTGGGAAAAACAATCAAATGACTAACAGCAACATTTTTTAAAAAGTCATATTACTATCTATTGAGACTAAAGGTGAAATATTTTTCCCAATTAAGTCTGAGAGAGTTGACCATTCACAAACCCTTGATATTAAGGAATGTTAGAATATTACTTCTATAAGATGGAAATCATACCCAGAAAGAAGAATCAGTATCTAAGAAGTTATGTTGAGTAAAGAAATTGCCAAACATGTTGGTAATTTTAAATAACAATGGTCGTTTTTTTAAAAAATCCACAGTAATAAGAGCAATAATGACTATTGAAGGGGAGCATAGGGTTCAAAGTAAAGTGGAATTATATATTATATGACCTATCATGGAACATTGTAGATGTGTCTGTATGGAGATAAAGGGTTCTAAGTGGTTTGAATTGTCAAGAGGAGTTTAAATATGTGATTACACTCAAAGTATTAAAGTCAAGGAAGTATATTAAGTCTTTCTACTAAAATAATAGAAATAAGATGTGTATCTTCCAAATAAATGGAAAATAGAAAAAGAAGAATAGAAAAATCTAGGTAGGTAGAACACTCAAAATAATGAAATTCACATATATCTGTAGTAACAATAAATATAAATTGTTCAGCATTCCTCATTAAAGAAAGAGCTTCTTAGACTGGATAAAATTCAAAATCCAACCATGTGCTGTTTATAAGAGATGCATATAAAGCATAAAGACACAGAACAGTGGACCGTAACTGTATAGAAAAAGAAAGCCTGAGTGACTGTTGCTGAACAAATAAAGTTCTTGGATGGCAGAAACTGTTTTTCTCCTCTTATTAATAAATAGACTTCATTTTTTAGAGCAGTTGTAATAAGTTCAATGGCAAAATTGAACATAAAGAACAGTGAGTTGCCATATACCTCCCCACTTCCTTCCCACAGCCTCCTGCACCATCAACATCCCTCACCAGAGTGGCACATTTGTTACAGTCAGTGAACCAACATTGACATGTCATCATCACCCAAAGTCCACAGTTTACATTAGGGTCACTCTTGATGTTGTACATTTGATGGGTTTTAACACATGTAAAATGACAAGTATCAACCATTACAGTATCACACAGAATAGTTTCATTTACCTAAAACTCCCCTGTATGCCACCTAGTCATTGAGATTGTGTTTTTATTTAAGTCTTTTTTATTTGCCGTAGAGCCATTCTTATATTAGGGGTTGGATAGTCTATGCTTGAATTTAACAATTTTAGTAAGTCTCTTCTGATTTAATTCATGATAATCAGAGAAAATGAAACATTTTTGGTAGTCCCAAATAATAGATCTTTAATGACAATGCTGCTGCCACCACAACCAAGTAACCAAAGTCTTTTCTAGACAATTTTGAGAAAATGGTATTTCTTGCATAAACAGAAGATGAACCTCTTCAATTTTATCTTTCTAGAACCAGGAATGCCTAGCCTGGCTGTATGGAAAACCTCCCACTAACATGTTATCTGTAATAATAAAATAATTTGAATGTTTTGTGAAGGTTATGAAATAATCTTAATTTTTTTTCTTGATTATTATTGAAAGGACTTTCACAAGCCACAGCCCTATGTGACAACCATCAGAGATTCTTGGACAGAAAGAACATCATCCATCAAGTTAACAATCCATCCATTGATTTTAACAAGAGATTTCTATGATATTTATGGACCTAAACTATTCTGAAATCCTATTTGTTTTCTATTATGCATAATAAATCATTCCAAAACTCAGTGGCTTAAAACAACAAACACTTATTATCTCATAGTTACTATGGCCAGAGAACTTGAGGAAATCATAACTGTATAGTTTTGGCTCAGGGCTTCTCATAAGGTTCAGTCAACCTGTCAGCTGGGACAATAGTCATCTGAGGGCTTCATTGTGGATGGAGGATTCACTTCCAAGATGGTGCATTCATATGGCTTTTGGGAGTAGGCCTCAGTTCCTTGCCACATGGGCCTCTCTGATTATTGTTTGAGTGCCACAATAACTTGGCATCTGGCTTTGCTTAGAGTAAGTGATCCAAGAGAAAGGAAGACAGAAGTCACAATGTTGTTATGATCCAGACTTTCAATGTCATATTCCATCATATCTGTTATGTCTTATTGATTATAGAGGATTATACTATTCATTGTGGGAGGAGACCATACAAGGGCATGAACCAGGGGAGACAGGGATTACTCAGGGGTCATTTTGGAGATTGGTGATCACATTCTGAGATATAGATATCAAACTAGTGCTTAGAAAGGATAGAAACATTTTTAGGAAATAAAAGAACTTAGGATTTTATCCCTGTTTCTATTTTCTCTCTCTTACATAATGACGTTTCCTATTTAAATCAGCATTTTGACTTTTCCTTAATTCCTACCTTTTCTAGATTTAAGTTTAAGCTCTTGAAAGTTATGAAAACTGGTGAAATTTAGAGGTTTGTCCATGCTTACTGTATATAAATATTGAGGCCTTAATAGCCACTCTGGCATGAGAATATTAATACATAGATAACTTGATAAGTGTATGTGTGTCTCATTTGAAGTAAAACTATCTCCCATCACTACAATAATTACCTTCATTTTATATGTAGCTTTTCCTAAAAACAAAAGTTATTTCTTTTGTCAAAACTTTAACTGTTTCAATGTGATTGAGGCCATACTTAACATGAGGATAGTTTTCTTTTTTTGATTGTCATCTTATAATCTGAAGTTATCCTGTATCCAATGAAATTAATGCCTTTAATGTTTTCCATTCATACTAGAACCATAGTAGAAAGTGCTTTTTTAATATTTTTAGGGAATGATCTATGAAAACCTGCCTATAATTGGCTAAATGGAGACATTAAAGAATAAAATACCTCATTCCTTTCCAAAGGGTTGCTTCCATGAGGTGATAGAAGCTTTGGAAAGTGGATGCAATTTTATGAAATTGGTGGCTTATGATGCATTAAAATCTAGGAAGTCTGCATTTCATTTCAATTGAGGTATTAGAAGTAATGGTCTTTACTTATAACTGCATTATTTTAATACAACCTTAGGGATAATTATTTTAAAACCAACATCATCCTATGTTTAAATGAAAATTACAAAATCTTGATTTAGAACTTTAGAACTTAAAAGTATGTGTAAGGTTGGAGGCACTGGAGGGAGGGGTGAGCACGTTGGACACTGATGATGTGCCAAAGTCCCTGGCTGCTTCCCCCTCCCAACCTGAAAAATGTGCCATAGGCTAGCCAGTCCTCGTGCTGCTGTAAATCTAAGCTCTGCCTCCCCCTAGCTTCTTTAAAAACTCCCCGCCTGTCTGGTTGCGCATGACTTCTCCAGCCAGTATTTACACAGACTGGTGAACCTCACCCGTGATTGTGCTCAAATAAACTGCCTGGCCCTTTGTTGCCTCTCGTTGCCTGCTTATTTCAGTTAGAATTTATGTTACATTTGGTGCCAAAACCCGGGAAGGAGCATGAGCACGGGGCCCCAACCTGCCATCGGCAGCCATGCCCCCTCCTTCCCTGACCCAGGACCTCATCCTGCTCTCCGCCGTGTGGACTATTTTCCAGTGAGTCCCTCAGTTTCCCCCAGTCTGTTTCCCTTCCTAACCTGTTTTCACCTGGTCCGTTTGAAACTGTAGCTATGTCCAGGTTGGAGCATCCGGCCCCTTGGGCATCCAGCCCATCCGCTGCGGGCATCTGGCCCACCCCTGGCCCTGCAGTGTGGGAGACATCCCTCACCCAGGCTCCCAGGCCGTCTCCCCTGACTTGGCGCACTTGGGACGCTGGGTGCTCCTCTCAGCGGGATTAGTTGGGAAGTGGTGCAGACATGGGGAACCAGCCCTCGAAGGCAGAGGCTCAGACCCTACTGCGGTGTCTCATTTCTAATCTGGCTACTCTATATTTGTCCTGGGAAGTTCACAAACAGAAGCTAGTCTTTCTTTGCTCAGAGGCTGGGCCTCAGTATCCCTTGGACAATCAATTTCGCTGGCCCCCTGAGGGAACTATCAATTTTGGCCTCCTCACCGACTTGACTAATT
This sequence comes from Manis pentadactyla, assembly GCF_030020395.1. Taxonomy (NCBI): domain Eukaryota; kingdom Metazoa; phylum Chordata; class Mammalia; order Pholidota; family Manidae; genus Manis; species Manis pentadactyla. Next base: position 11,113,263 of record NC_080038.1, read on the forward strand.
ATTGCCATCAGAGTGGAAAGTAAGGTGAAATCCCATATGTGCAGGCTTTTTGGACATTGCGCTCCCACCCAGACCTTTATGTTAAGTGTTCAACAACCCAAGTTCTTCTGGCCCGATCTCCAGTTAAAGACTGTCAGCCTCTTACTCTGCCCAGTCCTTCTTCCTTTTCAGATCTGCCAGAAAACCTTAGTATCCCACCTCTCTCAGCTCACTACCCCCACCCCTCTCTGCCATCATCTTTAAGTTCTTTGTCCTCCCTCATGTTGCTGCCATCTTAAAGTCCTACATTCTCAACCATGCCATCTTCCTGCTCCTCTCCTCTTCCGGTGGCTGCACCACCCCCTCCCTCTCTCCTTCTGCCTTCACCGCCCTCTTCCCCCACTGGAACACGCTCCGCCTGCCCTCCGGTTCTGGAAGCCATGGACAAGACTCCTCCCAGCACAGACTGCCTCCTTTTTCTCCCGACCCTACACCCCTCCCCACACCCACCATTTTGTAAGTGGTCTGGCATGGTTGTTGGGAGTGGGTGAGCTGGGCGTAGCAAGTGAACATCTTAGTGTTTGTGTATTGCAGTGTGTGTGCCTGCCTGCAGCCTGAAAATTTTTGTGGTGACCTAAAATTTTAAAGTTTTGCTAAGTTAAGTAGACATATTTTGTGCTTAGTGATTATGTGGTAAAGCACATGGTGTCAGGAATTATAAAGTGTGTTCATGAATTTGTTGATCTAAAGAATACTAGTGCAATAGTTTACAATAGCCCACTTCTCAGTGTTCACTGAGAATTAGTTCCTAATAGTTTTAAGGTCTAATTAAAGCTATTTAAAGAAGAAAACATCTCTACTTGCTAAAAAGATGTATGTTTTAATAAGAGAAAGTATAAAGAATAGAAATTCATTTTGTTAAGGGTAAAAGAAAGTAATTGTTTGAAAGTACAGATATTTATTTAAAGAGAGAACACAATGTAAAAAGAAGTTGTAGAAACTTTGTGGAAAAATTGATATGGTCATGCTATATAAAATTAAAGCAAATGAATCTCAGTTCAAGTACACAGCAAAATTAGAATTTTGTTTTCAGTTAAAAAGACAAAGTTTTCTTAACTGTTAGTCTGCTCTCAATATTTAAGAAAATGAGATCTTAATATTAAAAGAACTAAAAGCTAAACTTTGCTAACAACTGTAACCTGTATTTGCTTTTAAAATCTTTTATTGTCATTCTAGTTAAATAGATAAGTATTGTTTCATAGTGACTTATGATTCTATTTAAGCAAGTGCCAAAGAAACTTTCTTCTGACAACTTCCCAAAATCAAATTCAAAAAAGTACTTTTATCTCTAGTTAACTCTGATGTTTTCCAGAGGGCCCCTGGAACATGTCATAAGAACTTTTTTGTCATTAGAGAGAGTATTTGGCCAATTTGGCTTTTTTTTCTCATTAGAGAAAGTATTTAGCCAATTTCACTTATTTATCTGATATAAAGTTACCTACTTAATTACCTAGAAAGCACTGTCAAAGAGAATAATGCTAAACTTTGTTACTGAATGTTTTGTGTTAGAAAAATATCCAAATTTCCTTATGTCAACTCTCTTACAATTAGCTCTCATCATATCTTTAACCATTGTCATTTGTAAGTCTTTTGTCATTTATAGTCACTGTTTTATCACTCCTAAACTAGTAAAGAACTAGATTTCACAAGAACAAGTATTAGTTACCTACGACGTAAATTAAAATGGCAAAAGAGAGAGACTCCACTCTGTGACCTGGTAACCATGGCCTTTAAAGTCTTTAATACCTGTGATGAAGAACATGAGAGGAGGACAGTGTCCTGAACCTGAGCCTTTGTGGCGGCCCTGCGGCCGGCAGGACAGGGGTCTCATCACACCAAAGACCAGTCCAGAGCTTGTGAGCCTCCGGGATCCTGCTTCCAGTGTGGCCAAGAAGACCACTGGGCAAAGAGATGCCCCAACCCAACCAACAAGCCGACTAAACCCTGCCCAGTTTGCGGTAAGAGAGGTCATTGGAAAGTAGTGTGCCCAGTTAGGGAAGGTCATCCCCTGGCGACAGTCTTGTGGGAGGCAGGCCCCCCCTGAGGGACTCCCCTCTGGACCTGCTGAGCCTACTTGAAGACTGAAGATGCCTAAACTCAAACACCCCTATCACCCTTGCCAAGCCCAGGGCCACGTTGTGGGTAGCGGGTAAGTCCATCTCCTTTTTACTAGACACGGAGGCTGCCTACTCTGTTTTACCTTCCTTTCATGGGCATTTACATCCTTCCCAGGTCTTGATCGTGGGTGTCACAGGAACCCCCTCTTAGCCTCTAGGGAAAGGTCCAGTAACCTACATGTTTAAGAGCCATCCTCTTACCCACTCATTTCTAGTCATCCCGTCCTGTCCCATCCCTTTGTTAAAGAGAGATTTCCTCTCCAAGCTTGGTGCCTCTATCTCCCTACCTCTTAATCATCCCCAACTGAGCTCACTCATCATCTTAGCCAATATAAGTTGTAGCCCTGATTCCTCCACAGACCCTCCTGTACCGTCGACCAGCGTTAACCCAATAGTCTGAAACACCTCTACTCCTATAGTGTTGAGCCATCATGCTCCAGTCCTCATCCACCTCAAAGACCCATCCTCCTCTCCTTCTAGACCCCAATTTCCTATTTCCCAAGCCCATCGCAAGGGCATCCTACCTATCATTAACCATCTTCTTTCCCAAAGGCTTCTGGTACCAACTAATTCTCCCTGTAACACTCCAATCCTTCCAGTCAAGCCATCGGGAGCCTACCAGCTTGTTCAAGACCTGCAGATAATCAATGAAGCTGTAGTCCCTCTTCATCTAGTCATCCCTAACCCTTATACTTCCTTATCTCAAGTTCCCCCAGACACCTCTCCTACCTACCTTACTTCTCACTCCTAAGAAAGATACCCCCTTGTCCCGCCCAATGCTCATCCTTTCATTCTTTCATCCAAGCTGCCTGCTACAAACAAGCCTCAGTCTGTGTCTCATCGTCTGGACTACAGTACTAGACAAGGCAAAGCCTGGGTGATCATGTTAGATATATCTTTCCTGAGAGACAAAGACAACATATCTGCTAAAACCTCCAGCCACCAATAGAGAGGTCGGACAGTAGAAGTGCACAAGACCATGTGGGTACATCAGTACTTGCCCCTTACCTCCAAGCCACCTCTGGCCTCCCACCAGCCTCAATGCTACCCGTGCTTCCCCTCCTCAGCTAGAAGTAGCCAGATCAAGTCAGCACCCATTATGAACAAAAGGCTGGAATGTAAGGTTGGAGGCACCGGAGGGAGGGGTGAGCACGTCGGACACTGATGATGTGCCAAAGTCCCTGGCTGCTTCCCCCTCCCAACCTGAAAAATGTGCTGTAGGCTAGCCAATCCTCATGCCGCTGTAAATCTAAGCTCTGCCTCCCCCTACCTTCTTTAAAAACTCCCCACCTGTCTGGTTGCGCATGACTTCTCCAGCTGGTATTTACACAGACTGGTGAACCTCACCCGTGATTGTGCTCAAATAAACTGCCTGGCCCTTTGTTGCCTCTCGTTGCCTGCTTATTTCAGTTAGAATTTATCTTACAGTATGAAAGTTGCAGGAGTCTATTATAATCTTTAAAGAGATCTGAATTAAATAAATAGCTGCCACTGTCATGGAACCTTACTCTAGATAATCCTGTGTGGGTCTCTTGTCTCTTAAACTGGGAGAGCTGCAAATCCCTAGAAGTCTGCATATGAATATTTTCACTTCATCTGAAATCTTCATGGCTCCCCACTCCTCTGGGTTAGAGAACAAAGGAGAAGGTATTGTTTTCAGAAGGTTACAATTGTTGGCACACTTTGTGTCCCAGATGGTCCCCTGGGGCTCACCAGTGTGTGAGTTCATCCCTAGACTCCTGAATTGGAAGCTGCCAATTGCTGGAGTAGCAGTCTCTTCTTGTACCTTCCTAAAAGCATGCTGGTGGGATTTAGTGTGTCCCACAGGAAATCAGAGCTGATGTCTTTGAACTTGCTATCCTTCTAGCTTGCTGTGTTCTCCTCACTCTGACCCAAAGCTCTGCTGCTCTGCTAAGACCCAGTGAAGAAATCCAGAGGGATGCGCTATTTGTCCAGGGTAGGGATGCCACAGGAAACCCTTGCTGGCTGATCTCCATCACCTTGTGGGTAAAATTGAAACATTTCCAGAATATCTCGCCTGGCTTTGGTACATCTGCATATCAACAGGCGTTCAGAGGTGGAGAGAAGTATGGCTCTAGTGCATTTGCATCTTTCCTCAGGGGTGGAGAAGTTCATCTCCATATCAGTGGGTAATTACCTGGGCAACAGAGGGCTTATCTGTACCTGAGAGGTGAGGAGGAGGGCTGGTGTGGTTGCTGCTTGAGCAGAGAAGAAAGACGGCCTGGAACTGCAGTTTGAAAGCAATAAATGGGTTTTAAATTTTATTTCTCCCTTTGACTGATTTTGGTTTTTAGAGGTATTTTGCCCCAGGATTTCCTTTCCCCGGACTTACACACCTCCTTAGGACTTTGGCTGGGCTACTCGATATGCATATGTCTCTCCAATGGTAGGGGTAAGCAGGTAAGATTCGACCACAGAGCTGTTGGTGGCCAATCTTATCACCACTTGGGGAGAACTGATTATTGCTTCAGTTTCATGGAGCAACATGTCCTTATTTATGATCTCTGCTCATGAGCCAGTGATGTGGTGGAACAAACGTAGGAACAGCATCGTGTTGAGTGTGTGCGGTGTTTTGTTATCTGTAGTATACTTTATTATTCCCTTTGTTGGAGAGCACTTGATGAACTGAGAGAGACAGAGAAGCTGATTTCTGGGTTCATTCTGTAGACACTGGCAGTATTTCACAGGAACAGCAGATTGAGGAGAAGGAAGTGGCTTCACCACTTATGTGATGAAAATACTCGAAGTTTGCATTTAGAGAATCCACAAATGTTACCTGCCCCATCCCTGCTTCATCTCTGAAGTAAATGCTAACAAGTGCTATCTCCCCACTTCCATTTCTATCTATAAAATAGCCCCTTTTGTGACTTTTTCCCCCCTTCAAAGCTACCTGATAGGGAAGAGAGTGGAGATTAAAGGAAAGGTGAAGATAAAACTCAAGACACCCCTCCTTCCAGGCCCTTGAATGAAACGGAGATGTTTCAGCCAGGCTTTCAAACAATAGCAGCTTTGATGGCTAATTTGGCCAAAACAGAGTGTAGGATAATCCCCAAGGGAAAAGGAGAGGAAGGAAGCCTAAATTCATTTCCAAGTACCCAGAGCTGCTTGAGAGTGAGCAGCACTCAGGGCCTTTAGATTCTCTGGGTGGCAATTTTTCAGCCTTGATCTCACTCTTCAGCCATGTTTCCTAATATCTACATTGTTCAGAGTCACACTTAGTGCTGTAATGTGAATTAGAGCAGTGTATCACTGGGATTATTTCCAACTCCTGGCCTAAAACTTTGCTTTTGTGTCTGAGAGAAGCAACGGATTCATAGACCAGAATATATTTACTTAAAAAAACTTTCATCACCATTTCTGCTCCACCTCAAGATGTAACTTGAATTACACTGGAAAATCATGGATTTAAGAACATGTATATAATAAACCCAGTGTTATCCAGGAAAACAAGACCTGTTATTAGGCTGAGGCACTGGCTGCCTATTCATTTTCTGGTCAAGGCCTTAAGGCCTAGCAATTTAAAGTTTAGCTCTGAAACAAACAGCTCTCCCGCCTTGGAAACCTTTTTTCCCCTTCTGTTGCTAGGTCCTCCAGCCCTGTTCAAACACTGCCCATAATGGCTTCTTGTGAGGAAATAACATTTAGAGCTCTCTCTCAAACTGTCAGCATTATACCAACGTTTTCAAAATCACATGTTTTGTTAGTGAGGCCCTCTTTCCTTAAGTTTCACGTTTCCTGCTTCCAAGGTTGAAAATATGTTCAAGGAACAATTTAAATTTGGTACTGGTATTTGTGCGGGTATTTCCTGTTTAACAGTATTGACTTTCCATGTTGAAAATGGCTTCTTTAATGGGCTAGATAAAACATAAAAAACAGCATTGAATGCAGGGCTTTCTTGTCATGCCTCATTTCCCTAAAGCATTCCTTCCAAGTAGGTTACTGGGGTGATAGAAGATAATTATTTATCAAGTGGACTGTTCTGAATTTTCTTTTTTTTTAAAGTGCCTGGCACATAGTAGATGCTCAATAAATAACTATCAAATATTTGAATGAATTAATGATGCCTGATGAAACAGTCCTGCCTAATTATTTTATACTGAACTCCAGATAAGTATATAAGTACTGTACTTTTTGGAAAAAAAATTAATTATCTTGAAGGGATATCAACATTGCTATGTATATAGTTTTAATTTTAAAAATTGTTTTGTTGTGAAAAATTTCAAACATACCAGAAAGTTGAAATAATCTTATGGTGAATATTTGTATACCATCACCTAGATCCTACCTCTTATATTTTACTATATCTGCTTAATCACCAATATCAACTCATGTTATTTTTTGATGCATTTCAAAGTAAATTGAAGATGTCTATACACTCCCTCCATATACTTCAGCATTCTTATCACCAGAGTTCAATATTTGTCTAAGTTTCTCTTTTGAGTAAAACTGACATACAATGAAATACACAAATCTTAACTATACATCTACTGAGTTTTGATGAATACAGATGCCCATCAAGATATAGAACATTGCCATCACTCCAGAAAGTTCCTTCATGCACTTTCCCAGGTGACCATCATCCCTACCTCATACCCTTTTACCATTGAGAAACCACTGTCTGAATTATTTCCCTATAGATTTCCTATAGATTTTACATGAGATTTGCCTGTTCTATAACTTTATATAAATGGAATCATACAATATGTATTCTTTTGTGTAAGGCTTCTTTCACTCAGCATAATGTTTTTGAGATTCATGCACACTGTAGAGTCTATTGGTAGCTCAATCCTTTTATTGCTGCATTGTGTTCCATTATATGAATATGTCATAGTCTTATGCATTTTTTCATTGATGGACACCTGGCCTGTTTCTGGTTTTGACTTTTAAAAATAAAGCTGCTATGAACATTTGTATACATCTTTGTGTGGATGTATATTTTAATTTATCTTTGGTAATACTTAGGAGGATTTGCTGGATCATTGGGTAGGTATATGTTTAGCTTTATAAGAAACTGCCAGAGATTTTGACAAATGGGTTGAACCCTTGCAATCATATCAACAATGTATGAGAGTTCTGATTGCCCCAAGTCCTTATCAACATTTGGTGTTGTCAATCTTTTTAATTTTAGCCATACTGGTGGATGTGTAGTATTTCATTGTTTTTGATTTGCATTTCCATAGTGACTAATGATACCAAGTACTTTATTGTGTGCTTTTCAGCCACTAGTATATGTTTTTTTGTAAAGTGCCCATTCAAATATTTTGCTCATTTTTAAATATTTGTGGGGATTTTTTGATGATTAAATTTTAAGAGTTCTTTATATATCCTCGATACCAGTTCTTTATCAGATATATATTTTCTGAAGCTTTATGGCTTTAACTTTAATGTTTAGGTCTAGAACATATCTCAATTTAATTTTTGTGTAGAGTAGAGGTAGGGGCTGATGTTTTTGCTTTTGTTTTCCTTTTCTATATGGATATATAATGATTCCAGCAGCAGTTGTTGAAAAGACTGTTCTTTTCCTTTTAGATTTACTTGGTACCATTATTGAAAATCAGATGTCCATATAATTGGAGGTCACTTTCAGTCCTGTTAATCTATTTGTCAGTCATTATGCCAGTACCACACTGTCTTGATCTTAACATTATAGTAAGTAGTGAAGTCAGGTAGCATAAGTTTTTCACTTTGTTCTTTTTTCCCAAAGTTGTTTTGCCTAATGTAGGTCCCTTGATTTTTCATGTGATTCTAGACTTCTCAATTTCTGCTGAAAGTTTTATTGGAATTACATTGTCTCTATATTTTAATTTTGGGAGAACTAACATCTTGATAATATTGAATCTTCTAATCTATGAACTGAAATACCCCAACATTTATTTAGATCTTTAATTTACCTCAGCAATGTTTTATGTTTTTTAATGTAGAGATCTTAGAGGTCTTTTGTTAGACATTATATATATGTATAAAGTATTATATATAACATAACATGTATTATGTTTGAATTATTCCATGATTTCTGATGCTATAGATGGAATCAATTTTGAAACTTCATTTTCCAATTGTTTGTGACACTACTGGATTAACATTGTATCCTGTGACTTTGCTAAATTTACTTATTAGTTTTAGCATTTGGTTTGTGATTCTTTAGGCTTGTGTATATAACTAGTCATGTCATCAGCCAGTATAGAAAATTTTACTTTTTCCTTTCCAATCTTTCTTCCTTTTATTTCTTGTAGTTTTTAAATTTTGCTTCATTGAATTGGCTAAGACCTCCTATACAGTATTGAAGTGATGGGCAACTTTGCCTTTTCATAATCTTGAAAAAACATTCAGACTTTCAACATTAAATATGAATTTAGCTGCAGGTTCTTAAAAAATGTCCTTTATCAGGCTGAATAAGCCCCCTTTTATTCCTAGTTCTCTAAGCATTTGTATGATGAGCAGCTGTTGAATTTCTTTTCCTGCCATCTATTCAAATTATCATATAGCTTTTCCTCCTTTATTCTGTAAATATGGTGAAAATCCTTGACTGATCTTAAAATGTAAAACAATCTTACATTCCTGAGATAAAGCCTACTTGGTCATCATGTATTACCCTTTGGTATGTTGTTGAGTTCCATTTACTAATATTTTGTTAAGGATTTTTTTCTTGCTTCTATGTTCATGAAGGTCATTGGTCTGTAGATTTCTTTTTAGGACTGCCTTTATCAGGTTTTAGAATTAGGCTGATGTTCAAAAGCAGAAGGATTCACATTCTTCTCAAGTGCACATGGAACATTGTCCAGAATAGATCACATACTAGGCCACAAAACAAAAAATTACTGAGGCCACTAGCCTCAGTAAATTAAAAAAGATTGAAATTCTACCAATGAACATCTCAGATCACAAAGGCATAAAACTAGAAATAAATTGTACAAAGAAAACAAAAAGGCTCACAAACACATGGAGGCTTAACAACATGCTCCTAAATAATCAATGGATCAATGACCAAATTAAAACAGGGACCAAGCAATATATGGAGACAAATGAAAACAACAGCACAATGCCCCAACTTCTGTGGGACACAGCAAAAGCAGTTCTAAGAGGAAAGTATATAGCAATCCAGGCATATTTAAAGAAGGAAGAACAATCCCAAATGAATAGTCTAAAGTCACAGTTACTGAAACTGGAAAAAGAAGAACAAATGAGGCCCAAAGTCAGCAGAAGGAGGGTCATAATAAAGATCAGAGAAGAAATAAATAAAATTGACAAGAATAAAACAATAGAAAGAAATCAATGAAACCAAGAGCTGGTTCTTTGAGAAAATAAACAAAATAGATAACCCCCTAGCCAGACTTATTAACAGAAAAAGAGAATATACACACATAATCAGAATCAGAAATGAGAGAGGAAAAATCATGATGGACCCCACAGAAGTACAAAGAATTATTAGAGAATACTATGAAAATCTATATGCTAACAAACTGGATAACCTAGAAGAAATGGACAACTTTCTAGAAAATACAACCTTCTAAGACTGACCAAGAAAGAAACAGAAAATCTAAACAGACCAATTACCAGCAATGAAATTGAATCAGTAATCAAAACACTACGCAAGAACAAAACCCCCAGGCCAGAAGGATTCACCGCTGAATGTTATCAGACATTTAGAGAAGACATAATGCCCATTCTCCTTAAAGTTTTCCAAAAAACAGAAGAGGAGGGAACACTTCCAAACTCATTCTATGAAGCCAGCATCACTCTAATACCAAAACCAGGCAAAGACCCCCACAAAGAAAGAAAATTACAGACCAATATCCCTGATGAACATAGATGCAAAAATACTAAACAAGATATTAGTAAACTAAATTAAAAAATACATCAAGAGGATCCTACACCATGATCAAGTCGGATTCATCTCAGGGATGCAAGGATGGTACAACATTCGAAAATCCTTCAACATCATCCACCACATCAACATAAAGAAGGACAAAAACCACATGATCATCTCCATAGATGCTGAAAAAGCATCTGACAAAATTCAGCATCCATTCATGATAAAAACTCTCAACAAAATGGGTATAGAGGGCAAGTACCTCAACATAATAAAGGCCATATATGACAAACCCACAGCCAACATCATACTTAACAGCAAGAAGCTGAAAGCTTTTCTCCTAAGATCAGGAACAAGACAAGGATGCCCACTCTCCCTGCTTTTATTCAACATAGTACTGGAGGCCCTAGCCATGGCAATCAGTCAAAACAAAGAAATAAAAGGCATCCAGATTGGTAAGGAAGAAGCCAAACTGTCACCGTTTGCAGATGACATGATATTGTACATAAAAACCCTAAAGAATCCACTCCAAAACTACTAGAAATAATATCAGAATTCAGCAAAGTTGCAGGATACAAAATTAATACACAGAAATCTTTTCCATTCCTATACACTAATGATGAGTTAGCAGAAAGAGAAGTCAGGCAAACAATTCCATTCACAATCACATCAAAAAGAATAAAATACCTAGGAATAAACCTAACCAAGGAAGTGAAAGACCTATACCCTGAAAACCACAAGACATTCTTAAGAGAGATTAAAGAGGACACTAACAAATGGAAACACATCCAATACTCTTGGCTAGGAAGAATTAATATTGTCAAAATGGCCATCCTGCCTAAAGCAATCTAAAGATTCAATACAACTCCTATCAAAATACTGACAGTATTCTTCAACGAACTGGGGCAAATAGTTCTAAAATTCATATGGAACCACAAAAGACCCCGAATAGCCAAAGCAATCCTGAGAAGGAAGAATAAAGCAGGGGGAATTATGCTCCCCAACTTCAAGCTCTACTACAAAGCCACACTAATCAAGACAATTTAGTACCGGCACAAGAAGAGACCCATAGAAAAGTGGAACAGAATAGAGAGTCCAGATGTTATCCCAAGCATATATGGTCAATTAATATAAAAAAGGGGCCATGGATATACAATGGGGAAATGACAGCCTCTTCAACAGCTGGTGTTGGCAAAATTGAACAGCTATATGTAAGAGACTGAAGCTGGATTATTGTCTAACCCCATACACAAAAGTAAACTCTAAATGGATCAAAGACCTGAACGTAAGTCATGAAACCATAAAACTCTTAGAAAAAAACAGGCAAAAATCTCTTGGACATAAACATGAGTGACTTTTTTAAGAACATATCTCCCTGGGCAAGGGAAACAAAAGCAAAAATGAACAAGTGGAACTATATCAAACTAAAAAACTTCTGTACAGCAAAGAACACTATCAGTAGAACAAAAAGGCATCCTATAGTATGGGAGAATATTTTCATAAATGACATAGCCAATAAGGGTTGACATCCAAAATATACAAAGAGCTCACGCACCTCAACAAACAAAAAGCAAATAAGCCAATTAAAAAATGGGCAGAAGATCTGAACAGACACTTCTCCAAAGAAGAAATTCAAATGGCCAACAGACACATGAAAAGATGCTCCACATTGTTAACCATCAGAGAAATGCAAATTAAAACCACAATGAGATATCACCTCACACCAGTTAGGACAGCCACCATCCAAAAGACAAACAACAACAAATGTTGGCAAGGATGTGGAGAAAGGGGAACCCTCCTACCCTGCTGGTGGGAATGTAAATTAGTTCAACCATTGTGGAAAGCAACATGGAGCTTCCTCAAAAAACTCAAAATAGAAATACCATTTGACCCAGGAATCCCACTCCAAGGAATTTACCCTAAGAATGAAGGAGTCCAGTTTGAAAAAGACATCTTCACCCCTATGTTTATCACAGCACTATTTACAATAGCCAAGAAATGGAAACAACCTAAGTGTCCATCAGTAGATGAATGGATAAAGAAGATATGGTACATATACAGAATGGAATATTATTCAACCATAAGAAGAAAACAAATCCTACCATTTGCAACAACATGGATGGAGCTAGAGGGTATTATGCTCAGTGAAATAGGCCAGGCAGAGAAAGACAAGTATAAGATGATTTCACTCATCTGTGGAGTATAAGAACAAAGGAAAACTGAAGGAAGAAAACAGCAGCAGACTCACAGAACCCAAGAATGGACTAACAGTTACCAAAGGGAAAGGGGCTGGGGAGGATGGGTGGGAAGGGAGGAATAAGGGGAAAAAGGGGCATTATGATTAGCACACATAATGTGGGTGTGGGAGGGCATGGGGACGCAGTATAACACAGAGAAGATGACTAATGATTATATAGCATCTTACTATGCTGATGGACAGTGACTACAATGGGGTATGTGGTGGGGACTTGATGATGGGGGGAGTCTAGTTACCATAATGTTGCTCATGTAATTGTACATTAATGATACCAAAATAAAATTAAATAAATAAAAAAGCATTAGGGTGATGTTGTTCTCAGAAAATGAGCTGGGCAGTGTTCTCTCATCTATTTTTTGGAAGAATTTAGTAAGGTTGGTATGATTTCTTCCATAAAAATGTGTTAGTATTTACAAATGAAACTGTCTGAGTCTGGAGTTTCCTTTCTGGAAAGCTTTTTAACTATGAATTTAATTTTTCTAATAGTTATAGGACTGTTCTCTTTCACATCCTACATCCAAGCTATCAGCAAATCCTATTGGCTTGTCCTTTAGAGTATTTCTAGAATCTCACTTCTTTATACCTCCTTGGCTACCTACTATCTTGGACCAAGCATGCACAGTCTCGTTCTGGATTATTGCAGTAACTGCCTTGTTGGAGTTTTTTTGTTTCTGCCCTAGCTTCTTGTAAGTCTACTTCCAATATAGCAGCTAGTGTGCTGCTTAATGTAGGTCAGATTGTGTCACTCCATAAAACCTGCACTTAGAGTAAAAGTCTAAATCCTTGCAGTAGCCTGTAAGTTTTCACATGGTCTGTCACTACACTACTCTTACTACCTTTCATTCTTCTATTCTCCCTCTCACTTACTGTTCTTCACACTAGCCTCCTTGCTGTTCCTTGAGCAGGCAGAGCATACTTTGTCCCAAGGCCTCCATACATGCTTTCCCCCTTTGCTGAGCACACTTTCCCCTAAGATATCCCCAGGTCTTGCTTCCTTATTTCCTTCTAGTCTTTTTGCAAGTGTCATCTTTGAAATAGAGACATCCCTGACCACTTAATTAAAAATCTCCAATGCCCCCGGCATTCCCTGTCCTTCTTCCCCTTTTTCTTGTTCTCTATACACTTAAGACTTTCTAATGTACTGTACCATTTACTTATTTTATTATTTTTCTCTGTATAAGTTCTATGAAAACATAGATTTTTGTTCATTTTATGCACTGTTGCATTTGAGAATCTAAAACAGTGCCAGGTAAATAGAAGCTACTCAATAAGTATTTGTGTAAAGAATGAACTGTGCTCCCAAATTCATAATCTTGTCTAAATCACATGGTAGTTTTAAGAGAGGAAAACTAATATATAAAAGATTTCCAAAACCAGCTTTATTGACAGTACCTTTTCCCTAATGTCCTTAGTTTTTAGCATTTTATAAAATCAGATTTTTTTGAGTCTGTATCTTTTGTAAAGAAATTATATTGGAAGACAGTTATTTCATATCTTTCTTGAGCAACAGTCTTGCAGGCCTTATCCTCAGGAGTAATGCATTATTTTATAATAGTTGATGGAATTGAGAGGTGAAGTTGCTAAATGAAAATTGTTATCAGTCCCACAATACCTTCCCCATGCTGCAATATTTTTCAATATAGAACATCCCATCATAGTCTGAACTATCCTTCTCACTTAACAAAAATATGCATAAGGTAAGAAAGAGAGAAGTCCTACTGTGAGCTTATGTTGATTTGAATAAATGAAGTTTGCAAACACCAATATTTTAACTATCTGTTTGTTTGGTGCCCTGGAGGTGTCCACATTCTGGGGCAAGGCATAATAAGATTTAGGCATTCAAAGAAATATGCCTTCCTTTGAAAAGGAAAAGGAAGGAGAGGTAGGAAAGAAGACCAGATGTCATGCATATCTCAGACAGATCACTTTTAGGAGAGATTGCATATATATGGAAGTTGAGTCGAAATTGATTTCCTCAAAACTTTTTGCCCATGTACCCTTTGGAAAGTCTTTCCATAACTCCAGTTTGAAGACTACTGTTATAGTTTTAATTCCTTTCTTCTGCTTTGGTCCTCTTAAATCATTCTGGAAAATAGAGATTTAGTGGAAGAGACAGGATATTTATGATACAGATTTAATAACTATAGGGTGCCTAAGATTTTCTCTAAATCTGAAAGGATGAATGTAGAGCCTGAGTATAAGTAATCTTGTGAAGTGTCCCCACATGTCTGACCAATCTGCAATGTAGAGAGCTGCTTTATTGTCCCTTACAGGGTCTTTTGTGGGCTACAGAGCCTTCATTGTGATTGGTGGAAGATTGCAGCTTCTTCTAACTGTTATAACCTAGAATATGTGGAAGATTTAAAGGAATTTTCTTTAAAATCCTGGGGAGGGGAAAGTGTGCTCAGCAGAGGTGGAAGTCACAATGCCTTCTAAATCAAAGCTTCTAAATCAAAGCTCTAATTTCTTCTAAATATGTTAACTTACTGTGTATACTTAAAAAGAGCATCATATTGTACTTGGCTTTGTAGCTCTGTTCTTCCTGTTAGGCCATAGAATTAGCTACCTATTTCTGCATAACAATTACCCAAAAACTTCTTGGCCTAAAAAATGAACATTTATCACTCCACAATTTTTGTGGGTCAGAAATTCAGGAGTGGTTTAGCTGGATGGGTTTGGCTTAGGTTCTCTTGTGAGGTTGCAGTTAAGACATGGGCTACATCATCTGAAGTCTTGACTGGGGCAGGAGGATTCACTTCCAAGGTCATGAAATAACTGTAGGAAGGAGGCCTAAGTTTCTTGCTGGTTGTTGGCAGAGGTCCCACTTTCTTGCTATGTAGGCCTCTTTATGGGGCTGCTTGAGAAATATAACAACATGGCTGCTTTCTTTCCCCTCAGTGAATGATCAAAGGAAGAAAGGTGGAAGTCACAATGCCTTTTATACCTTCATCTCAGATGTCATAGACTGTTACTTCTACTGTTCTAATCATTATAAGTGAATCACTAAACACAGCCTGCATTTAAGGGGAGAGGAATTAGTTTCCACCTTTTGAAGGGAGGAGTATCAACTAATTTGTGGACATATTTCAGCATCACCACAAACATATAACTATATAAAAATTAGGTTGCTGTTCTTCTTTGACTTAGGCTTCTCATTTTAGGTAAATCTAGGATAGAAATACTATCTCTGTTTTCTAGAGGAGGCTCAGATACAATGAATGACAAGCCTACTTACAGAGTTAGAAAATGCAATTAGCTCAGATCTTTTGACTACAATAACTGCTTCTATTATTTAACAGTGTGGTTTTAAACCCAATTATGTCAATAAATGCTTGAAAATAAGTCTTTCTGTTAATAACTCACAAGTACATGATTGAAAAATGACCATTCAACAATACATTGTATGTTTCTTGTACTTATTTGAGCCCCATTAAAATAGTTCATTGGGCTAATCTTCCCAAAGAAGAAAACAATTCCTATGAAAGGAACCATTTCCATGGAAATGATTTTCAATTGTTCAGAATATCTTTTATATTTTAAAATATTTGACATGCCCATTGAAAATGGTACCCTGAAAAATAAGTTCATTTTGTTGCCTTTTAATGATTTAACTTTTTTATCTGCATAAATTCTATAGAGATTTTTAAAGTAACAAGCTTGTAGATATGAGTCGGCAGAATGACAATGTGTATACTCATTACTGACTTTAGAACCTCATTATACTATCCTCAAAGGTCAGGGATTATAAGAGGTGCTGATAATTTGAGTCCTTGTTAGCAGTGAAGACAAGATAATAACTGAGATCATTATTTCTCAGCTGTTCATAAAATAGTTGAAATCTGATTTCACAGACTCAGTATTATAGTAGATGTTTCTGTTTGTGAACTATGGTTGAACTTGGCCCCAGAAAAGCTCACGCAATTTTTGAATAGATAATACTCCTTCTATATCACTAGCAAATTTTCTGAATCAGTACCTTTAAAAATAAGGGCCTGATGGGAATGTAATAAAACCACTCAATGCACACTTCCACAGAAGGGTCTGCATAGTTGTCACTGGTTTTGTTATAATGGCTCAAAAAGGGAGTTATTCTTTTTGGTCACGCCATTGGTTCTTTATCCTAGACATATGAATATAAGAAGCATATTTCTGTGGCAAGACCCCCAAATTATAACATTCTTGGCCAATCTTCTAAAATAAAAAACCCTTTGCTAATGGGGAAAGCACTTACAGGAGGTACTTGGGAGAGACACTTTATTGAACTTTCATGCCGTAAATGCAACTATCTTCATGTCTTTTGGTCTTTTCCCTTACTTATCCATCCTGTTAGTCAACGCATGGTATATTATAAAATGAGCATACTGCTCCTCAATACACTCCTACTGCAATATTGCAAGATGAGTGTTTGTCTCTAGTAGGAAGAGGATGCAAATATAACACATAATTTGTTGGCACTGATACATGTGCGGTCTTCAGAGAAGGATGAGTTAGAGGAAGAGAAGCAGTATCTTAACTGCTGAGGTTTATGTTTAGAACAATGCTTTCTAGTCTTGGTGCAGTATTTGGGCACCCTGTAGGGTGATAGGCCCACTCTCTGACTGGTCTCACTCCAAATTTCCTTTGTTAGGGGTATTGCTGGCGGACCAAGAACAAGAATGGGCATAGAATAAATGACTCAAGAGAGGCAGGAAGCAACAGTACATTAGAAGGCAAGAAGGATGGATTGGCAAGGCTCATTTCTAGGCTTCAGGTTTAGACTGTGGCAACAGTCAAACTGTTGAAGTTTGGGGAGAAAAGGAGTATCTATTTAGTATTATTTAAAAATAACATTCATAGTTGACAAAATACATATAAATTAAAAAACACACCTAAACAGAAAAGGTCATATTCTCACTGCTCTGAGAATTCATGTTAACATTTTAAATGTACCAAAATTAATATATGTACATATTTAGAAAATTTAAATAAAACAGAAAGATACAAATGAATAAGGCGGGCATCTTTTTCTGCTCACCTTTCCAACCCAATCTGTTTTTCCAAAGGTGACCGCTGTTAACAGTTTTATAGTATTCTTTAAGAGAGTAAAAGAATGGAAGGAGTGAAAATCAGCTCAGACTTGAAAAACAAAAGGAGCCCTTCTATCATTAAAGCTAGAGGTATAGACACAGATAAAATTGGATCTAAGTTAACAGAAAAAATTCTTTCTCCCATGATTGTGCAGCAGCTGTAAA
This sequence comes from Manis pentadactyla, assembly GCF_030020395.1. NCBI lineage: Eukaryota > Metazoa > Chordata > Mammalia > Pholidota > Manidae > Manis > Manis pentadactyla. Next base: position 11,130,738 of record NC_080038.1, read on the forward strand.
ATGGCTTAATGGTTTCCTCCTTTAAAAAGACATGCATAATGAGAAAATTTCTTTAACTTTACACATGTAGTTACCAATTCCAGTGATCTTCTTTTGTGTAGATAAAGATTTTCATCTATTATCATTTTCCTTCTTTAGCATTTCTTGTACACAGGTCTGCTTGTAATAAATTCTTTCATCTTTTGTATGCCTGAAAAAGCCTTTATTTTGCATCCATTTTTGAAAGATATTTTTGTTGGCTATAGAATTCTAGGTTGACAGTTTGTTCTTTCAGTACTTTAGAGATATTGCTCCACTGTCCTCTGGCTTGCATTGTTTAGGATGAGAAATCTATTGTTATCATTATCTCTGTTCCTATGTACTCAATATGTATTTTTCCCCCTGGATGATTTTAATATATTCCTTTTATCACTGGTTTAAAAAAATTTGATTATGATGTGTCTAACTGCCCCATTTATTTTTTTGTCCCCCTTATCCCTCCTTTTCCACCCATCCTCCCCAGTCCCTTTCCCTTTGGTGACTATTAGTCCATTCTTGAGTTCTGTGAGTCTGCTGCTGTTTTGCTCCTTCAGTTTTTTTCTTTGTTCTTATACTCCACAGATGAGTGAAATCATTTGGTACTTGTCTTTCTTTGCCTGGCCTATTTCACTGAGCATAATATCCTCTAGCTCCATCCATGTTGTTGCAAATGGTAGGATTTGTTTTCTTCTTATGGTTGAATAATATTCCATTGTGTACATGTACCACATCTTCTTTATCCATTCATCTACTGATGGACACTTAGGTTGCTTCCATTTCTTGGCTATTGTAAATAGTGCTGTGATAAACATAGGGGTGCATATGTCTTTTTCAAACTGGGCTGCTGCATTCTTAGGGTAAATTCCTAGGACTGGGATTCCTGGGTCAAATGGTATTTCTATTTTGAGTTTTTTGAGGAATCTCCATACTGCTTTCCACAATGGTTGAACTGATTTACATTCTCACCAACAGTGTAGGAGAGTTCCCCTTTCTCCACAACCTCGCCAACATTTGTTGTTGTTTGTTCTTTGGATGTTTGTGATCCTTACTGGTGTGAGGTGATATCTCATTGTGGTTTTAATTTGCATTTCTCTGATGACTAGCGATGTGAAGCACCTTTTCATGTGTCTGTTGACCATCTGAATTTCTTCTTTGGAGAGCTGTCTGTTCAGCTCCTCTGACCATTTTTTAATTGGATTATTTGATTTTTGTTTGTTGAGGTGGGTGAACTCTTTATATATTTTGGGTGTCAACCCTTTATCGGATCTGTCATTTATGAATATATTCTCCCATACTGTAGGATGCCTTTTTGTTCTATTGGTGGTGTTATTTGCTGTACAGAAGCTTTTCAGCTTGATATAGTCCCACTTGTTCATTTTTGCTTTTTTTTCCCTTGCCCTGGGAGATATGCTCATGAAGAAGTTGCTCATGTTTATGTCCAAGAGATTTTTGCCTATGTTTTTTTCTAAGAGTTTTATGGTTTCATGACTTAAATTCAGGTCTTTGATCCATTTTTAATTTACTTTTGTGTATGGGGTTAGACAATGATCCAGTTTCATTCTCTTACATGTAGCTGTCCACTTTTGCCAACACCAGCTGTTGAAGAGGTGGTCATTTCCCCCATTGTATGTCCATGGCTCCTTTATCATATATTAATTGATCATATATGTTTGGGTTAATATCTGGACTCTCTATTCTGTTCCACTGGTCTGTGGGTCTCTTATTGTGCCAGCACCAAATTGTCTTAGTTACTGTGGCTTTGTAGTAGAGGTTGAAGTTGGGAATTGAGATCCCCCTGCTTTATTCTTCCTTCTCAGGATTGCTTTGGCTATTCCAGACAGTGTAATTTTAATCTTTAGGAATTTAAACTGGGTCTCCTTCAAGTATTCTATGTCTCTATTTAACATGTTCAATCTTTTCTCTATATTTTGAATATATGGAATGCAGTCATACATTTTTTTAAACCTTGCATTTGTGCCATTTCTGAGTACATTTTAATTGATTGATTTCCCCCCCTCCCTAATTTTGGGTCATTTTCCTGCTTCTTTGCATGCCTGGTAATTTTTTACCAAATGTCAAACATTATGAATTTTACCTGATAGGGTGCCGTATATTTTTGAAGTCCTTTAAGTGTTCTTGAGCTTTGTTCTGGGATGCACTTAAGTTACTTAGAAACAGTCTGATACATTTGAATCTTGCTTAGTGTTGCTAGATGATATCAGAGCAGTGTGTAGTCTAGTGATATTTTTTCCCCTATTACTGAGGTAAAACATTTTAGTATTCTACCCAATGCCATATGAATTATAAATTTTCCACCCTGCCTGCTAGAAATGAGCACTATTCTTGGATCTGGCCATATGTGATATCCAGAGATTTTTCCCTTTAAACTTCTCTGGTGTTCCTTTTCTCATGTGCATATGCTGACCTATACTCAGTTGAATACTCAAGGGGAACCCTTTGCAGATGTCTGGGATTCTCTTTCTATGTGGTCTTCTCCTCTTTGATATTCCACTCTGCTAACTCTTGCTGCCTTGGCTTCCCTGGCCTCCCAGTTTTATATTCTCAACTCACCAGTCTTCCAGGACTACCCTGGGTTCCTTTCTCTGTATAGTAAGCCATGGCGATCATAGGACTCATCTTGTTCTTGTCTCTCAGAGAACAGTTTCTTTTGTTAACATCATAAAAACCATTTTTCACACGTTTTGTCCATTTTTTGGTATATCTGTCAAGATAGTAAATATCATGCTTATAATTCTGTTTTAGCTGGGAATGGACCTATCCTCTAAATCACCTTTCATTTTTAAGCCTTTTACATGCAGTTGGTGTTCAATTAATAGTTGAGCTGACTTTTATATATGGCTTATATTCTTGAGAAAAAGGTGTAAGTCTGTTTTAGGTTGGATACTTCAGAAGTAGACCCTGAGATGTGCTCTCATAAGAAGGGGATTAAAGGGAGTGGTAGAGGACAAGAGGAGTGACACCAGGATGTGATCTCAACTGGAAACTATCTCAGCCTGATCATATGGGAGCTCTAAAGCACAAATTGATCTACAAAGTTGATTCCACGTTTAGGCAAATGTGGGAATGGGAGAACTTTTTGTACATCCTAATCCCTAGGCTAATAAAATAAGCCACCTCTTGCAGGGAATGACCTCCCCATTGACACAGTTCCAAATCAGACAATGACAATTTTCTAGAGAAGGAAGCAGTTACAGACCATTAAGAGCCCACACCCATAGCATCTGTGGGGTAGATACATGGACTGAATAAAGGGATCTGGACAGAACAACAATATCCCTATAATGTTTTATGAGTCTTTATTCCCAAAATGCCTTGTATTCAGTAGGCATTCTATATATTAGTGCCTTGAAGTATAGAACTACAACAGCATCACATTTCCAAGGAATAACATTTCATTTGGATAAATTTCTAGGTGTTGAAGATTGCACTTGTAAAAATATTGATGAAAATGTTTCTAAAATATATCATATATTTTGCTTACATCACACTGGAGATAATAAAATCAAAACAGTCTTTCCATGATGACTCAGGGTGATAATTTAGGAACCTTAAACACTTTGCTGGGGAGCAAATCAGTAGGATTTTCTTTTCGAAATCTTTAGGTGAATAATGGGAGCCACTGTGAAAGACAGCTTGCTGGGCTGTCAGGATATCAGCTGTTATCATTCTTAATAGTATGGTTAAAGAACTGGGTTCTTTAAATTTTCTTCAACTTCAAACCTCTGAGACATGAGAAGTCCAGTGATCAAAGAGGTTGGTTTGTGAGAAAATAAGCTGCAATTTGTGTCCTGTGGGGCTCTGCTAGAGTGGATTACATGGCTTCAGTGCTTTGGCAGTTGACGAATGATGGATCAGGTGCTAAAACATGCTTGTGCTTCATTCTCATTTGCGGACCTGCTCTGCATCCTGGGGTACTCTAAACGTCAGCATCTACGTGAACACTGTATTCAGAGTTCATCCATTATTAAATTATTGATTGACTTTTCAGAAGAGAGAGAGTTGATCTGACAAATTTTATCCTTATGGGCATTGAGGAATTGTAAACAAAATTTGCTTTTACTAATTTTCTGACTTAGAACATTTAGAAGTCATTTTATTTTTTTACAGTCAGAGTTTAGGGAATATTTTAAAGTAATAAAGAATTAGAAAGGATTGTAAGAAAAGGAGATTAAGTTTGCATTTCAGCATTTCATGGTCTCCAAAACCTATCTTCTTCTTTCTAAAATGGCAAGAAATTTAGTGGTACATTTCATGTAGTAAATGAGGACTTATTCATGTCTGCCTTAAGTTGAAGCTAAAAATATAAAGTATCCTGATACCTGGAGCTGTTTTTCTTATGATGTTCTTACTGCCCAGGAACCGAATGTGAGCTGAGGGATGAGCATTGAGGTCCAGTGGGTCTGGCACAGTGATGTGCTGGACCTAGGTCCATGAGTGCCAATCGTGTATATCTCTTTCCAACTTCATCTTTAGTGACGTTCCATTGATAGCTTGAAATTGGCTATGGTAGGAATATTTATACCATCAAAATTAGCAAACACTAGAAATCAGGCTTTTTTTTTTTTACCCAGAGAGCCAGTTTTTAAACATTTACCAGCACACAACTAGTCTCTGGACCATTGGCCTTAGCCACAAGCACTAATTAATGCTGTATTCAAGGCGATCTTTTCTTTTTAAATTGAGGTATAATTGACATATAACATTATATTACTTTCAGATGTACAATGTAATGATTTCATATTTGTATATTTTGCAAAATGATCACTACAGCGAGTCTAGTTAACATCTGTCACCATACACAGTTACCAGATTTTTTTTCTTGTGATGAGAACTTTTAAAATTTGGTCTTAGCAATTTTCAGATATATAATATAGTATTATTAACTATAGTCACCATGCTGTCCATTACATCCCCATGACTTATGTATTTTATAATTGGAAGTTTGTGCCTTTTGACGCCCTTCAACTATTTCACCCCCACCCCCACCCCCCACTTCTGGCAACCACCAATCTGTTCTCTGTATCTATGAACTTGGGTTTTTGTTTTTTTTGGTTCCACATATAAGTGAGATCACACAGTATTTATCTTTCCCTGTCTAGCTAATTTCACTTAGCATAATACCCTTAGAGACCATCCATTTTGTCATAAATGGCAAGATTTCCTTCTTTTGTGGCTGAATAATATTCTCTCCATATATATGTATACCACAATTTCTTTATCTCTTTGTTCATTAATGTACACTTAGGTCATTGCCATATTTTGGCTATTGTAAATAATGCTGCAGTGAATATGGGGGTGCATATATCTTTTTGAATGTTTTTATTTTCTTCAGATAAATACCCAGAAGTGGAATTGCTAGATTATATTGTAGTTCTATTTTTAGGGGAATCTCCATGCTGTTTTACACAGTGGCTACACCAATTTTGATTCCCACCAACAGTGCACAGGGGTACCCTTTTCTCCACATCCTCACCAACATTTGTTATTTCTTGTCTTTTTGATGAAAGCCATTCTAACATATGTGAGACAGTATCTCATGGTGGTTCTGACTTGCATTTCCCTGATGATTAGTGATGTGGAGAATCTTTTCATGTACCTGTTGGCCATCTGTATGTCTTCTTTGGAAAAATGTCTATTCAGATCCTGTCTATTTTATAATCAGATTGTTTGTTTGCTGTTGAGTTGTATGAGTTCTTTATATATTTTGGATATTATCCCCTTATCAGACATATGATCTGCAAATATTTTCTTCCATTCAATAGGTTGCCTTTTCATCTCGTTGATGCCTTTTCCTTTGCTGTGCAGATGCTTTTTAGTTTGATGTCATCCCACTTGCTCATTTTGCTTTTGTTGCTCAAGGTGACATTCTTAGACAAAGAAAACAAATTAGACTCAGATGATCTCAGAGTCATCAAATTGCTAAACTGTGTCGAGAGATAATATCAGCAAATCCAAGCCCATTATTTATTTATTTTTAAGCAGAAGGAAACAGGGGCTCATAAACAAGTGGTAAGCAAGCTGCCCAGATTATATAGCATGTGAAGAGCAGGGTTGGCAATAGAACTAAGTGCCTTGACTCTTTGACCAGAGAGTTTTAAAAAATTATTTAAAATAATACATATTATTAATGTTATATAATGTTCCAAAATGGAAAAAATAGAATAATAAAATTTAATTAGAAATATATTCACAATTAATGGCATTAATATTTAATATATAACATTAGTAACTTATTACCTAGCATGTTCTAGGCACAGAACTGGCAACTTACAGTATTATCTCACTTAATCTGTACTACAGTCATGTGTGTTATAATCCCCATTTTACCAAAAAAAAATAGAAGATCAGAGATGTGTATGACTTACTTGAGTTCGCATAGCTAGTGGGTAGAAGAAGCAGGGAAGCCGAAGGCTCTGCTGTTTTGAAAGCCTGCTCTTCTCCACGTGTCAGATTGCCTTTGAAAGCATGACAGTAGCAGGTGGAGATTGCACTCCAATGAGGGATACATTTATTTACTTCAAAAATGCTTTGGAAAACAAAAAAGAGCTAAGCACAAAAATAAGGCTTTTGTCTTAAACTCCAGTGCTTTCTGTAGCAGGCCCTCCCATCTCCTTTCAGAGACCTGTACAGGAAAGCAGCTACTATTCACAGCAGTTAGCTTTGTGCCTTTGCAGTGACCCCTGGAGCTCATGAGATTCCTACTGGGTTACATTGGATTAGTCCTGCTGGGAAAATTTACTGACCAAGCCTTGATTTCTCCACTGATAACCCACCATTTATCAATTGGTTAATGTGTGTCCTGTTTGTTAGTGTGGTCTACAGGAGGTAAGTTTGGCACAGCTTCTGTTTGCCTTTTAGGAAAGCAAGTTTTCTTTTCTGTTAAGTTTTGTCCACAAGTATATCCTTGTATATGTGTGTCTGTGCGTGCTTGTGTGTTTAATACCCCAGTTTATGACAGAAATTCATCTCTGAAACAAAAAGTAATTCTTAATGGATACAGCATAACCTTAAACTCTCATAGCATATATGAACACTTTCTTGAAGCTGACCTAAATACATCTCCTTGAACTAGCTGATTAATTTTAATTTGGGATGCTTTCTTAAAAGATAAAATATTCTTCATTTTTTCCAGTGAAGTAATAGTTTTAGAATGTGTTCCCAAGGTGCACTGCCAATTCAAGTCTAGGTTGTAATAAACAGATGAAAAGGTTTGGAAGTGTGTGTTCCCATTAAGGGCACAGAGCTAGAAGGGCTATAACTGAAGGGTTTCGGAACAGCTGTTTGTCTGGGAGTAAAATCTTGGGATGAGCTCGGAGAATTTGTAAAAGGGAATGCTATTGCCTTTCTGATCCTCTACACTGCCACAGCTATCAACACCCGTTACTGTAGCTTTTCAAATTTGCCTCTATGACATGAGATCCAACATCCCCTTGCTTACTCAAGGGTCATAAAGACCCTTTTCCTTCTAGTCTCAGAAGATAACTTACTTTCTATTTGAATATAAATGAAAGCCTTAAATTCCAGTGTTTTAAGGAAGTAGTATGGATTATCCCCAGCCTCTGATTGGTAACATATTTCCCTTCTTTTTTCTTGCAGTTTAGTTTTTCTAAATGCCATAGTCAGATTTTAAAATTCTGAGCCACGTACAGCTGCATGTATGAAATTACACTATAATTATTATATGCTTATATATCTGTCTCTTCTCCTAAATTGGGAATTCCCCAAGGCTGGGGTCCTGTGCCTTCATCTATGTATACTTTCATTCAGTACATTCACTTATGTGTTGAAATGCATATAACAGGGCCTGGCACCTGGCAAATTGTAACAAATGCTTGTCTGTATAAAGTCATTCATTCATTCAGATAATTCAATTTCCCTGAACTTTACTTTCCTTATTTATATTAGGGAACAGTACAAGAAGCACCTGGAAAATTGTCAGATGCATAATAGATACTCAATAAATGAGGTGACATTCCTTACCCCTACTCAGACACAATCCACCAAACCGGCAGAGGTCAATATTATTTAGAGCACTTAAATATTCTGGGACCATGTTTTCATCCATTCTAAACTCATCTGTGTTGGCTTTAAGTTCACCAGCTTATACATCCCTCTCCTTGGAAGCAGAACAGAATGAAACGGCTTCCTGGGTATCCTGCTTTCTCTGTCCTACATAAATATGATTTGTGTACAGACTGTGAAACTTTTTCCTCTTGCTGTGTGAACACAGCTGTAAATAATCTTTAACCTTTCAGACATGATTTGTTCTGGTCCAGGCCCTTTCTATATTCATCTTTGGTTTAACATCCTGACTTCTAATTTTTGTACATGAGTTTTTTTGTATCTGAGTATATCAAATGAGTTTATCATTAATTTTTCACTTTAATCAGGAGAGCTCAGAAATGTTTAATGTTTACAAAATGGAAACGTGGTGAAATACTACACGTGACTAATGTAGTCAGATTAGTACATGTGATCTGAAATCTTATCAATGCATTAAATAACTTCATTTTGGCCCTGTCTACTTATAAAAGAGGCCAAACTTATTAATAAAAGATCTGTGAAAAGTTTCTTTCTTTTTTTTTTTTGAGAGGGCATCGCTCATATTTATTGATCAAATGGTTGTTAACAACAATAAAATTCTGTATAGGGAACTCAATGCACAATCATTAAGCAACCCCAAGCCTAATTCTCAACTGTCTCCAATCTTCTGAAGCATAACGAACAAGTTCTTACATGGTGAACAAGTTCTTACATAGTGAATAAGTTCTTACATGGTGAACAGTGCAAGGGCAGTCATATCACAGAAACTTTCAGTTTTGATCATGCATCATGAACTATAAACAATCAGGTCAATTATGATTATTCGTTTGATTTTTATACTTGATTTATATGTGAATCCCACATTTCTCCCTTATTATTATTATATTTTTAATAAAATGCTGAAGTGGTAGGTAGATGTAAGATAAAGGTAGAAAACATAATTTAGTGCTGTAATAGGGCAAATGTAGATGATCAGGTCTGTGCCTATAGACTAAGTATTAATCCAAGGGTCTTGCTTTTTTATCCATTCTATTACTCTGTGTCTTTTGATTGGTGCATTCAGTCCATTTACATTTAGGGTGACTATTGAAAGATATGTACTTATTGCCATTGCAGGCTTTAAATTCGTGGTTACCAAAGGTTCAAAGTTAGCTTCTTTAGTATCTTACTGCCTAACTTAGCTTCCTTATTGAGCTGTTATATACACTGTCTGGAGATTCTTTTCTTCTCTCCCTTCTTATTCCTCCTCCTCCATTCTTCATATGTTGGTTGTTTTATTCTGTGCTCTTCTGTGTTTCCTTTGACTGCTTTTAGTGGGTAGTTGATTTTATTTTTTGCCTTTAGTTAGTATTTGGTTGGTCTGCTTTCTTTGCTGTGATTTTATTTTCTCTGGTGACATTTGTTTAGTCTTAGGAGTGCTCCCTTCTAGAACAGTCCCTCTAAAATACCCTGTAGAGGTGGTTTGTGGGAGGCAAATTCCCTCAACTTTTGCTCATCTGGGAATTGTTTAATCCCTCCTTCATATTTAAGTGATAATCGTGCTGGATACAGTATCCTTGGTTCAAGGCCCTTCTGTTTCATTGCATTAAATATATCATGCCATTCTCTTCTGGCCTGTAAGGTTTCTGTTGAGAAGTCTGATGATAGCCTGATGGGTTTTCCTTTATAGGTGACTTTTTTCTCTCTAGCTGCCTTTAAAACTCTTTCCTTGTCCTTGATCTTTGCCATTTTAATTATTATGTGTCTTGGTGTTGTCCTCCTTGGGTCCTTTCTGTTGGGAGTTCTGTGTATTTCCATGGTCTGTTCGATTATTTCCTCCCCCAGTTTGGGGAATTTTTCAGCAATTATTTCTTCAAAGACACTTTCTATCCCTTTTTCTCTCTCTTCTTCTTCTGGTACCCCTATAATGCGAATATTGTTCCTTTTGGATTGGTCACACAGTTCTCTTAATATTGTTTCATTCCTGGAGATCCTTTCATCTCTCTCTGTCAGCTTCTATACGTTCCTGTTCTCTGGTTTCTATTCCATCAATGGCCTCTTGCATCTTATCCATTCTGCTTATAAATCCTTCCAGAGTTTGTTTCACTTCTGTAATCTCCTTCTGGACGTCTGTAATCTCTCTCCGGAGTTCATTCCTTAGCTGTTGTATATTTCTCTGCATCTCCATCAGCATGTTTATGATTTTTATTTTGAATTCTTTTTCAGGAAGACTGGTTAGGTCTGTCTCCTTCTCAGGTGTTGTCTCTGTTATCTTGGTCTGCCTGAAATTTTGCCTTTTCATGGCGATAGAGATAGTTTGCAGAGCTGGCACGAGTGATGGCTGGAAGAACTTCCCTTCTTGTTGGTTTGTGGCCTTCCTCTCCTGGGAGAACAGCGGCCTCTAGGGGCTTGTGCTGGGCAGTTGCATGCAGATGGGGCTTCTGATTCTTGCCTGGCCGCTATGGAGTTTATCTCCAGTGTTGCTGTGGGCGTGGTCTGCCTCGGGCTGCTGCTCCGATATGGTGGAGCCGCGTTGGAGGGGGAACAGCCGGGAGGCTATTAATCTCTGTGAGAGGCCTCCGTGCTCCCTGCTGTCCAGGGGGTTAGAATGCCCAGAGTTCCCCAGATTCCCTGCTGGACTAAGTGTCCCAGGACCCTTCCATCCAGCGGTGAGGTCCCTGTCCCTTTAAGACTTCCAAAAAGCACTTGCTTTTCTTTGTCTCCAGGGTGCCAGCTGTGGGGACCCGCTCACAGGTCTTACTGTCCTGTTTCCCTAGTATCCAGGACCCCACGCGTGCACTGTGTCTGCGCTCTGGTGCAGATGGCTAGGGCTGGGTGTTTAGCAGTCCTGGGCTCCCTCTCTCTCCCTGCTCCGACTCCTCTCCTCCTGCCCGGAGCTGCAGTGTGGGACGCTCGGGTCCCGCCAGGCCAGGGCTTGTATCTTACCCCCTTCGAGAGGCACTGGGTTCTCGCAGGTGTGGATGTGGTCTGGATGTTGTCCTGTGTCTTCAGGTCTCTCTTTTAGGAAGAGTTGTCTTTGTTGTATTTTCAAAAATATATGTGGTTTTGGGAGGAGATTTGCACTGCTCTACTCACGCCGCCATTTTGGCTCCACCCGAAAAGTTGCTTTTTTAATGGTTCTTATCAGGATGCTAAGGGCTGAAATCTTAAACTTGATTGAAGAAGTTCAGGTCCATAGTTTCTTCTCTGCACTTCTGAAAATCCCCCAACTCTGACAAGCTAAAGTTTTTGAAACTTATTTGGTGACAAAATTTGAACTGAACTGAAGAGAGGTTATTTGTAATCTCTCTTTGTCCTACTTTGTGTGAATATTCATGTTTCACTGACAAAATATCAGTGTTTACTTACTGTGTGCTGCCCCTTGCCCACTGCAAATGTTATTTAATATATAGTTTGTTCTCTATGAACATATTAAAATCTGAAAAGTATGGATTGTGAAATATATTTAGTCCCAAAAGTTTCTTTGGGGGAAGGAATTGTGGGCCTGTAGTTATCAAACTTGATCCCAGGGTGTTAATGTAGATATATAAACACTTGTGTGGAGTTAAGTTCCATTATCTTTGATTATAATGGTTTCAAATAATTTTCAAAATAGTTTCTACTTACCAAAATATTTATGGATGAAATAATGTAATGTCTGAGATTCATTCAAAATAATATGAGAGAGAAGTGGGTGTCAAGAATTTTGAAGAGTCTTAGATTTTACCCTACTTTAAGGTCCAAGACTGCTAACTAACTATACAAGCATCCTTGACAATATAGTCTATAACAAGCCAGTCAGTACCTCTGCTCACAAGATATACAGAAATGCAAGAGACACATGGAGAATTGTCCCCCAACAGTGGTGGTGGTGAGATGAAACAAAATTAGATGAGTTGATAATTTTTTTAACTGGGTGATGGATACACTAAGGAACAGTTTATTATTGTATATTTTTGAAATTTTCCATAAATAACAAGTTACAAAATAGCAGCTACTCTTAAGTGCTATGTGACAGTTGCCATATAAATCACAATAGAAAAGACTGAGAGAGAATGTGTTAACTCTTCACTGTCTCACATCTCTACTTCCCTGAGCTAATGTGTGGTCTGTCGAGTAAATGTTCTTGGAGGCTAATTACTTTATTGCTTTGCTACAGTATTGACAAGTTCAATATGATTAACTCAAATCCCTACAGGTTAAATAACCACCAACTGTGAAAGTTGGGAATATTGGGGAATGGTAGAAAATGATCTTTTAGTTTGAAATTTTGGGGGAGCACAGCATACATATCACATATACATAAATATATACATCACAATATACATATAAAATATGCATATCACATGTATATCAGTGAGATAGAGACAAAGGAGACTGTTTATCTGCAAGGCCTTTTACTCATACAGATAGTAGTTAGACTGCCAGAAAAGGAAATCTTGAAAATAATGCTAATGTAGGTGTTTTTAGCAAATATATGATTTTAAAATATATATACTTTAGTAAAACATAAATACATTCCTGTTCTAAAAACAGAGATGTCTAAACGACAAAATGAATGTCTTATTCCCCACAGACAAAGAACCAGCCCCTCTCCAATTTCCCATTTGCCTCCAGAGAGGTAATTGCTGTTAACAGTTTGGTGTGTATTCTTCCAGGCTAGTTTCTAAAAATTTACATACATTAATATGTAAGAATACAAACATAGTTTTAAAAAACACAAATGGGATTATACTATGCATACTTTTATACATCCTGCTTTTTTTTACTTAAAAGTTTCTTGGAGATATTTCAATTTCAGTACATATACAACTATTTCCATTTTAAAACTGTTGCATACCATTCCATAGAAGGGATGTATCATATTTGAAATAACCAATCTAAGTTTATCTTTCACTGCTGCTAAGAATTTTTCATAGTTATTATGAACACATATCATGATTACATTCTTACCAAGTAAGCTCCACAGATGAGTTCCTGCCCACCTGGGTCTATAATCTAAGAAAACGTCAACACAAACATATAACAAGAAGACAGTCTCTGTACATATCAAGAGTTTGGGGACTAGTTTTCTAAATTGTGAGTCTTATTTTCAATTCTCTTGCTAAATTGAGGAGGAAGAAAACTTAATGAGGAATAGGATATTTACATAGTCTCAGAGTATCTCCTCATGAATTACTTATAAAAGGAAAATCTATACAGTGAAGGAACTAGACTTCAACCAAATGACCAAACTCAACATCCCCAATATGGCCAAATGGGCATCATGTGCTGTCCAGGTATGAGACCCTGAGAAAGACACATTGTCACTTATGTAGTATTCCAGGCAGATATGAAATACTTGAATTGAATAATGAGAAAACCTTAGACAAACCCTTATCAAGGGATAGTCTATAAAATAACTGGGTCATACTCTTTAAAAATAATAAATCAAATGAAAATATTGATGAAAGACAAAAAATAAAAATAAAAGGCTTAGGAACTATTCCAGATTGAAGGACATTAAATACACATGACAACCAAATGCAATTAAGGGTGGTCCTAGACCGGATTCTGTACTAGAAAGAAATTGCTGTAATGTACATTATTGGAACCATCAATAAAATTGGAACATGGACTATAGACTAGATTAAAATACTGCCTTAATGTTAAAGTTTTCAATTTCAACAACTGTACTGTGGTTATGTAAGGTTATATGTTGGGATATATAGGAAATTCACACCAAAGGAGGAACGGGTAAAGGGCATGCTATGTGCAAAAGGTTCAAAAAAGAAAACAGTGTGTTTATGTGTGTGTGGAGAGGGAGAGAATATGATGAAGCAAGTGAGACAAATTATTAAAAACTAGTGAATATGGACATGGATAATGGATACATGGAAGTTCATTTTACTACTTTTGCAACTTTTCTCTAAATTTGAAAGTATCTCAAACTAAAAACTGAAGAGCATGCCTTGGCTTCCCCAGCATACAGAAACCTGGAGTGGGTAGTCATGCCTGCCAGTGATGGTCATGTTGCCAATTCAACCTTTTGCCTGCCTGGAGTGAGCTCTGGTTTTAAGACTTTAGGGAATGATTCTTTTGCAATAGCTTTTCCAGAGATCTCACAATTAGGAAGTGTCAAAACACTTCAGTTCAGCCATGCACATAGTTGAATAGCTGTTAATTTTCAGAGGCAGGAGAGGAACTTGTATTTTAAAGGGTAAGTTATTTTAATAAAACATGGCCTTCCATCAGCCTGTGGTGCTAATTCTTCACCTGGGGCCTTTCACTACACTGTGGCTATGCAGACGAACTTGCTCTCACTTTTAATCCTTTACTTTTTGTAATGCTGGTAGAGTTGGTGGAACAATGGCTCATGGCTTTAAGGTTAGAGATGTATAAAAACATGGAAATTATTTTAACAGATCAATGATCTCTCTTGCTCATCTATCTCCACATTGCTCCAAAGAACTGGCCATAGGAGTTATTTTAACAACTTTATTGAGATATAATTCACATACATACATACATTTTGCCATTAAAAATCTACAATTCAATGATTTTTTAAATATATTCACAGAGGTATAACCACCACCACAATCTAATTTTAGAACATCTTCAACACCCCAAAAAGGAACCCCATGCCTGTTAGCAGTTATTCCCCATTCTCTCCTCCCCCCTCACCCTTGGCAGCCACTAATCTATTTTCTGTATCTGTAGATTTGCCTGTTCTGCACATTTCATATTGATGGAATCATACACTATGCGATCCTGTGTGACTGTCTTCTCAGCATGTTTGTAAGGTTCACCAATGTTGTAGCATATAGCTGTATTTCATTTCTTTTCATTGCCAAGTAATATTCCACCATATGGGTATATATCACATTTTGTCTATCCATTCATATTTGTCCACTCAGGGCCATTAGAGTCTTTTATATTTTTTTAGCAATTTTGAATAATGCTGCTATGAACATTTCTGTGAGTGTATATTTTAACTTCTCTTGCATATGTATCTAGGAGTGGAATTGCTGGGTCATGTGATGACTCTATTTAACATTTAGAGGAACTACCAAGTGGTTTTTCAAAGTGGCCACCCCATTTTACATTCCCATCAGCAACATATGAGGATTCCAGTTTCTCCATTTGTTATCGTCTGTGTTTTTGATTATAACCTCCTAATGGGTGTGAAGTAAATCTCACTGTAATTTGGATTTGCATTTCCCTAATGACTAATGATGTTCATGTGCTTGTCCGCCATTTTAATTTCTTCTTTGGAGAAATGTTTAGATCTTTTGCCAATTTTTTAATTGGGTTATTTATCTTTTTATAAATGGGTTGCAAGACCTCTTTGTATATTTCAAATATAAATTTCTCATTGGACATAAAATTGGCAATAGCAATTTACAAGTTCAGTATTTATGAGCAGGTCTCAGTTTTTAAAAACTGCTCAATAGCATTTCATATTTGAAATATCCCCCAATAATTGCCACTTGAAAGAGGTCTTCTGTCTGTGTGTGCTTTATATCACTTCAGAACTTTATATCATATTTAGAACTACACTTTTCTCTCTTCCACATTTTGGCGGTATTAGTCAAATCCACCCTACTAGATTTATGCTCTGAGATTAAGGAACATGTATTCTGTGTATTTTTGGACGTGTGTGCAGTTTTCTTGCAACAGCACCGGACATACACCACTCTGCTGGTTGGTAAGGATTGAGGGTGGGGACCAGGATGACATCCTGCCAGCCATTCTCTGAAGTGGGGAACCTGAAGGAGGAGAGTTTGGCAGGGATGATGATTATGAATTTCAGTTGGCTACATTGAGTTTCAGGTGACTCTGGGGTTCTCCAGTGAAGCCCTCCACTTGGTCTGTGGAGATAGAGACATGGATTTCAGAAGACAGAGAGCTACACTGGAAATAAGGTCTCATGATGTGTAAATAACAGAACAATAGGAGTCACTGAGACAGCAAAAGGTACCATGTAGAATGAGAATAGAGTAAACCTAGGACAGAGCCTGGTGGAGCACCAGATGTGAGGGAAACCACAAAGGAGGCTTACAGAGTGGCCAGAGTAGTCAGAGAAGTGGCAAGAGACTGTAATATCAGAGAAACCAAGGAAGGAGATGATTTCAAAATGGAGGATGTGATCAACAGTGTCATGTAAAAGAAATTGCAAAATCCGTTTATCCACAGATATATTAAAAGATCAGTTTGGGTGGATTGGTGGGGCCAGAAGCCAGACTGGGAGGGCTGAAAGAGGAGTAAAGGCTATGGAGATGAGAAAGGAATCTAGAGCATCCATGGTTGGGATTAGCCTTGAATATGAGTTTCCTTCCCTGTAAGTAATTTCCTTGTGTACAACTCTAAATATTAGAACTATATTTCTTATACTGAAGGGAAATACATTTCCTTGTTACTCTCATCTATAAGTCTTCTTTGTATGTGTGTGTTCTATTTTTTTAAATTGAAGTATCATTGATATACAATCTTATTGGTTTCAAGTATACAATACAATGGTTCAACAGTTACCCATATAATTAAGTCATCACCCCCACTAGTGCAACTTAACATAGGAAGGTATTACAGAATCATTGGTTATAGTCTCAGTGTTGTACTACCATTCCCATGACTGACTTATGATTGAGAATTTTTGTGCGCTTTTATCCCCCTTACTCTCCCTGCCACCCCAACCCCTCCCCAACCATGGTAACCACTAGTCACTTCTCAGTGTCTATGAGTCTACTGCTATTTTGTTCATTTTGTTTTGTTTTGTTTTTAGATTCCACAAATAAGTGAAATCATATGGTATTTGTCTTTCTCTGCCTGGCTTATTGCACTTAGCATAATACCCTCTAGGTCCATCCATGTTGTGCAAATGGCAGGATTTCTTTCTTGTTTATGGTTGAATAATATTCCATTGTGCATATATACCACATCTTCTTTAGCCACTCATCTATTGATGGAAACTTTGGTTGCTTCCATATCTGGACTATTGTAAATAATGTGGCAATAAACACAGGGGTGGTTATATCTTTTCAAATCAGGGATTTTCTTTTCTTCTGGTAAATTTCTAGAAGTGGGATTACTGGGTCATACGGTATTTCCATTTTCAGTTTTTTGAGAAACCTCCATACTGATTTCCACAATGGCTATGCCAATTTACATTCCCACCAATAGTGTAGGAGGGTTCCCTTTTCTCCACATCCTCACCAAAACTTGTTATTTCTTGTCTTTTGGATAGTGGCCATTCTGACTGGTGTGAGGTATTATCGCATTGTGGTTTTGATTTGCATTTCCCTGATGATTAGTGATATAAAACATCTTTTCATATGCCTGTTGGTCATCTGTATTTCTTCTTTGGAGAAATGTCTGTTCAGGTCCTCTGCCCATTTTTTAATCAGGTGATTTGTTTTTTGAGTGTTGAGGCATATGATTTCTTTATATATTTTGGATGTTAACGCCTTATCAGATAAATCACTTATGAATATATCTCTCTCATACTGTAGGTTTCCTTTCTCTTCTGCTGATGGTGTCCTCTGCTGTACAGAAGCTTTTTAGTTTGATGTAGTCCCACTTGTTCATTTTTTATTTTGTTTCCCTTGCCTGAGGAGATGTGTCCAGAAAAAAATTGCTTATATTTAAGTACAAGAGATTTTTGCCTATGTTTCCTTCTAAGAGTTTTATGGTTTCCTGTCTTACATTTAAGTCTTTGATCCATTTCGAGTTTACTTTTGTATATGGAGTTAGACATTCTCCAGTTTCATTCTCTTGCATGTAGCTGTCCAGTTTTCCCAACACCAGTTATTGAAGAGGCTGTCTTTTCCCCACTTCATGGCTTCTTTATCATATATTAATTAACTATATATGTGTGAGTTTATACCTGGGTGCTCTATTCTGTTCCATTGATCTATGTGTCTGTTCCTGTGCCAGTACCATACTGTTTTGATCACCACAGCTTTGTAGTATAGTCAAGGAGGGTAATACCCCCACTTTTTTCTTCTTTTTTCAGGATTGCTTTGGCTATTTGGGGTCTTTTGTGGTTCCATATGAATTTTAGGATTATTTGCTTTAGTTCATTGAAAAATGCTGTTGGTATTTTGATAAGGATTGCACTGAATCTGTAATTTGCTCTTGGCAGGATGGCCATTTTTATATGAGCACAGGATAGATTTCCATTTATTTGTATCTTCCTTAATTTTTTTCATGAGTGTCTGGTAGTTTTCAGAGTATAGGTCTTTCACCTCCTTGGTTTGGTTTATTTATAGGTATTTTATTCTTTTTGATGCAGTTGTAAATGGAATTGTTTTCCTGATTTCTCTTCCTGCTAGTTTGTTGTTAGTATATAGGAATGCAACAGACTTCTGTGTATTAATTTTGTATCCTGCAACTTTGCTGAACCAAGTTATTCGTTCTACTAGTTTTTGGTGGAGTCTTTAGGATTTTCTATATATAAAATATCATGTCATCTGGAAATAGTGACAATTTAACTTCTTCCTTACCAATTTGGATGCCTTTATTTCTTTGTGTTGTCTGATTGCCAGTGCTAGGACCTCTAGTAATATGTCAAATAAAAATGGTGAGAGTGGACATCCTTGTCTTGTTCCTGATCTTAGAAGAAAAGCTTTCAGCTTTTTGCCATTGAGTGTGATGTTAGATGTGGGTTTGTCATATATGGCCTTTATTATGCTGAGGTACATACCCTCTATACCCATTTTGCTGAGAGTTTTTATCATGAATAGATGTTGTATTTTTCCAAATGCTTTTTCAGCATCTATTGAGATGGTCATGTGGTTTTTATCCTTCTTTTTGTTAATGTGGTGTATGATGTTGATTGATTTACAAATATTATACCATCCTTACATCCCTGGAATAAATCCCACTTGGTTTTGATGGATGATCCTTTTGATGTATTTTTGAATTCTGTTTGCTAATATTTTGTTGAGGATTTTTACATCTGTGTTCATCAGGTACATTGGTCTATAATTTTCTTTCTTTGTAGTGTCTTTGCTTGGTTTTGGTATTAGAGTGATGCTGGCTTCACTGAATGAGGATCTTTGGAATACTTTAAGAAGGATGGGTATTAGCTCTTCTTTAAATTTTTGATAGAATTCAGCTGTGAAGCTGTCTGGATATGGATTTTTGTTTGTTTGGAGTTTTTTTATTACCAGTTCAATTTTGTTACTGGTAACTGGTCTGTTCCAATTTTCTGTTTCTTCCTTGGTCAGTCTTGGGAGGTTGTATTTTTCTAGGAATTTTTCCATTTCTTCTATGTTGAGCAATTTATTGGCATGTAATTTTTCATAGAATTCTCTAATTCATTGTATTTCTGTGGTATCCATTGTGACTATTCCTTTTTCATTTCTGATTTTGTTTATTTGTGTACTCTCTCTTTTTCTTGGTAAGTCTGGCTAGGGTTTAGTCTATTTTGTTTATCTTCTGAAAGAACCAGCTCTTGATTTAATTGATTTTTTCTATTTTATTCTTCTCTATTTTATTTATTTCTGCCCTGATCTTTATTATGTTCCTCCTTCTACTAACTTTGGATTTCACTTGTTCTTCTTTTTCTAGTTTCTTCAATTGTGATTTTAGACTGTTTGTTTGGGATTGTTCTTGTTTCTTAAAGTAGGGCTGTACTGCTATGTACTTCCCTCTTAGCACCACTTTTGTGGCCTATGAGTTTTATTTCTGCTTCCTCATCTCTTGTACAGCTGTGATCCTGTTTCCTCTTCAGTTTCTTCTATAAACATCCATAGTTCCTTCAAGCATTTTTCATAGGATTTGATTTCAAGGTTTCATTGGAGCAATGTTCAGCTTAAGATGACAGACCCAGAACTGGCAAAAAAATTTTCCATATACAGTTTGGCACATGAAGTACCAAGCCCACTGTTTATGTTTTCTTTCTTGAGCTGGGTACTATATATTTATTAATGTTCTATAAATTGCATTCTGAGCTATTTAAAAATCATATTATAATACAAACATTGCTTATTGTGCTTATAAACAATTAAAACCCCAAAGTCTTTTTCCAAGAACTGCTTTTAATCTAGCTCTCCTTGTAAAAGCTAAATATGGGTCTTAAGTTTCTTTTTGCTTCTTTTGACTTATTATTCCAAGCTGTCATGCTATTGGATAGAACATGGACTCTGACATCCAACACATTACTCTCGTTCACAGTCGGTGTTGTCAGCTCCAACATTCACAAGTTTGTTTTGGGAGGCAGAACTTTAAAATGATTCCCATGTTTCCCACCCTCTGGAATTCACACTTTAATGTAATCCTCTCCCCTTGAGTGTGGGTAGAACTTGTAACTTGCTTCTAACTAAGAATATGGCGAAGGTGAAGGGATTTTGCAGATGTTATGAAGATCTCTAAGCAGTTATCTGTGAGGTAACTGAAAGGGAGAACATCTAGGGTGGGCTTACCTAACCAGTGGAGCCCTATAAAAGAGGGTCCAGACCTACCCTGAAAGAGAAGACTTGAAGCAAGAGACATGGTGTCCTGCTAGCCTTGAAGAAATAAGCAGCCATACTGTGAACAACCTATGGAAAGGGATGGCCTCTAGGAGTTGAGAGCCTCAGCCCTCCAACCAGAAGGACCTTAACTCTGCCAACAACCTGAATAAACTTGGAAGAAGTCCTTGTGTCTCAGGTGATACCACTCTTCTCACCAAACACATGGATTGCAGAGGACCAACGAAGGAACCATGAAAACTGTGACATAACAAATGTATATTGTTCAAAGCTGCTAAGTTTGTGGTAATTTGCTATGTATCATAGAAATTGAATATTCTTGTCTTCAGCCTTACCCATCTATGTCTTGGGAAGAGTTTTGGACTGCACAGGGAGAGGGCACCATGAATTAAGACCCTTTCTCCAGTCCTCACCTGTGGCTTCCATAGCATCCCTAATGGTCCTTGCCCACCCAGGTTAATGAACTTTGCTTGGTGAAAGTAGAAAATATCGCCACAGTGGACCACATATCAGTTTCTAAGCCAGAAGAAAACTGCCTCCATGAAAATAGAGGGCACACTGAAAACCAATACTGTTCATGTTGTGTAACATTGTGGTACTTATTAATGGCTCTGCTGATTCATTCTGTGATAAGACATCTGAATCAGGCATTAGTGGATCATCTCTAATTAGTGAGATGAGCCATTTGCCTTAGGATAAAGAATGGCTGTTAATATTCTGGGCATGCTTGAGACTCTTGACTAAGAGGCCAACCTTGCCCTCTCATTAGTACTTTGTAAGTATCAGGACTTTCATTAAGATTCCACTTCCTTTAATGTGGTTGCCTTGGCATGTTTTGTGAATGATCTTAGTGGCTTAGGGAGGATTGGTTTTTCCAAATAATAGGCAAGAATGAAGAAGGTAATTGGATTTGGCATACTTTGTAGCATCTCACTGGATTGCTTTTAGAAGAGCTCTTTAAAAAAGGCTTTATTTAAATCAGAACAAAGAGAGAGATTTGGCTGGAGGCTGATGAACTTCTGTGAGATTCAATGACTAATGCTGCATGTCAACACCAGGCTTCCATTTAAACAGATATTTTGACATCAATGTGTATAGACTCCTTAATGCTGAGGCGAAGGATGGAGGGGAGGTAAAGCCACTCCATTCCATCCCCAAAAGTTAGGTATATAGTAAGAATCCGGGAGGCTGAATGGATTCTCTGGGGATTGATGGATAAGTGAGCAGAAAACTTCAGTTCCTAGGGTGATTTGGAATCTCAGAGATGCCCTCAGGCAACAGCTCTGGACGTGACCTAAAGCAGGATTCTTAACCTTGCAGTATTGACATTTGGGACAGAAAAATTCTTTGTGTGTGCTCATGGCAGGGGTGTAGTTTCCTGTGCTTTGTAGCACGTTCAGCAGCACCTCTGACCTCCACCCACTGGATGCCAGCAGCACCCTCCCTGCCCTGTGCCCCCTATGTGGTGTGATAACCAAAAATGTCTCCTGTTTTTTGGCCAGTGTCTGTTTCTTGTGATGCTTTAATTTTCTAAAGTCAATTTAACCAAAATGGCTTAAGCACTTGCCATGAATAAGTGCCCAGAACTGTGCTGCATGCTGGGGAGAGGTTCTGCCCTCACTTCTTTCTGATCCAGAGCCAACTAACTGCAGGCCAGAGCTGCTTTCATTTCTCTTTTGCCAGAACATTTAACAGGATGGTCAAGACTGACACACAAAGGCTCACTCTTAGAGGACAGGGTCTCTAATTTATAAATTAGTACATTGTGACCTTTTCTAATCCTGTTGTTAAAATCATACTAATTTAATAACTACAGGCATATATAGGCTTTTAAAGGAAAGGATGCTCAATAAGTGCTTAATTCCTATCACCTACAAAAACTTGATGGAATTGATCAGAAAGCCCCTGGTATCCCTTCTTGCTTAGAGGTGTGACTGGTCTTTCAAAGCTTGAGGACAGAGTTCCATGAGGAATTACCTAGTCACTGAATAATTGCTTTTAATTTGAGTCATCTTTCTTTGAAAGAAAACCCTTTTCTTCTTAGTCATAAACATATACCTACTCACTAAAGACAATTTGAAAAATACAGAAAAGTGTAAAAACGGAGATAAAATCTCCTCGTAGCTCACACTGCCTTGTGTACCAGTCACTGCTTCCTCTCTCCTAGACACATGAATGGGCACTATTTCCTCACCCCCTTGAAGTGAAGTGAGGTCATATGACTTGCATTGGCCAATGAAATGTGAGTAGAAGTTCATGTGTTACTGATGGATAAGAGCATTTAATTGCCAGAGTCCAAATCCCCTCCCTTCTCTAACCCTGACTGGGTGATTGTGGAAACCCATACTGATATGGCCACACAACACTGAGCCTTCTGATGTAGGATGGCTGTCTAAGGGAGTCACCTAGGACCACCAACAAAACCTGCATGACCAAGAATAAACCTTTGCTGTCAGCCCCTGAAATAGTAAAGTTATTTGTGACTGCAGCAAGACTGAGTCTATCCTATCTGAAATGATATCCATAATACCAAAACCCAGGGATAATTTTTATTCATATTAAAACATTTTCTTCAAGGATATTTTAAATGTAGGATTTTATATAGTTGAGATCTTTATGTTTTGTATTCTGACTTTTACCACTAAACTATTATGAATAGACATTTCTTTGCTTTCTAATTTCTCTATCAATCACATTTTTTTTCTTCTCAGCACTTACTACTTTGTGAAATTATCTTTATTCAATTACCTATTTATTTGGCTTTTGCCATTTTTCTCCTTTGGAAAGTAAGTTCCATGAGGGCAGGGATCTTTTTTGTCTTGTTCACTTTTGTCTTCCCCAGTATATGAAAACCAGGTGCTTAGTATTTGTTCAAAGAATGTAAATGAATATTCCACATGAATTTACCGTAAGTTATCTAGCAATTTCACCATTGCTGGACATTTACATTTTTCTTTGACAGAGACCATATAGCCCTTTACAGAGAAACGTTTACTGATCCCTGTTCTAGAGCCAGATCTTTGTACTTGGCACATGATCAAATCAGAAGAGATAAATGTTCTTATAAAAATATCTAGTGTGGAGCATATGCTATGCAAGGAAGGCACTTATTGACATGGAGGTAAAAATGTGTAGAAGAATGTGTAGAAACTCAAGAGGAGGAGCTCAGAATGTAATTAAAGGCCTCTAAAGAGATGGCTTTCATTTTTTCCCTTTGAAGACCATACTTTTACAGAAATATTTTTGTATATCTCTGATTACTTTGCTTAGTACAAATTCCTAGAAGTGGGATTAATTAGTACATCAAAAGACTTGAATAATTTTAAGGCTCCTGATTCATATTGCCCGTAGACCCTTCAGTAAAGGCTGAGGGGTATCAATACTGGCTCCCAACAGCATATGAGAGTAGTTAACATTCACTGACAGTGCATTTTTTAAAACCATCACTCATTACACTCTTTTCAATTTGTTTGTCTGCATTCTCATTTGAATACGGGTTTGTGTAATGGCCTGGGAATTCATGTCTACTACTACCAAAAAAATAATAAAGTCACATTGAAAATCCAGAAGGAAGTAGGCAACTCTGGTTTCCTGTTCTGATTTTTTGTTGTCTCTTTCCTAAAGACTCTCCTATTGGGACCACCCTTACAATTTCCAATCTAATTCCAATGTTCTTAAAGGAGAGATATGATTGAAAACATGATGCTCAAGGTTTGCTACCACACAAAAAAGAGGATTGAATTGTCATTGAACCAATTACTTTCTGCCAATAATTGGGAAGAGCCTCAGTTATCAACAAATGAAATAGTTGGAGAGAAGGCTGTTAAAAACTGGAAAGCAAGATCAGAAGTTTTGTCAGCTTACCCGTGGATATTCAGTTAATTGTTAAGAAAGGTGATTTTGAATTCTTCAAAGCATTGGATATTGCTCTAGAGGAGGATGAAGCACCAGTGTTCTGAGGAAACCAGCCTGGCGAAGCTAGCACGTGGAAGTAAGCGGCTGACTCCATTTATAGAACTTAGCTTCCTGCTGTTCATTCCATGTTGCCCAAGCTTCCTGATATTAATGAAATTATCTTCAAGTGAAAGACCAAGACTTGGGAGAGAAGTTGAGCACGGAAAATCAATACTGTTTGAGTGGTTCCTGACCAGAACATTAAGCTCCTCTTTAAAAAAGCACAGAGAGATGGATCCAAGTGTCTCAATCCTAACTCCCTGGTTGGTGGGCACCATCACAAAGTGTTATATTTGGGTTTCTTCAAACCTCTAAAATCATTCATGTCTGAGAGGTTAGCTGTTTTTTTAATGGTGTTAATACTGACTTGAGATTTTTCCTTTAATTGAAGTGGCATTTTAATTACATATTAACTTGCTCTGTGAAAATGAAGATGACAAGAATTATTTGGGCTTTAGCTTGTGAAAGGAGAGCACATGTCAATAACATCAGAGGACGCCGGCCATCAGGAAGGTCAGAAGTGATCCCCTGGTCCTTTCTCATGGGATGTGTTTTGAATCTGATGTTGTTAAATATAAAAGAAAAATGAATGAATGTAGTATAGTTTAGAAAAGGTTTTATTTGTCAACCTTGTAAGAATATGATCTTGACCTTTTTTCTTTCTCAAAATTGCTGAAGATTGGTTTTATAACTTGTACATATCTAAATATTTATTTATAAGAATATATTTGTATGTATGTATGTATTTGTATTTGTATGACTCCATAGCAGAGGTTGGCAAACTATGGCCTGAGGGTCAAATACAGCCTGTTCCCTGTTTTTGTAATAAAGTTTTATTGGAACAGCTGTGTATTTTTATATGTTTATGTGTTATCTGTGGCTGCTTCTGTGCTACAATGATAGAGTTGAGTTGTTTTGACAGAGACCATATAGCCCTTTACAGAGAAACGTTTACTGATCCCTGTTCTAGAGCCAGATCTTTGTACTTGGCACATGATTGAATTAGAAGAGATAAATGTTCTTATAAAAATATCTGGTATGGTGCATATGCTATGCAAGGAAGGCACTTATTGACATGGAGGTAAAAATGTGTAGAAGAATGTGTAGAAACTCAAGAGGAGGAGCTCAGAATGTAATTAACGGCCTCTAAAGAGATGGAGAGAAAAACGTACTGAATTGACAAGCTGGACTTAACTAAAACTTTACCAAAATGCCTATGAAAATGCATATATCACAAGATTCAGTGTAATTCAATTAAAGAAATTAAACAGTTATATTATGTGGTGGTCATTGTGCTTTAGTTTAGTTTACAGGATGGATGATTCATGGGCTTACCACATGAAGAACTAGGCAATATTTTTGTTGGGTTTCATTCTCCAGAGCTGTTGCTGGAGAGAGCACTGATCAAATTACACCATTGAGCTGGTACACTGTGCAAAGGCAAAACTGAACTCCTCATCTTTCTTTTCAAGCCTGCTTTTCTTCATGTGCTCTTGCTTTGGGGAGAGACATCACCCTGATGACCAGCTTGGTTGTCAACTTGTCTGCTCTCTCACTCTCTGTTCTATGCCTGAATCTGTGTCCAAATTTGCTTCACCTGGTTTGCTGAAGCATGGCCTCTTCTCAGAAGATTCCCTGACCCCATCTCTTCTTCTTTCCACACCAGTGCCAGTCTGGGTTATATATCTTCCATGTATGTCCCCATAGATCCCAGTGCATATGTTTCATGTCAGGGCCCTTTCCACTGTGTGTGAATGGTTTCTTTACTTGGGAGGAGTCCATTTCACATCATGTAAAACTAGGAGATGGTCATGTTTGTATGGAACATGGGTAAATGGATGTGGCCAGAGGTAGTAAGCCAGGTTTTCCAGCTGCCCCAGGGTCAGTGCATATGTGAGTATATACATATTCATTTATTAAATAATTAACGCTGCTAATGCTTATTAAGCATACTCCTCAAGCTGGACACTGTTCCATGTGCTGGGGATGTAGAAGTGAACAAAGCAGACAAAGTCCATGTCCTCATTTAACTTGCATTCTAGTGAGGACAGACCAACAATTAAGATTTTCAAATGAACCTCACCACCACTGCCATGTTGAAGATAAAAGAAAATTGAGACCTATTATCTACTTTAAACTCTTATTGGAACCATTAAACTTTTATTCATGTTAGAAAACATTGTAAATAGGTAGACTTTTCTACACTGTCAGACAAACTTTACAGTCAAGAATATAGTAATGTTATAAATTCATGAGAAGAAAACAACCATAAAATGCGGTGAGGTAATGACAAGTGTTATGAAAAGAAAAAGGCAGGAAGAGGTGGACACTGAGTGGGTCTAGCTGGTGGCTGGTTTTGATAAGGTGCTCGGAGACAGCACCTCTGAAGGCATAATGCTTGGCTCCTGCTGATACCAGAGTGAAGACAAGGGTGAGTGTGGGGTGGCCAGAGCAGAATGACAGTCAGAGAGAAAGACATGGGCCAAATTATGTAAAACTGTTCGGCCTTGGGAAGGAGTTTGGATTTTGTTCTGAATGTGAGGGGGAAAGCGGTTGGAGGGTTATGAGCAGGAGGGTGACATGGTTTGGTTTGGTTTACAAAGGCCTCTGAGGTTGCTCTGTGGAGAACAGACCAGAGGACTATAGGAAGAGAAAGTGAAAAACAAATTGGGAGGCTTTGGCACTTGCGGGGAGTGTTGATGGACTTGGATAATGCTGTTGGTGGTGGCAGCAGTGAGAAGTGGTCAGACACAGGACCCGCTTTGAACGTAGAGCTGCCATGACTTGCTGAAGAATTGAGTGGAGATTAGGGAAACAGAGCAGCTAATCATGGGTGACTCAAAGGGTTTGGCCTGAACAACCAGATGCATGAAGCAGTTATACACATACACATACACACACATACACACACACACACACACACACACACACACACACACACAATCCCACATGTCATTGAGCCAACTGACTTACATGAAAACTATTTATTAAAGAATCCAAATAATATTATACCTGGTTTCTTCAATGAAAGTAAAATTATTTTTCTCAGGTCACTTGTCTTTTATTTTATGAAATAAAAGTATCTAAAGAAAAGTTGGACTGGTGGTTGTGGTTACCATGGGGGAGAGGGAAGGGTATAAAGGGGCACCAGAGGGGATGAGGATTTAATAATATGGTAACTGTTGAACCACTGTGTTGTATACTTGAAGCCAATATAAGATTGTATATCAACTACATTTCAATTTTTAAAAGTGTATATGAAAAAGCAAAAATGAATAAATAATAAAAATCTTTTCTGTTTCTAAATAAATAAATATAAAGAAAAGTTGGTCCTTAGACCTTTCTTTTAATTTAATCCCACCTCCTCCTGTCACGGATGAGGACCAGGCATCCAGAGAGGCTCGCAGCTCATCCGGAGCCACAGTGTTGATGTATGCCAGAACAGGCAGAAACCCCTTCTTGCATTTCTTTTACAAATTTGGGCATAAATCACCTTGTCTTTTATAAAACCACTATTTTCTTTTTGTGTCTATTAAAAATATTTGAAGAGCAGCATGAGAAATCAACTCAGGAGTTGTTTTAAAGTAGTGACTTAATATTTTTAAAATATTCTCAGCACATACACACATACTTTTTAAGACGTCCACAGCACCAGGCCTGTTGACGTTACACATTCAGTTTCACTTACCCTCTCCAAAATGGTAAAATCTGCTCTTTCCTACTTTGTTTAAATTATACTTTCTCTTCTAATTTTAGTTATTCTATGTGGAAATCATCTACTGAATTACTTTTATATTGAATATATAAACTTTTCCTCTACAGAATACCTTTAGCCTTAAGTTTATAATCTTCGGCACACAGATGGAACAAAATGCACCTGAATATATTAAATTTTCTTTCCTCAGAGATGAAAGGAAGAAGGAAGTTTAAACTTTGAGGGTTTTTTTGCTAACGTGTAGTCTTGTTCATAATTCTCTTCCTTGTCACTCAGTATATCTTATGATACTGAACAGTCTTTTACAGTATTTTTCTTCTCACAGATTTCCGATATTATGGCATTCTTTAATGTGAAGATTATTGATTGTATAACAGCTTAGAAAAGTATATATCTTCATAATGTTTCTCAATCATGAATAAAAGCTTAGTGATTCAGGTAAGTAATACATTGTAAAATGGCAGTGGTGATGGTGAGGTTATTGAAAAATCTTCAAGATTCTTTCTCACTTGAAGAAACTAAGAATCTCATCTCTCTGACATTTGGGTTATCCTTCTAGACTAGATTGAATATTCTTTGGCACTAAAATTAAAATGTTATGTCTGGACCTAAGGCCCTATATCTTTAATTCTGGCCTTTAGGAAGATGCCTCCTCCCAAATTAATACAATTCATATTGCATTGAATTATAGTGTCATGTTCAGTCCTCATTTCTCCCAGGTTAAGAGAAGCGAAGTTTTTGTGGAGTTTTGGTGGAAAGATAAAAAACTTCACACAGAAGTTCATTATCTTGTAATGTGTGCTTTTCACACAGCACAAAAATGATGTTTTGGGGTGAGTTTAGTCACCAAAAATGCAAGTGAAAACCCAGTTATCTGTAGTTTTAGTACATTGACTAGGCCCTGGAGTTTGCCAATGGGACACATAGGATCCTAATCCTAAATGGGGAGGAATCAGCTGATCCTGGGAGCTAAGAGAAATCAGGACACACAGAGGGGAATGAAGTCCAGTAACCTAGAGGGCCAGACCCACTGAGTTGAAGAAGCACAAGTCTCCTCCAGGGCGTAAGGGCTGAGAGAAGACTCTAGCTATCTGCCTGCTTTGTTAAGTCATACTTGACAAGTTAGGCAACTCCGATATTTACTCTTTTGATGATGCAGTCCTTGGCTCTGCCTTACGTGCGCTACCCACTTCTCCACCCCACAGTGGCCGTTCTAACGAACAACCCAACCATCCCCACAACCTCCACCGACATATTAAAATTTGTATAAGTAAATTCTCCTCAACTCTAACAACTCTTCATGCTGTCTTCTGAGATGTTTTCTCTTATAAACTAGCCTGTAGTCACTGTCCAAAACTGTCAGCCCCCATTGTTCTTAACCAAAGATAATCACTTTTGTTGTCCAAATAAGCAACAAGAGTATTTCTGAGGTGAAGCCACTTAACAATAGGAAGTCTCTGTTTTTTGTTATTTTGTTTTTCAGATTGCTTATTTCATGAGCCCTGACACCTACTTATATTTAACTGTCCCTGCTTTGATCCCATTCTTCTTTAGTTTAAATTATGGAATCCTCGGCTCATGACCACCGCCGCCACCCCCCATCCCTAGGCACAGTTTTAGTCAACATTTCTCCTTACTTACTTGGGCAAGGCTGCCATCTAGACTCTAGAGACAGGACTACAAGCAGAGTAATAAAGGGTCACCATCTGCATCTGTCTGTTTTGGAGATAGGCTCAGAGGAGGCAATTTAGCTCAGTCCTATCTTTATATTAAAATCAGCTATCATAGCCTCTGATTGCTCATAATCAGATTTTTTATACCCAAGCCCTTCTCCTCAGTCATTTCCTTTCATAGATTCAATTGGACCACCTGTGTGGAGCTTACTCCATGGTCTGTCTCCCTTCACTTGGGCCTTACTCTTCTCTGTAACTATCACAAACAAATCATTATTTTGAAAAATGATTGCAGATTTAAAATAATATCAGTTGCGTGAGAATACTGCATTATCAATGTTTATCTGACTTGGAAGAAATATGGGGAATATTTTGGTTTTTCAGTTTTTCTTACTAAGTGTCTTACCTGAGGGTTTCAGCTTCAGGCAAGTTCAGTATGGATTTGGTAAGACTGAAAAATGACAACAGAAACTTGGGGGTTAAAAGGGGCTCATACCAAGCTTTATTCTCATGGTGGCAGGTCAAGTGCTAGAGTCACATCTGCCTCTGCAGCAAGCCCATCTCAGTCTCTGCCTCTGCTGCAGCCTCAGTCCCAGGTGCTGTCTCTACTCCAGGCTCTGCTTCTGCTCTTAGCCTCTAGTCTCTTACTCCCCAGTCTCTGCTCTCTTCTCTAGGCTTTCCTTTATCACTGGGGGAGCTCTTTTTATAGAAACACAGGCAGTAATAGCTTATTGCCAACAGGTACACGAGTATGTGCCTGCCACAGTAAGCCAAGTATTACATCACTGCATGTGCACAGTGGGCAAGATTAGGATCAGGTGAGGATCCTGGCTGTGGAACTTCCATTGTCCCTATGCTAAGTAATTCACTAAATGTTATTTATTTCTAATGACTAATAAAGATTTTTTGTAGTGTTGATTAGCTATAAGGGTATTTAATGGTATTTCAAATCAACCCTAAATAAATAAACTTAAAGCAATTGATCTGAGGGTCACCATGGGGTTTCACTGTGTGTCCACCTAGAATTTATGAATACTCAGGAAACTGCTTGGCTTAAGGACTGGCTAAAAGAACACAGGAACCAGAGGCCAAACTAGGGAGGTCATGTCTGGTTTCCAATCTTAAGAATAAAAGGAAAACCACAAATGAGAGACAGTTGAAGGACTCATTCTCAACTCCTAGCAAGAGGATGGAACAAGTGATATCTAGAGTTGGTGGAGTCACTGGTCATGACCAATACACATTTGTTCTGTTAGATTAGGGCCTATTTCATAAACTAAGGCTTGTAGAATTTTGAAGGTAGAGGGAACTTTGAGAGTATGTGTTAGGCAAAGCCATACCTTTGTGCTGTCATTCATCACTAGAAGTGGGGAGAGGCATCTCAAGAAACTGAACATTAGACATTATGTTTAAAGGAGTTTGAAATTTGTTGTTTGATTTTCATTTGGCTGTCCTCAGAATCTTGATTTTAGGTCTCTGAATCATGCCCTACAATGCCTTAATTGAAGCTTTAGTGAAAACAAGCTCATTACTCCCTGGCTCTCCTCCCTGCCTTCTAAACATACACACACACACACACACACACACACACACACACACACACACATCTATTGCTTCATGAACGGTGTGAAAATTGAACTAGGTCAGACTCTGAGGATAGAAAGGATTTTGATAGGTTGGGAGGGTATAGTATAGTGAGTTATAAGAAATACATATTTGGTTATTCAGATGACCAAATATGTGTTTCCCAGATACATCTGGTTTCATCCACAGTTCCTAAAGACACTGCAGAGTCTTTAAGGAAAATGGGTGCCTTGTCATGTTAACCAGAGACTTTTGGATCCCACCCAAGGGCAGGGGCTACAGGTTGAATCAGCCAATGGCCAATAATTTAGTCAATCATGACTATGCAATGAAGCCCTCACAAAAACCCCTGAAAAGAGTTTATCAATCTCTTCAATCCTGCTTCTCGGTCAGAGAGAGAGCTTCTATGCTTGAGGAATCAGACAGAACACATCCATGTGCCACCAAGCCAGGTCCCAAGCTCCACGAAGATAGAAGTTCCTTTATTTGGGACCTTGCCCTATATATCTCTTCACCTGACTGTTAACTTGTATTCTTTGCAGTATCCTTTACTAAACTGGTAAACTTGAGTGTTTTCCTGAGTTCTGTGAGCCCCCTAGCAAATTAATCAGACCTAAGGGGGAGGTTGTGGAACCTCCAGTCTATAGCCCATATGTCCGAAGCACAAGTAACAGCCTGGGGCTTGCAACCTATGTCTGGAGTCGGGGGTGAAAGGCAGTCTTGTAGGATGAAGCCCCTAACCTGCGAAATCTGGTGCTGTCTCCAGACAGATAACATCAGCATTGAGTTCTCAGACACCCTGCTGGTGTTCAAGAATTGCTTGGTGGTGTGTGTGTAGGAAGAGCCTCCCCCTCCCTTCCCGAACATGCATTGGAATTGGGTCTGGGAACCCCAAAGGAGTTATACTACTATTACTGCTGTGTATGACATTATTATTGTTGTATATGAAAAAACATATAACAGAGAGAAAAGAAGATAGTGTGGCAGCAGAGATGGCTCCTTGTCACCTAATATTCAGTCTCCCTTTTCAAATGAATAGAATCTGCCCCTCTGCAGAACAAGAAAGCAACCTACAGTATGGGAGAATATTTTCATAAATGGCTCATCTGATAAGGGGATAACATCCAAAAAGTATAAAGAACTCATACACTTCAACAACCAAAAAACAAATCACCTGTTTAAAAAATGGGCAGAGGACCTGAACAGACATTTTTCCAAAGAAGAGATACAGATGGCCGACAGGCACGTGAAAAGATGCTCCACATTGCTAATCATCAGGGAAATGCAAATCAAAACCACAGTGAGATACCACCTCCTACCAGTTAGAATGGCCAAAAAGAAGAAATAACAAATGTTGGCAAGGATGCAGAGAAATGGGAACCCTCCTACAGTGTTGGTGGAAATGTCAATTGGTGCAACCATTGTGAAAAGCAATAAGGAGGATCCTCAAAAACCTAAAAATAGAAATACCATTCTATCCAGTAATTCCATTTCTAGGAATTTACCCAAAGAAAACAAAATCCCTGGTCCAAAAAGATATATGCACCCCTTTGTTTACTGCTGTACTATTTGTAATTGCAAAGCTATGGAAGCAACCTAAGTGTCCATCAGCAGATGAATGGCTGAAGATGTGATACATATCCACAATGGAATATTATTCAGTCTTAAAAAGACCAGTTCTGTAGTGTTCTCTTAAACCTCCTTAGAAAAGCCACTTGGAAACTGATTATTGTAATGGACCTACCAGCCCACCTGGTTTCTCTGTCTCCAAACTCTATCTCTTACACTACACACAGGATGTGGTACCAGCTCACTTCAAAGAAACCCTGGATTGCTTCTGGAAGGCACGATGTCAATGAAATGGGACATAAAAAAATGTTGGCTTCAGAGGAAGTCTCCAGTGCAAAAGGACAGACCTCTGTCCTAGTCATCTTTAGAAATAATCAAATCACTTAAATCAGACTAATGACCAGAGTTTTTCATAAGTCTGAGTTTACATTTATTAATTTCTAACTTGACTTTAATCTCATCAGTAGGTTTAAAATTATATATACAATACCTCACCTAGCACTCTCAACATCTTCAGCTAACTAAAGTCAGTTGAGAACATCCAGAAAACACAATATTCTCCAAGTAATAAAATAAAACTAAAGCAAATATAAAAATCAACCAGGGAAAATATACCAGGCATTATATTTAAGCAGCTCTCATACAAAGTGTTTGAATGGACAATTTTTAAAGACTGTCTTCATATTAGTCATATTTCATGAATCACTGAAAGTTAAATTTTAAATTCTGTTAAATCCCAAATTAAAATCCTGTTCTTTATAAGATGAAATTCAAAGGGCAGTTGCAATCTGGTGCTAGAACAGGCCATCAGATACAGCAGACTGCAATTTCACCTTTATATATTCCAGAAATAATCCTATATTATTATAAATAGCTCTCAGCCATGGTGGGTTATAATAATTCTCACGCATTCCTAGAAAACATCCAGAACATTTTCAAAGCAAAACAAAACTGGAAAATTATTGAGTTCTAATCTACTAAACTATGTACTCAATTCAATTTTCATCTCTGTGTAAAGTGTGCAAATTATTTGCATGAAATATGTGTCCTGTCAGTGTCCTATATCTTCATCCCTAAGTGACATTCATGTTAATGGACACTGTCTTGACAGTGGGTTTCAGCCCTGGACAAGTTCACTATAGATCCAATGAGACTGAAAAATAGACAATGGAATGTTCTTGAGGTGAAAGGGATTATACCCGACTTTGTTCACATGGCCGCAGATCAATCACTAGAATCCCGTCCACTCAGATCAAGTCTGCATGCAGCAAGCCGGTCTCTGCCTCTGGGCCTCTTTGCCCCATCAGCCATCTCAGTCTCTGTCCTTGGTGCTGTCACCACTCCAGTCTCTGCTCTCCTGCAGCCATGCAGACTTGCAGCAGCTCAGAGCACTGGACAGAGCTCTTTATATAGAGTTAATAACAACGTATTGCCCACACGTGTGTAGTGAGCAAGCCAACCAAGTCCAGGTGAGAATCCTGGCCATAGGAACCTTCACTTTCTCCACACTCCACCCCTCCAGGATTCTTGCCTCTCAATCTATGCACCCTCAATCTTCTGCAATGGGCCCTGTGTGAGGAAGCTGGAACATTGTAACTAAATTCTACAATAACAACAGAAGCTATGACAGTATACAAATAACAAAAATTACGACAAATTATAATAACCCCCAAGCCTGAGGAGATCCATTGCCACCAAGTGGTCATCCCGGCTGTATTCAAACCAGTTCTACTGAAATGAGTTAACCAAAAGGACCATGGGTGGGCCTTACAATACCCACCTTCTCCAGCCTCTCCAGCAGAAAGTCTTGCAGACACACAGGCTGGTCTTGTCACTTTGTCTCTGGCTTCTGCTTCTTCCTCCTCAGCGGCTGGAACCACTGCTCTGGTTTCAATTGTTGCCACAGCTCCAATAAGATTCTATTTGACTTTCCATCCAATTTCTCTCTGTATGTTCCTGCCTTTATCAAATCAACCCACACCTGGGTCCTCGTGACCTTCTTGGGGCCCTTGAAATCCTTCCTTGGAGGAGCAGACCATATTTCCCTTCGTGCTTTCATCGCTCCAGCCTGAGAACAGAAGCAGAGCATAGTGTGCTCCACGACCTGGGGAGAGGGCGGCACCTCTCCTGGAGGAACCTGTGGTTGCCAAGTCTTTATTTTCCTTTGGGCTTTCCACCAGCTTTCAACCAGGTGGGGTTTCAGCTGAGGAGGGGCTGATGCCTCCAGCACTGGCAGGGCTTCCACTCCCACCCATTTGTCAAACCTCAGCTCCTCCTCCACTTCTGGGGCTGACGGCACAACTACATTCTCCATCTGCCCCACTGTGCCTTGCAGCCTGCATTCTTGTGCTGCTTCCTCTTGTGCTACCATTACATCCTTTACCATTTCCATAACACCTCGTAGTGATGCCATTTCAGTCATCAACATGTTTTTTTACCTCCTCTAAGGCACCTCACAACTCACGTTCTTATGCTGCCTCTTCTTATGCTGTGCTTCTCATGCTGCTGCTTCTCGGGCTGCCATTACATCCTTTACCATTTCTATAGCACCTCACAGTGATGCCATTTCAGTCATCAACAAATTTTTTTGCCTCTATGGCACCTCACAGCTCACATTCTTGTGTTGCCTCTTCTTGTGCTTCCTGCAGGAGAATGTCTTTCTCCCTTATGGCCTTTCTCAATATTGTGAGAAAATAACTCCCTACTGTTCCCACTGCCTCACGGGCACTCTATTTCTTTAAGGAATTCTCTATTTTGCTGAGGGCCAACTTTACTGCCTCAGGTGTTGCCTCCACCTCATCCCAGTCTTGGGGTGGGGCCCAGTGCTCTAAGAGGCAAGTCACCTCAGACCACATGTCCACTGGGAGACACCTGAATGTCTCTCCATTCATAGGTGCAGCCCGCTGAAGCACTCCTCCCATGAGGGGAGCATGTTCCATTCTTCAGTCTATAATGAATCCTGCCAACTATGCCAATTGTCTTGCCAATGGGTTTCAACCCTGGACAAGTTCACTATGGATTCTGTGAGACCAAAAAAATGGCAGTGGAACATTCATGGAGTGAAAGGTGTATACCCAACTTTATTCCCATGGTGGCAGGTTAATCATTAGAATCCCATCCACTCAGAGCAAGTCTGCATGCAGCAAGCTGGTCTCTGCCGCTGGGCCTCTCTGCCCCCACAGCCATCTCAGTCTCTGTCCTCAGTGCTGCCACCACTCCAGTCTCTGCTCTCCTGCAGTCATGCAGCCCTGAGCACTGAGTGGAGCTCTTTATATAGAGTCAATAACAAGGTATTGCTCACATGTGTGTAGTGAGCAAGCAGAACAGGGCCAGGTGAGAATCCTGGCCATAGGAATCTTCACTTTCTCCACAGATACTTTCACCTCAAGGAAAAAGTAGATTTGTTTCCCATTTAAGATTGCATATCTTTTCCCCTAATGCCTCTGAGCCCTTTTCCCTCCCCTCACTCTCAGTTGCTGACATCTCATACTGCACTGAGAAAACTGAAGTCACTAGTCGGGAAACCATGTTTTCCATACTGCCCATATTTCATCCTGCTACAATGGGAATTATATGCCTTCTTCTATTAAATTTGTGTGCTTCTCTATTGTTAACCTGTCTTTTGTCAGTTCAATTTACAGGGCCCTGGCCAGAGAACCTAGGAAGATAGTAGGAAAAATAAATTTTCCTCCCCTACAGTAGATTCCAAATACTCATTTTTTTCACCCTCTATTCTTCTCTCAGTGACTGGCACAGAGATGACATTTAATATATGTTATCTGAATGCATGAGTGGGTGCCTTATTTTTTTATCCCTTAAAAGACCTCACACTTATAGGAAACTCAAAAAAATATGTATTGAATTGAATTAAAGAGGCCTTGTGATTGATGCAAGTATGAATTGGACCATTATTAACTTCAAACTAATTCCACTATGTCAGAAATAATGCCTAAAATGTTAAAAATTCACTTTAAAATATAACCTTTTCTAAAAATTGCATTAAATAAATGGACCTAAGGTGACTGTTACTCAAGTTTTCAGGAAAACAAATATTTTGCCTTCCATATTGTTTTTCCTTGTCACAGAAGAGCAGTATTTTATTACACTTTCCTTTTTCAATGTGTAGCTTTGGTTGTATAATTTAAATGTATTATGTATTTGACTTGTAAAAAAATTCATGAGAAAGTTTAAATATAAATAACGCATTGTTTTTTGGAAATTTTATAATTCAAGCTAATTTAAAATCATGTAAATCTCCAACCATCAAGCCCTCTTTCAAAACATTTTTTTGTGGCTGACAGTAAAATTTTTTAGTTCAGTTCTCTTATTTTTAATGAGGCACATTTTGATAATTGAGGGGAACTAGTGTACTTAACCTTGAAGGAATCTGAAATCAGTGTCACGCTGAAGGAGCTATGTTAGATAGATAGAAAATAAAATTTTCCCTGGATAAACAGATATTCTTCATGAAAAAAAATAACATGCCACAGTCTTCCATTTCAAAAGTGAAAAATGGACTATTCTTTGAATTTATACTGCTTTCTCCAATTGAAAGAACTCCAGGTTGGATGACAAAAGATTTGTGTTCTGATCTGGGCCTTTTTCCTTGCAAGCCTTGGGAATTGTCTGGGCACAGAATCCCCCAGCACCTGAGCTTCCTCTCCTGTAAGAGGAGGAGTTGGAATGGAGGTCTCAATCAGCTTTGAAACTTTGCAGTTCTATACTTCAGTACCACCACTGCAGATCTTGTGAGAATGTGAAAACACTAAGCCTTATTTCGTCTTAACTAATACCCTCAGCTTTTGTCTTTGAAAATTAGAGTTTAGTTGTGTTTGTAAGTAAATGACATCACTAGATAAATGGTTTCATACCATTGTTGACAATAGTTGAATGTGGCTTGCCCTCAGGAACAATCATTCTTTGATAATATGGATTATGTATTTGCCTTATTAAGAATATGGAGGATAGAAGATATATAAGGACTCAGGTAGCTATTATTCTCACCTGCCCATGACCCTTTCATATTCCCCTTCTGGTTCAGCATTCTCTTCCCTTTGAGGAATTTCTCCACACCACTTCATACATTCTGGAGGGATTTTCAATCACAGTACCTTGTCCTCCCTTGCATTTGATACAGTGGCCACAGTGATTGGTCCAGGGGATAAGCATGTGACCCAAGCTAGGCCAATTAGAGTTTTCTGTAGAATTCTCTAGATTCAAAGTTTATGTATATGGGGGATGACTATTCCTCTTGGATTTTGTGTTCAAATGTATGTCAGGAACTGTTGAAAGGTGTTTAATTTACCATATATAACAAGATTGCTTGTAATAGGAAAAAATGAGTAGAAGCAGAGATCAGCAGAGATGGGGGTTAGATGGAAAGATAGAGGACATTGGGTTCCTTATTCTAGGCCCTGATTCCGGACTTCTTCTAGAATTTTCTCATTTGCCTGTTGGGACAAGTTCCTTCTCATTTCATCATCTCTGGTTCTTTGACTCTGCAGCTCCCAACCCTTGCTTTATCTTCTCTGGCTCTGACATCCATCTTGGTGTTGGCTTTTGTATCTCCCCATTCAGTTCTATGAACTAACCTAAGAATCTTCTTAGCTAGGTGAGTTAATAAATCCCTTTCTTTGTTTATGACAGTTTGAGTTGGATTTTAGTTTTTTGCAACAAAAAGAGTCTTGACTGATACCTGTTGTAAATGCATAAATGGTGTTTAAACAGCTGAAATTGAAGCAAACATGTTTTATGAGCCACTGATCAGGAGTGCAGTATGTTCAGCCACCAATACATAGTGACTCATGCATTCATGAAGTCACCTTATGTTTGTGTCTGTGAAATAAAGGTGGGGGACTTATTCCTAGAATGACTCATGAATAAGAGTTGCTAAAAAAGAGAAAACAGACCCAAAATGGAGTCACTTGTGCTAACTAAGTCCGTGTCACCAAACTAAGATATACTACCTAACCTAACTGCAATTTCAACTTCACCCAGGAATGTAGTCTTAAACCAGTAAATCTGGAATTTCCTGGTCAGCACTAGTGAGGTAATCCGCCTGATAGACACCTTCCATCCCCCAAAGAAAGGTGAGGTGATCTGCTCTTTCCTTGCATCTGCCCCTTCTGCCTACAAAAAGCTCCCATTTTGCTCAGCTCTTTGGGAGAATTTTCTGTCTGCTAGATGGGATGCAGCCAAATTCATGAATCACTGAATAAAGCCAATAAGATCTTCAAAGTTTACTCAGTTGAATTTTGTTTTGTAAGAGTCTATTGATGTTGCTGATGCCTTCAATGCCTGAAGTTCTGTGGTCTTTTTTACATCATCTGGTGAACTCAACTAGAATGAGCAATAATCTATGTAGACTTTCAAAGTCCCTGTTGGGCAGGAAAAATTTTCCTGTACCCTTCAAGGTTCTTCTAGCTGGTACAAGAATCAAATTGACATGAGACAGATTAACAGGAGAAAATCAAGTTTAATTACATATGAACAGAGAATCCACATAAACAGGAAATTCCAAAGACAGTCACACAAAATGAGGTCTATATGTCATCCTGCACTAAGGAAGAGGGGGTAGGGGTCTGAGACTTGAAAAGGAAAGCAATTTACAAGTAGATGAAAGAGTAAATGGTAAACAAACATTTTCTGGGCCACACGGAAACAATGGGAAGTAAGGAGGAATTTTAACCAACAGACTTTGTTGTATTCCTCCCTGTCTACCACCCCTAGGTCATATCATAATGTACTTACCTATGGTGTTAGCTGTCTTCCTGGAGCAGGTCCTCCATCTAAATTCTTTCAGGAAGTTTGGGAGAGGGTCAAAATTTCTTTCTGAGTATTTTGAGCTTGGATTGTTTTCAGCCCGACATAATCAGCATGCCATAGTGGCACATTTTGGGGCAGCCTGCCCATGGGCCCTGCCTCCCCTTATGGTTTGCTATATAATCCATCAAATTCTACCCATTCAAACAAGAGGACCCAACTATGGCATTCTACTCCTCTTTCTGGACTTACAGACTCTTCTCATTTGCTTGATGGGATCTGTCTGCATGTTTTCATCATCCCTGGTTTCTGAGCTCTTGCTTTGGGTACACAGGCTTTGACAACCTATATCAGACATGTTTCTCTAGCCTGACACTGATACTTACTGTAAGATAAATTTTAGCCGAAATAAGCAGGCAAAGAGAGGCAACAAAGGGCCAGGTAGTTTATTTGAATGCCACTCCCGAGTGATGTTCCGTGGTCTGGGTACTACAGGCTGGGGAAGTCACACCTGGTCAGGGAGGTGGGGGCTTATAAGGGATTAGGAGGGGGAGGAGTGGGCAAGCTATCCTAGGGGGTATGGAGAGGTATGATTGGCTAAAGGTGACATAATAGACAACTAGAAACTTTTCTTCCTTCCAAGAAGGAGGAGGCTGACATCCGGGTCTTAGTTGGCACATCAGAAGGATGGAATTCAGGAAGAGCTGTCCCCTTTCCATATAAGGCACAGACCTTGGGGTCTGGTCTGTTCTCTCCCTATGGCATCTCTCTGTTCTGTTTGCATGTCCTTGTTTTTCCTTCCTCCAGCCTAACACTTACCTCACCTACTAGCCTCATAGTAAGAGACATTCCCCTTTCCCTTAGTCATCACACTAGAGGAAGGACATCTGACAGTGGAAGGGATGGTGTCTTATTGAGCAAGACTTTACTGGCCTAAATGGAAGCTACTACTTGGACCCAGGAAATTTCTCTGGTCTTCTAGAAACTATGAAGTAATCATTAGAATCATACCCTGAGACCACTTACCTAACTCTCTTCTGCTGTCTCTTTGCCCAAGAATTCAGCCTTGCTTCTCTTCTTTCTTCTCCCTCTACTTCTCTGGTCTATAAATGCCCTGACTCAGGGCTAAGTAAAAATGAACATATAGGTGTGGAGGTAAATGATGAAGAAAAAAGTAGAAAATGAGCCTTTGTGTAATATGCTTATGTGTACAACATGGTATCTTTTACTTGGGAATGGAGGAAAAGCTGTTGATTAGGAGATTCTTAATTACAGAATTTTTTTTTTCCAATGTGGGAGCTTCTTTAAGGGAGCTGAAAAAATTGAATGAAGGAGCTCAAACACATTCAACAGGGTTGAAAAATCAGAAATTGATCTTTCAATTTTACCTAAGTTAAAAACCAAACCAAAAACACTTAGCTAAAAAACAAACAAAAAATCCCCCAAACTAGCTACAGAACTATGTAGAAGCGGGTTGTTTTGCAAATGTTCCTTTCTCCTCCCAAATTAGTTCAGAGGGTAAGCCACTGATAAAAAAAAAAAAGAAAAAGAGCCTTTTCTCTTTCAAAATTGAGTGCGTTAGTAATTTGAGATTGTCATATTAGTTCTTTGGATCTTTCTAATCCCCCCAAGGTTGTCTCTTACTTCTTCCTAAATTAAGCAGAACAATACTCATCTGGTGGCTGTATTATGTCATTGGAAAACTGCTGGGCTACCCACTTTCCTAAAACCTCCTCTCAAGTTTAATAGTGGTTATTAATGAAGGGGAGAAAAACATACCATACCAAAATACATCTCTTTGGCATATTGATTATTCTGATTATTTTTAAGAAACAGCAGATGCAGAAGAAGCTCTGAAAACCAAGTAGACGTTTCCCTTTGTAAGAGATATTTACATGTATAAAGAAAATTTCAATTTGGAAGGGCGTCTCCCTTTAGACCAGGAAGAGGAGGATGACTCTAAATCTCATGAAACTTATCAATGGAAAAAAATGTGGCAACTTAAATCTGCATAACAACCTGACCCTTATTTACTGTGCTTTGCCTGATAACCTGCCATAACTGACCTCCCCAGCAACATCTCCTTTTGTCTTTAGCTGATGGTATTTAAGGAGGCAGGTTGAGCCTTTGTGGGGAAGTTACTCACTTTTCCTGGATCTCTCTGTCGTATACAGGAGGCATACATTTTATTAAACTTATTTTCCTTCTGTTAATCTTTTTATTATAGGGGGTCTCAGTCAAGAACCTAGAAGGGTGGAGGGAAAATTATTGTCCTCCCCTACGCTAGAAAAAGAAACAGATAAAAATTTCTTAAGCATTGGCTAGAATCCCAAAAGTAATATGTAGGAGATATTCAGGAGAATCAGTAAGACAATTAAAGAGTATTTCAAAATGAAGCGTAAAAATCAATGTTAGAAAGTAACATGGAGATTTGAGTATGGAGAATTCCCATACAAACTAGTAATTTAAGGAACTAACGTTATGGGTATTCTGAAACACACAGAACACATCCCTTGCAAAGTTGTCTTACACTTGTAATTCCTCTCTATTAATAGCTTGAGGAAGCTGTGCTGAGATTTGCAACTGGGGTCCCCATGGATCCAACAGTTGTTTCTGGTAACAATTTATGGTTTTCCATCTTAATGATGCTGATGGTGTTGTTAGGCAGGAAAATAGATATAAGCAGAATGGAAAGAGAAGAAGGCCAGGGAAGTCCACTAAAAAGACCCAGAGTTAATCAATTAAAACTCAAAAGCCAGGAGTGACTTAGCCTGGAATGTTTGAATGTTTCCCAAATAAAGGAAGGTAACCTCAGCTTACCCCATGTCTTTATTGTGTTAATCATGCAGGCCCAGCCATAAACAACATAGTAAAAGGCAGGAAAAATTTCATCTTAAAATAAGATTGCATTTCAGTAGCAATACAGCAATAGCAAACAGACAATAATTCAGCCCACCTTGGAAGCTGGGCAGGTAGTCTTGTTTGATATGCTCCCAAACCAAGTTGCTGGTATCCCAGGGAGAAATCACAGCAGTAAAGTTCCTTGTGTTAAGTTAATTTAAATATTCAAAGACCACTTAACAAGTCTGTATTCCCAGCCCTTAGTCACATTCCTGAAGAATCCTTAAGAGGGGGAACCCCCAACCTTTTGGGGCATTCCTCTCTCTGAGGTTGCCCGCAGTTTCTAGGTGTGTAACCTTTTAACTTCAAACTTTCTCCAGTCTTTCAGGGTGCCTCTCCTCCCTGAGGTTGCTTGCTGCACTTTTTCTCTTTTTAAATAACTTTAAATAAAACTTTTACTTTGCCTCACTACTGTGTCTCTGCCCTTCAATTCTTTGTTGCAGCAGGGACAAGAACGGAGGAAAATACACAACGCTCCCCCAACGGTATGATGAGGGAAAGAACCTTCTCCTCTCCTTGACACTTCAGAAAACATTATTGCTCTGACAGCATTTTTTTCATTTTGTTATGTTTACAGTGTATCTTTCAGAAAATAATTTTTGAGTCTTTTGATTAAAAATTAATGTAATATTAAGGGAAATGTTATTAAAAATAGAAAAAAGTCCTCAAAATCACCACAGGAACAACACAATTGGTTCACCTTTGTGAATTTTATTTTTGTCTTTGTTCATATTGATATATATTTTATACAGTCCTTCAGAATGCACGTAAAATTTACATATCTGCTCTTTTCACTTAACCTTCTATTGTAAATTTAAAAAATAATATATAGTTAATATGCAGGTCTATACTTAACATTTTCAAATGCCTGTTGTTAGACATTTTGGATGTTCATAAATTTTGCTGTTCTAGGTATGTTTAGTAGAAAAAATTCTGGAGGCAGCCCAGATGGAGAGAGAGCTGGGATCCAGCATCCTTGATATTCCTACTGAACTAAACCTGCTCCTCACCTGCATCTTTAAATGTTTTAGGCAACATCTTTTTTACCTATTTGTGGTCATCCACAGTGATTTTGTACAGGTCACTGCTGCAGATCATGGCCATGGTAACTGTAAAGTATTCACTATGTTGTAGCACTTTTCAAACTGGGCTCTTTAGACCTTTGCAAAGCCTTCTAGTAGAAGTGGGGAGGGGTGGTAAGAGTGGTTTGGGTTCTGAATCCACTACCCCAGCTCCAGCCAGAGCAGTTGTCTTATTGAGGCCTAGCATTAAACAGAAGCCTGAATACAACTGGACTGGATCAGTGAGGTGCACCATGGC
Organism: Manis pentadactyla; assembly: GCF_030020395.1. Classification (NCBI taxonomy): domain Eukaryota; kingdom Metazoa; phylum Chordata; class Mammalia; order Pholidota; family Manidae; genus Manis; species Manis pentadactyla. The sequence goes on from NC_080038.1 coordinate 11,174,729, forward strand.
AACGAGTGCTCACAGGGGGCATCACTGACCTGTTTGAGGATTCAAACACCTTGGTGGTGAGCCAGGGTGTTCTTCACAAAGGCAAACTAGGATGGCTGTGATGGTCATGGTCTTTCTTGAAGACCCAAGGCCCTGAGCAGTTCTGATGTCTCCAAGATATGGAGCGTCTGCATGTACCCTAGTTGTAGAGAATGCATTGCTCACTGGTCTTTCCATTTCTGCTCTCCTCCAAGCCATTCTCCAAAATGAAGCCAGACAGCTCTTAACTGAACACAGGGCACAGTAGTTCTTTATAGTGAGAGTCACAATATCTGAATAACTAGTTCTAATCCCAAAATTTCTCTTATAAATCTAAGATTTGGAAAATATTGCCTAGAAAAGATAAGACTTTTCTTGCTATACTCACTTGATTGGGCATTGGCAGAGACCCAGGAGTCTTATTGGTAAAAAAAGTTTACCTTAACCAGCATGGTTAGAGGACATGGGATTTCAGTGGCAGTCTCCTTACATTCCTTCTTCAGTTGCCAAAATCATTGGGAGGAAATGCTTATTTCTCTTATAATTTCGGTGCAGTGGTTGGGGGCCTACAAATTACCTAACACTAAACAGATTAACAGGAGAAAAGATGAAGTTTATTTACATGTGCACTGGGAGTTGCTCAGGAAAGAGTAATTCAGTGAATAGCCCTAGATGAAGGTCTGTGTATCAACTTAAAAGGTGATGGTGGTTTGTATGGTGATGGAAGGTATGGATGGTTCTACTAGGCTTTTTGATGCTAATGGCCAGCTGAATTCACACTTCCTGGTGCTAAGGGTCAGTCTTTCCTAAATAGGAAACTTCCTTGGAGGTTGGGGGTGGGTATTTCCAGGAGGCTCTGCTTAAGTTTAAATAATGTGGGTTTTTTTGTGGTTGGTGATTGCTCAGATGTTTTCATTTTAAAGTAATTTTCATACTGCTTTGGTGGGCTATGAACATCTTCAGTATTTAGAGTTCATAAAACTTACTGTTGAAAAAAGAGATTCACATATCCAATTCCTTCCAGGAATACTTGCAAGTTTTCAATAACTGAATCAAGTAACAAAAAATTAATTCCCCTTCAATATCAACATCCACATTGCCAAACCTTGTTTATCTATTTTAGAAGAATTTATTTGACTTTGGTGCAAAAGTATTTCAGTCTCAAAATTACATCTGTTCCAGTCAAGTAAATTCACTCTTTTTTTTTTTATATTTCCAGTGTTTTTATTTATTTATTTATTTATTTATTTAGATAATTATTTTTTATTGAAGGGTAGTTGACGCACAGTATTACATTACATTAGTTTCAAGTGTACAATACAGTGATAAAACATTTATATACATAATTCTAGGTTCCAGCTATCACCCTACCAAGCTGTTACAATATCTTGACTATATTCCTTATGCTATACATTACATCCCGGTTACTTATTTATTTTACCATTGGAAGTCTGTCCTTTTTTTTTTTTTTTTTGTGAGGGCATCTCTCATATTTATTGAACAAATGGTTGTTAATGACAATAAAATTCTGTATAGGGGAGTCAATGCTCAATGCACAATCATTAATCCACCCCAAGCCTAATTTTCGTCAGTCTCCAATCTTCTGAGGCATAACAAACAAGTTCTTACATGGAGAACAAATTCTTACATAATGAATAAGTTACATAGTGAACAGTACAAGGGCAGTCATCACAGAAACTTTTGGTGTTGCTCATGCATTATGAACTATAAACAGTCAGTTCAAATATGAATACTCATTTGGTTTTTATACTTGACTTATATGTGGATACCACATTTCTCTCTTTATTATTATTATTTTTAATAAAATGCTGAAGTGGTAGGTAGATACAAGATAAAGTTAGAAAACATAGTTTAGTGTTGTAAGAGAGCACGTGTAGATGATCAGGTGTGTGCCTGTAGACTATGTGTTAATCCAAGCTAGACCAGGGCAATAAAACATCCACGTATGCAGAAGATTTCTCTCAGAATGGGGGGGTGAGGTTCTAAGCCTCACCTCTGTTGATCCCCAATTTCTCACCTGATGGCGCCCCTGCGACTGTGCCTGTCTTAGGTTGTTCCTCCCTTGAGGAATCTTACCTGTCTCTGGCTAACCAGTCATCTTCCGGGGCCATACAGGGAAATGTAAAGTTGGTAAGTGAGAGAGAAGCCTTATTGTTTGAAATGGTTAGCTTTTTATTTATTTGCATATTTATGCCCTGTAGCTTCTATGCCCAGCATTTGTCTTGAGGTATCTTTACCACTTGGAAGAGTTATGATACTCGGTAAATTTGATATGAGGCACGAATTCTATTTAAGGGTTGTAATTAGGAAGGAAGAAGAAAAGCTATAGAAGTAGCAGGCAGAAGAAAACATGGGAAGATTGATTATTTCTTTGACATATCTTCTTGTAGAGTAACTTCAGCATGTATAGGTTTTAAGCTACTACTTAAATTGCACACACACATTAACATAATAGGAGTATAGTTACATAACCAAAGCATATCTGTAATTACCAGTCATCTCCAGTGAAATCAAGAAAACCAGTTAGGCACCTTAGGCATTTGTGAAAACTTATCTATGATATGGTGGATATTGTCCAACTGAACTTGAACAGTCTGAGAGAAATCAGACAAATCAAAACAACCCATTCCTGGGGAATGTTCACCTCCCTTATGTTCTTTTAACAGTAAATAGTCTGTAGTTGTAAGATTTTGGAGCGCTACAATTTGCACTTCTCCTAATCCTTGGTTGAGTTCCAACAGTATAGATCCAGTCAAATTTGTTGTTTTACTGTATGCACAGGCCAGCTTAGATATCTCCTTCATTCCCATGGCAAGTCCAGGAGCTGGTGGGATGAGTGCATCTACACCTGTAGCAGTGCGTGGATCTTTGTTGGGGTTTTTTGATGAGCACCTTCTGGCATGAGTCTTCCAGAGAGTGCTGATGTTGGAAGTTCTCTTTCATATCGTATCTTAGTTCATTTTCGGGGTAGCCCAGTTAGGCTTTGATCTTCTGTATAAACGCAAACAGACCCTTTGCCTACACTTTTATATGCCCTTTATACCCTTGTGTAGAACTCATTGGAGGTTACCACACAGGAACAGTCCTTTTTTTTGTTTGTTTGTTTGTTTTGTTTTGTTTTGTTTTTGGTATCACTAATCTACACTTACATGACGAATATTATGTTTACTAGGCTCTCCCCTATACCAGGTCTCCCCTATAAACCCCTTTACAGTCACTGTCCATCAGCCTAGCAAAATGTTGTAGAATCACTACTTGCCTTCTCTGTGTTGTACATCCCTCCCTTTTCTCCTACCCCCCCATGCATGCTAATCTTAATACCCCCTACTTCTCCCCCCCCTTATCCCTCCCTACCCACCCATCCTCCCCAGTCCCTTTCCCTTTGGTACCTGTTAGTCCATTCTTGAGTTCTGTGATTCTGCTGCTGTTTTGTTCCTTCAGTTTTTCCTTTGTTCTTATATTCCACAGATAAGTGAAATCATTTGGTATTTCTCTTTCTCCGCTTGGCTTGTTTCACTGAGCATAATACCCTCCAGCTCCATCCATGTTGCTGCAAATGGTTGGATTTGCCCTTCTCTTATGGCTGAGTAGTATTCCATTGTGTATATGTACCCACCTCTTCTTTATCCATTCATCTATCGATGGACATTTAGGTTGCTTCCAATTATTGGCTATTGTAAATAGTGCTGCGATAAACATAGGGGTGCACTGATCTTTCTCATACTTGATTGCTACATTCTTAGGGTAAATTCCTAGGAGTGCAATTCCTGGGTCAAACGGTAAGTCTGTTTTGAGCATTTTGATGTACCTCCATACTGCTTTCCACAATGGTTGAACTAACTTACATTCCCACCAGCAGTGTAAGAGGGTTTCCTTTTCTCCACAGCCTCGACAACATTTGTTGTTGTTTGTCTTTTGGATGGCAGTCATCCTTACTGGTGTGAGGTGATACCTCATTGTAGTTTTAATTTGCATTTCTCTGATAATTAGTGATGTGGAGCATCTTTTCATGTGTCTGTTGGCCATCTGTATTTCTTTTTTGGAGAACTGTCTGTTCAGTTTCTCTGCCCATTTTTTAATTGGGTTATTTGTTTTTTGTTTGTTGAGGCGTGTGAGCTCTTTATATATTCTGGACGTCAAGCCTTTATCAGATGTGTCATTTTCAAATATATTCTCCCATACTGTAGGGATCCTTTTTGTTCTATTGATGGTGTCTTTTGCTGTACAGAAGCTTTTCAGCTTAATATAGTCCCACTTACTCATTTTTGCTGTTGTTTTCCTTGCCCAGAGAGATATGTTCAAGAAGAGGTCACTCATGTTTATGTCTAAGAGGTTTTTGCCTATGTTTTCTTCCAAGAGTTTAATGGTTTCGTGACTTACATTCAGGTCTTTGATCCATTTTGAGTTTACTTTTGTATATGGGGTTAGACAATGGTCCAGTTTCATTCTCCTACATGTAGCTGTCCAGTTTTGCCAGCACCATCTGTTGAAGAGACTGTCATTTCGCCATTGTATGTCCATGGCTCCTTTATCAAATATTAATTGACCATATATGTCTGGGTTAATGTCTGGATTCTCTAGTCTGTTCCATTGGTCTGTGGCTCTGCTCTTGTGCCAGTACCAAATTGTCTTGATTACTATGGCTTTATAGTAGAGCTTGAAGTTGGGGAGTGAGATCCCCCCTACTTTATTCTTCTTTCTCAGGATTGCTTTGGCTATTCGGGGTCTTTGGTGTTTCCATATGAATTTTTGAATTATTTGTTCCAGTTCATTGAAGAATGTTGCTGGTAGTTTCATAGGGATTGCATCAAATCTGTATATTGCTTTGGGCAGGATGGCCATTTTTACGATATTAATTCTTCCTAGCCATGAGCATGGGATGAGTTTCCATCTGTTAGTGTCCCCTTTAATTTCTCTTAAGAGTGACTTGTAGTTTTCAGAGTATAAGTCTTTCATTTCTTTGGTTAGATTTATTCCTAGGTATTTTATTTTCTTTTGATGCAATTGTGAATGGAGTTGTTTTCCTGATTTCTCTTTCTGTTGGTTCATTGTTAGTATATAGGAAAGCCACAGATTTCTGTGTGTTGATTTTGTATCCTGCAACTTTGCTGTATTCCGCTATCAGTTCTAGTAGTTTTGGGGTGGAGTCTTTAGGGTTTTTTATGTACAGTATCATGTCATCTGCAAATAGTGACAGTTTAACTACCTCTTTACCAATCTGGATTCCTTGTATTTCTTTGTTTTGTCTGATTGCCATGGCTAGGACCTCCAGTACTATGTTAAATAACAGTGGAGAGAGTGGGCATCCCTGTCTAGTTCCCGATCTCAGAGGAAATGCTTTCAGCTTCTCGCTGTTCAATATAATGTTGGCTGTGGGTTTATCATAGGTGGCCTTTATTATGTTGAGGTACTTGCACTCTATTCCCATTTTGCTGAGAGTTTTTATCATGAATGGATGTTGAACTTTGTCAAATGCTTTTTCAGCATCTATGGAGATGATCATGTGGTTTTTGTCTTTCTTTTTGTTGATGTGATGGATGATGTTGATGGACTTTCGAATGCTGTACCATCCTTGTATCCCTGGGATGAATCCCACTTGGTCATGGTGTATGATCCTTTTGATGTAATTTTGAATTCGGTTTGCTAATATTTTGTTGAGTATTTTTGCATCTACGTTCATCAGGGATATTGGTCTGTAGTTTTCTTTTTTGGTGGGGTCTTTGCCTGGTTTTGGTATTAGGGTGATGTTAGCTTCATAGAATGAGTTTGGGAGTATCCCCTCCTCCTCTATTTTTTGGAAAACTTTAAGGAGAATGGGTATTATGTCTTCCCTGTATGTCTGATAAAATTCCGAGGTAAATCCATCTGGCCCGGGGGTTTTGTTCTTTGGTAGTTTTTTGATTACCGCTTCAATTTCGTTGCTGGTAATTGGTCTGTTTAGATTTTCTGTTTCTTCCTGGGTCAATCTTGGAAGGTTATATTTTTCTAGGAAGTTGTCCATTTCTCCTAGGTTTCCCAGCTTGTTAGCATATAGGTTTTCATAGTATTCTCCAATAATTCTTTGCATTTCCGTGGGGTCCGTCGTAATTTTTCCTTTCTCGTTTCTGATACTGTTGATTTGTGTTGACTCTCTTTTCTTCTTAATAAGTCTGGCTAGAGGCTTATCTATTTTGTTTATTTTCTCGAAGAACCAGCTCTTGGTTTCATTGATTTTTGCTATTGTTTTATTCTTCTCAATTTTATTTATTTCTTCCCTGATCTTTATTATGTCCCTCCTTCTGCTGACCTTAGGCCTCATCTGTTCTTCTTTTTCCAATTTCAATAATTGTGACATTAGACCATTCATTTGGGATTGCTCTTCCTTTTTTAAATATGCTTGGATTGCTATATACTTTCCTCTTAAGACTGCTTTTGCTGTGTCCCACAGAAGTTGGGGCTTAGTGTTGTTGTTGTCATTTGTTTCCATATATTGCTGGATCTCCATTTTGATTTGGTCATTGATCCATTGATTATTTAGGAGCGCGTTGTTAAGCCTCCATGTGTTTGTGAGCCTCTTTGCTTTCTTTGTACAGTTTATTTCTAGTTTTATGCCTTTGTGGTCTGAAAAGTTGGTTGGTAGGATTTCAATCTTTTGGAATTTTCTGAGGCTCTTTTTGTGGCCTAGTATGTGGTCTATTCTGGAGAATGTTCCATGTGCACTTGAGAAGAATGTATATTCTGTTGCTTTTGGATGTAGAGTTCTATGGATATCTATTAGGTCCATCTGCTCTACTGTGTTGTTCAGTGCTTCCGTGTCCTTACTTATTTTATGCCTGGTGGATCTATCCTTTGGGGTGAGTGGTGTGTTGAAGTCTCCTAGAATGAATGCATTGCAGTCTATATCCCCCTTTAGTTCTGTTAGTATTTGTTTCACATATGCTGGTGCTCCTGTGTTGGGTGCATATATGTTTAGAATGGTTATATCCTCTTGTTTGACTGAGCCCTTTATCATTATGTAGTGTCCTTATTTATCTCTTGTTATTTTCTTTGTTTTGAAGTCTATTTTGTCTGATATTAGTACTGCAACCCCTGCTTTCTTCTCACTGTTGTTTGCTTGAAATATGTTTTTCCATCCTTTGACTTTTAGTCTGTACATGTCTTTGGGTTTGAGGTGAGTTTCTTGTAAGCAGCATATAGATGGGTCTTGCTTTTTTATCCATTCTGTTACTCTGTGTCTTTTGATTGGTGCATTCAACCCATTAACATTTAGGGTGACTATTGAAAGATATGTACTTATTACCATTGCAGGCTTTAAATTTGTGGTTACCAAAGGTTCAAGGTTAGCCTCTTTAATATCTTACTGCCTAACTTAGCTCGCTTATTGAGCTGTTATATACACTGTCTGGGGATTTTTTTCTTCTCTCCCTTCTTGTTCCTCCTCCTCGATTCTTCATATGTTGGGTGTTTTGTGCTGTGCTCTTTCTAGGAGTGCTCCCATCTAGAGCAGTCCCTGTAAGACGTTCCGTAGAGGTGGTTTGCGGAAAGCAAATTCCCTCATCTTTTGTTTGTCTGGGAATTGTTTAATCCCACCATCATATTTGAATGATAGTCGTGCTGGATACAGTATCCTTGGTTCAAGGCCCTTCTGTTTCATTGTATTAAATATATCATGCCATTCTCTTCTGGCCTGTAGGGTTTCTGTTGGGAAATCTGACGTTAGCCTGATGGGTTTCCCTTTATAGGTGACCTTTTTCTCTCTAGCTGCCTTTAAAACTCTTTCCTTGTCCTTGATCTTTGCCATTTTAATTATTATGTGTCTTGGTGTTGTCCTTCTTGGATCCTTTCTGTTGGGGGTTCTGTGTATTTCTGTGGTCTGTTCGATTATTTCCTCCCCCAGTTTGGGGAAGTTTTCAGCAATTATTTCTTCTAAGATACTTTCCATCTCTTTTCCTCTCTCTTCTTCTTCTGGGACCCCTATAATACGGATATTGTTCCTTTTGGATTGGTCACACAGTTCTCTTAATATTGTTTCATTCCTGGAGATCCTTTTCTCTCTCTCTACGTCAGCTTCTATGCGTTCCTGTTCTCTGATTTCTATTCAATCAATGGCCTCTTGCATTCTATCCATTCTGCTTATAAACCCTTCCAGAGTTTGTTTCATTTCTGTGATCTCCTTTCTGGCATCTGTGATCTCCCTCCGGACTTCATCCCATTTCTCTTGCGTATTTCTCTGCATCTCTGTCAGCATGTTTATGATTTTTATTTTGAATTCTTTTTCAGGAAGACTGGTTAGGTCTGTCTCCTTCTCTCGTGTTGTCTCTGTGATCTTTGTCTTCCTGTAGCTTTGCCTTTTCATGGTGATAGGAATAGTTTGCAGAGCTGGGACGAGTGACGGCTGGAAGAACTTCCTTTCTTGTTGGTTTGTGGTCCTCCTCTCCTCGGAGAACAGCGACCTCTATTGGCTTGTGCTGGGCAGCTGCGCACAGAGAGGGTTTCTGCTTCCTGCCCGGCTGCTATGGAGTTTATCTCCACTGTTGCTGTGGGCGTGTCCTGGCTCTGGCAGCTACTCTAAGGTGGTGGAGTCGCTTTAGAGCAGGAGCGGCTGGGAGGCTATTTATCTTCGTAAGGGGCCTCCCTGCTCCCTGCAGCCCAGGGGCTAGGGTGCCCAGAGATCCCCGGATTCCCTACCTCTGGATCAAGTTTCCCGCCCTGCCCCTTTAAGACTTCCAAAAAGCACCTGCCAAAACAAAACAATGACCACCAAAAAAAAAAACAATTTTTAATTAAAAAAAAGGTGGTCACTCGTTTTTCTTTATTCTCCAGTGCCAGCCTCAGGCCTCTGCTCACCGGTCTTGCTGCCCTGTTTCCCTAGTATTGGGGTCCCTATCCCTTTAAGACTTCCAAAAAGTGCTCGCCAAAACAAAACAGCAAAAAAGCAAAAAAAAAAGTTCGCTCGCTTTTCTTATGTCCTCCGGCACCCGGCCTCCAGTGCCCGCTCACTGTTCTTGCTGCCCTGTTTTCCTAGTATCGAGGGCCCTGCACTCTGGCCTGGATGGCTGGGGCTGGGTGTTCGGCAGTCCTGTGCTCCGTCTCCCTCCCGCTCTGCCTACTCTTCTCCCGCCAGGAGCTGGGGAGAGGGGCGCTCGGCTCCCGCCGGGCCGGGGCTTATATCTTACCCCCTTTGCGAGGCGCTGGGTTCTCTCAGGTGCAGATGTGGTCTGGATATTGTCTTGTGTCCTCTGGTCTTTATTCTAGGAAGGGTTGTCTTTGTTATGTTTTCATAGATATATGTTGTTTTGGGAGGAGATTTCCACTGCTCTACTCACACCGCCATCTTCCGCCCCTCCGTAAATTCACTCTTTTATCAACTAGTGTATCAGCATTTAATTCAGAGAAGTATTGTGTAAATTAAAAAGCAACTAAAGATTTATCAATATTGATAAACCATTCTTTCAAATGTTCTTGTATCCACATTTTGAGTCTCCAGTAGCCACATGCAACTAGCAGTTCTAGATACACTAACCTTTCAGTTCATCTGAGGCTCTAGGCTCTGCTTGCCTCAAAGCCTTCTTATATGCTCTTTCTTCCTTCTAGAAAATCTTCAACTCTGCTGGACTAACTCTTCTGTGACATAGGTTAAATGTTATTTTCCTAGAGAGGCTTTCCCTGACTCCCAAATCTGAGTTGGGATTTTTTGTTCTACTTTCTCAGAGCATCCTATACATTTTCTTCCTAAATCTTACCACAGTTTCAAGTAATGCTCTCAAAGTGCAATTTGTCATTTAATATCACACTGGAAATTATGTCTGTTTTGCTCATCACTGATTATTTTGTGCCTTGTGTAGTACTTGGCACATATAGAAAGTAAGTAAGTAGCTGTTGAACAAATAAATCAAGAGGAAGAGAAAAGACTAGATAATATAAAAGGCCACTGAGAGTATAAGATCTCTGAGAAAGTTGCCTTCTGCCCTGCAAAATGAAGCTGCAAATCATCTGATTTATGGAATTTGGTTACCCATGTATATTGACAATAAAGACTGATATTGGAATAGATTTTGGTAATATACTGGGGTCACTTGAAATAAATCAGGCAAGGTTGAAATGTAGGATGCAGTAATAGTAATAAAACCATCACTTAGTTACTCTAATATTTCTTGTCTCTAGAATGAAGGATATGGATTAGCTGATCTACAAGAATTTTCCATGATCTTTGCTGTCTTTCACATGAGTTAAGGGAACGTAGGGGAGAAAAAGTTTTCCTCAACCTTCTTAATGTCCCTGGCTGGGTCTGAAAATTAGACTGGCAAAGACAGATCACCAGGAGACAAGCATAAAATTTATTTAATGTAAATTGTATGGGGCACAGGAACTGCCATAAGGAAATTAAAACCCAAAGAAACAGTTAAACTGAGTGTTCTTATACTAGGTTTGATGAAAAGTGGAAAAATCATGAAAAGATATGATAGGACAAAGAGTATGAGCTAAGTGTAGTCAACTGGGGGAATTTTAGCAAGATTGTTGTTCAGACTCCTCTCTGTATCCCTTTGTCTTCAGAGATAAGGATGTTCCTTTCCTTCAGGTATAGAGAGGGCACATCTTACATGAGGGTTTTATGACTGGCTTCAGTGGGGGTAAGGTTGTCAAGAAACAGAAAATTAAACAATATTATCAAGAAAGTGAAATGACTACCAACAGAATGGTAAAAAATATTTGCAAATCATTAATCTGATAATGAACTTGTATCTAGAATATATAAAGAATGCTTAAACCTGAATAATAATTTAAAAAAGCACAATTAAAACATGGGCAAAGGATTTGTATAGACATTTGTCTAGAGATATACAAATGGCTGATAAGCACAAAAAAGATGTTCAAAATCATTAGTCACTAGGAAAGTGCAAATCAAACTACAATGAGATACAACTTCACTCCCGCTAGGAGGGTTATAATTTTTAAAAAGTGAACAATAATAAGTGTTGGTAAGCATGTGGTAAAATTGGAACCCCCATATATTGCTCGTAGAAATATAAAATGGTGCAACCACTTGGGAAAAAATGTTTGAGTTCCTGAAAAATTTGAAATAAGTTACCACATGACTTAGCAATTCCATTCCTAGGTATTGCTGGGGAGGAAGAAATTCCTCTACCCCTCCAGGTTCTTCTAATTCTAAGTTCTTAGAACTTCTTAATTCTTCTAGGTCTAAGAATCAAAGTCATGAGACAAATTAACAGGAGAACAAAAAAGCATATGGGGAATACATATGGGGAAGCTGTAGGCATGGACCCAAAGACAGGGGGAATGAGGTATATATGTCATCCTGAACCAAGGAGAAGGATGGGGGTGGGGAGAGTGGGGGGAGGCTGAGACTTCAAAGGAAAATACTTGATGGGCCACACAGAAACAAAGAGTGAAATTTCAACAGACTTTGTCACATTCCTTCCTATCACCCCTAGTTTACATTATAATTAATCTCTCTATGGTGATAACTGTCTTCCTGGAGCAGTTCCTCCATCTAAATTCTTATTATACAATTGTGGGGTGGAGGGGAGGTCAAAGTATCTTCCTGAGTCTTTGAACCTTGATGGTTTTCAGCTCCAAATAATCTGCATGTCAAAGTAGGACATCTTGGCGTGGTCAGTCCTTGGTCCCTGCAGTATATATCCAAGAGAAATGAAAACATATGTCCACACAAAACTCCTGTGCATAAATGTTCAGAACAGAATTATTCATAATAACCAAAAAGTGAAAACAACTCAAACATCTATTATCTGATGAATGGATAAATAAACTATGGCATATGAAAAATAGAATATTACTTATCAATAAAAAGAAGCAAACTGCTCATACATGCTTCAATATGGATGAGCCTTGACAACAACAGAAGAAGCCTGTCATAGGAGATAGCATGTTAAATGATTCCATTTATATGAAATGTCCAGAATAGGCAAATCCTTAGAGATACAAAGTAGATTAGTTGTTGTGTAGAGCTGGGTGAGGAGGGGTGTTTGGGAATGAGGAATGACAGCTAATGGGTACCAGGTTTCTTTACGTGGGGAAGAAAATGTTTAAAAGTGAAATTGTGCTGATGGTTGCACAACCCTATAAATAGGCTAAGAAATACTGAATTATACACTGTATACATGTGAATTGAGTGATATGTGAATTACATCTCAATAAAGCTGTTAAACGAGACAAAAAGAAAAGTAGAATATTGCGAACATCCAAGGAGTGACTCTGTCTCAGATTAGTGTAGCCCCAGGAGGAGGGGGCTCCACACCCAAGGCAAGTTCTCTGAATTTGATGAGACTGAATAAAAGCAAGGGCAAGAAGTTCAGGGTAAAAGGGGGTACCACATTTATTCTCATGGCAGTCACAGACAGCTTGGTACATGCGGCTGGCTCGAACGTGCGTCCCAGGCCAGCTACAAGTTCTGCTGCCCAGCACCAGCTTAATCCCCTAGTAGCACCAGAGCTCCATGGTTCTCTCTCCTCTCTCCCTGGCTGCACCACCCTTCCCCGCCCCTGGCACCAGGAGGAACTCTGTGGACAGGTCTCTGGTGACCGGCAGACACCTGACCAATTACATACCAGGAACACAGGGAGAGGAAAGAATGGGTGCTTCTTCTCCCCCCTCTCCCTTAGGCCAGTACCCCCGTGACTGACCAGCCACTCTGTCCCCGGTAAACATCCCGTAAATGGGCAAACTGGCTCTTATTATATACACAATGGGTGCTATTAAGGCCAGGTGGGAATCCTGGTCAGAAAGTTCCATTTTTCCCACAATTAGGTTCCCTGGAAACAGAACCTGAGATGGTGATTCTTGTGCAAGGCCATTTCCTGAGTTAGTGCTCTTAGGAGAAGGTGAATGAGAAAAGTAGGAAAAAGCTCAGCCTGATCCAACCGAGAGCTCTGGAGCATGGACAGTATAGTCCCATATGGAAGCAAAGGCATTAGCTTTTTAAAAATATATCCACATCAGTCAAAGACAAATTGGCTGTGAGCTGCTCTCCTTCGTGTATCTGTTTAAAACCCCCTGGGTAAGTCAGCTTCTTTTTGACCAAAACCAATTCTAGAAGGAGGAGGTTGTGACCTATTAGCAGTTGATAATCATAACAACTGGAAGACTGATGCCCCAGCCTGTACTGAGGATCTGGGCAGGGCACCCACAGTGTCCACTACATCTCCTCATGCCTCCTCCCATTACTACAATCTTGATCCTCCACAACTTCTCCCTTTGGCTGGCTTGTCACTTCAGCACATGATTTATGGGCAATCTGATTTATTTCACTGTTTTACCTCTTAGAAAACTCTGCTTCACACTGAGACAATTATATGCCTGTTCTGTGTCAAACAATGTCTTAGATAAACTCGTCTTCAATGAAAATGAATAGCACAGGCCTATTTACTTAGCATTAACATAGGTGATTTCAGACATTATTTCCTGCAAGGAAACCAAGAGAGCCATAAAAACAGAGCATGAAGGTAGGAAAGAAAAAAGAACATTCTCACAGAAGAATGCTGAAATCTAGATAATGTCACCTACTTCCCTCATCAATGTCCCTGCTGACGATATTTCTGTGGCCGTAGTATATTCACCAGGAAACTTGGGGTTATGAGAAGCCAAGAATGTGTTTTATGGTTCATGTTCCTAAGCTCACAAAAGGCCCTGATATAGAAGTGGCTCTGAGAAAGTTGGGAGAAAATGGTTTTATTTAATTTAAACTTAAGGAGAAAACCAAAGTTAGAGTGTGTATTAGTTTTCTATTGCTGCATAACAAAATACCACAAACACAGTAACTTAACCCATATTTATATGTCATTTTCTGTGAGTCAGTAGTCTGTGTCCTACCTAGCTGGCTCCTGTGCTGAGTCTCAAGTCTCAGTAGGCCACAGTCAAGGTGTCAGCTGATGCTGCAGTCTCATCTGGAGTTTGGGGTCCTAATCCAAGCTCATGTACTGTTAGCAGAATTCAAGTCTTTGTGGTTGTAGGGCTGAGGCCCTCTTCTTGGCTGTCAGCTGGAGACTGCCTTCAATTTCTAGAGACCTCCCAAAGTTCCTTGCCATGTGGCCCTCTTCACAGGCAGTATACAACATGACTGCTTCTTCAAGGGTGGCAAAAAAACCTGTCTCCAGTCTGCTAAGACAGAATCTTAAGTAACAAAAGTAGTCATGAGAGTAACATCCCAGCACATTTGCCATGTTCAGTTGGTCAGAAGGAAGTTGCAGTCGCCACTCACACTCAGTTGGAGGGAGGGATTATACAAGGGTGTGACTCACTGGGAGTCACTTAGGATGTGTTGGGCACAGATGGAAATCATTGTAAGAGCATTCAGTTCTTTTAAAACTGTCTCCAAATATCTATTATCTTAAAAAGAATTCAACCTTTTAATGTTTTACCTTTAAAATAAAAAAAATTTTCCTTTTGTAAAGAAAAGCCCATGGCTTCTTATCTCACTCTGAATACCCATGGGCTACAAGGATGTCCTACATGGTCTAGATTCCCAGTACTTTCTGCCCCCTCTGCCTGAAAGTGCTCTTACAGCAGTTATCAGCATGCCATGGTTCCAGGCACATAGTAGGTACTTGATAAATACAGGTTGACTAAATGAACAAATGCCTGAAAGGGAGTATTTTCCATGAATACAGTAGACTTCTGGCCATTTTTATAACAAAGAGCAATATCCTAAGCATGTGATCTCAGCCTACCTTCCCTGTTGTTAGAGACCCAGGAGAAAACCAATAGCTTTTTGAGTGTGAAAGTGATTGTGGGTAAAATTGTAAGGTTTCCAGAATATCTTGCCCGGCTTTAGTACATTTGCATATCCTCAGGGGTGGAGAGAAGTTCATCTCCATGTCAATGGGTAATTACCTGGGAAACCAAGGGCGTGTCTGAACCTGAGAGTTTAAAGGAAGGGGCTGGCTTGCTTGCTGGCTGGCTTCTTCCAGAACAGAGGAGAGAAACGACTCTGGACTGCAGTTTGTAAGCAATAAACGGGTTTTAAACTTTATTTCTCACTTTGACTGATTTTGGTTTTAGAGGTATTTTGTCCTGGGATTTCCTCTCCCCTGACTTACAGTGATGCCAGCATCGAAAGTTTTATCTTAGTTGTAGTTTGTGGCACCACAGTGGCATTCAAGGTCAGCTACTCACTCTTCTAAAAAAAATTAAGAAACATTTGGTTTACAAAAGCATAGGTAATATAAGTACCCAGTGTTACCTCTCTGAGTCCCCACTTCTTGGATTAAGAGCTCTGTATGGTTTATATCAAGTGGATTGCTAATAGAATGTAATATACATGTATGAGTACAGTCCTGCTTGGCCCAACCCAAAGCATAGATGAGCTTCTTAGGCCAGTGAGCACATTTCAAAGTTACTACTCAAGGTAAAATATATTTGGAGTCAGTCAATTTTTAGCTCTTGTGGAAAGGATGGTCAGCATAAATGAAAGAAAGTAAAATTATCTTAAAATATTATCTGACTCTTCCAGTGACAATACCCAAGAGTTTTATTATTCATAGTGTCTCACTGAGTGAAACAAAATAATGGAGCATTCAACTATCTATTCTGATGAGTTATTCCTTGGTAAGAAAAACTCATATGTGTATAATTGTGATGGTTAACTGTATGTATCAATTTGACTGGGCCACAGGTCATCAGATGTTTGGTCAAACATTATTCTGGGTGTGTCTGTGAAGGTATTTCTGGATGAGATTAACATTTGAACTGACA
Source organism: Manis pentadactyla (assembly GCF_030020395.1). Lineage (NCBI taxonomy): Eukaryota > Metazoa > Chordata > Mammalia > Pholidota > Manidae > Manis > Manis pentadactyla. The sequence continues at coordinate 11,190,476 of NC_080038.1, forward strand.
GAATGACTAAAGTAGACTATGCTCTGTAAGTGGGTCGGCTTCATCCAATCAGTTGAAGGTTTGAATGGAACAAAGGGGCTGACTCTCGCATGAGTCAGAGGGAACTCCTCCTGCCTGTTTTGCACTGGAAGGTCTTTTCTGGCCTTCCAACTCAAATGGAAACATCAGCTTTTTTGGGGTCTTGAGTCTGCCAGCTTTTGGACTGGAATTTACACCATCAGCTCTCCTGGTTCTCAGGCTTTCAGACTCATATTGGAAGTACACATTGGCTCTTCTGGGTCTCCAGTTTGCTGACTATAGATCCTGGGATCTCAACTTCATAATCACACAAGCCAATTCCTTATAATAAATCTCTTCATATACATATATATCTCCTATTGGTTCTGTTTCTCTGGAGACTCACAGCTAATACAATCATATATGCTGGTGGGGCCAATTACTGCTTAAAAGGTAATAACAAATGTGTTTGATAATTATTTACTTTTCCCATGCTGACTCTTGATAGAATCTTACCCTGCCTGCTAAACTCCCTTCCAGTGGCTTTCTAAACTTTACAATTCCTCTCATACCCCCAAACTAATTTTGCTCAATCTCAGACAATGAGCCAGGGCCCAGTTTCAATGAACTCCAAGTCTTGGCCCACTTGGCATCCCTTGTCTCAATTTCACAGCACCTGTCAGATAGCCCTTATCATACACCTTGTGTTCCCTCTCTTTTGACAGCTCCTCTGTTATTTCAGGCTTAGAAGTAGTTATAACTCCGGGGGGGATATCCTGGGGCAAAATACCTTTGAAACCAAAATCAGTCAAAGGGAGAAATAAAGTGGGTGAAATTCATTTATTTCTTACAAGCAGTCATCCTGCATCTCCCAACCTGGCTAAAGGAGAGAGCTCCACCAAACCTCTCCAGTCCAGATAAGCCCTGCTTGCCCATGTAATTGCCTATTGATATGGAGATGGCTACTTCTGTCCACTCCTTAGAAACACCTATTGATATGGAGATGCACTAAAGCCAGGCCAGAGATTCTGGAAATATTGCAATTTTCCCCACAGTAGGAAACAAGACCCAGTTGAGTTCTGGGTTAAAACAATATCTTTTGTGTGATTTTCCTGCTCCTCACAACATCTTCATATATAATCTCTCTCTCTCTTTAATGTTTTATTTTGAAATAATTGTAGACACAAGAACTTGCAAAAATAGTACAGAGAGATTCTGTTTACCTTCCTCCAGCTTCCCTCAATAACATCATACAAAGGAAAGAGTATCAAAATAAGGAAATTTACATTGGCACAATACTACAGACTAGACTATAGACCTTACTTGGATTTCATCAGTTTTCACATTCACTCGTTTTTTTTGTATAGTCCTATAAAATTTTATCACATATGTAGACAAATCATGTACTCATCACTATAATCAAGATAAGAAAGGTTCCATCTGTATACAATCTCTTTATTAAACTCTTCTTAAATGACCCAAGTTGAGCATGACTTCTCTTTCCTGCCAGTATCCCTACTGATGGACCCTTAAAAGATTTTCAACATTCTATGGAAAGGATCTGTCCTTTCTTTTCTGGGTGAAGGTTGAGAAGGCAGAAAGCTCTGAGAGAGGAAGGTGCAGCTGCAAAGTAAAAATGGCAATTGCACCCCACTTGACAAAGTATATCAGATAGCTCCCAAAGTGATATGGAAGATAATCTGAGGGCTTTATTTTATGGCAGTTTTTCTTAAGCCTAACCATATACCAAAACCACCTAGAGAGCATTAAAAAACAATCTATCAACCAATCAAACAAACAAAAATACAAACAAAAACAGACACTTGGGCCCCATTCCCGGAGGTTCTGATTCATGTGGTCCAGGGTAAAGTCCAAGAACTGAAACTTTTTGCAAGTTCCTCACGTGATTCTAAAGTGCAGCCAAGATTGAGAACCACTGTATTATGACATCTGGGTTTTGCATCTTAAGTAGAAGGCCATTCCTACTGAAGATTATACTTTTTAAAAACATAACTTCAAAGACCTACACCCTGAAAACTACAAGTCATTCTTAAGAGAAATTAAAGGGGACACTAACAAATGGAAACTCACCTCATGCTTGTGGCTAGGAAGAATTAATATTGTCAAAATGGTTATCCTGCCCAAAGCAATATACAGATTTGATGCAATCCCTATCAAATTACCAACAGAATTCTTCAACGAACTGGAACAAATAGTTCAAATATTCATATGGAAACACCAAAGACCCCGAATAGCCAAAGAAATCCTGAGAAAAAAGAATAAAGTAGGGTGGATCTCACTCCCCAAATTCAAGCTCTACTACAAAACCATAGTAATCAAGACAATTTGGTACTGGCACAAGAACAGAGCCACAGACCAGTGGAACAGTTTAGAGACTCCAGACATTTACCCAAACATATATGGTCAATTAATATACGATAAAGGAGCCATGGACATACAATGGCAAAATGACAGTCTCTTCAACAGATGGTGCTGGCAAAACTGGACAGCTACATGTAGGAGAATGAAACTGGACCATTGTCTAACCCCATACACAAAAGTAAATTCAAAATGGATCAAAGACCTGAATGTAAGTCATGAAACCATAAAACTCTTAGAAAAAAAACATACGCAAAAACCTCTTAGACATAAACATGAGTGACCTCTTCTCGAACGTATCTCCCCGGGCAAGGAAAACAACAGCAAAAATGAACAAGTGGGACTATATTAAGCTGAAAAGCTTCTGTACAGCAAAAGACACCATCAATAGAACAAAAAGGTACCCTACAGTATGGGAGAATATATTTGTAAATGACAGATCTGATAAAGGCTTGATGTCCAAAATATATAAAGAGCTTACGCACCTCAACAACCAAAAAACAAATAATCCAATTAAAAAATGGGCAGAGGAACTGAACAGACAGTTCTCCAAAAAAGAAATTCAGATGGCCAACAGACACATGAAAAGATGCTCCATATTGCTAATTATCAGAGAAATGCAAATTAAAACCACAATGAGGTATCATCTCACACCAGTAAGGATGGCTACCATCCAAAAGACAAACAACAACAAATGTTGGAGAGGTTGTGGAGAAAGGGGAACCCTCCTACACTCCTGGTGGGAATGTAAATTAGTTCAACCATTGTGGAAAGCACTATGGAGGTTCCTCAAAATGCTCAAAATAGACTTACCAATTGACCCAGGAATTCCACTCCTAGGAATTTACCCTAGAAATGCAGCACTCCAGTTTGAAAAAGACAGATGCACTCCTATGTTTATCGCAGCACTATTTACAATAGCCAAGAATTGGAAGCAACCTAAGTGTCGATCAGTAGATGAATGGATAAAGAAGATGTGGTATATATACACAATGGAATATTATTCAGCCATAAGAAGAAAACAAATCCTACCATTTGCAACAACATGGATGGAGCTAGATGGTATTATGCTCAGTGAAATAAGCCAGGCGGAGAAAGACAAGTACCAAATGATTTCACTCATCTGTGGAGTATAAGAACAAAGGAAAAACTGAAGGAACAAAACAGCAGCAGAATCACAGAACCCAAGAATGGACTAACAGAGGATCAAAGCCTAATTTAGCTACCTAGAAAACGAATTAAGATACGATATGAGGAAGAACTTCCAACATCAACATTCTCTGGAAGACTCATTCCAGAAGATGATCATCAAAAAACTTCAACAAAGATCCTGGTGCTGTAGCAGTTGTAGCTGCATTCATCCCACCGGTTCCTGGACTTGCCATTGGAATGAAGAAGGAGATATCTAAGCTGGCCTGTGCATACAGTAAAACAACAAATTTGACTGGATCTATACTGTTGGAACTCAAACAAGAATTAGGAGAAGTGCAAGTTGCAGCACTCCAAAATCTTGCGACTATAGACTATCTACTGTTAAAAGAACATATGGGATGTGAACAGTTCCCAGGAATGTGTTGTTTTAATTTGTCTGATTTTTCTCAAAATATTCAAATTCAGTTAGACAATATCTATCATATCATTGATAAGTTTTCACAAATGCCTAGGGTGCCTAACTGGTTTTCTTGGTTTCACTGGATATGGCTGGTAATTGTAGGTCTGCTTTAGTTATGTAGCTGTACTCCTATTATGTTAATGTGTGCACACAATTTAATTAGTAATTTAAAACCTATACATGCTTATGTTACACTACAAGAAGATATGTCAAAGAAATAATCAATCCTCCCGTGTTTTCTTCCATCTGCTACTTTTATAGCTTTTCTTCTTCCTTCATAATTACAACCCCTAGGTAGAATTCGTGCCTCATATCAAAATTACCAAGTATCATAATTCTTCCAAGTGGTAAAGATACCTCAAGACAAATGCTGGGCATAGAAGCCACAGGGCATAAATCTGCAAAGAAGTAAAAAGCTAACCTTTTCAAACAATATTGCTTCTCTCTCACTTACCAACTTTACATTTCTCTGTATTTCCCCGGAAGATGACTGGTTAGCCAGAGACGGGTAAGATTCCTCAAGGGAGGAACAACCTAAGACAGGCACAGTCACAGGGGGGCCATCAGGTGAGAAATCGGAGATCAACAGAGGTGAGGCTTAGAACCTCACCCCCCCCCACCGTTTTGAGAGAAATCTTCTGCATCCGTGGATGTCTTGTTGCCCTTGTCTAGCTTGTATTAATACTTAGTCTATAGGCACACACCTGATCATCTACATTTGCCCTCTTACAGCACTAAACTATGTTTTCTACCTTTATCTTGCATCTACCTACCACTTCAGCATTTTATTAAAAATAATAATAATAAAAATAATAATAATAATAATGGAGAAATGTGGGACTCACATATAAATCAAGTATAAAAATCAAACGAATAATCATAATAGACCTGATTGTTTATAGTTCATGATGCATGATCAAAACCGAAAGTTTCTGTGATGACTGCCCTTGCACTGTTCACCATGTAAGAACTCATTCACTATGTAAGAACTTGTTCACCATGTAAAAACTTGTTCATCATGCTTCAGAAAAAAAAAAAGAGAAAACTTCAGGCTTTCCTGTATATTTTCTCTAATTTTTATTAAATTTAATTCCCAACTATATCTTAAATTTATTTTTGTTGTAGGGAGTGAGAAATGACTTCATTTTTTCCCCCAGACAGATATTTTGTTCTTTTTATATAATTTATTGAATAATCCATATTCTCTCCACTGATATAAAATGTTACACCTATGATTTACTAAATCCCTGAATTATTTAACTTTATTTCTATAGTCTGTTACATTGATCTATCTTTCTATTAAATGCTAGAATCAAACTGTTTTCATTATAGTCATTTTACCATGCTGTAATTTCTGATAGAAGTAGACAGAATTGATATTTTAAAGATACTGATTCTTTCCATTGGCAAAACAGATATACTTTCAAGCTGATTCCAGTTCTCTATCTTCCTTTGTCCTCTGCAGTGGAGTTTTAAAGTTTTCTTCATATAGATTCTGTACTACATATAGGTTAAAAAATATATTTAAAGAAATGGATCAGCCTCCCATCCACTAAAATTTATTTTTGAGCAAGAGGCAAAAAAAAATTTAGCCTATGCAACTTACCCTTGATCATAAATGACAAAAATAAGTGTCTTGTATAATTTCTTATGAGAATAGAACACTTCTTTACTACTTTCACAATTAGCAAGTGTATACTACTGAGACAGGGACCACAGGTGTAGTCAGAGTAGGGTGAGGGCCTCCAGAAAAAGCAAAAGCAAGGCAAGATATTTACAGTCAAAGCAAAGTAACAATGTAAAGTCCTTATCGAAACTCAGTGTTCAGCATTATGCAAAGTCAAGGTCACACTAATTCTCTAGGGTAAAGATACTAGGCTAGAAATATAGACATCTTCAGTGACATCAGTTAAAGGTCAAAAGGCCAGGAGCAACTTGGCCTGGAATGTTTGAGTGTTCCACAAGGGTATCTCAGCATAACCCGTGACTTCACTGTAAACAGCCCTAGCAAACAGACAACAACCCAGCTCACCTTGAGGGCAGGGCAGGTGGGAGAAGTCCACACCCTAAGCCCTCAATTCCCCCAAATCCTCAACTGCCTATAAATCCCCTAGACAACGCACCACCCTGGGCTCTCTTGTCCCCTCCTGGTGTGAGCCAGGAGCTCTTTCCTCTCACTTTATTTCTAAATAAAAGCCTTTTCCTGGCTCTCCTACCTTGGTTGTTTGCTAAGTTCATTCTTTGACTCCGCAAACAAGAACCCCAGCATCAAGAGCAATGTAACTATGTGCAAAGAAGTCCCTATCGAAACTCTGTGTTAAGCATTATGCAAAGTGAAGGTCGCACTAATTTTCTAGGGTAAATATACCACACTAGGAATATAGACATCTTCAGTGAGATCAATTAAAGCTCAAAAGGCCAGGAGCAGCTTGGCCTGGAATGTTTGAGTGTTCCGCAAATAAAGAAGAGTATCTCAGCATAACCTGTGACTTCACTGTATCTTAACTATAAACAGCCCTATCAAACAGACAACAACCCAGCCCACATTGGGGGCAGGGCAGGTGGTACAGGTCTGCACCCCTAACCATTACCCACATTCCTAAAAATCCTCAACCGACTCTAAAACCCCTAGACAATGCACAACTATTGGGCTCTCTTGTCCCCTCCTGGTGTGAGCCAGGATTTCTGTTCCCTCACTGTATCTCTAAATAAAAGCCTCTCCCTGGCTCTCCTACCTTGGGTGTTTGCTAAGTCCATTCTTTGACTCTGCAAACAAGAACCCCGGCATCACTATGTTATCAAGAATTCTGGTATGTCATTCATGGAGTAGTAATTTGTAGAACCTAGAACTTTATAAAATACTAAACACTAAAACAACGAAATAAAATTTTATTTTTTTGAAGACTCAGAAGCTACATGTCATTATAATAAGCATGATGCACTGTGGATGTTAATGGAAAGTTTAGATGAAAAAAGGGTCAGATAAAAAGGACTTTTCAGAAAGCAGGGACTCCCCACAAAGGCTGAGGATGAAAGCTACTCATTTTTACAAGCTTCTTTACTGAAAGATCAAAGTATTATCATTAGAATAGCCAACCATGAGATATACAGAAACCTGGATTTCTAAAATAAATGATGGAATTAATCCATCTCAGAACCTAAATGCTCCATTATTTTTGAAAGTTTTAAATATTCTCAATCCTATCAAACAGTAAAAAATATTTCTTAAAACTACCCTTACAGACCAGGTATTTTTACATTTCCAGTAAGAGGACAAAAATATCCTTTAATATTTCTAGTTGAGCATCTATAACTCTGCTATTCAATTTCTGCAAAGTGGTGGGAGGTGTCCATAAACCTAACATAATTGAAAGAGCTTTCCTTCTTTTAATTTTCTTCAGGCAAACCAGACTCAAAAGAGATGAAAGAATATAAGAAACATTTCTGTGGAGCTATATAGGAATAAAGGTCATTTACATTTTCTCACTGTCAAACATTTTGTGTGTCTTGAAGGTGTTATAAATGTGAAATAGAAAGTTAATTTTTCTTTCTGGTATGTGAGAGCAGGATTAGCTATGTAACTTGTGAAAATGCAGGGCCCTTTATTCTGGAATCAAGAATTTCAAGACAAACTACAGAGCATTAAACCAATGAAGAGGGACAGAATTTGTCACCCCAAAATATGCCTCTTTGGCCTAAGGATGATTTTAGGCTGATTATTTTTAAGAAACAGACACAGGAGAAGGTCTGAAAACCCGAACAGAAGTTGCCTTTTGGAAGAGACATTCCCATTTATAAGGGACATCTCCATGTGGTAGGGTATCTCCCTGTCTGTGCCAGAAAGAGGAAGATGACCAAATCTCTAGGAACTCTTATCAACAGAGAGGGCACCTACTTAAATCTGAGTAAAAACCTGACCCTTGTTGACTGTGTTTTGCCTGACAATCTCCCATAACTGCCCCCACCATATAAACAATGTCTCCTTTGTTTTTAGCATATTGGAAGTGTTAGCTTGGACCACTACAGACAGTTTTTTCCTGGGTCTCTCCCATGTATATGGGAGGCATACATATTTTTAAACTCATTTTTTCTCCTGTTAATCTGTCTTATTTATTTATTTACTTATTTATTTGTTTGTTATTTTGATTTCATTAATCTACAATTACATGAGAAACATTATATTTACTAGACTACCCCCTTCACCAAGTCCCCCCCACATACCCCATTAGTCACTGTCCATCAGTGTAGTGAGATGCTGTAAAATCACTACTTGTCTTCTCTGTGTTGCACAGCTCTCCCCATGCCCCCCCCCACTATACATGCTAATCGTAAAGCCCCCTTTCTTCTTCCCCCCACTTCTCCCCCTCTTCCCACCCATCCTCCCCAGTCCCTTTCCCTTTGGTAACTGTTAGTCCTTTCTTGGGTTCTGTGATTGTGCTGCTGTTTTGTTCCTTCAGTTTTTCTTTGTTCTTATACTCCACAGATGAGTGAAATCATTTGGTACATGTATTTCTCTGCCTGGCTTATTTCACTGAGCATAATATCCTCTAGTTCCATTCACGTTGTTGCAAATCGTAGGATTTGTTTTCTTCTTATGGCTGAATAATATTCCATTGTGTATATGTACCCCACCTCTTCTTTATCCATTCATCTACTGATGGACACTTGAGTTGCTTCCATTTCTTGGCTATTGTAAATAGTGCTGCGATAAACATAGGGGTGCATCTGTCTTTCTCAAATTGGGCTGCTGCATTCTTAGGGTAAATTCCTAGAAGTGGGATTCCTGGGTCAAATGGTATTTCTATTTTGAGCTTTTTGAGGAACCTCCATACTGCTTTCCACAATGGTTGAACTAATTTACATTCCCACCAGCAGTGTAGGAGGGTTCCCCTTTCTCCGCAACCTCACCAACATTTGTTGTTGTTTGTCTTTTGGATGGTGGCGATCCTTACTGGTGTGAAGGGATATCTCATTGTGCTTTTAATTTGCATTTCTCTGATGATGAGCGATGTGGAGCATCTTTTCATGTGTCTGTTGGCCATCTGAATTTCTTTTTTGGGGAACTGTCTGTTTAGGTCCTCTGCCCATTTTTTAATTGGATTATTTGCTTTTTGTTTGTTGAGGTGCATGAGCTCTTTATATATTTTGGATGTCAATGCTTTATCGGATCTGTCATTTACGACTATATTCTCCCATACTGTAGGGTACTTTTTGTTCTATTGATTGTGTCCTTTGCTGTACAAAAGCTTTTCAACTTGATATAGTCCTACTTGTTCATTTGTGCTTTTGTTTCCCTTGCCCAGGGAGATATGTTCATGAAGAAGTCACTCATGTTTATGTCCATGAGATTTTTGCCTATGTTTTTTTCTAAGAGTTTTATGGTTTCATGACTTATATTCAGGTCATTGATCCATTTCGAATTTACTTTTGTTTATGGGGTTAGACAGTGATCCAGTTTCATTCTCTTACATGTAGCTGTCCAGTTTTGCCAGTACCATCTGTTGAAGAGACTGTCATTTCCCCATTGTATGTCCATGACTCCTTTATCGTATATTAATTGACCATACATGTTATGGGTAATGTTTGGGGACGCTATTCTGTTCCACTGGTCTGTGGCTCTGTTCTTGTGCCAGTACCAAATTGTCTTGATTACTGTGGCTTTGTAGTAGAGCTTCAAGTTGGGGAGTGAGATCTCTCCCACTTTATTCTTCCTTCTCAGGATTGCTTTGGCTATTCGGGGTCTTTGGTGGTTCCATGTGAATTTTTGAACTATTTGTTTCAGTTCATTGAAGAATGCTGTTGGTAGTTTGATAGGGATTGCATCGAATCTGTATATTGCTTTGGGCAGGATGTCCATTTTGAAGATACTAATTCTTCCTAGCCAGGAGCATGGGATGAGTTTCCATTTGCTAGTGTCCTCTTTAATTGCTCTTAAGAGTATCTTACAGTTTTCAGAGTATAGGTCTTTCACTTCCTTGGTTAGGTTTATTCCTGGTATTTTATTCTTCTTGATGCAATTGTGAATGGAACTGTTTTCCTGGTTTCTCTTTCTATTGGTTCATTGTTAGTGTACAGGAAAGTCTCAGATTTCTGTGTATTAATTTTGTATCCTGAGACTTTGCTGTATTCCAGTATCAGTTCTAGTAGTTTTAGAGTGGAGTCTTTAGGGTTTTTTATGTACAATATCATGTCATATTCAAATAGTGACAGTTTGACTTCTTCTTTACCAATCTGGGTTCTTTGTATTTCTTTGTTTTGTCTAATTGCCATGGCTAGGACCTCCAGTACTATGTTAAATAACAGTGGGGAGAGTGGGCATCCCTGTCTTGTTCCCGATCTTAGAGTAAATGCTTTCAGCTTCTCGCTGTTCAGTATGACGTTGGCTGTGGGTTTTTCATATATGGCCTTTATTATGTTGAGGTACTTGCCCTCTATACTCATTTTGTTGAGAGTTTTTATCATGAATGGATGTTGAATTTTGTCGAATCCTTTTTCAGCATCTATGGAGATGATCATGTGATTTGTGTCCTCCTTTTTGTTGATGTGGTGGACGATGTTGATGGATTTTCGAATGTTGTACCATCCTCGCATCCCTGGGATGAATCGCACTTGATCATGGTATATGATCCTCTTGATGTATTTTTTAATTTGGTTTCCTAATATTTTGTTGAGTATTTTTGCATCTATGGTCATCAGGGATATTGGTCTGTAATTTTCTTTTTTGGTGGGTCTTTGCCTGGTTTGGTATTAGGGTGATGCTGGCTTCATTGAATGATTCTGGAAGCATTCCCTCTTCTTCTATTTTTTTGGAAAACTTTAAGGAGAATGGGTATTATGTCTTCCCTGTATGTCTGATAGAACTCCATCATAAATCCTCTGGCCCGGAGGTTTTGCTCTTGGGTAGTTATTGATTACTGATTCAATTTCTTTGCTGGTAATTGGTCTACTTAGATTTTCTGTTTCTTCCTTGGTCAGTCTTGGAAGGTTGTATTTTTCTAGGAAGTTGTCCATTTCTTCTAGGTTTTCCAGCTTGTTAGCATATAGGTTTTTATAGTATTCTCTAATAATTCTTTGTATTTCTATGCGGTCTGTCGTGATTTTTCCTTTTACATTTCTTATTCTGTTGATGTGTGTAGATTCTCTTTGTCTCCTAATGAGTCTGTCTAGGGGCTTATCTATTTTATTTATTACTCAAATAGCCACCAGCTCTTGGTTTTGTTGATTTTTTTCTATTGTTTTATTCTTCTCAATTTTATTTATGTCTTCTCTCATTTTTATTATGTCCCTCCTTCTTCTGACTTTGGCCCTCATTTGTTCTTCTTTTTCCAGTTTCGATAATTGTGGCGTTAGACTATTCATTTGGGATTGTTCTTCCTTCTTTAAATATGCCTGGATTGCTATGTAATTTCCTCTTAGAACTGTCTTTGCTACATCCCACAGAAGTTGGGGCTTTATACTGTTGTTGTCATTTGTCTCCATATCTTGCCTGATCTCTATTTTGATTTGGTCGTTGATCCATTGATTATTTAGGAGCATGCTGTTAAGCCTCCATGTGTTTGTGAGCCTTTTTGTTTTCTTTGTACAATTCATTTGTAATTTTATACCTTTGTGGTCTGAGAAGTTGGTTGGTAGAATTTCAATCTTTTTGAATTTACTGAGGATCTTTTTTGGGCTAGTATGTGGTCTATTTTGGAGAATGTTCCATGTGCACTTGATAAGAATGTGTATCCTGTTGCTTTTGGGTGTAGAGTTCTATAGATGTCTATTAGGTCCTTCTGTTCTATTGTGTTGTTCAGTGCCTCTGTGTCCTTACTTATTTTCTGTCTGGTGGATCTGTCCTTTGGATTGAGTGGTGTGTTGAAGTCTCCTAAAATAAATGCATTGCATTCTATTTCCTCCTTTAATTCTGTTAGTAGTTGTTTCACATATGCTGGTGCTTCTGTATCAGGTGCATATATATTTATAATGGTTATATCCTCTTGTTGGATTGGCCCCTTTATCATTATACAATGTCCTTCTTAATTCTTGTGACTTTCTTTGTTTTAAAGTCTATTTTGTCTGATACTACTACTGTAATACCTGCTTTTTTCTCCTCATTGTTTGCGTGAAATATCTTTTTCCATTACTTGTATTTTAGTCTGTGCATGTCTTTGGGTTTGAGGTGAGTCTCTTGTAGGCAGCATATGGATGGGTCTTGCTTTTTTATCCATTCTTTTACCCTGTGTCTTTTGATTGGTGCATTCAGTCCATTTACATTAGGGGGTTATTGAAAGATATGTACTTATTGCCATTGCAGGCTTTAGGTTCGTGGTTACCAAAGGTTCAAGGTTAGCTTCTTCACTCTCTTACTGTCTAACTTAACTCATTTATTGAGCTATTATAAACAGAGTCTGAGGATTCTTTATTTCTCTATCTTCTTATTCCTCCTCCTCCATTCTTTGTATGTTTGGTGTTTTTTTGTGTGTGTGCTCTTTTGTGTTTCCTTTGACTGCTTTTGTGGGCAGTTGAATTTATTTTTTGTTTTTAGTTAGTATTTGGTTTGTCTTCTTTCTTTGCTGTGATTTTATTTTCTCTGGTGACATCTGTTTAGCCTTAGGAGTGCTTCCATCTAGAGCAGTCCCTCTAAAATACCCTGTAGAGGTGGTTTGTGAGAGGCAAATTCCCTCAACTTTTGCTTGTCTGGTAATTGTTTAATCCCTCCTTCGTATTTAAATGATAATCATGCTGGATACAGTATCCTTGGTTCAAGGTCCTTCTGTTTCATTGCATTAAATATATCACACCATTTTCTTCTGGCCTGTAAGGTTTCTGCTGAGAAGTCTGATGATAGCCTGATGGGTTTTCCTTTGTAGGGGACCTTTTTCCTCTCTCTGGCTCCCTTTATTACTCTGTCCTTGTCTTTGATCTTTGCCATTTTAATTATTATGTATCTTGGTGTTGTCCTCCTTGGGTCCCTTCTGTTGGGAGTTCTGTGTGCTTCTGTCATCTGAGAGGCTATTTCCTCCCCCATTTTGGGAAGTTTTCAGCAATTATTTCTTCACAGACACTTTCTATCCCTTTTTCTCTCTCTTCTTCTTCTGGTACCCCTGTAATGTGGATATTGTTCCATTTCCATTGGTCTCACAGTTCTCTTAATATTCTTTCATTCCTGGAGATCCTTTTATCTCTCTCTGCATCGGCTTCCCTGTGTTCCTGTTCTCTGATTTCTATTCCATCAATGGCCTCTTGCATCTCATTCATTCTGCTTTTAAGTCCTTCCAGAGATTGTTTTATTTCTGTATTCTCCCTCCTTAGCTCTTGCCTATTTCTCTGCAAGCCCATCAGCATGGTTATGACCTTTATTTTGAATTCTTTTTCAGGAGGATTGGTTAGGTCTATCTCCCCAGGTTCCCTCTCAGGGGAGGATGTCTGTGTGATTTTGGTCTGAATCAAATTCTTCTGCCTTTTCATGGCGATAGGCAGATGGTGCATATGTCAGCTGGGAGAACAAAATCCCTTCCTGCTTGCTCTTTGCATTCCTCTCCTGGGAGAGTGGCAACTCCTAGTGGCTTTTACTCGGCAGTTGCATGCAGAGTTGGTCTCTGATTCTTGCCTGGGCCACTGTGGAGTAAGCTCCGCAGTTGTTGTGGGCGTGGCCAGCCTCAGGCTGCTGCTCTGCTGTGTCAGCGCCCAGCCAGAGGGTGAATGGGCAGGAGGCTGTTTATCACCATGAGGGGCTTCAGAGCTGTGCTGCTGCCCCGGGGGTTAGTGCACCAGGAGTTCCCCAGGATTCCCACCTGCTGGGCTGATTGCACCAGGATGCTTCCGTCCAGCTGTGAGGCCCCTGTCTCTTTAATTCTTTCAAAAAGCACTCGCTTTTCTTTTGCCCCAGGGATGCCAGATGTGGGAACCCGCTCTCAGGTTTTACTGTCCCTTTCCCTAGTATCCAGCACCCCATGCACTGTGTATCTGCTCTCTGGTGTGGTTGGCTAGGGATGGGTATTTAGCTGTCCTGGACTCCCTCTCCCTCCCCTCTCTGACTCCTCTCCTCCCACTGGGTAGCTGTGGTAGGGGGCCCTCGGGTCCATGGGGCTGTGGCTTGTATCTTACCCCCTTCTCGAGGTGCTGGGTTTTTGCAAATGTAGATGTAGCCTGGCTGTTGCCCTGTATCTTCTGGTCTCTCTTTTAGGAATACTTGTATTCGTTGTATTTTCAAAAATATATATGTTTTTGGGAGGAGATTTCCACTTTCCTACTCATGCTGCCATCTTGGCTCCTCCCCTAGCCTGTCTTTTTATTTCAGGGGGGTCACAGCCAAGAATGTAGAAGGACAGAGGAAAAACTTTTTTTCCTCCCCAGCACCAAATGTGGAGTTATATTCCGGGAGGGAAAATATTTTCCCAGCCTGGTGCAAAATGCCTTTGAAACCAACATCAGTCAGAGGGAGAAATAAAGTGGGAGAAATCCGTTTATTGCCTATAAGCAGTCATCCACTTCTGCTCACCCATGTCTCTTGTGACCAGGATGAAAAAAGGGCCCCCACCCAACCTCTCTGGTCCAGATATTGCCCTCACTCCTCTTTGTAATTACCTATTGATATGGAGATAGACTACTTCTCTCCACCCCTTGGAAACACTTATTGACATGGAGATGCACTAAGAGCAGGTGAGAGATTCTGGAAATATTGCAATTTTACCCATAGGAGTCCTTCTAAGCATGGGTATATGTGTGACTGCATAGCTCTGCAAATTATAAAAATGGAAATAATCCAGGAATGATCCAAAGAGGAAGCCTTTTAAATAGACTTTGATAAAACTCGTGGTTACCTGTGGACAAAGACCAGCACTGTGAGAATGTGTTGTGAATGTTTAACAGCTTCTTAGATAAAAGTCTATCTAATACATACCTTCAGAGGCTGGTCATAAGGATGGAGTGAAATAAATGTAGCAACAATAGAAACGCTTGGAAATGGTAAAAGCAGGATATATTTCTGTATAATTTAGTAGTTCATTTATATTCACATGGGCTATTTAATCCTTACAACAGTAAGGTAAAATAGGATAGAAGAAATAGGTTGCCCAAGAGTACTTAAATGATTGCAGAACCAGGACTTACACAGATTTTACTCTGTAGCACAGCAGCTGACAAACTACAACCACACACCTGAACCAGACTACTGCCTGTTTTTGTTAATAAAGTTTTATTGCAACACAGCTGTGCTCATTTATTTACATATTATCTGTGGCTGCTTTCACACTACCAAACAAGAGTTGAGTAGTTGTAATAGGGAGTATATGCCCTCTGTGAGTATAACTGTAATGTTTCCAGAATATCTTGCCTGGCTTTAGTGCATCCTCAGGGGTGGAGAGAAGTATGGCTTTAGTACATCTGCATATCAATAGGTGTTCCTCTGGTGGGGAGAAGTTCATCTCTATATCAATGGGTAATTACCTGGGTAACTGAGGGCTTATCTAACCTGAGAGGTTAAGGGGAGGGCTGGTTGGCTTCTATGGGAGCAGGAGAGAAAGACGGCCCCAGATTGCAGTTTGTAAGCAATAAAGAGACTTTAAACTTTATTTCTCACTTTGTCTGATTTCGGTTTTAGAGGTATTTTGCCCTAGGATTTCCTCTCCCTGGATTTACATCTGGTGGTAGTCAACAGGATCTCTGAACCTGGAATCTGTCATAATGGGTGCAACCTTTGGGAGGGCTACTCCTAGAGATGATGGGGAGAAGTGGCACTCGTGCCAAGGGAAGTGTGTCTGTATTTGTGTGGTCATGGAGAGGTCACCACCGCTGCTTGCTGCACCGATCCTGGCCCATGGCCCAAGCTGAAGGCTGCTGCTGCTGCCACTGCTGTGCTCCTGCTACCGACCAAAGCCTGGTCACAACTATGGAAAGGAGTAGAGGTCCAGTTCACCTTGATAAAGCACAGAGCTCATCACCAGAACAGCTCTAACCAAGGTAATAGCTACCTATCCCATCACAGGGTGGGTGCAAGACTGGACCCAAAGGCCACAGAGTGGAGTGGCACAGACACCTACCATATATCATGTGACTGGCCATTTGCCTTTGGCATCCCCAGGGAATAATGAAGCAGACATATTGACCCAGGTGTGTTGGCTAGAAGAAAAGCCTGCCTCTGATGTGGCCCAATGGCTACATCAGCATTTATTGCACTCAGGGCAAAAGATAATGTAGGCTATAGCCTGTCGGTGGGGCTTGCCACTGACCTTTGAAGAAGTCAGCAGAGCCCAGAAGGAGTGCCTTGTATACTCTAAGACTTACACCGAGTCCCACAGCAACATGGGACAATAGTAAGGAGGCTGATACCCCTTGTCAGGTGGCAGATAGACTATACTGGGCCTCTGCCCATATCAGAAGGATATCAGTATGCCATGACTTGTGTGGATATGGCTACTGGACTATTGATTGTTTTTCCTTTACATCATGTAGATCAGCAAACCACCAAGAGGGGCCTAGAGTGTCTCTTTGCAGCCTAAGGCCAGCTGCCAGTGATTGAGAACGATCAAGGCACCCACTTTACTGGACATGCATTGCAAAGATGGGTGCAGCATTTAGAAATAAAGTGGAAATTAGATACTGTTAAATGGATGTGGCCCTGGACCTGGACATTTCAGCACATGGACTGGTGATGGCTGGCTTCTGGCACCTTGGGGAAAAGGCCTGGAAGCTGGCCTCCTGTGTATTCCTGGAGTAACAGAAGAGTGGCCCCCAAAGATCATGGTTATTTTCTTCTACAGTCTGTGTGGCCTGGATGCGCCCCCTGGCTGCAGCTACTGCGTGATGGCTGAAATGGATGAGCTTTGGACTTAATCTATATAGGACTTTGAACCTAGCTGAATCCTCTGCCTTGAGGATATAATGATTTTATTGCTGTTGTCAAGAAAAAAATGTTTAAAGAGAGGTTTGACTTTGTCTAATGTTTGGTAAAAGTTTTGTGAGTAATCTAGCATGGTTGTTAGGCATGAGTAAACAAGTGTAGCAAGTGATAATAATAGTGTGTTAGTGTATTAAACATTTTGTGCTTAGTGAGAGATTGTGCTGTAAAGCACATTTACTTAATCTGCATAGGCTGAATCCTCTGGCTTGAGGATTATCATAATTTTATTGCTGTTGCTATTGTATGTCATTAGTCTGGTCACAATGCTTTAGTTTTCTTACTCAAGGGCCATTGCAAAAGAGGGGTAACGAGTAAATTGTAAGGTGAGATTTCTGGAGGGGTGGCCTGTGGGTAAAGTTGTGATATTTCCAGAATTTCTTACCTGACTTTAGTGCATCCTCAGAGGTGGAGAGGAGTATGGCTTTAGTGCATCTGCATATCAATAGGTGTTCCCCAGGGGTGGAGAGTTGTTCATCCCCATATCAGTGGTAATTACCTGGGCAACCAAGGGCTTATCCGAACCTGAGAGGTTAAGGGGAGGGCTGGTTGGCTTCTGCAGGAGCAGGAGAGAGACAGCCCCAGACTGCAGTTTGTAAGCAATAAACAGGTTTTAAACTTTATTTCTCACTTTGTCTGATTTCGGTTTTAGAGGTATTTTGCCCTAGGATTTCCTCTCCCTGGAGTTACACCCTCAAAGCCTGAATTATGTATTTTCTATCTCTTTACAGAAAAAGTTTGCTAACTGCAACCATAGAGAGCTGCACTATAACTAAAATGTGGGACTCTAGACTGGTCAAATTGCTTCTTTACCCCCTAAGCTGTGTTTTTGCATTCAGCTGAGTGTACTTTTGTGTATTAGTAGGTGCCTATTGATGGGCATTTAAGTTTTTTACCAATTTTTATTATAAATGATGCATAGTGACTATTCTTAAACAGCAACTTTGAACACTTACTAGGTTCTGATTCCCCCCCCTCCCCAGAATTATTCCTGAAGAGTGGTGAATGGGTCAAATCGTGTGCACTTTGTAAATGTTGAGTAGTCTTGAACACATTGACTAAGTTGTACAATTTGGGAAACTTTTGCTGGATGGCCAGAGAACAAGTTCACCAGATCAATCCCCCAAGCAGTGTATGATGATCTTTGTGTCTCTGCACACTGCCTTTCCTAGGCATTATTCAACTTCTTTATTGTTGTCAGCAATTGTTAAGCCATAGAGCATTGTTTTGTTGATTTGCACTTGTCTGGTTAGTAAGGCTTTTATACACTTCTTCATCTTATTTGTTGGCCCTGTGGTTTTTGATTTCTATAAATTGCCTCTATGCCATTGAGCTTGCTGCTTTTTTCTAATTCATTTTTAGAAGTTTCTTGAAAATGTTGGATATTTCTTCCTTGTTGGTGTCAGGCATTGCATGTGTCTTCTTCC
Source organism: Manis pentadactyla (assembly GCF_030020395.1). Lineage (NCBI taxonomy): Eukaryota > Metazoa > Chordata > Mammalia > Pholidota > Manidae > Manis > Manis pentadactyla. The sequence continues at coordinate 11,208,771 of NC_080038.1, forward strand.
ATTCTATCATTTGTTCATTGAAGTTATTCATGCTGTTCTTCATTGAATGGATACCCTTAAATCAAATTAATCAAATTGTTTTGTCTTAAGGTTTATGCTTTTGAAATTTTATTTAAGAGGCTCTCCTTTCCTAATTCACAAAGATATCCTCTTACTTTCTAATCTAGGTTTATAGTTTAACATTTCATATTTGTTCATCAGTCTTTGTGTGTGTGATAGTACAGTTTTATTTGTTTATAATTATTTTGTTTTGTTTATGAGTACTTTTAATTAGCAGATGCCTGTTGATGGCCATTTAAGTTTTTGCATTTTTAAGTTTTAATGAAGACATTTAAGTCTCCATTAGTAAGCCATTTTCCCCCCAAATCATCAATTAAACAGCTTTCCTTTTCCCATTTACTTGTAGTGTCATCTTCATTGTATATAGAATATTAAGTCCCCTCCCTAGGCCATTTTCTTTCTGGTTCTAAAATTTCTAACTTGGAAATCTTATCTACTCCCACAGTTTTGACCCCCTTTAATATCTGATGCCTTATACATTTATATCTCTAACCTTGATCCTTCCTTCAAGTTTCAAACTTGTGTATATGCATCTACCTGCTGGCTGTTTACCCTGCATGTACCACAGATACTACAAACTCAAAGTATAATAAACTCTTTATCATCTGTACTGCTGTATTCTCTATTTCAGCGGACGGCATCACCATCATCTATCAACATCACCCATTCTGGTTGACAGCCTCAGTTCTTCCCTTATCCTGCTCCCCAACATCCCATGAATCACCACATCCTGCTGCTTTTATTTCTTGATTCCACATCCTCCTCTCTCAATCTATGGTGGCTGCCCTAGTTCTGGCCCTGATCATCTCTTTTCTGGACCACAAGTGCATCCTAATTAACCGCCTTTCCTCCAGGCCACTTATAATTCTGCTTGCCAGATGACTCATTCTAAGAAGAAAATGTGGCCATGCCACTCCCCTGCACAAACTCTGAAATGGCTCCACAGAACCAGCAAGAAGAGTTCTAATTCATTCACAGGGCTCCATCGCTATCCTTGATCTAGCTCCTGCGTGCTGCTCTAGCCTCTGCGTTTGCTTCTCCTTGCCTTATAGTTTATACTCCACCACCACCAAATCGTTCATAGCTTTCTCCACATGCCATTGCACTGATTTGACTTCTGCTGATTTGACTTGTCTGTATTCCAGCTGTTGTCTGGAGTGTAGCCTCCTCCTTCTCCTTTGCCTGTTAACGCTTGATGATCCCTTAGAAGCCTTTTATAGCCAACCCTCTCCCAGCTGGCTCTAGGGTCCCCTTTGGCCTCCTGCTGCTTCCTGAACTTATCTTAGTCCTTAACTTACTGTCTGTAATAGCAACTGTGGTGTATATATATGCACATAAAACCCAGCTAAATTCCCACAGGCAATTTGTTAGCTCTGATTTTCCTTTTTCTGAACTTCATTACTCAATGGTTTTCTAATTTTCCCTCCTATCACCAGTTTTAGTTTTCACTCCCAGTTTATAACCCTGTAATGGGTTGAATAGTGCCCCCCCTCCAAATTCATGTCTATCTGGGATCTCAGAATGTGACCTTATTTAGAAATAGCATTAAAGATCTTGAGATGATATTGTTGCCAGGCAGCTGTGTTTGGGGAGGCCTCTTCTGTGCACCAGGTGAAACCTCAACCTGGACAGGGGAGGGTTCTTGACCCTGAACAAAAAAGAATTATTGAGCAGGTCTGATGAGTGTAGGTAAGGAAGGAATTCATTAAAGTGAGAGTAGCAGGGAATGGTAGTTGCCTTGTAGGTGGCTGAGAACAGGAAAGTGCAGAAGGAAAGAGGAAAAGTTTGCTGACCTCTTTCTTGGCCTAGGGCAGATTCCCTTGCCAACTCCTAAAGCCAGAATCACCTGGTGTCCCTTGTCTGCTTGGATCTGCACGGTGTGGGGACTAGCCCCTACCACCCCAGGATTGGGGGAGCCATGAAGCATGGAATGGAGTGAGATTATGTTCTGAGAACTTCCCAAAGAAAGGAGATTTTCAGGCAAACTAGCTACTAAAGAGCACATCACACAGCTGCAGTTCTGTCCAGGTCACCCAAGCAACAGAAACTTGAAGGCCCAAAATCTGAGCTCTCAGTGGCCTCTCCCTTCTTATCAGGAGTAAAGCGGAAACTAAGTAAACACTTGGAAACAGAATAAAATAGCAAAGACGCTTACCACTGGAAAAGCACAGAGAGACAAAAAGCAATTACGCAGAGCAGTGAGAAAGCTTTATTTAAAGGTATGCACTTAAAGAAAAAGTGCGGGTGTCCTCAGAGAGAACGTGTGCCTAAAAGGCTGGGTGTTCGGTCTTTTAAGAATTTTCAGAAATGTGACAAAGGGCCAGGGGATACAGACTTGTAAAGTGGTCTCAAAATGCTATCTCCTGTGAGAGACATTACGTCTCCTCTCCTCTATTATCAGTCTTCCAGCTAATTCTGCAAAATTAACTTAGCACAAGAGATTGGTCTGTTCCTTTTCAGGGTAGCAGCTTTCCTCTGGGAACATGTCAATCAAGAATATGTCAGATGAGTTATTGTCTGTTTCCCAAAGAATATATTAGGAATCTTACTTCCTAACTTCCTGGTTTTTTAAATGGAATCTTAGCCTTAAGATGGGAATGAATCCCTCCTGTTCTTACTATATTGTTTATACCTTGGCTTTCTTGGAAAATTAATCATGATGCTTGTCTCCTGTCCCTGCCCTACATCAATATTATACTAGATCTGAAGTGAGACCCAAGTCTAATGACTGGTGTCCTTATAAGAAGAGGAAAGGACACAGAAGCACAGAGGGAAAGATGACATGAGGACAGAGGCAGAGATTGGAGTGATATGTCTACAAGCCAAGGTACAGCAGGAGCCACTGGGAGTTGGAAGACACAAAAAAGGATTCCCTCCCAAAGCCTGGGGACTCAGTGTTGCCCTCCTGGCCCCTTGCTTTTGTGTTTGTGGCCTCAAGCACTATGGGAGAATAAATCTGTGTTCTTTTTAAGTCACCAGGTTTGTGTTAATTTGTTATAACAGACCTAGGGAACGAATATAATCTCTTAACACATACAAAATTAATCCACACAGCAGCTGGTGTGGGATTTGTTTCTTTCATTTCTTCCTTTTATGTTGTTTTCTGGTGTGAATTTATTTATTTTTATTTTTTATCATGGCACATTTAAAACATACAAAAGAAGGCAATGTGTATAATGAAGCCCCTGGTATCCACTGCCCCAGTTTCAATAATTGTCAACTCATTGCCAGTCTTGTTTAATCTCTACCTCCATCAGCACCCCCATCTCCTGCCTTATTTTGAAGCAGTTGTATCATTTCATTCATGAATATTTCAGAATATATCTCCAAAAGGCAAAGACTCTTTTTTTTGTTTTACATGAAACACAGGAAAGGGTGACCTTTCCAAGATGAAAGTTTCCTGCAGTTTTTCCCCTGGTTAAAGACTTAATGTCTGCTCCAGTAACAAAAAGCAATCTCACTGGTTTGATATTCAAAGAACTTTGGTTTTGGTTTTGAACCTGAAATGGTCCTGTTCATCTCTCCAACCTCATTGTCCAATACTCTCTGCTTACACTATGTCCTAGATATAACAATTAGGCAAAACCATTAAGAAATTACTGTATTTGTAGATAAAATCAGTCAAACACTGGCAACTTCATATTGCTCAACCAGTAGGTGGCCAGGCTCTGCCTCCCTTTCAGCCTGCTTCAGCGGGCCCCTGCTTTGCTCTTGGATTTGTTATATAATGGTGTATTGTTTGCCTGCCTGTCTCTTCACCTAGCAGGTAAGCTCCGTGAGGACAGGTGGGGGGGGGCTCCTTTCCTTTTGTATGTCTCCAGATTTCTGGCACAAGGTCAATGTGCAATGAATATTGTTAAACAAATCAATGGCTCTGTCTACTCCAATCTGCCATAGATGTTTTTTTCTATAGGCAATCTCTGAAATCACATAATTCTGAAACTTCAATATGCCCTCTTCTTTCTGTCATTATTACAACTGTAATATATCATTTTGCACTTTTTTTTCTCAAATGAAGCCTCTTGATAAGGGCTCTTGGAGATGCTGCTTTTCTCTCCAGTGCTGCTTTTCTCTCCAGTGCTGCTGTCAACAAGTTTTGCAGCAGAGCAGCGACAATACATTCTATGCGAGGGGCGTAAATCCCGGGTCTTCATGTACTAGATAAGACTAGATAAAAAAAGTGAAGTAAAATTTATCTAAAAAGGCAATAATTCTCCTGGTGTTCATTTACAAGTATACAGGAAAAAAAATCCAATCTGTGCTCAGTTTCCCCCTGCTTTAGAAGTTATTTTAAAGCTGAGCTGTCATTTCTGCAAAATGCATCATCTCCTACTTTATCCATTTGTGTTAGCAAACCACCCAGAGGTTTAAAACTCCCTAATTTTGAGACGATTTTATGGGTCAGGAATTCAGGGGGACTTGGCTGGACAGCTCCTTTCTGCTCCTTGTATCCAGCCAATGAAGCAAAAAGTGGTGGAGCTGTGGGGAGTGGGTAGAGTCCACTTCCAAGAGAGCTTCTCCACTTGCATATCTGGTTCCTTGGGACTCACTGGGCTCTTTCTTCATGTGTTTCAGCCCTTGGGGTCTCTCTGTGTGGCTTGGGATTATCAGAGCGTGATGGACTTGGAGTGGTCCTACTTCTTACATGGCAGGCGGCTTCCAAGAGAGAAAGCAGAAGCTGCCGGGTGGCTTAAGTCTGGAATGGGCACAGCATCATTTCTGCTGTATTCTGCTTTGCTGTTGGTAAAGCAGTTCCAGCCCAGCCCTGATCCAGGGGATGGCAAAATAGGTTCTGCTTCTAGAAGGGTACAGTAGAAAGAATGTGTGTCCATTTTAAATTTGACACATCATCCATCAGTTTTTGTTTGGACATAGGAGACCTGAATCACATTTCTAGAGCATCATGAGTCCCCGACTAGACTCTCCTTAGCCTATATCTGTTGGCTGCACAATTACCTTATTTTGCTTAAGGTCCTCACTGAGTTCACACACATATTGAGCATTTTGAAAATATTAACTAATAAAAATTATAACACCTTTTGTTTGGTTGAAAATGCCCATATTTTTATTGTGCAAAAACTATTTTTTTCCTCTCTTAGTACACCAAAATATTCACCAGGAGAAGACTAGAAAATAACTATTTAAGTAGAAGTGTTGATTTAAGAATTAGTGTGAAGAAATCTTGCAAAAACCAAAATTCAGCAGAAACAAGGGTCTTCTTCAGCCACAGGTGGTATCTATCTATCTATATTTTTTTCTTTTTTAACCCAGGGGTACCATGGGATGCTATGCTAAATCTGTTTCATCTGCAAGTTAACTCATTATATATCTTAGGTCTGTAGAAAGGCTTAGGAGTATTTGATATCATATACAATCAAGATAAAAGAGACTTTAATTTTGGGATTTTTACATCTCTGGGTAAAATCAAAGATTACTTGAAGCTACGAAGGCAAGACCCTGTTTACATCAGAACCTGGGAGATGGAGGGAGACCTGCCATGCCTGCCTGTTTTTCCAGTGTTTAACATTTGGAATATTATTTAATATTAAATCCCTTTTTCTATCCCTAATTATGTTTTGACAACTGCAATCTCATTGTAGGCTCATTTCCTCCAGTTAGTGTGATTACAAGAGCATGCCTCAATTTTAGGGACTGTAATCCACAAAGGGTAGAATAGGGTTAGAACGCTTAACACCCAATTATGTTTATGTCAAGTTTGTTGTTTTCACTTTTGTTTTGTTTATTTTTACTCCACTAAGTCTTTAATAAATGGATATCTATTTCCACTGCAGAGGAAAAAGTAGGATTTTTTTCTATCTTTTAACTTTTCCACCATATTTTTATTTTATGTAATGGCTATCCTATCTGCAAACTGAACACATCCAACCAAGTTTAGGTTGAACCAAAGTTAATTTCATTGCTGATTTCATAAACGCTTTCATGACATACCTTGGGGCAGTTGGGGAAAAATAGAAAGATTTGAAAGTCCAGGATTAAGAATCATTCAGCCTACTTATTAGATAAGGCAAAGGTTCTATGTTAGAAAGTTTTAGAGACCATTTGGCTTTTCTTGAAGACAGCAACTGGACACAGCCTGTTCCTCTGATGTCAGCCAGCTAACAGGTACATCTGTATGTATTTATCACAATTGGTCCAAGCAACAGTTTGGCAAAACAATACCAATACATGTGTTGAGAGTGAATCAGTAGGATGATATTCGAAAACAAAGATTTGTATCTTTTGTAGGGGCTAAAGGGAGCTTTCTTGGAGAGTTGTAGCATATATTAGGAAGGGACTTAGCCACCAAACAACCTCACACTGGCTAATTTTGGTAAAACATAAGATACAAATAATCCCTTAACAAAAGACAAGCAACCCCTGATGTTTATCAGTAGTAACATATGAAATTATACACAAGTTTCTGTTGGGATTCTTTGCTTATAATTCAATTAAATGCTCTCTTTTTAGAACCTTTGTGTTTTATGTACATTGAAGGGAAATGAGGGTCCTTGGCAAGAAAGAGGGTCTTCTACAAAAACATCCCAACTATAAAGGGAAAGGGGAAAGAAATCTAGGGAAAAACAGATTCTAGGGAAAAAGTACAAGCATTTCTCATAGGTAAGCAGGCTGAAAATCAATCTGCATTAGTTTGTCAATTGATACATTGTAAAATTAAGGTATCTGAGGAAGATTTTGGCCCTAAAATATGAGAATATCACATTGAAAAGTATAGAAAACATTTTTTAACAGCAAAATCTGTGTTTTAGAGAAAAAAGTAACTTGACAAAATATTGCTAATGTTCCTATAAACTTCAAATTTTGCTAGAACATTTTTCTTGTTTGGTATAACAATTTAATGTGAAATTGAATCTAGAAGAACTTCATGGAACTAAAAATTCATTTGATTTCTATCAACCTACTTTCTCCAATATTCTACAACAGCTACACCTGTTAGAACCTATTTTGTTGCATGAGGTGGAAGCACTGGCTTTTAGCAATGATCTGCGATGAAAAACAGTCAAAGCAACCATTGGAAAGGAAATAAAAGATAAATAATGATAGCAAAGCAGCTATGCAGTGTGTCTGAGGACACATGCTTTTATAATACACAGCTGAGGGACTCACATGAACAATCAGCTACGCAAGTCATTATGTGTCATTAGGTCTGTTCTGTGAAAAAATGATGTCAACATGAGGCTTATGAAAAAGGGACCCTAAAAGAGAAAGGGCAGAATCTAGCTGGTATAAAAGACAGAAAGCTTCAGGAGAAAAAAACAGAAGGATCTGGCTAAGGTGGCAAGACTCAGCCCATCAATCTCCTTCCTGTCCAATTACCTAATGGGATATATACAAGCCGGCAATTCTATGACTTCTACTGCATAGTTTCGGTAGGATGTTATTCAAATAGGGATAATTCCCATTCCTAATAGGAAAATATTATCTTAGGTAGTTGACTGGCCATTTTCAGTCAGCATAATGAATGGATCACCCACTGGGGAAATGGAATTACTTTCGGGAGATACTGAGCACTTCTTATCGAATGCTTGTGTTCAGAAGCTTTTCTGTTACTGAATTTAAAGACACACACCATGATACCCGTCAATGCTGCTGTGCTAGAACCAAAGCAAATTAATTGTGCTACCCCCAACACACACCAGTCGCTTCCCTTATGGTAGCTTAGCCACCAAAGTCTTTGACCAACTGCTTTTGAAACCCTGCTTGTTTGGAGAGGAGCTGCTAATCTAGCCTTGTTTGTTTCTCTATTTTATGTCCTGTTTTTAAACATCTCAGTGTAGTTCTAGCCATGAAGAGGGATTGTGATTAGCTCACCTGCAAGTTCTCTGATCCCATTTATTTATTTATTTATTATACACTTAATGTATGCCAGGCACGGTTCTATATGATTTATGAATATTTGCTCACTTAATCTTTATAAGGACCTTCAGATGGGGCTTATCAGTATCCCCATTTTACAGATGGCAAACAGAGAAGTCACAGAGAAGTTAAGTGACTTGTTCAAGGTCACACAACTACTAAGTCATGAGGCCAGGATTTGAGCTCAGGAAGTACAGTTCCAGAATCCCAGTCAAAACAGTGTGTCCACTGCCCTTTTCTTGTCTCATCATTCCTTTACTCTCTTCATCACCACCATACCTGATTGAGATGTTCTGCCCTATGAAATGCTGTCATTAGTTTATGATTCTAGCTGGAGCAATTTCATCAGCAGGTTGGCTCTTGTCTTCTGGTTAGACTGTGAGCATGGAGGTTGGATGGTGAGATGGCAATGAGAGAGACTGCAATTCAAGTTTACGTTCAGCTTTAAGTCCATTACACTTTTACTCCTTTTCTACAAAGTGGAAGTTAATCATAGTGCTTACCTTGAAGGGTCATTGTGGGGATTGAAGGGGACAATACCTGTGAATTATTTAAATATGTGTGGCACATAATATTTGCTCAGTAAACATGAGTTAGGGTTGTGGTTACTGGGATATCTGAATCAATATTAGGCATGTAAGACCCAAGCATCAGAAATATTGTTGTGTTTAGTTTTCAGCTGAGGCCACTTTCAGACCAAATTTTCTGGAAAAAGTTGGCATCTAAAGGTGATTCATTGATAAGGGAAATGGAAGGCATATAATCTCAGGAAGAGGAATGCTCTGCTTCTATATTTTAATTGTGAAAAGTCTCTCTCTAACATGTTGATTTGGGGACTGAGGAATAATATTGGAAATTGGCATTGCAAAATGAATCTCAAAAGTGCATGACAAGAAGAGGAGCCAAGATGGCAGCATGAGTAGTTCAGCGGAATTCTCCTCCCAAAAACATATATATTTTTTAAATACAACAAATACAACTATTCCTAAAAGAGACACCAGTAGATACAGTAAAACAGCCAGGCAACATCTACATCTGCAAGAACTCAGCATCACACAAAGGCGGTAAGATATAAGCCATGGACCAGCCCGACCTGAACACCCCCGTACCCCAGACTCCGGCAGGAAAAAAGGAGTCAGAGCAGGGAGGGAGTGAAAGCCCAGAACTGTTAAACAACCAGCTCTAGAAATCCACACTAGGAGCGTAGACACACAGTGCATGGGGTGCTGGATATTAGAGAAATGGAAAAGCAAAACCTGCGAGCAGGTCCCCGCAACTGGTGCCCCTGAGACAAAAGAAAGTGAGTACTTTTTGCAAGTCGTAAAGGGACAGGGACCTCACACCTGGATGAAGTTGTCCCGATACATGCACCCCAGCACCTGGGAATCCGGGGAACTCTAGGCGACTTAACCCCCTGGGCGGCAGCGCACCTCTGAAGCCCCTCACAGAGATAAGCAGCCTGCCAGTCATTCCCTCAACTGGCGCGGACCCCGACACACTGGCCTAGTAGTGGGAGAGCGGCAGTGCGTGCCGAGGGAGGCAGCACCAGAGGGGCCTGGGAGCAGTCTGTGTGAGCCTACGGCAGCGGCAGCCGAGCAGCCCAGGGCCGGCCCACGTGGGCAGGCAGCAGCAGCAACAGAGCGGCCTGAACAAGCCCGCGGTGCCGGGAGTGGCCTGCATGAGCACGTGGCGGCAGCACCAGAGGGGACCGGGAGCAGACTGTGCGAGCTCGCGGTGGCACCAGAGGGGCCCAGAGCAGAAAACAGGAGCTGGCAGTGGCAGCAGAGGAGCCGCCCAGGAGCAGCCACACCCCCAGCAGCCGCTCAACCCAGCACACAACAGCCTGGGCCAGACTCAAAGGCCGCTGTCAGCACACAGCTGCCCAGCAGGGGTGGAGCTTTCATGGGAGAGCACACCCAGGATGCCTGCCACTCCCTGAGGGGCTCTGCACTACTCTGAAAGAGTCCCCGCCCACAGCAGCTTAGGGAATTAACCTGGAAGCTGCTCCAGGCAGCAGAGAAGGGCAAGGTGACCAGCAAACAGGAAAAGACTTTGTTCTCCCAGCTGACACATGCGCTACAGGCCTACAGCTACCTCTTTCACCATGAAAAGGCAGAGGAATTTAGTCCAGTTCAAAATAGTCCAGACAACCCCTGAGGTAGGGCCGGGGGAGATAGACCTAACCAATCTCCCTGAAAAAGAATTCAAAATAAAGGTCATAACCATGCTGATAGATCTTCACAGAAATATGCAAGAGCTAACAGATGAAGTCTGGAGGGAGATTACAGAAATGAAACAATCTCTGGAAGGACTTAAGAGCAGACTGGATGAGGTGCAAGAGACCATTAATGGAATAGAAATCAGAGAGCAGGATCACAGAGAAGCTGACACTGAGAGAGATAAAAGGATCTCCAGGAATGAATCAATATTAAGAGAACTGTGGGACCAATGCAAAGGCAACAATATTCACATTATAGGGGTACCAGAAGAAGAAGAGAGAGAAAGGGATAGAAAGTGTATTTGAAGAAATAATTGCTGAAAACTTCCCCATACTGGGGGAGGAAATAGTTGCTCAGACCACGGAAGCACACAGAAATCCCAACAGAAGGGACCCAAAGAGGACAATACCAAGACACATAATAATTAAAATGGCAAAGATCAAGGACAAGGACAGAGTTTTAAAGGCAGCTAGAGAGAAAAAGGTCACCTATAAAGGAAAACCCATCAGGCTATCATCAGACTTCTCGACAGAAACCTTACAGGCCAGAAGAGAAAGGCATGATATATTTAATGCAATGAAACAGAAGGGCCTTGAACCAAGAATACTGTATCCAGCATGATTATCATTTAAATATGAAGGAGGGATTAAACAATTCCCAGACAAGCAAAAGTTGAGGGAATTTGCCTCCCACAAATCACCTCTACAGGGTATTTTAGAGGGACTGCTCTAGATGGAAGCACTCCTAAGGCTAAATACATGTCACCAGAGAAAATAAAATCACAGCAAAGAAAGAAGACCAACCAAATACTAATTAAAGACAAAAAATAAAATCAACTACCCACAAAAGCAGTCAAAGGAAACACAAAAGAACACAGAACAAAACACTCAACATATGAAGTATGGAGGAGGAGGAATAAGAAGGGAGAGAAATAAAGAATCACCAGACAGTGTTTATAATAGCTCAATAAGTAAGTTAAGTTAGACAGTAAGATACTAAAGAAGCTAATCTTGAACTTTGGTAACCACAAATCTAAAGCCTGCAATGGCAGTAAGTACATATCTTTCAATAAACACACTAAATATAAATGGACTGAATGAACCAATCAAAAGACACAGAGTAATAGAATGGATAAAAAAGCAAGACCCATCTGTATGCTGCTTACAAGAGACTCACCTCAAACCCAAACACACGCACAGAGTAAAAGTCAGGGATGGAAACAGATATTTCATGCAAACAACAGGGAGAAAAAAGCAGGTGTTGAGTACTAGTATCAGACAAAGTAGACTTCTAAACAAAAAAAGTAAAAAGAGATAAAGAAGGACATTAAGTAATGATAAAGGGATCAGTCCAACAAGAGAATATAACCATTATAAATATATATGCACCCTATACAGGAGCACCAGCATATGTGAAACAACTCCTAACAGAATTAAAGGAGGAAATAGAATGCAATGCATTCATTTTAGGAGACTTCAACACACCACTCACTCCAAAGGATAGATCCAGCAGACAGAAAATAAGTAAGGACACAGAGGCACTGAACAGCACACCAGAACAAATGAACCTATTAGACATCTATAGAACTCTACATCCAAAAGCAACAGGATATACATTCTGCTCAACTGCACATGGAACATTCTCCAGAATAGATCACATACTAGGCCACAAAAAGAGCCTCAGTAAATTCAAAAAGATTGAAATTCTACCAACCAACTTTCTAGACCACAAAGGTATAAAACTAGAAATAAATTGTACAGAGAAAACAAAAAGGCTCACAAACACATGGAGGCTTAACAACATGCTCCTAAATAATCAATGGATCAATGAACAAATTAAAATAGAGATCAAGGAATATATGGAAATAAATGACAACAACAACACAAAGCCCCAACTTCTGTGGGATGCAGCAAAAGCAGTCTTAAGAGGAAAGTATATAGCAATCCAGGCATATTTAAAGAAGGAAGAACAATCCCAAGTGAATAGTCTGCCGTCACATTATCGAAATTGGAAAAAGAAGAACAAATGAGGCCTAAAGTCAGCAGAAGGAGGGACATAATAAAGATCAGAGAAGAAATAAGTAAAATTGAGAAAAATAAAACAATAGAAAAAAATCAATGAAACTAAGAGTTGGTTCTTTGAGAAAATAAACAAAATACATAAGCCTCTAGCCAGACTTATTAAGAGAAAAAGAGAATCAACACACATCAACAGAATCAGAAATGAGAAAGGAAAAATCATGACAGACCCCATAGAAATACAAAGAATTATTAGAAAATACTATGAAAACCTATATGCTAACAAGCTGGAAAACCTAGAAGAAATGGACAACTTCCTAGAAAAATACAACCTTCCAAGACTGACCAAGGAAGAATCACAATATCTAAACAAACCAATTACCAGCCAAGAAATTGAAGCAGTAATCAAAATCTACCCAAGAACAAAATCCCCAGGCCAGATGGATTTACCTCAGAATTTTATCAGATGTACAGAGAAGACATAATACCCATTATCCTTAAAGTTTTCCAAAAAATAGAAGAGGAGGGAATACTCCCAAACTCTTCTATGAAGCCAACATCACCCTAATACCAAAACCAAGCAAAGACCCCGCCAAAAAAGAAAACTACAGACCAATATCCCTGATGAATGTAGATGTAAAAATACTCAACAAAATATTAGCAAACTGAATTCAAAAATGTATCAAAAGGATCATACACCAGGACCAAGTGAGATTCATCCCAGGGATGCAAGGATGGTACAATATTTGAAAATCCATCAACATCATCCACCACATCAACAAAAAGAAGGACAAAAACCACATGATCATATTCATAGATGCTGAAAAAGCATTTGACAAAATTCAACATCCATTCATGATAAAAACTCTCAACAAAATGGGTATAAAGGGCAAGTACCTCAACATAATAAAGGCCATATAAGATAAACCCACAGCCAACATCATACTGAACAGCGAGAAGCTGAAAGCTTTTCCTCAAGATCGGGAACAAGACAGTGATGCCCACTCTCCCCACTGATATTCAACATAGTACTGGAGGTCCTAGCCATGGCAATTAGACAAAACAAAGAAATACAAGGAATCCAGGTTGGTAAAGAAGAAGTTAAACTGTCACTATTTTCAGATGACATGATATTGTACATAAAAAACCCTAAAGACTCCACTCCAAAACTACTAAAACTGATATCGGAATACAGAAAAGTTTCAGCATGAAAAATTAACACACAGAAATCTGTGGCTTTCCTATACACTAACAATGAACCAATAGAAAGAGAAATCAGGAAAAAATTCCATTCATGATTGCATCAAAAAGAATAAAATACCTAGGAATAAACCTAACCAAAGAAGTGAAAGACCTGTACCTGAAAACTATAAGATACTTTTAAGAAAAATTAAAGAGGACACTAGCAAATGGAAACTCATCTCATGCTTCTGGCTAGGGAGAATTAGTATCTTCAAAATGGCCATCGTGCCCAAAGCAATATACAGATTTGATGCAATCCCTATCAAATTACCAACAGCATTCTTCAATGAACTGGAACAAATAGTTCAAAAATTCACATGGAGCCACCAAAGACCCCGAATAGCTATAGCAATCCTGAGAAGGAAGAATAAAGTGGGGGGAATCTCGCTCCCCAACTTCAAGCTCTACTACAAAGCCATAGCAATCAAGACAATTTGGTACTGGCACAAGAACAGAGCCACAGACCAGTGGAACAGAATAGAGACTCCAAACATTAACCCAAACATATATGGTCATTTAATATACGATAAAGGAGCCATGGACATACAATGGGGAAATGACAGTCTCTTCAACAGATGGTGCTGGCAAAACTGGACAGCTACATGTAAGAGAATGAAACTGGATCACTGTCTAACCCCATATACAAAAGTAAATTCGAAATGGATCAAAGACCTGAATTTAAGTCAGGAAACCATAAAACTCTTAGAAAAAAACATAGGCAAAAATCTCTTAGACATAAACATGAGTGACTTCTTCATGAACATATCTTCCTGGGCATGGGAATCGAAATAAAAAATGAACAAGTGGGACTATATCAAGCTGAAAAGCTTCTTTACAGCAAAGGACACCATCAATAGAACAAAAAGGTATCCTACAGTATGGGAGAATATATTCATAAATGACAGATCCAATAAATGGCTGACATCCAATATATATAATGAGCATACACACCTCCACAAACAAAAAGCAAATAGTCCAATTAAAAAATGGGTAGAGGAACTGAATAGACAGTTCTCTAAAGAAGAAATTCAGATGGCCAACAGGCAAATGAAAAGATGCTCCACATCGCTAGTCATCAGTGAAATGCAAATTAAAACCACAATGAGCTATCACCTCACACCAGTAAGGATTGCCACCACCCAAAAGACAAACAACAACAAATGTTGGCAAGGTTGTGGAGAAAGGGGAACCCTCCTACACTGCTGGTGGGAATGTAAATTAGTTCAACCATTGTGCAAAGCAGTACTGAGATTCCTCAAAATGCTCAAAATAGAAATACCATTTGACCCAGGAATTCCACTTCTAGGAATTTACCCTAAGAATGCAGCAGCCCAATTTGAAAAAGTCAGATGCACCCCTATGTTTATCACAGCATTATTTACAATAGCCAAGAAATGGAAGCAACCTAAGTGTCCATTAGTAGATGAATGGATAAAGAAGAGGTGGTACATATACACAATGGAATATTATTCAGACATAAGAAGAAAACAAATCCTACCATTTGCAACAACATGGATGGAGCTAGAGGGTATTATGCTCAGTGAAATAAGCCAGGAGGAGAGAGACAAGTACCAAATGATTTCACTCATATGTGGAGTATAAGAACAAAGACAAACTGAAGGAACAAAACAGCAGCACAATCACATAACCCAAGAATGGACTAACAGTTACGAAAGGGAAAGGGACTGAGGAGGATGAGTGGGAAGGGAGGGATAAGGGGGGGAAAAGAAAGGGGGCATTATGATTAGCATGTGTAATGTGGGGGAGGGGAGCATGGGGAGGCCTGTACAACACAGAGAAGACAAGTAGTGATTCTACAGCATCTTACTGTAATGGAGATTGTGGGGGGGGGACTTGGTGAAGGGGGGAGCCTAGTAAACATGTTCTTCATGTAATTGTAGATTAATGATACAAAAAAAAGTGCATGACATATAGTGGATACTCAACAAATACTACCTTCTGTTTACATCATACAACTGAGACGCTTGCCTGTCACTTATTTCTCATATCCCCAAACCTTGGTTCTAGTCCAGCAACAGTCACTGCATTCTTGTTTTTACTCTGTGCCTTCGGTCACCTTGTCATTCATGCGTGGGATGCCCTCAGCTCTTTTTGCCATGCTTCCAAGTCCTGCACAGACTCCAAGGGCCAGGTCAAGTATGGCATTCTCCATGAGCCATACCAGCTTGCTTTGGGGTGAAGGTGAATTAAAAGAAGGCACTGTGTGATCAGGAACTGAATGTAAAAACTTCCAGAGCCCCCAAGGTCAGTTGTCCTTCAAGAAAGTACATGACAAGACATCAGCAGTGAGTACAGAGGAACGTAAGGCAGGGTGACTCAAAAGTAGGTTGTATCCTCCCTCTGAAGACACTTGGCTGTAGTTTTTCACCATGTCCTTCAGGCTTTGGAATCAGTGCCAGGGAAGAGAAGGCAGGGAGCTTGAAAGTAGACTGGGATTTGGTTAATAATGCCGAATTTGATGATGGAGTCACCGGACTGGAGTGAATTTACCTGACAGCATCTAGAATAAATTGATTGCCAGGGTTCAGGCTGGATGTCCAAAGACATAAATCAAAGTAGATTCTACAAAGAATACTTTTGCTCATGGGGATTTTAAAGACTGAAACTGAAATTCCATGCTTATTGCTAATCAAACACTTTTTAGATAAAAACTTTGTTCCGAAATATTATCTAAAACTTGGAAATGAGGCAAAGGGATGACCACATGTCCTTTCAGTGACATACAGGAGATTTTCCTAGTAGACCCATCCAAGGATTATTTAATTCGAGAGGGAAACATACTTCCGTTTCATTTACTAGTGGCTCTTGATTAGGGCCCAGCCTCTCAGAGTTTATATAACTTGAACCTGTTGTTTATCTGATTGAGATATAAATTTCTATCCAGTAGTCTATTCTATCGCACCCCAAAAGTGACATTTTTGTTGCTGTGTAGGACATTAACTACTTTTGTATCTAATTTAGCCATCTTATTCCTGCATTCTTTCTTTCATTGTCTGTAAATACTGTCTCAACTTCTCTGAACCAGCTTTATTACTTTGTTATTCTTTGATTCATAAGGTAAATAAGTCTGTGATACGTGCTCACTTCATACTTGTATGAGTCATACATTTAACATTTAAAATATTATACTTTGATAAACCCTGATCTGAAAGTCAGAATCTTTATGGAAAAGTATTAAGGCCTTTAAGATAAAATTTAAAAAATAAAACTCACTGTGAAAGTCTTTCTTCTCTTAGAAAATTTGGAAAAATCAGAGGTAAATAGCTGGAGTACTTGGTTGCTAAGGACAGACAGGGAGTCCGGATAGTGCTGTTCTGAATGGTGTGAATTTAAAATAAACTGTGATTTGGAAGGAGAATGGGATTAAAGGGTATTACGATTAGAACGCATAATGTAGGGGGATCACAGGAAAGGCAGTATAGCCCAGAGAAGACAAGTAATGACTCTATAGCACCTACTACACTGATGGACAGTGACTGCATTGGGGTATGTGGTGGGGACTTGATAATATGGGTGAATGTAGTAACCACAGTGTTGCTCATGTGAAACCGTCATAAGATTGTATATCAAGGATACCTTAATTTTTTTAAAAATGGGAAAACTGAAATAAATAAATAAACTATGACTTGACAATTCTTCTAATCTAATAGAGACCCAGAAAAATGGGTTCAGATGAAAATGCTATGGTTCTTTTATTCTACTTTCAGTAGAATTTGTGATTTCCAACAATCCTCTTGATTCCTACATTGTTTGCCATGTATCCATGGGCATCTGTAAAGGTTAGAAATTTCCTCTGTGATACCGCTTTCTTATGATCTGAGAGAGTTGACAGTTTTCAGTTGTATTTTTCCTTGCAAACCTTTGAAAGAGACACTGGTGTTGCCCATGATGGAGACATGCAGGGTTTGGGGCCTGCAGCCACTAAAATGTGAGGTGGAAAGTTCAGGCTCACAGGGCACAGTGTCTAGGTTCAAATCCTAGCCCTACTATTCCCTAGACTCCAACTATTTGACCACTCTAAGCTGCAGTTTCCTTACTGTAAAACGGGGATAATAATAGGATTTCTCAGACTCCTTCTGAGACCCTCGGCATAGTGACTGGCAAATAGTAAGCATTCACTAACTGGGTGCTATTATTATCTTTCAACTGGAAAACATGTAAATGTGCAAATATTTCCCATTTGTACGTGGCTCACATTTTGGGTCTCTTTAACCTTCTCCCTCCTTCTCTTCCTTACCCAGTAGGGCCGTAGTGAGAAATTAATAGGATCTTATTATTCATTTCTGCACATCCAATAGTTTTTGCCTTAGCTTATTTGAAAACAAAATAAAACATAAACATTGGAAAAGTTAAACTTCTCATATTTCTGAAGGAGAGGAGTGATTCAAGTGCATTTTTTTCCAGGAATGTATTTGTATTTTTTTTTCCTTGTGGACAACAGTGCTTGCCCCGTCTCCTTCACAGGACTGTTTGACTTTTCCTGGACCTTCCAGTCCAGTCATGGGGAGGAGGTCACTGCTCTCCCTTCCTTCCTACAGCTTCTGTCAGGGCATTTCCTGCCACTGTAACATCGCATGAGAGAGGACAGAAGCATCCACACCAGTCACAGTTTGAGCTGTTCCCAACCCTGGTCTCATCAGATATGACAGCCTAATTATAAGGCTTCCTACACACGCTGTGTAGGCAGCCAAGGTCCTCCCCTGCTTTCTTATTCTCTTGTGCATTTCTTGTGTTGTAATACAGTTCTTCCCTGATTTGTCAATAGAATGTGTGTATATGAGACTTATCTTTCTAGAGTCTCTGGGTGATTTCCCCCTAGATTTCCTAAAGTTGTCTAAGACAATCTACTTATAATGGCAACTCCAGGAGCCATGGGTGGCATATAGAGGAGGAAATCTAAAGACGCTGGGGGAAATGCTAATGCTCAGTATAAATACCTACTCCGCTAAGGTGAACAATTGGATGAGAGCATTCAGGGTTGAGAAGAGTTCACATGAGAAGTCCTAGCTGGTGGGGGTAAAAATTTAGTTAACTGTAAGTCCAACATGAGCCAGCAAGGTGGTTCGGTTGGGGATGCCTGAAGATGGGTTAGACTGGGCTGTGAGTTTGTGTGTTCTCTAATTGAAGCTTAGTGGTCATCCACTTGGGCTGTTGGATAGAACTTTCTAGCATCAAAATGGGGGCGATCAAGGTGAAAAGATCTTCAAGGGCTCTTACTATTGTAAGTTTGGATGCAGCTATATTTTTTTCTTTTCCTCAATTTTATTTTTTAAAGTAAAATATAATTTACCTCTGTTGAAACATACAAACACCAAGTATAGTGCTTGGAGAGTTTTGACAAAGATGTACACCACTGTAACTCCCTTCTCATTCAACCTAAGTCATTTCCATCACCCCACAGAGTTCTTTGTAATCCTTTACAATGTCCCCTCTCCACAAGTAATCACCGCTCTGATTTTTATTGACACAGATTCTAAAATTTGATATGAATGGGACTCTGTGTATGCATACATTTATAACTGGTTTCTTTCACTTGACATGTGTTTGAGATTCATCCGTGTTGTACATGTCAGTGGTTCATCTTGTTTTACTGCTGAATTGTATTCCATTGTGAGCATATACCACAATTTGTTTATCCATTCCCCGTTTGATGGACCTTTGAGTTGTTGACCATTATGAATAAAGCAGAATAGATATTCTTGTACAAATCTTTCAGTGGACATATGGTTTTGCTCCTCTTGAGTAAATACCTACGAGTGGAATCACTTGGTCATAGGATGGTTGGATTTTAACTTTACAGGGTGCTGCCACAAAGTTTTTCAAAGCAATGGTACCATTTTACACTCCCACCAGCCACATATGAGAGTCCACCTGCTCCACAGCCTGGCCTTCCTGTTTTTCTTTTCATCATGTGCATTCATTTCCCTTGGGTATGTTCCGAACGAAATCAAAGAAATGAACACTGTTACTAGCAAAGGTTCACCTGAAAACTTGCCCTAAGCTAATAGGATTACCAGAAAACATGCATTGCATCAAAGCATGTGTTGATCCCATTGGAGGTGACTTTTGATTAAGTACTAGCTATTTGTATATTAGCTATATAAAATTAGCTTAGAGTAGCTTAGAGCTACAGTGTGATTTACAAATAGCTGTGGGGAAAAACGTGCATGATAATTTTTCATTTCCTCATAGCTCCTTAGAATGGCCAGAAAGCTCTAGTTTCTGGTGTTTTTACATTAAGAACTTTGGCAGTTTTTCCTGGCAATAGGTAGACAGTCAAGAGGAAAGCCATAATTTCTCATTTGTCAGGTTTTAAGGTACTTTGGGCAATCTTTTGTGGTTTGTGGTAGGGGCTCTGGGAATAGAAAAGCAGGGTCAGATGGTCAAAATAGGTAAAGGGGATCAAGAGGTACAATATCCAATTATAAAATAAATGACACGGGGATAAAGTGAACAGCAAAGGGAATATAGTCAATAATATTGTAACAACTTTGTATGGTGACAGATGGTAACTAGACTTACTGTGGTGACCATTTCATACTGTAAATAAATATCGAATCACTATGTTGTTCACCTGAAACTATACAAAATTGTATGTCATTTATTCTTCAACTAAAAAATGCAGGGTTGGACAAAGTATTGTGGCTCTAGTATATATGGGAGAAAATGTGCAACGTGGCTCTCTTATGTTATGAGTGAAGAGATATTCTGCATGGTAGATGAATAATTTGCCATCATTTATTAAATGTTTATTATATGCTGGGCACTAGACTAAGTATTTCATATGTTGACTAATTTAATCCTTGTGGCAACCTTACAAAATAGGCAACATTAATTTCCCAATACTATGGAAGAGGAAAGCAAAGTTTATAGAACTTAGGTAACTTATCCAAAGACACAACTATTATGGTAGAGCTGGGATTTGAATCCAGCAGTGCCATGGCTGAGTTATACTTTGGAAAGAAAGTTAAACTGGGTGGTCACATAGAAAATAGTGTGTGTGTGTGTGTGTGTGTGTGTGTGTGTGTGTGTGTGTGTGTGTGTGTGAGTGATAGGGTGACCAGAGTCTTTCAAACATAAAAATAAATTTCATTGGGGTAGAAATTTGTGGAAAAGAAGAATGGAAATACGAGATTGAGGTGGAAAAGAAATACTGTAAAATTTCTTTCTGTATTAAAAAAATGAATCATGATAGGTAAAAAATAAATGATATATGATCTATCATTGATCAATGCATGCTGTTTTCTGGTAATCCTAAATACCAAGTGGTATTTAGATTCTGTTGGATACATTTAAATGAGCAATGTATCTGTTTTATTTTAAAATGTCTGCATTTATAATGCATTAGTAATGCTAACCTTTATAAATATTTACATTTGTGATGAAAAACTTGAGATGTCAACTTAAAAATGCCTGAGGAGGTTACATGGGTTTTCAAACTTCTCTGAAGTGACATGGCAGTTAAATTTTGAATACTATGACTTTTGAAGGGTAGGGGTCCTGACCTCTTAGTCAATTTTCATCCTTGCACTTAGGAAAGTGCCCAGAATAAATACAAAGTCCTCGGTCTGCATATGGGAATGAAGATGCAAGGAAAACAATGCATGGCAGACTGTGCCCAAAAAGCCCAGGGCCCCAGAAGAGATGTCACGTGCCATCAGTACCAGTGCCCAGAACTTTCCAGCATTCCAGCTTATTTCCCGTGCTCCAAAAATAGCACTCTAAAAGGGTTACTTGATGCCAAAAAGTTGAGATAATTTTAATGACAGTAATTATTCTGATGATGATATTTTAGAGCTGAGGAACCCTCTGTGGACATCAGCTCATTATAATCCTGGATGGAGACTGCAGGATTTCCTTTCTTTTCTTTTCCTTTTTTTGAAATTGATGTATAATTGATATGTAACATATTAGTTTAAGGTATACAACATGATTTGATATTTTTAAATATTGCAAAATGATCACTACAATAAGTCTAAATTAGCATCCTCACTATATATACTTTTTCTTCTTGTCATGAGAACTTCTAAGATCTAGTCTCTTAGCAACTTCCAAATTTGCAGTCCAGTATTACTAACTATACTTAGCATGTTGTACTTTACATCCCCATTACTTCTTTATTTTATAACTGGACGTTTGTACCTTTTGACCCCCTTCACCCATTTTGCTCACCCTCCACCCCCTGCCTCTGGCAACCACCATCTGTTCTCTGACTCCATGAGCTTGAGTCTTTGTGTGTCTGTTTGTTTAGATTCCACGTATAAGTGAGATCATATGGCATTTATCTTTGTCTGACTTATTTCACTTAGCATAATGTTCTCGAAGTCAAGCCCTGTTGTCACAAATTACAAGATTTCCTTCTTATTTTTACACCTGAATAATATTCCATTGTGTGTGTATGTGTGTGTGTACCACAATTTCTTTCCATTCATCCACTGATGAGCACTCCAGTTGCTTCCATGTCTTGGCTATTGTAAATAACACTGCAATGAACATGGGGGTGCAGATACCTTCTCAAGTTAGGGTTTTTGTTTTCTTCAGCTAAATATCCACAAGTAGAATTTCTGGATCATATGGTGGTTCTGTTTACATTTCCTTTCTTTTGGTTCCTGTTGACTGTAGACTTTCATCAAGTCAATTTCTCTGCCTCAGTCACATGATACATGGCTTGTGCAAGTACTGACAATTTGATGAAGGAAGCAAGGACAGGGGAGAGGAGGAGAGAAAGGGACTTTCAGCTCAAGTATTCTTTAGTCCCAAAACCGTTATGGGATGCCACATGGGGCCATTGATTTCTTTTCATACTGCGGACAAGTGGAATTCCTCTGCAGTTCATCCATCCACCATTCATTCCATAAACATATACTAAACACCCACTTTGGCAAGATCTTGGGATAGAGAGGTAGATAATATTCACAACTCGTAGCATCCCCTTTCCATCTCCAGAGTGCCCTAGTTTAGATGATCAATAACACGGTTCCCCTACTGTACGGAGCAGAGCCTCCTGACTCTGACCAGTATTTTTCCACAATATTTCTGCCACAAAACTAAAATATAACTAACGAAGAACACTTCTGTTTCTTTTTTTAAAACTCTTAATATGACAATCTCAAGAAAACTGTTTAAAGCAAATACTTTAATGGGAAAATGATCATTCAAAAAGCTGTCAGGCAGAATTATTGTTTCCCATATGCAGTTAGTTAATATTTTCTGTGAACAGAATAGCCTCCTACACCAAGGGTATTGAATCTGAAATGTTGACCCACAACTTCATGACAGGTTATGAATTGTATGGATTGCTATTTTAACCTGTTGCCCGAGTGGGAAACACAGAGGAGAGAGGGTGGTATCAAAATTATCTGTGTCATACTTGGAACCTACTTCTAAAGTGGTATTTCTGAGTATGTTTTTTCTGAACAGGAGGATACAATGCTGGCTCACACTGTGATATTAGTATTCTTCTTACACACTTCATTTGCAATATGTCTACTTGTTTCTCTCCAATTTGGCATTACTCTATTAAATTTTGCTGTCATAAAAAAGACTTACCTGTTCTCAAGAATAATCTATTGATTCAAGCAGTATATACTAAGTGGCTCCATGCCAGCCTGCTTCTGTGCCAGAGCTGTATTGGTGATCCCTGGTCCCTGCCCTTCAGACATCCATGGTCTGATGGGAATTGTTCACACCCAGGTGGAAGTCACTGATGACATTTAGCACCTGGTGGTTCTCAGACTTGTGTGTACATCAGCATCAGCTGCAGGGGTTGTCTCTGATTCAATAAGTTTGAAGTGGGGCCCAGACAACTTCTTCAGTGGTGTTGATATGGCTGCTCTGGAAACCACATGTTGAGAACCCTGGTTTCATCTCAAGGACATGTATGCTTCGTTAGGGTTCAAGATCACACAGGCAGAATGGGGACATGGCTTGCTGGGCTTCAACTTCCCCCAGTCTCCCCTGTCTTTGCCCCATCTTTCCTCTTTCCATTCCCCACTTCACTCCATGTAACCAACACATTCTTCACCCAGCATTGCTTTTAAGGGAGAATTTTATATTCACACATGAGCATGGCATTAAGGCAATATTTTACCTTTTGCAGGGTAATTGGCAATACGACACATCCTTGCTTGTGGAATGGGACACAATGTCTATGCCAACTTCTCAGGACGGATTTAGGCAAATCTCTGTATTTGCACTGGACCTATTGGTGTAGGTGTTGCACACATTGTAGGCGTCTCTGTCGTAGGGTGTACATATGCACAAACACCAAACTGTCTATAGTGGGGGTTTCATTGTTAAGGTACCTTCAAGCCCTCATTTTTTATGTGATTTAAACAAATTCTGGGTCTGGGCAAACCTTGTTGAAGCATCAGTATTATCCTCTCTCTTGTTTAGGTGCTAATGATACTTAGAAGATGCCCTCCCACCACCACCATCATTTCTTCTTACCTATCAGTTGGCAAGAGAGCACAACAGTTATCCACACTCCCACTTACTGGGATCATGAAACTCAATCTAAATGTGGAAGTGTGTGTGGAATGAAAGATTTTAAATGACACCTTTGACTTGAGAACCGTTATTAAAGTTAAACCCTCTTGCATTCAAAGTAATCACTAGGTATTATTACCAATCGGAAAAAATGACTTCCTTTTAAAATTTTTGATGGTTGCTGCTTGCTCATCCCCAAATTACTGGGGTTAATCTTCAATAGTTAGAAAGCACCTATGGTACTTTTCAGTGTGTGAAGTTGATGAAAATTCAACATGAACACTCAACCTACCAATGAGTCTGTAACAGGTCATGTGTCTATTCATCTGGGTTAATGTCATGTGCAATTAATGACTGAATAGTCTATTCCATTCTTGATCCAGTTTTTAGTTGAGTGGTTGGATCTGAATCCCAATTAGAGCTGTGAGTGGAAAATAACATAAATATATTTGTTGTAACCAATGAATTTAGGGAATAAGAAGGAAAGAAAAAAAACCAAATGCTTTTATCTCTAGAAAAAGGTGGAACAGACAGAAACCCTGTCGCTCCTTCCAATGTCCTACCTCCACTCCAAGGAGGAGCAGCGAGGAGTTTTCATAGTGAGGGGACAGGGACAGAAGGAGGAAGACAATTCCTACCAAGCTTATGTTTCCAGCAACATATTTTTCTATTACTCTGCATTTCCCCTTCTTATTTTAAAAAGCTCAACAACCCATCCTTTTACCATATGGCCATTCTAGAAGCCTGGTACATAGTGATGACACAGAATTAGTCTGATGAAAGCAATACTGGGTACAGGTTCTGGACATTTTATTGGTAGCTTTATTGTACTCTGAAACTCTTTGCAAAGCTACCACATCTCTAAAGGAAGACAAACTGTCCAATCAGAATGAGTTGATGTATCCTAGAATAATAATGGTAATAATATCAGCTCCAGATTATAAGACTTCACAGTGTATTCTTTTTTGTTGTTGTTGTTATCATTAATCTACAATTACATGAAGAACATTAAGTTTACTAGGGACCCCCTTCACCAAGTCCCCCCCACAAACCCCATTACAGTCACTGTCCATCAGCGTAGTAAGATGTGGTAGAATCACTACTTGTCTTCTCTGTGTTGCACAGCCCTCCCCATGCCCCCCCCACATTATACATGCTAATCGTAATACCCCCTTATCCCTCCCTTGCCTCCCATTCTCCCCAGTCTCTTTCCCTTTGGTAACTCTTAGTCCATTCTTGGGTTCTGTGATTCTGCTGCTGTTTTGTTCCTTCATTTTTTCTTTGTTCTTATACTCCACAGATGAGTGAAATCATTTGGTATTTGTCTTTCTCCGCCTGGCTTATTTCACTGAGCATAATCCCCTCTAGCTCCATCCATGTTGTTGCAAATGGTAGGATTTGTTTTCTTCTTATGGCTGAATAATATTCCATTGTGTATATGTACCACATCTTCTTTATCCATTCATCTTCTGATGGGCACTTAGGTTGCTTCCATTTCTTGGATATTGTAAATAGTGCTGCGATAAACATAGGGGTGCATCTGTCTTTTTCAAACTGGGCTGATGCATTCTTACAGTAAATTCCTAGAAGTGGAATTCCTGGGTCAAATGGTATGTCTATTTTGAGCATTTTGAGGAACCTCCATACTGCTTTCCACAATGGTTGAACTAATTTACATTCCCACCAGCAGTGTAGGAGGGTTCCCCTTTCTCCACAACCTTGCCAGCATTTGTTGTTGTTTGTCTTTTGGATGGCAGCCATCCTTACTGGTGTGAGGTGATATCTCATTGTGGTTTTAATTTGCATTTCTCTGATGACTAGCGATGTGGAGCATCTTTTCATATGTCTGTTGGCCATCTGAATTTCTTCTTTGGAGAACTGTCTGTTCAGCTCCTCTGCCCAATTTTTAATTGGATTATTTGCTTTTTGTTTGTTGAGGTGCATGAGCTCTTTTTATATTTTGGATGTCAAGCCTTTATCAGATCTGTCGTTTATGAATATATTCTCCCATACTATAGGGTAGCTTTTTGTTCTATTGATGATGCCCTTGCTGTAGAGAAGCTTTTCAGCTTAATATAGTCCCACTTGTTCATTTTTGCTGTTGTTTTCCTTGCCCCAGGAGATATGTTCATGAAGAAGTCACTCATGTTTATGTCCAAGAGATTTTTGCCTATGTTTTTTTCTAGGAGTTTTATGGTTTCCTGACTTAAATTCAGGTCTTTGATCCATTTGGAGTTTACTCTTGTGTATGGGGTTAGACAGTGATCCAGTTTCATTCTCTTATGTACAGCTGTCCAGTTTTGCCAACACCTTCTGTTGAAGAGACTGTCATTTCCCCATTATATGTCTATGGTTCCTTTATCGTACATTAAATGACCATATATGTTTGGGTTAATGTTTGGAGTCTCTATTCTGTTCCATTGGTCTGTGGCTCTGTTCTTGTGCCAGTACCAAATTGTCTTGATTACTGTGGTTTTGTAGTAGAGCTTGAAGTTGGGGAGCGAGATGCCCCCCACTTTATTCTTCCTTCTCAGGATTGCTGTGGCTATTCGGAGTCTTTGGTGGTTCCATGTGAATTTTTGAACTATTTGTTCCAGTTCTTTGAAGAATGCTGTTGGTTATTTGATAGGGATTGCATCAAATCTGTATATTGCTTTGGGCAGGATGGCCAATTTGACGATATTAATTCTTCCTAGCCAAGAGAATGGGATGAGTTTCCATTTGTTGGTGTCCCCTTTAATTTCTCTTAAGAGTGTCTTATAGTTTTCAGGATATAGATCTTTCACTTCTTTGATTAGGTTTATTCCTAGGTATTTTATTCTTTTTGATGCAATCATGAATGGAATTGTTTTCCTGATTTCTCTTTCTATTGGTTCATTGTTAGTGTATAGGAAAGCCACAGATTTCTGTGTGTTAATTTTGTATCCTGCAACTTTGCTGTATTCCGATATCAGTTCTAGTAGTTTTGGTGTGGAGTCTTTAGGGTTTTTTATGTACAATATCATTTCATCTGCAAATAGTGACAGTTTACCCTCTTCTTTACCAATCTGGATTCCTTGTATTTCTTTGTTTTCTTTAATTGCCGTGGCTAGGACCTCCAGTACTATGTTGAATAACAATGGGGAGAGTGGGCATCCCTGTCTTGTTCCCGATCTTAGAGGAAAAGCTTTCAGCTTCTTGCTGTTCAGTATGATGCGAGCTGTGGGTTTATCATATATGGCCTTTATTATGTTGAGGTACTTGCCCTCTATACCCATTTTGTTGACAGTTTTCATCATGAATGGATGTTGAATTTGGTTGAATGCTTTTTCAACATCTATGGAGATGATCATGTGGTTTTTGTCCTTCTTTTTATTTATGTGGTCGATGATGTTGATGGTTTTCGAATGTTGTACCATCCTTGCATCCCTGGGATGAATCCCACTTAGTCATGGTGTATGATCCTTTTGACATATTTTTGAATTTGGTTTGCTGACATTTTGTTGAGTATTTTTGCATCTACATTCATTAGGGATATTGGTCTGTAGTTTTCTTTTTTGGTGGGGTCTTTGCCTGGTTCTGGTATTAGGGTGATGTTTGCTTTATAGAATGAGTTTGGGAGTATTCCCTCCTCTTCTATGTTTTGGAAAACTTTAAGGAGAATGGGTATTATGTCTTCTCTGTATGTCTGATAAAATTCCGAGGTAAATCCATGTGGCCTGGGGGTTTTGTTCTTGGGTAGTTTTTTGATTAACGCTTCAATTTCTTTGCTCGTAATTGGTTTGTTTAAAGTTTGTGTTTCTTCCTTGGTCAGTCTTGGAAGGTTGTATTTTTCTAGGAAGTTGTCCATTTCTTCTAGGTTTTTCAGCTTGTTAGCATATAGGTTTTCATAGTATTCTCTAATAATTCTTTGTATTTCTGTGGGGTCCGTCGTGATTTTTCCTATCTCGTTTCTGATTCTGTTGATGTGTGTTGACTCTCTTTTTCTCTTAATAAGTCTGGCTAGAGGCTTATCTATTTTGTTTATTTTCTCAAAAAACCAGCTCTTGGTTTCATTGATTTTTTTCTATTGTTTTATTCTTCTCAATTTTATTTCTTCACTGATCTTTATTATGTCCCTCCTTCTGCTGACTTTAGGCCTCATTTGTTCTTCTTTTCCCAATTTTGATAATTGTGACATTCGACTATTCGTTTGGGATTGTTCTTCCTTCTTTATGTATGCCTGGATTGCTATATACTTTCCTCATAAGACTGCTTTTGCTGCGTCGCACAGAAGTTGGGGCTTTGTGTTGTTGTTGTCGTTTGTTTCCATATATTGCTGGATCTCCATTTTGATTTGGTCAATTATCCATTGATTATTTAGGAGCATGTTGCTAAGCCTCCATGTGTTTGTGAGCCTTTTTGCTTTCTTTGTACAGTTTATTTCTAGTTTTATGCCTTTGTGGTCTGAAAAGTTGGTTGGTAGGATTTCAATCTTTTGAAATTTACTGAGGCTCTTTTTGTGGCCTAGTATGTGGTCTATTCTGGAAAATGTTCCATGTGCCCTTGAGAAGAATGTGTATCCTGCTGCTTTTGGGTGTAGAGTTCTGTAGATATCTGTTATGTCCATCTATTCTAGTGTGTTGTTCAGTGCCTCTGTGTCCTTACTTATTTTCTGTCTGGTGGATCTGTCCTTTGGAGTGAGTGGTGTGTTGAAGTCTCCTAGAATGAATGCATTGCATTCTATTTCCTCCTTTAGTTCTATTAGTATTTGTTTCACACATGTTGGTGCTCCTATGTTGGCTGCATATATATTTATAATGGTTATATCCTCTTGTTGGACTGACCCCTTTATCATTATGTAATGTCCTTCTTTATCTCTTGTGACTTTCTTTGTTTTGATATCTATTTTGTCTGATACTAGTACTGCAACACCTGCTTTTTTCTCCCTGTTGTTTGCATGAAATATCTTTTTCCATCCCTTGACTTTTAGTCTGTGCATGTCTTTGGTTTTGAGGTGAGTCTCTTGTAAGCAGCATACAGATGGGTCTTGCTTTTTTATCCATTCTATTACTCTGTGTCTTTTGATTGGTTCATTCAGTCCATTTACATTTAGGGTGATTATTGAAAGATATGTACTTATTGCCATTGCAGGCTTTAGGTTCGTGGTTACCAAAGGTTCAAGGTTAGCTTCTTCAATATCTTACTGTCTAATTTAACTCACTTATTGAGCTATTATAAACACTGGTGATTCTTTATTTCTCTCCCTTCTTATTCCTCCTCCTCCATTCTTTATATGTTGTTCATTTTATTCTGTGCTCTTTTGTGTTTCCTTTGACTGCTTTAGTGGGTAGTTGATTTTATTTTTTGCCTTTAGTTAGTATTTGGTTGGTCTGCTTTCTTTGCTGTGATTTTATTTTCTCTGGTGACATCTATTTAGTCTTAGGAGTGCTCCCATCTAGAGCAGTCACTCTAAAATACCCTGTAGAGGTGGTTTGTGGGAGGCAAATTCCCTCAACTTTTGCTTGTCTGGGAATTGTTTAATCCCTCCTTCATATTTAAATGGTAATTGTGCTGGATACAGTATCCGTGGTTCAAGGCCCTTCTGTTTCATTGCATTAAATATATCATGCCATTCTCTTCTGGCCTATAAGGTTTCTGTTGAGAAGTCTGATGATAGCCTGATGGGTTTTCCTTTGTAGGTGACCTTTTTCCTCTCTCTAGCTGCCTTTAAAACTGTGTCCTTGTCCTTGATCTTTGCCATTTTAATTATTATGTGTCTTGATGTTGTCCTTCTTGGGGGCCTTCTGTTGGGAGTTCTGTGCACTTCCATGGTCTGAGCAACTATTTCCTCCCCCAGTATGGGGAATTTTTCAGCAATTATTTCTTCAAATACACTTTCTATCCCTTTTTCTCTCTCTTCTTCTTCTGGTACCCCTATAATGCGAATATTGTTCCTTTTGGATTGGTCACACAGTTCTCTTAATATTCTTTCATTCCTTGAGATCCTTTTATCTCTCTGTGTGTCAGCTTGTCTGTGCTCCTGCTCTCTGATTTCTATTCCATTAATGGTCTCTTGTACCTCATCCAGTCTGTTCTTAAGTCCTTCCAGAGACTGTTTCATTTCTGTAATCTCCCTCCAGACTTCATCCCTTAGCTCCTGCATATTTCTCTGAAGATCCATCAGCATTGTTATGACCTTTATTTTGAATTCTTTTTCAGGGAGATTGGTTAGGTCTATCTGCCCCGATTCCTTCTCAGGGGAGGATGTTTGGGTTAGTCTGGTCTGTATCAAATTCTTCTGCCTTTTCATGGCAATAGATGTAGTTGTGGGGAGCTGGCGCATGTGTCGGCTGGGAGAACGTCCCTTCTTGCTGGTTTGTGGCTTTCCTCTCCTGGGAGAACAGCAACCCCTAGCGTCTTGTACTGGGCAGGTGCACCAGACAGGTGTCTGGTTCTTGCCCTGCCACTGTGGAATAAGCTTTACCCAGTTGCTGTGGGCATGGCCACTGCCTCTATGGTGGAGTCGCGCCAGAGGGGGTATGGGCGTGAGCCTGTTTATCACCGTGAGGGGCCTCCGAGCTGCACTTCTGCCCAGGGGCTTGGGGCGCCCAGAGTTCCCCAGTATTCCCAGTTACTGGGCTTATTGCGCTAGGGCACTTTTGTCCAGCTGTGAGGCCCCTGTCCCTTTAAGATTTTCAAAGGTACTCACTTTTCTTTGTCCCAGGGGCACCAGCTGCAGGGACCCACTCACAGGTCTTACTTTCCTGTGTCCCTAGTTTCCAGCACCCCATGCATGCACTGTGTCTGCGGTCCAGTGCAGATGGCTAGGGCTGGCTATTTAGCAGTCCTAGGCTCCCTCTCCCTCCCGCTCCGACTCCTCTCCTCCCGCCAGGAGCTGGGGTGAGGGGCACTCGGTTCCCACTGGGCCGCGGCTTGTATCTTACCCCCTTCGTGAGGCACTGGGTTCTCGCAGGTGTGGATGTAGTCTGGCTGTTGTCCTGTGTCTTCTGGTCTCTCTTTTAGGAATAGTTGAATTTTTTGTATTTTCAAAAATATATGTGGTTTTGGGAGGAGATTTCCACTGCTCTACTCATGCTGCCATCTTGGCTCCACCCCTCCACAGTGTATTCTTTTTGTGACAAGTATATTTCCCCTGTTTGGTTCATCAGAGTATTACACTGAAACATTGTGATAGATGGTGAGGCTGAAAGCATAGTGAGTATACCAATCTGGAATGCATTTGGCTGCTAGCAACAAAAATCAACTTCTAAATGCCAGGCAAAGTATGAAGTTCTTTTCAAACCTGATTTATTGTCTTTACAGCAACCCTGCAAGATAGTTTTTTTTTAATAAATAAACCCAGACTAATTAAGTAACTTGCCCAAGGATGCAACTTTCAAATAGTAGCTTTGCCTGGTATTTTTCAAATCAGTAGGAGTTATAGCATTGCTTTAGAATATCAAAACTTCTAAATCATTCTAGGAAACTCAGGATCAATCTTTTTGTGGCCTGATGAAAAGCGCATATGAGCAAACACCTAAGTGGAACAGAGGCCCAGGAACAAGGTTATTGTTTAGTCAGGAGGTATGGATGAGATGTGGTTTGTACTTGTTACAAGTGACCATCTGAAGGTAAGTCTTGCTTAAAGGTAAGGGTGGTTAGGTACAGGGATCACATGTGTCCCCTCATGGTAGATACCATAAATTGTCTTAACTCCCATTTCCAAAAGCTTTCACCCTTGCTTTCTTTTATTATAAAAGCTAAAAAGCTCAAAACATTATTTTCTATTGAGATATAAGTAGACACTACTGAGGGTGGTTCTGGGAAATTTTTTGCTTTATGAGCACAAGAGGAGACTGTGAGCTGCCATGGTCCTTTTCCCTCCCTGGAATGCAGACTGCACATGTGGAGCCACACCAGCTATCTTAGAACCATGAAGTCAAAAGCCAATGAACTTTTTATGTCCATGGAACAGAAAGAGATAAAGAGCAGGGTCTTGGGTGTTGTCATTGCCCAAGACTGCCTGCCTTTGAACTGCTTGTCACATGAGGAAATAAACTCCTATTTGATGCTCATATTATTTACTGTTGAATGCATTCCCAAGTGACACCCACTGCATGGTAGAAGCCTCAACACCCCCCCACAATGTTTTAATATGATAGCCTGATGAACCAAAGGAAAAAATATCATACCTGTCAGAACGGTGATAGAAAACGAAGCTTTGTTATACATGTAATCAACTTTGTAAACTGTGAAGCATAACTCATGCTTGCAAATTGTGAAACATAAGTTTCTATTTGTCTACAGCAGTATATGAATGATAAATGTATAGAAACAGACAAAAAGAACAGAAAAAACAAACTGTTGATTAGACCACTGTTCAGCATATATCCATTCACTCTTTCCCACCCCATTTCCCTAAAACCCCTGAGAGGAGTAGATTTCCTTTCCCCATTAATGTTAGGCTTGGCCATGTGACTTGCTTTGGCCAATGGGATATGGGCAGAAGTGACAGCCATAGTCTAGGCCTTAAGAGATATCAGGTGTTTCTGCTCTACACTCCTGTATTTATGCCACAGCCATGAGGAGAGCATGCCTCAAGTTAGCTACTGGTCTAAGGAGGATGAGAGATGTGTGAGCAGAGGTCAATTGAAACCACAACCTGGATCAGCCAAACTTTAGCTGACCCCAGGATGCATGAGTAAGAAACATTTGTTATTGTACAACACTGGGGTTTGAAGTGGCTTGTTATGCAGCGTTAGTATGACAATAACTGATACACAACCCTGACAGTATAATCTCACAACATAAACTATGGTTATTTTTAATTTTTTGGCAAAGATTAGCATTGTAATGACCTATAATGACATTCTCAGTGGAATCCAATCTATTAATAAATAAAAAGCCAACATTGACAATGACATGTTTTCATTCATTACATTTTTTATTAGCTTAATCCCATTATTTCAAGAATTAGGCATCTCCTTAAATTTAGCCAGTTAAAGTAGGCTTTCTCTTTCTTCCTAACAAAAACTCTAGCTTTTTTCTTTTGATCTGCTTCTATCCCTTTTCTGTTAGTTATGCTATGATCAATAGTACTGTATTCTTTAAAGTTCTGTTTAACTAGATGAAAGAAAGCCTCTCTGGTTAAAAACACCCCAAACTACTGGACAGAGAAATGTTTTCTTTGCTTAAAATTGGTAGTTGTTCTAAATTCTCTCAATTGGATATCTATTGTAGTGTAACAAATTACCCCAAAACTTAGAGGCTTAAAACAACAATAAACAATAATAAACAATGAGCTGTTTCAGGACATTAGGAATTCAGCAGTGGCATGCTGGGTGATTCTGAGGTTGCAGTCAAGATGTTATCCTGGGATGTAGTCATCTCATAGTTTAACAGGAGCTGAAGGAGCCACTTCCAGGGTGGCTTAATCATGAGGCTCTTGCCATTGGACCTCTCTGGAGAGCTGCTGAGTGTCTTCGTAGTGTAGCAGCTAGTTTTCCCAGAGCAAGTAATCTAAGAGAGCAACGTCTGTCATGACCTAGCTTTAAAAGCCTCACTCTGCCAGTTCCACAATATCTTACTGGTTACCCAGGTCAATGTGGGGAAGACTCCATATGGGTGTGAATACCAGAAAACAGGATCTTCACGAGTTCCAATATATGTTGTCAGCACATTCTCTCTCCAGCTGCCCCAAGTATCTTCTCAAAATGAATTTACAGTTTAAACTAGTGGTTCTCAGCTTCCCTTTGTGTCCAGGGATGTTTGGCAATGTCTAGACACAGTTTTGGTCATCCCAGGTGGGGAAGAGGAGTGCTACTGGCATCTAGTGAGTAGAAGCCAGGGTGCTGCTCATATCCTATGATACACAGGATGTTCTCCCACAACAAATAATTAATTCAGACCAAATTGTCAGCAGTGATAAGGCAAAGAAACCCTGCATTTAAACTACTGCAGTCTGCTAAAATTTTCAGGTTTCCCCTTTCAAAGCCTTCAATATATCATATAAACACTGCTTTTCATTTTCAGTCAAGTATAATCAGATTAGGCAAAATTGAGTTATTACAGTACATGATCAAATTGCAGATGCAGAACCAAAAGGGAGTGAGCGGGAGAAATGAATTCAGCCAAGACAACACGCGCACACACACATACACACACCTCTCCCCGGAAGAGCTGTGGTGGGGAGGGATTTCCCTTTTGTGTGCTACACCTGCTGAATTTGCAAAAGTAGCACCAAATCAATGCTGTTTCATTGAGAACTCCCTGCCATCAACTGCAAACAGCCTGAGCTGGGGGACACTGCAAATTCTGAAAAAAAAAAATCAGTTGGGGATTTTAAAGACAAGCAGAAGAATGAGAAAGATAATTCAATGGAGTTTTATCGACAACTTATAGCTTATAGAGCTTCCTCGGTAACCCTTGATAAGTCTTTGCATCCAGGGTTTATTTGAGGACTTAGAAGGGGCTAAGATAATATATCTGCAACGCACTAGCTGCTTCTGTCAGAGACTGATCTCCTCCTCCCTCAGAAGTGCTTAGAAGCCAAGGAGGAAGTGATTATTAAGCAGGCTGCTAGACCTGGGCACAGCCTCGAGACTCTTTGGGCTCTCCAACAATTAAGGAGATAAAGAAGACCAGCCTGAACTCTAATCTTCCTTGAACAAACCATGAGGGACTGAACTAGTTTCTGGGCAATGTTCAGAGCCAATGCGGCAATGGAAAAGTCAGACTACACCAGATCTCCTGAGTGTCTGGACATGAGTAATGGTTCTTCAAAAGAGGAAAAATGTAAATGTTTCTCTGCATTGAAAGTATCTGTAGTTGATGAATATATAAGCCTGTATTCTTAAACTTATTTTAGAAACTATGACTTAATAAATGACAATATACAAAATGTATACTATATAGAGAATAACACATATAATTATACACATATATTTATATATATCATGATTTTTTCTCTTGCACATGGGGAGGGAGCCATGTGACGTGTTGGGAGGAGACAAATAAAACAATTCCTAGAGGTCAGGGAACCTCCACTGAGGGAAGCCATTACCGCATTCCCGGTTTGGCATCTGCTTGGGGAGCAGAGGTTTTAGGGGTACAAGGGGAGAGAGAAAGAAAGAGAGAGAGGGAAGTGTTACCCTTGTGAAAAACTGATGTGACTGCAGCCTGGACCTGCATATTCAGAATTTCTGGTGAAAATGGGTTCCTAAGTGTTTCTTGTTATCCCCATCTCTCCAAAGAGTTAAGACATGAGTATGTAGGGCCAGGCCACGGTCCCATATTCAAAGGCCATTTTTGACTCTTCCCTAAGTGATAGAGAAACTTCCTCTTCCTTCAGCCAAGGATGTTTATGCGAATCACTTTATAGATTTGAGTCACTAGACATATTTGAGTCACAGTTAAGGCCTAAACTAAGACCATCTCCCTGCATTTTGTTGGAAGGATGAACTCTCATATTAGCATAAAAAATACTGTTGCCCAAAATGAAATTCAGCAAAGGTGTGAGTCAGTCATTTCCGTTAGGAAAGGGAAATTAATGATGAATAGCTGGTTTTAGTGACTTGCTTTGCAGTTCTCTTATTTCTTCCCCTTAGAAATTATTACTTGACATTCTTTAATGGTTTCTAAAACATAACTTACAGGAAACATCTCACTTTCATGGGGCACAGCTAGGTTTGATAGAACATGGCAAACCCATTTAATTTTGCTGAGAATGCATTTAGCAACAGTCTTTCTGCTCAATGCTTGTGCATATTCCCAAAGGTCATTTTTCCTCTGCTGAGATAAACTGTCAACATGGCCCTAGAGATGTAGATGAAATGCGGATTTCAATTTCAGCTTTCCTTTTCAGCTGAGAGATCTGTACCTTGCTTCCCTTTGGCTAGAAAAACAAAATGGAAAGTCCACATTAGCAAATGCTTTCCTCCTCAGGCACCACTTGACCCTGAGGTAATCTGGCTTAGCCCTTCTCAAACCTTTGAAGCCAGAAGAAGCTTCTGAAACTCACCCATCCCTATGCTGCACTTTGACGTTGAACTCTTTTGAAAATTACTGTCTTCTCTATATATTCACCAACCAAAGAGATAAAAACAAAACGTATTTTTATTTTCTAAATATAAAATTACATTCTAGTATGTATGGTTTTATGAACTCTGCATGCCTCCCAGATACTCTGGCCCTTGTAGGAAAGCACTGCCCTGCCCAGTATATTGACAAGTGCCATCCTAGATGCTACCAATGAAGCAGTTTCTGTCTGTGCCTCACCCCTGTCTAGTTGGGCCTGACCATTTTAGTGGATAGATCTGATTTCTAGCTGCAAAAACCTCATCTCTTTTACTGAGGATTTTCTCTGGCCACTAAAGTCCTCTCTGTCCCTTCACAAGGCAAGCTAAGAAATTCACCCCCTTCCCCTCCTCCAGCAGCCCTCAAACAATGGCAGATGGGCATTGGTGTGTAAATACCCCAGATCCCTGCCCCTCCAGAAAGACAACTCTGAGCCTTGTATTCTGCACTGGCTCCCAGACCTCCCCGTTGATTCCGGTTGCCCACTGTGGGAAGTTGCTTGGTAATGCAGCCTTTCTTTCCTCCTTCCCTTCCCTGACACACTTCCCCACTCACCTGCCACAACTTCCCGAATTGTCTCACAAATTAATTATTTGCACTAAAATTCATGTCTCAGGTTCTGCTTCTGGGGAAACTAAACTAATTAGATTAGACCAAGAACAATATCACATCCTGATAACAATATCAAGTAGGATACTCTGGACACTGGGAACACAAAGGTATATGGGATATGGTCCCTACGCCTGGGTCCTTTCAGTTGAGTGGAGAAGGATGGGCTGCGACGTGTACGCACAGTGTCCTCTGACAGGTGTTAACAGAGAGGTGCTGCATAGTGCTCATGGCCAGTTGCATCACTTCCCCGTTCTGTGGCTGCAGCTTCATCATCTGGAAAATGGGGATAGTAGTAGTAATTCCCCCGTCGTAAGGATTAAATGAAACAATACATATAAAATGCCTAGGGCAGTACCCGGCAAATGGTAATGGCTTAATACTGAATTCCCAAGTCCTGCACTGGATATTCTGGGGCGCTGTAGTGAATTCACAAGGGCACAGCAGGAGACTTTACTTATATATCTACCTACCTATCTCCAACTTTACTGAGGAATAATCGACAAATATAATTATACATATTTGAAGCGTACAATGGGATGATTTGATATAAATGTATATTGTGGAATGATTACCAAGACCAAGATAATTAGCACATAGTTAACTCTTCTGTGTATGTTTGTGTGTGTGGTGAGAACACTTAACACCTACTCTCCACACTTTTGAAGTATGCAATACTGTACTATTAACTATAGTCACTCAGAAAGTTCTCCTCTTATAACTGAAAGTTTGTACTCTGACCAACATCTCCCCATTTCCTCTTCCCCTCAGCCTGGCAGCCACCATTCTATTCTCA
This sequence comes from Manis pentadactyla, assembly GCF_030020395.1. Lineage (NCBI taxonomy): Eukaryota > Metazoa > Chordata > Mammalia > Pholidota > Manidae > Manis > Manis pentadactyla. Next base: position 11,246,135 of record NC_080038.1, read on the forward strand.
GTTTCTATGAAACCAGCCTATTATTATTATTAGATTCCACATATAGTGGTACCATACAGTATTTGTCTTTCTCTATCAGGCTTATTTACTTAGCATAACACCCCCCAGGTTCATCCATATTGTCACACATAGGATTTTCTTCTCTTCTATGGCTGAATGCTATTTCATTGTATATATATATATACACCACATTTCTTTACCCATTAATCTATCAAAGGACATGTAGGTTGTTCCCATAGCTTGGCCAATGTGAACGATGCTGCAGTGAGCATGGGAGCACAGATATGTCTTTGAGATGCCAATTTCCTTTCCTTTGGATATATACCCAAGAGTGGGATCAACAGGATATTGTAAATTTTTGAGGGCTAAACAACACAGGGCTAAACAATGTTTGGACACTATGCAAGCTACTAGCTTGATGTAGTTCTCAGTTTCAAAGTTAGATCTGGTGACACAACTGTTGATAACATAATGTCTTTGCAAAGCAGGGGGCTCAGCAGTTGCTGTGGTAAAAAGCAAATATGAAGTTTTGTGTACACCAGGATGTGAGGGTGGTGGTGGCCAGTCTGATTCCAAGGTTTGAGAAGTTGTACAGTGCCCAGCACATGCACACATCCCACTGGGAAGTCATTGTATTTAATTAAGAATGAAATTTGTAAAAATGTATTTTAATTTATGCATTATTTTTTTCCAAGTGACTGCAAACTTGTTAGGATACAAATGTTTAAAAAGTTAGATGGACTTAACAACTTAAATGGAATTATTAGGTATTTCTTTTGACCTAGGATCCCATGAAAAAAACTAGAGACACAGAGTGCTGTGAACTGAGAAAGTTTTGGAACCTATGGTTTATTACATTTTGGATATTAAATAGTTAATTGAAAATTGAAATTAATTAAAAATATTTGGCATATGCAGCTTTGACTGTACCTGTCTGCTGCTTAACCATCTTAGTGTCTTCACAGGCCCACCAAGAAAACACCAAATCCCCTAGACTACTACTGCAGACCTTCCATAATCCCCCTCCCTCAACATACCGCTTAGGTTTCATCTACTGCCACCGTCAGCTGGTCAAAACAAAATGTTCACCGTCCCCAGAGTTACAACTTGTCCTCTCTGCCACCTTCTTTGCCCCAAATGTACTGTCTTGCCTATTTATGGTATCCTACCAGTTCCTTAAGAATCTTCAACATCCAAAAAAAGTCTTCCGTTTTATTATCTGTTCCAATGAAGAAATTTGTATTTCTCTTCTGTCAGATGTGATTTCTCATGCTTTGGAAATCTGTGGATATGCTATATATCTTTTGGGAGCATTTATCTCATCTCTTCTTATTTTCCTTTTCCCAGTTAACATAGAGTAAGGACCACTTCTTATATGTGTCTATATGCACTATGATGTTACTACCTTGAGTTGGTCAGTGGAAGAGGGGTGACTGGAAGGATGGATGCATGGGGAGATAATTGGCTGGATAATAAATTAATGGATGGGCAGAGAGATGGGGCATGGATGGAGGATAGGTGAATCATAGATGTATGGGTAGATAAAAAGGTACATGAATGTGTGAGTAAATGTTACAGCATTTTAAAAACCCATTTTTCCTAGTATTTTAATCCCTCATAATCATTAATTACCCAGGGGTTACATTCAGTTAGCAATCCTTTTATCATTTCATGCCTTATTACAACTCTAACATCCCTTCTCTTCATGTCACGCATTAGAACAAAATTTCTACTCACCGATAAGATTTACTTCTCCCAGTCAGATTTACACATCAGCTTTTCTATAAAATCATTTGATTTGTCTGTCCAAAATAATAAGTATATTGATCATGACATATAATTTTTATTATATAAAATATATTTTTAATTATATAGTCACATACAGGCACTGTGCTTATACAGAAAATCAAGTCTTCCTATAAAAGATGGGAATTAGCTAATTTTATATAAATACGGTTCAAGAGACCATAATGGAACTGACTGTAGTTACCAAGCACAAAATTTGACAGTGATCTTGGGAAAGGGGAGAGTATACTGTTTATTAAGGATCACTCACTGTCATTTAGTTCTCACAACTACCTTGGGAATTAGAGATGATTTTTCCTATTTTATAAATGATGAAACAGAAATACAGAGAGGTTGTGAATCTCACCCAAGGCTGCACGTCTCACGTATGGGAGAAACAGTATTGAGGGTTGCATTCTTATTCCCCATTGAACGTGGCTCAGACCCATGCTCCTCACTCTTCACCATGTTGGGATGCGTACATGGACACCCAGCAGTGAGAACTAAGAAAAAATCATGCTGTTCCTATCCCCAGTGCCTCAAACAGACAAAACTTGGCATAGGCTTGTCCTCCACTCCCCAATCTGCAGACCCTAATAACATCAAGAACTTGAACCCAGGAGTCATAACAATTTCAGTTTTGCACTTTACAATCCAGTGAATCAAGGAGTAGAAAGGAGAGGAGGCCAAAGAGAGAGGAAAATAAAGAGAGTGGAAGACAACTGGGCTGTGGGAAATGTGCAGAATTGACCGTGTCAGTGGCAGAAGCAAAGGGTCTTTCCTCTCACTCTCCTCCCAGGCCTGTTGAGCATTGACCAGACTTAATTCCAAGTCATTCACTTCTTAAGAAGAGGTGTCTAAGAAAAAAATAAGAACTGCTATTTTCTAGCATAGTCCTTATTAAATGGGCTCTATAATTTGAATCCTAGCCCCATTCCTTTCTAGATACATGACTTTAACCTCTTTGTGCCTGGCTCCCCATCTGTGAAAGGGGTGCAACAGTATTACCTACTTCATTGTGTGGTTGTAAGGATCAAATAGACAATTCAGATGGAGCTCTGGCATTGACTAATATTCAAATACATGTCAATAGTGATGATTGTGGTGGTGGTGGTGGTAGTGGTGATGATGCTATGGGACAGTTATGCCTAGAGTACTCCAGGAAGGCATTATAGGAATGACATTTGAGCTTGGCATGAAACAATGAGAAGTTTGCTGGCTGGGGAGAGAGTAAAGGCTATTTAGGGCATTTCAAGCAGTATGATTGAAAAATTACAGGTCAGCAAAGTAGCCTACCTAGAGAAGAACAAACACTTCTCTGTGGCTAAATTCATTGCATTCTTAATTGTTTTAGGGATTTCTTAAGGGGATGTGGGGTTACTTTGAGAATCAGCTTCATCGAAGAGACTGCTGAAAACACCAAGTTGTATCTTAGTACCAAGAGACCTCACTTAGAAGAAAGACAAGAGAGAGAAGCCAAGACAATGTTGGAAGCATGGACCTCTGGATGTGACTATTTCCGCCCACTCTCGGTGTTGGAAGTGTCAAACCAGTAGATTTGGCTCCTGTCCCAGGTAGGTCCTCCCTGGAAAGCAGACAATGAAACAGAATTCGGTGAGCAAGAGACACTGCGGGGAGCTAATACCCATGAAAGAGGAAAGGGGAAGGAAGCAGGGCCGGCTAGGGAGAGCCTCAGACCACGATGCAGCCCCACAGTCCCCCACCACTTGGGGTGGAGTGGGGTGGTGCTCTGGGGCAAAGACTGCCCATTAGAAGAGGCCCCAGTGGGCAGAAGTGACCAGGTCCTGGTGCTCCTGCCATGCTGCTTCTTTGGCTTGGAACTGCCGAGGAAGAGCGTGGCCTCAGCACAAAAGTTAAGGTGGCTCTTGAAGGCGCTCAATAGCTGGAGGCTCTCAGCCAGCCTTGCCCCTTGCAGCTGAGCAACGTGTTTTATCCTGAAAGAAGATGGGACAAGTGCGTCTCTGCGGGCACCATGGCCCCTCCGAAGAAGTGTCTTCTAAGAGAACGCCATGAATGGGAGGTGGAAGAAGGGAAGTAGGTTCGTTCACAAGGACACCTGGGTTCTGACCCCACTCAATGCTAGTTGTTACCGTGACAGTGTCCTAACCTCTCTGGGCCTCAGTGTCCTCAGCTAAGAAGGTAGCATGGGGGGGGGGATGTGCTCCATTTGCAATCTAAGCAATATTTGATTCTAGATAGCAAAAATTCTTATTTAGAAATCCCATGGGATTAGAATGGTACTCAGGGGATGGATTCTGCCTCAGTTTGAAGTGTGGCTTTAGCACTAATTGTGTGACCTTGGGTGAATTATCTCTGGACCTTGGTTTCCTCGGTAATATCTTTAATAATAATGCCTACCTAAAGGGTTGAAAATCGAAAGAGAAGAAAGCATTTAGAATAATGTCTGACACATAGTGAATACTCAGGACATGCTCATTATGGTCCCACATACAAATACTCTTGAAAGGACTCGGAGCTTACTGAGAATTTAAGGGGCGAATCGGTCCAGGTTAGGTCTCACAGCAGCCAAGTCTAAGAAACAGTTTAGCCCTGCTTTTTGTATAGCCTTATTTCTGAGAAAGGGTAAAAAGCATTTTTTCCCCAGAGTACAGTCTGGATTGCTTCTGGATTACCCAGTAACAAAAGCCTCTTCTCATTCTTTTTCTGATCTGATTTTTTTCACCTCAATCATTTTTTTAATCGAATGTTTTTAAAAATTGTTAATTGAGACCTGTTCCCCTGACCATTTGAAGTCAATGAATCTCGAACAAAATGTTTCAGAAGCCCATAAACATTATAGCCTGATGCAACCTGCTCAGTTATTAACTTTGTGTTCTTTTATTTTTTGGGGTATTTGACAGCCAGGCTTTCTTTGCTTTAACCACAATGAAGCGTCACCCCTAAGTCAGCCTCACAACCTGGGCGGGGGACAGGGGGGGCTTCTGCCCAATTTCTTCTCAAAGGCAGGGTTCCCACATTTTCAGACCTTTGATTAAAGAAAGAGAATGTGCTTCGGAAATTGATTCCAACAGTACAAAACCCAAAGAGCAAGACTATTGTCAGTCATCAGAAGGAGCGTTTGCAAGTAAAGGAACAGGAATTTTAATGATGGGGTGAGGTCTTCCAATCCCAGCAGAGCAGCGGAGCTGTTCGCTTTGAAAGGGGGGCATCCCCCCCGCTGGCGAAGGGATGAGGATGGGAAACTGGGACAGGGAGTAGGGCGAGTTGCGGGGGGGATGGAAGACAACGCGACAAGCCTTGCTCTGATCTTCTGAGTAGCCTCTTTGCCAGGAGATCAGCAGTGGGGGCGTGCTCCTGGGTGTCAGGAGTTACCCTGAAGCCTAGGAGGGTTTTCAGCAAAAACGGTACATAATTTGCTTTATGTTTCCATGAGGATGTTTTGCCTTTTTATCAAAAGAAGTAGCACAGTTGAGGTCCTGTCACTGTTGAGAACCAGTGAGTTTCTTCTCTCTGCTCTACACTTTAAATTACTTGGATATTAAAGAAATGCGATTGTAGACATGAGACAGGAACTGAGCATCCTGTTTATTTCCCTAGAGGCAAAAAACCCACCCAAAACAGAAAAACGAAAAACACAGGACACCATTGCTGAGGGAGAAACAGAAATCATAGCTGCTGGACTCTGTGTTTTTCCCCAATTTTTCAGCTCCCTGATTATCCCAATTTTCTTCCTGTGGTTACCACACTTCTTTCCTCTTTCTTATTTGTACGTTTCACCTCCCAGGAGAACTCCGAGATCACTCTAGTTCTCCCCTTTGTCCCCTGAGAGGGGTGTGGTCTAGTGGTTATCCACCCAGTTACCTGCACGCACTTATTAATCATGTAAACGCAGGCAAATTGCTTCCCCTCCCTCTACCTCATTTCCTCATCTGTAAAAGGGGTGTAACAAGTCCTGTATCACAGGATGGATGTAAGGACTCCATGTGAGAGCATGTATAATGCATCTAGAATCAATGTTGGCTCTTTCTATTATTCTATCTTCTGCCCTCACCACTTCTCATAGATCCTATGCTACTCATTTTCTAGCAATTTAAAGGAAAAGGAAGCAGAAACTGGAAGAGAAACAGAAAGGTGAATTCTGGTAGTAGTTTCAAGTCAATGGAAAAATTTCTAGAATTTTTGCATAAGGATCTAGAACAATCATTTGAGATTCTGTAATTCATATAGGAAAAGAGGTAATCCAGGCCAAGCCATCAAGCCATTCCTAGTTTCTCTGGTACCTGTGAAAGCCCTGATTAGCACACCTAGTCTTAAAAAGGGATATGGACTAAAAATTGATTGATTTCTGGCTTATGTAGGCCACAGGCAGAATTTAAAATATACTAATATGACTGTGGGTAGGAATGAGAAAGGATGAGAGACACAGTAGTAAAAATGCAGATCAGTTCATTTCTCCCACTGCATCTAAGAAGCATTTTCCTAGGCTAACAGTCTGATGGCCAATCTGAAATCAGATTGCCATTGCCTGCTTTCCCAGGTATTTTATGGTTCATAAAGTCTAAGTATTTGCTATTTGGACCTTTAAGAAAATGTTCTTTGATCCTGCTCTAAAAAATAAAGACTTTAAAAAATATAACCACAATACTATTCTCACACCTCAAAAATTAATAATAACTTACTATACAGTAACTTAAAAGTTTTTAGGACTTTCTACCTTTATAAATATGCCTTCATATTTGTTATCTCATTTGAATCTTATAACTGTGTGAGATGAAGATGGAAAACTTTAATGTCATTTAAATTCCTTTTATATGTAAAGAAAAATATGAGCATAGAGGATTTTAAAAGTGAATTCATCAAAGGCAGGCAGCTAATAAGCAATCTGAATAAGATCGCCTCTAACTTACTGTGGTAGGGCAAGGGGAAGTGGAATTCTGCAGTGTATGAATGATAAGTTCCCTGTGTGTTTCTCAGTTGCTCCATTTCAAGAGCCTTTGGGATCTATATTTCAGACATGACTTGGAGTTAATTTAAGGTGAGCCTCCTCCAAGCAGTAAAAATAACAGAATTTTTATATTGAGTGAGAGATCCCATGGAACCACTCTAGAGTTTGAAGTGTTAGAGTGGCATCTGGAGACAAATCTTCCAGTAATCCTGTTTGCTAGCATTTTCCTTAGAGAAGACCATGATGGATTATTTCATGGGCCAAAGAAAAAGGATGAAATGGGAGGTGTGGAGATTCACTTTAGTTACACAAGCATCCAGAGTCTAGGGGTGCAAACCACCTTTTTTGGTCCCATAGAGCTTTAAGGCTGGAAACAAAATAAAACCCAGGCTTTCTCATGAGAAACCTGATGGCATTTATATTGGTTTGCCCATAAGATACTCCAACTTTGGAAAGAGAATCCATGAGAGCTTTTAATAGTGGGAAATAGTCACAGAAAATTTGATCGTACTTTGGAAACTATAAGAAAATTAGTTTCTATTTTCACATGACCTGAAACTCTATACAATTAAAGGTCGTCACCAAAACAGCATTCAGATTGTTTAAAAGGAAAGCAGGTTGACTTTCTTTAAAGAAATTGAAAATGTTGTCCTAGTTAGGCAATTAGCTTCTTGAGGTTAGGGACCACTGCTTGTTAATCTTTGTATTTCCGGGGCCAGGTTTGATAATGAAAAGGAAACGATGCCCCTGAATAATAACTTTCCAGTGGAGAATCCTGGCAGACACCACCTTAACCAAGTGATCAAGGTTAACATCACCACTGATAAATCATGGAGGTATCATGTTAGCCTGCAGTAGGCTGAATAACAGCCCCCAGGCTGATATCCAGGTCCTGATCCTTGGAACCTGTGACTATGTTATATAGCAAACCTTATGTGGCAAAAGGGACTTTGCCGATGCAACTAAGATGGGGAGATTATCCTGGATTCTCTGGGTAGGCCCAGTATAATCACACAAGTCCTTGTAAGAAAGAGGCAGAGAGAGATTTGACCATGGAAGAAGAAAAGGCAGTGTGTGATGACAGAAGCAGGTTGAAGTGATGTGGCCAGCAGCCAAGGAATGCTGGAAACCTCCAGAAGCTGGAAGAAACAAGGAGCACTTCTCCTTGGAGCCTCCAGAAGGAACCAGGCCTGCCAGCACCTTGATTGTAGCCCTATAAGACTCATTTCCAACTTCTGGCAGTCAGAATTTTAAGAGAATAAATTTCTGTTGTTTTAAGCCACTAAATTAATGGTAATTTATTCTGGCAGCAGCTAATACATACCCCCTGATATGATGAGCTAAGAAGAGCATCTCATGTGTATGATTTTTCTCTCCAAAATTGGTATCCTCAGTCTCATAATGAAAAGATATCAGGCAAACCCAAATGGAAAGATGTTCTACAAATGACCTAACTGGTACTCTTCAAAAGTGTCAAGGCTGTGACAAAAAGGAAAGTCTGAGAAAAGTCACAGATGAGAGGAAATTAAAGAACCGTGATGACTGAATGCAGCATGGTATCTTGGACTGGATCCCAGAACAGAAAATGACAGTTGTAGAAAGACTGGTGAAGTCTGAATAAAGACTGTAGTTTAGACAATAATATTGTACCCATGCTAATCTCTTAGTTTAATAGATGTTAACAATAGAGGAAACTGGGTGGAGCATATACAGGAACTCTTTGTAGTGTTGTTGCACATTTTCTATAAGCCTAAAGTGATATCAAAATAAAATGTTTAAAAAGGAATCCATTCCAGCAATGTGGTGTCTTGTCAGATCTGTTATCAGAAGTAGAAATAATACAGCAGTGGGTTTCAGAGGGTCTAGGGCCACAGTGATCAGATTCTCCCAGGAGAGATAAAGAAAGATCTGGAACAAGAGATGACTGAGGTTAGAGGGGAGGTGCCACCCTCTATTGCCTTAGGTGCCACCGGGTGATACTAATGCCTCAAGCTGTCCAGAGCAGAGGTGAGGCAAATACCCTTGTATTTTTCATGAAGGGAGCATTCACAGCATAGAACAGTTCAGTGGCAAATAATGTTCATTGAATTGATTTGACTTGCTCAAGCTCACTGAGCAACTGGGGAAATGGAATACAAATGGTCTTATTTGCAGGTATATGGTGGCTGGGCAGGGAAGTTCAGCTCAGGGGAGTGGGGAAAATGGGTGAAATAGGTGAAGGGGATAAAGAGGTACAAACTTCAAATTATAAAATAAGTTAGTCATGGGGATAGAAGTACAGCATAGGGAATATAGTCAATCATATTGTAATAACTTTGTATGGTCACAGATGGTAACTACATTTATCATGGTGAGCATTTTGTAATATATGTAATTGTCAAATCACTGTTGTATACCTGAAGCCAATATAATGTATATCAACTATATTTCAATTTAAAAACAAAGAGAGTTCAGCTCATTTATAATATTTTAAAAATATATGTATATTATCCAGAAAAGATACATTGGTGTCACTGAATAACAAATGGATTTCAGTCTCCACAACTTTTCTGATTTGACCATATTTTCCTTTCTTTCACACCACCTGACCACTCAAGGTTCAACTCAGGTTAATAGCACTTGCTTTTTCTGGCATTTCTTTTCTGTTTTATTTTGTCTTTTTGGTGCTTTTCTCTTCTCCTCTCCTCATTCTATTTAACAAGTGTTATCTATTGCTGCATAACAAATAACCATGAAACAGTAGATTAAAACAAAAAGCATTCAACTAACTCATAGTCTCTGTGGGTCACGAATTTGGGAATGGCTTGCCTGGGTGATTCTGGCTCAGACTGTCTCTGGTTATAGTCAAGCTATTGGCCAGGGCCATAGTCATCTGAAGGCTGGACTGGGACTGGAGGATCCACTTCCAAGATGGCACACCTGCATGGCTATTGGAAGGAGGCCTCAGTTCCTTGCTGTGTGGACCTATCCATAGGGCCACTTGAGTGTCCTCATGACGTGATGGCTGACTTCCTTCAGAGTAAGCAATTTAAGAGAGAGTGCGTGGAGGAAGTTGCAATGTCCTTTGTCATCTAATCTTGGAAATTACATACTATCACTGCTGCCTCATTCTGTTAGAAGTCAGTCACTAAATACAGCTCAAACCCAAAAGGAGGGAAATTAATCTCCAACTCTGGAAGGAAAAAGTCCCAAGAACTGGTGGATATATTTTAAAACCCCCATACTAGGTCTTCTCTCAGCGTGGCTCCCACTGAGGGTTTGGTATTTCACACTAGGCTCTCTCTGGGTATCTACATTTCCTTCTGCAGCTTCAAGTGACTCCAGATGAAGCCTGACTCTTTCAGAGAACTCCCCGCTCATCTCTCTCCTAAGTTTCCAAGTCTTTATTCCTTCCATTTGTGATGGGATGTTTGCCCCTGTATTGTGGCCAAACAGCTTCCCTACCATGAGTCTGGGACAATTCCCAGCCATTATCAGGGAAATCAAAAAGCCCCACTTCAGTGGGCCTTCATTCAGCTTCAAGTTGGTCCACTTGCTGGTTCCATCCTAAACTTGAGATGCCAGTTCCCTAACTGTTCCCAGTTTCTGCCCTGGTTTCTTAACCTTTCCTGCCAGATCTCCGTAATGCCAAGATCAGAACTTCTCAGACTTTAATGTGCACATGAATCCCTGGGGACCTTGTTAAAAATGAAGATTATGAACCAGGAGGTCTTGGGTGGGGCCTGAGATTTTGTGTTTCTAACAAGCTCTTGGATGATACCCATGTCTCTGGCTCAAGGACCACAATTTGGGTAGCAAGGGCCCATAGCAACAATCTCCTAAATGTGCTTCCTTGCTCAGCCTCTCCCTCCACAGAAGAAAAGGTATAAGCATTTCCCTGTTGGCATGATCTCTGGATTGCACACTGCCTGCTTCATTGGTCTGCAGGAAAGCAGAGTGTTGCGATCCCTGGGGACCTTGTGGGAAATACTGATTCTTGGGTTCCATCCCCAGAGATGCTGATTCAGAAAATTTGGGGGAGGGCCTCAGAATCTGTATTTTTAAGAAGCACCCCAGGCGAACCTTCCTACACTGCTGGTGGGAATGTAAACTAGTTCAACCAATGTGGAAAGCAGTATGGAGGTTCCTCAAAAAACTCAAAATAGAAGCACCATTTGAGACAGGAATTCCACTCCTAGGAATTTACCCCAAGAATGCAGCAGCCCAGTTTGAAAAAGACATATGCACCCCTATGTTTATCACAGCACTATTTACAACAGCCAAGAAATGGAAGCAACCTAAGTGTCCATCAGTAGATGAATGGATAAAGAAGATGTGGTATATATACACAATGGAATACTATTCAGCCATAAGAAGAAAACCAATCCTACCATTTGCAACAACATGGATGGAGCTAGAGGGTATTATGCTCAGTGAAATAAGCCAGGTGGAGAAAGACAAGTACCAAATGATTTCCCTCATCTGTGGAGCATAAGAACAAAGAAAAACAGAAGGAACAAAACAGCAGCAGAATCACAGAACCCAAGAATGGACTAACAGTTGCCAGAGGGAAAGGGACTGGGGTGGGGGGGAGAAGGGAGGGAGAAGGGGACTAAAGGGCATTACAATTAGCACACATAATGTGGGGGTGGGGCACGGGGAAGGCAGTATAGCACAGAGAAGACAAGTAGTGACTCTATAGCGTCTTACTACACTGATGGACAGTGACTGTAATGGGGTATGTGGTGGGGACTTGATAATGGGGGAATCTAGTAACCACAATGTTGCTCATGTGATTGTATATTAATGATACCAAAATAAAAAAAATAAAAACAAAGGCAAAAGTTAGGAGTATAATGATAAAAAAAAATGTACTCAGGCATCTCCATGTGATAACTTCTCTGCATTTTGCAGTATATCTTCTTCATACATTTTCTGAAATATATTATTGTAATGAAAAAAAAAAGAAGCACCCCAGGCAATCTTGATGACTTTTTTAAGAGCCAGTGTCTTATAAGCTAAAGCCCAACCTAAACCCTTAACTGTAAAGTCTTCCCCAGCAGACCCATTCGCCCTTATTTCTCATGTGTTACTCCTCTTCAAACCTTTGTTCCATGTGCACTGTCTCTCAAGCAGACCCAAAGCATCTCCCTCTCTTTACTCCAGTTCCACTTACAAATTCTACCCACTCTACAATTAATTTATCTTGTCTGTGTATGTTTATTGTCTCTCCACACAGCTGCTAGCTACTGAAGACCCAGTGCCATACACACAACTGGTGAGAAGAAACTTTGTCTCCACTCTCTTTGGTCCTGTCAAGTCCTCCCATCCTCACAGATTCTACCAAGTCATTCCCTTGCCCAGCACCCCCAGCCCCAGCCCATATTCAAACTCTACGGAAAATCCACTTTTCTGGAAGAATGGAAAATGTGGCTCTCTTGACTAAAAAAGAAGTGACACCCCTGCCCCTACACATAAGAAAGGATACTGAGTCACACTCTAATTCTATCCAGAAACTGGAGTACTTGAGGACAGGGACTTTGCATTTTATTTGTTCTGTTTTCTTTGTTCATAAGCCTTAGGCATCTCGTGCTCACCATTAAATAAAAAGCTAAGCAAATGTCTGAGTATGTTTGCTGATCTGCCGGAAGATGACACATAATGGTAGGGATAGAAAGGGTCATTATAGCTAATTAGTTGAGATGACATCAAAATTCTCCAATTAGCTTTTTAAAACATCCTAGCTTCCACAAAATACTGTGTTGGGACTGAATATATCCTCACTCCTAAACTATCATCAGAACAGTCTATAGGGCTGTGACACATGTAACGCTAATGCCAGCCTTGAGACATCACTATCTATCAGCATCAGCTTGACTTAAACGGGAAGAAACACTAAGTGCCCAGTTGAATTTAAGAAGTGAGGGTAACTCAGCCCACAGGGGTATCTAAAGAAACAAAGGGAAGCAACACCCAGGAGTCCTCTTTGTGTACCAAAAATATGCCCCCATGGGCCAACCTTCTTAATAAGAATACAAGATCCATCCCCATCTCACCCAAACCAGCCTCTAGCTGCATTTCACACTGCTCTTTCCCCTCGCTCTCTCTTCCAATCTAGATGGCCTTTCTGGACTTGTAGCTGTCCCCTGCTCAATGTTGTGTTCTTTCCTTTCTACCTCTATGCTAGGCATGTACCATTTTCTCTGCTCAAAAGGTCCTGCCAAACACTTAACGTTTAAGACCAAATGTTGCCTTCTTTGGAGAAAAGGCAGTTGCTTCATTCTAAGGAGGGGATGGAGTCTAAATCACAATGTTTTTGGTGTTTGTAAGAAGCCAGAGTTTACTTCTATTTCTACAATACTCAAGGAACTTTCAGAAGGTTGAAGGCCCAGGGACATCTGGGTTTAATATAATTGTCTAACCAGCAGTTGGCTGTTGCTTCCTCTGTTTCGAAATCCTCAGGACAACCACAGGCAATTCCATGTATTGCTAATTCTTGTAGTCCAAGGGTGGTGAATTCCTCTGAATTTTGACATAAATCTGTAAGGCTATACCTCCAGGAATGACGACAAACACAATGCCACAAGCAGTCATTGTCATGAGAGGGAGAAAGGTAAATGCTCACAGAAGAAAGCCGCCACAGCAATTTCAAGAAGCCAAGTTATAGATCCAGTATAGAAGGAACAGAAATGTTCGCAGAATCTACACAAAAACTCTGTGAGTGATTTTTTGAAACCAGGTCCTCCGACATGAGCTTGAGTAGCTGGGACCATGGCAGGTCTTATGCCAAATTACATTTATCTCCATGTTATTTTCCTCAGGCTCTTGCCTGGAAACTAGTAGATGTTCAATGAACATGTTTTAAGTGACTGGAAGAGTTGCTGTTCATTCACCTGCATGAGTAGGACCTTTTGTCTATTAATCTGAGGTCAATCACTCTTCTGACCTTATTGGGCTTTTCCAAAGTAAAATCACAATAATCTCTCTCAATCACAATAATAATAATAGCCACAGTAATAGCAGCTAATATGAATTGAGCACTTACTATGTGCCACATATTAGGACATTGTAGCATGGATAATTGCATTTAACTTCACAAATTATCCCCCCTTTACAGATAAGGAGCTTGAAACTTAAGATACCAAGTAACTTGCCAAAGTAGTAAATGAGGGAGCTAGGATTTAAGCTCAGAGCCCAAATATGTACTAAGCTATACTACTAGCCTCTAATCGGCACCACTAGGCTTCTGGTTAGAGACTCATTACTGGTGATGCTGATCTCCACCGACAAGCTCTTCCCCCTCCAGCCCCGCGGCATCAGACTCTCCTGCTGGTGAAAGGAGCACAGGCCCTTTGGTTTGTGAAAGCAGCGCTGTGGTGTTGTGACCTGCCACTGGAACTTTCCATGACAACACTCTTAGAGGCTTTCTGGGTAGACCCTGGCATGGTATTGAGTGCAAGCTTCTTTATTCCTCACAGATCCTTAAAACCCAAGCCTGCAATGGCATCACCTGTTAGTTACTAGCTTCCTGCAGTGCCTCGAAGAGCGGCTCCCCACAAGCTTGATGATAGACCCTGTAATGCATCTATAAGTTGGCTAAGGGTCTAAGCTCAAATCTAATCATACCTCCTCAATAAAGCCTTTCCCAGCACCCTCTCGACTCTAAGTTATTTATTTCCATTCCCCAATTACTCAATATTCTATCTATAATTCCTTTATGTTCATTTCCTGACCAGGGCTTATGAGGAAATTTGCTATAAAACGTGGCAAGCATTCAATAAAAAATTACAAATAACAGCATCCAAGTGCCAATTCATGTAATTTTGAAATCCAGTGAGAAAAGACCCATTTTCTGGAAATGACTACTGATCTTTGAGAGTTAAGAACATAGCTGGCTCCTGATTTTATTCTCCCTGGTGAAGGCAACAAGAATGGCCTGGCCATCTGCAGGGGGGAGCACGTGTGCGTTCAGCAGCTGGTTTTCCCAGACGGCAGGTGCTGACGGTTTCAGCGCCGAGTCATGGGCCTGTTTTTCCTCAGAAGCAGTCCCCGTTCAAAGAGGCAGTGCGAAGGCTGAGTGCGCCCGCTCACACGGAGAATCCTCTGTTTTTAATTCAGAGCCAGGTGTGGTTTTAGAGCAACCCTAACATGTCATTCTAACAGGTTGGAAAAGATGAGAAAATGCGATACGAGTTCCACCTGGATTCATGACCACAGTATTAGAAAAGCTTCCAGGGCCTCTGCAGAGGGCCAGCAACACTTATTAAATACCTGCCACAGGTGCTGTGTCGCAGAGGAGAGGCCAAAGGTATCTGTTAAAGTCTGCCTTTGGTCCTCATCTGGGGAGAGCAGGCGGCCGGGTAGTGATTGAAGTGTCCAGCAGGGGGCTGGCATTCTCTGTCTGTGAAGTAGCCCTCGTTCTCTTCAGAGCCTCGGCTCAGGAGAGCTGCCGTTCGCTGGTGAAGCTGGTGACGCGCAAAGCATCCTGCCTATAGGATTTGAGGCTTTCTCAGTGCAGGCTTTTTCCTACCACTTTGAACCTTCAGGTTCTAAATATCAAGGAAGACAGGAAATGCCGTGTGAAAATAGCAGGCCAAAAGTTGTTAGTACACTGCAGCCAGGGAGACTCAGGCTAGCATGGAGGTAGAAAGAGTTGATGGAGGATGGGTTTAATTCTAAGCCTGTCTGGGGGCTCAGTTTTTCTTGTTTTATTGCCAATTTTCTGCATTTAGAGATGGTCTGCCTTGGTCATGTGACAGCCAGAGCAGCACCAGCATCAAAACAGTGACAGACAGTTCTGAATGCCAGAGTATATGTGTACTCAGAGTATTTTTATTCAAGAAGATGAAGTGCCCAGCATAGATTTTATTCTCATTTTCAATTGAAATATTTCAATTTCACTTGCAAAAGCAAAAGTTGAGAAACAGCATCTAAGGGCACTTTTTAGGGGGAAAATTCTAGAGGATGGCTCTGAATGATTGTTTTCTTCTGAACTTGGAAGTGGAACATTTCGTACACTGCAACATCTCCAATCACAGTGTGGATCTCCCCATGAACGACGACTGGTTCCACCCGGGAATCCTGTATGTCATCCCTGCAATTTATGGGGTCATCATTCTGATAGGCCTCGTGGGCAACATCACCCTGATCAAGATCTTCTGTACCGTGAAGTCCATGCGGAATGTGCCCAACCTCTTCATTTCCAGCCTGGCTTTGGGAGACCTGCTCCTCCTGGTAACCTGTGCCCCCGTGGATGCCAGCAGGTACCTGGCCGACAGATGGCTGTTTGGCAGGGTTGGCTGCAAGCTGATCCCCTTTATCCAGCTGACCTCGGTGGGGGTGTCTGTCTTCACGCTCACGGCCCTCTCAGCAGACAGGTAAGTCCTGGAGAGAAGTTGCTTTCTCTCTGCCGGTTGCAGATGCCCTGGCAAATGAGCTTCCACGTTGGGACAGACGGAGCTGTTTGCACAAAGGGCAGTTTCACTCCAACTCAGATTCCCTCCCAGGCACGTTTTTGTTGTGGGGATTACTTCTTGAGTTTGACATATTGATTTAAGAAAAAAAGTGAGTGGGTGGTGGGGACAAAAGGGGACAAACAAGAAAAAAGTCTCCGACACCTCTGAGCATTAAGGTGCATTTTCTGGAGACAATCAGTTTAGCATTGCTTATTCCTAACTTCTCCCTCCTTGCAAAACGAATTGACTGGTAAGAAAAAAAAATGTCACACCTAACAGAGTTTAAACCTCAGACAAATGTTTCCTAGAAGCGATTCAAAATCTTCAGAGAACAAAAAAGTCCCACTGCATTTCTTCTTCAAAATATTCTTTCCGACAATAAGCAGCAGCTCCTTGAAATTCTTTGTTCTTAGACGGTTGAACTTTTCTCACAGCTGATTTTGTGTTTAGCTCCCTATAACTGAACAGTTCATGTGCTGATTTTTCAAGAGTCTCCTAAGTGAATTCAGACATTATTTCGATTTTTTTTCCCTTGAGGAAAGCTCCATTCAAGGTCGAGTTTGACTTTTAATATTTTTATTGATGTATTTCTATATACAGTGTCTTTGAGTTTTTTGGGGTGGGGGTGGCTAGGGGAGAAACCCAGTACAATTTTATTATCCAGTTTTATTGTGGAAGTACACATATTTGTGAACTACATTTCTTGTGTGAACATGCTGCTTCAAAATTCACATTTATTCATTCTTAAAAATTCATATTCATTCTTTGAACATTTATCAACTGTTTATCATGTCAAAACACTTACTTGAATTAGCCCATCAGGAAATACCTGCAGGTTGCTCACACAAATTGCTGAAAGTATCTTATATACTTCTGAGCTCTAGAAATTGGACACAGTAATGAAAAGAGTCCAGATTCACCATGGACCATATGGTCAGATTAAGAAAAACTGCTACAAAGAACTAGAGACTATAAATTTTTATTTTAAAATCAACTGTATGTTATAGTGTTAAAGATACATGAGGATCTGAGATGTACTGGGAAAGGCATAGAAGCGGCTCTTGAAAGTTTGTAACTCCAAAGAAATTGTTCCACATTTTAGTACATATGTGTGCTGGATTCTCATTTTGTAGAGGAACAAACAGTCCCCAGGTGATCTGGCTTTGTAGAGTAATGGACAAATAAAGATAGTGTTATCAGTGTTTGTAGACACGTGCTTACACTTAGCTGCCTGGAGTACACTGCTCAGCACACACAACATTTACAAAGATTGAAAAATAGTAACCCAGAAACAAGGCTTGTCCATCATACTAACTGGACCGGCTTTCTCATTCCCCCCACTAGTCCAGCTCGCTCTAACCCTGAGCATTTGCCCACCCGGCATAATGGCTGCAGGCAGTTTCACGTGTTGATTCAGAGCAGGCAGACTTGGGAGTGGGCAGGTCTGCGGCTGGTTACCAATGGCCGTGGGCACCTCAGGATGAGGGTAATATTCCCCATGGGAAGGTGCGGTTTGGGTGTCCGGGTTGGTGAGTGCAGTGGTATGGATGGTGTTTACTGTCTTCTTGGGGAGGTGGGTGGCAGGGACAGAGAGGAAGGTGAGGTGTGCGATGTGAAGAGGCAGCTGCTGGGGACTCTTCTCCTGAGTTTCAAAGCTGACCAAGTCCCCTCTGAGCAGAAAGGCTCTTTTCCACACTGGGTTGTGCGCTTTGGCAGTTCTAGTGTGTCTATAGTTACTGCTTGTCCTTCCCAGGTTCAGAAATTACCATAAGCGTCCATGTAACTAACTTTTTGGTTTTTGTTAAGGCTAATGGATCACCTGAATCACAGATAGTACGTCTAGCCAATTTCAACAAGAGTAGGTATTTAGCTACTTAAGTAATATAAGATGCTACTTACCTATTTATCTCATTTTTAAAGGCTATTGGAGTCTTGTAACAACCACATGAGGTTCGCAGAGCAAATACACACACACACACCTGTATTTTTTTTCTTCTCTTTAAAGTATGCTCTATACACACAGGAATGAACAAGTGTACAGCTCAATATATTTTTATGTATGTCTACATAACCACATAACCACATAACCACCACCCAGATGGAGATATAGAATAGTTTCAGCATCCCAGGAGTTTCTTTTGTGTCCCTTTCCAGTTAGTACCCACCCCCATTGAGAGGCAATCACTATCCTGAGTTCATTTATCATAGATTCTTTTTGCCAGTTCTTTTCTCTCATATAAATGGAATCGTACTACTTCTGCTTGTCATTATATCTGTGATAGTCATCTCTGTCAGTGGCCACAGCAATGGTTTGTTCTTTTAATTTTTGTGTAGTACTCCATTGTATGAATACACCTCGGCTTGTTTATCCATTCTAACACTGATGGACATTGGGTTGTTCCGAGTTTGGGGTTGGTAATAAACTGCTCTGGATATTGTTATTCATGCCTTTTGGGGAAGAGAAGTGTTTATTTCCCTTGGGCATATGCCTGGGGCTGGAATTTTTGGACCATAGTGGCCTTATATATTAGTAAATATCGTCAGAGTTTTCCAAGCTGGTAGTCTGTGTATGATAGGTAAAAGGGTGAATCCGAATACCCTTCACATTGGACGATCATCACAGCCATTGGAGAGTTTTAAAAATATGCAGATTCTTAGCCCCCATCCTAAATCTACTGAATCAGGGTTTCTGAGGTCTGAAGAGGCATAGCCATATTCATCCACGCCTGCTGCTCTAGGCTGCCCAGTGATGCTGGTGCTCATCCTAGCCTCCCTTTGGCAGTCCTCTCCCTCCCCAGGTGAACTTGAGTCTTTGTTAATATGAAGAGAATAACACTTTTCTAGAAAAGTTGATACTGTTGGCACTGTGTCAAAGGCAGACTTTAAGGCAGTCCCAGAAACCCACATTCTCAGTTTTGCCCAGCTGGACCAAGGCACCTAACTCCCTGACCTTAGTTGAATCATCTGCAAAATAATAGAGTTGAGCTAGATTATTTCTCAGATCCCTCCAAATTTTAAAATCTTACAATTTTTATTTGTCATCTTGCCTATCATTTGGTATCTGGCTCAAGCCTCCTCCTTAAAGCCCTAAGTTGGACCATTCTAGCCCAGATTTCCTGACCCTTTTCTAAACCTGAGGCTTATTATCTGAGACATGAATTGTCTTGTGACATCTTTCATCTTGCTGTTTTGAAGTATTTCACTGATTTGTCTTTTTTTAGCCTCTCATATATTCATGCTTTAACTCTCCAAGTAAATTATTAAAAACGTTGAGGGCAGAGATTTCTCATATATTCTTTTTTTTTTGTTTTAATCTTTATTTATTTCATTGATGTATAGTTGATATACAATATTATATTGTATATCATGATTCAACAGTTTTCTCATATATTTTATATCTTCCACAGTACCTCATATGGTTCCTTGTACTCAATGGGTGATCAATAATTATTAATTCATTAAAATTATGATTAATTTATGCATACTTTCCTTCTCATTCTTATTGTTTTTTCCCTTTTTTGGAATTAATCTGAAAACATACTTGTAAAAATGTATCATGTAGTCACCTGCTTCTTCTCTGTTTCTCTCTATTAAGCTCTCATTATTTGGGTAAATGAGAGAAAAGCTCTTTGTGAATCAGAAAGTAGATTGGGGGGATAAATAGATGGGTGGATGAAAGGATAGATGGAAAGATGAATGGATGGGTGGATGGGTGGATGGGTGGATGGGTGGATGGATGGATGGATGGAAGAGTGGATGGACAGATGGACAGACAGATGGTTGGATAAATAGGTGAATAGTTGGATGAGTGGATATATTTTTTGCATACTTGTCTTTCCTACTAGATGCCCATCACTATATTAAGTGCCTCTGTATTATATAAATGGAATTTAAGACCTGAATTGGACCCTTAACAGAAAAAAGGGTAAGGAGAGTTTGTGTTTTCTTTTCCAGTAAGTGTAAAGTTTAAGACTGGATTTAATATTGGCAGCCTATAATGCCCAAGTTATATTGGGCCTGCTTCATTATTATTCAGTGTTATTTCTGCTAGAATGGAGCTGGCAGAATGAATTTTAAGGACATATAAAGCAGTTCCCCTGTAATGTGATCCTTCTATGATTTCATGGAAAAGACTATTCATAAGTTTTCCCCTCCCTTGTGATTTGGAATGTGTAAAGAAACAGGAAAAGTGCTGCATTTATGCAAACTTCTTGAAGTACAGATTCTTTGAATTCATTGCAAGGAATTTATGAGATAATGTAGTTTTCAGCCTTTCCTGACCTCTAGAGCTGCATGGTCTTACATGGTGGCCACTAACCACATGTGGTTATTTAAAGTTAAATTTAATATAAATAAAACTAAAAATTCATCTGTCTAGTCACACCAGCCACATGTCGAGTACTCAGTAGCCACATGTGACTCTACTGGACGGTGCAGACACAGAACATTTCCATCATTGAGAAAAGTTTTATTGCACAGTGAAGAAGAGAGTGCTCTGTGTCTTGGGGTCCAATTCTCCTCCCCGAGATCCATGTTAGCTGCTCTCTCATTGAGGGTATTGGGAATTCCTCTGATCGGTAAACATCAAATGACTCCCACCTGCATGGGCCCTTCCGATCTATAAGTTATCTTCTACTGGAGGATACCCAAAAGTGAAGAGGGAGGAAACCAGGCAGCCCAATACAATCACCAGTCATCAGTGAGAATGTTAGGCCTCCCATTGATGAGATTTTGAGACTTTGTGAAGAATACATGTGGGTCACTCTCTGGGTCTGCATTATGAACTTCTGTCTGATCCCTCCATTCTCTTTCACCAGGCCCTCTTCCCTCTGCCAGTCTGTCCTTTCTATCTTCCTATACTTGCCAGAACAAACACTGCTCTAGTTACGCTCTTCTCACTGCCTTCCACATGTGCCACCTCACTTCTCCCCTCTCTGACTTCATTTCTCCTCCCGAGGGGCTGGGCTCTAGTCCCTCCATCTACCCAAACACCCACCAGTTCTTCAAGGTACAGTTCAAGTCCCTTCTCCCCTATGGAGCATTCTCTGATCTTTTGCTTTCACTGATTTTTTTCCTTCCCTTTCCCAAGATGTGTTTACCTGTAGTGTTCATTAAATACTAAATCCAATCTACGTTGCATTACTAGGCCCTTTTCTACAGGTGTGTTTTCTACTTCCTTAACCATATGGGAAACTCCATGGGGTCTGTGCCTTCTACAACATCCAGGCCCACCTTACATCTAGTCTGAGGACAATAACTACAGCTTGCTTGATGTTTGAGCAGCAACAAAATGATAAAGTCCAGCAGCTACAAGTAGAAGTCATCTTAAAATTCAAACCCTTCTTTGACACAGAGACCAGAAGAGGTGGTGGATGGAACTGGGCCTTGTCACAACAAATTCAGAGTAGAGTCAGACTAGAACCCTGCTTTCCTCATTCCAACTCCCAATTCCTCCAGGGGAACAGGAAACTGTTCCTCAGAAACCATCAAAACACAGTCTGGTTCCTTTTCCCTTCTCTGGACAGTGGGAGCTACTGACCCCAGACCCTGCTGTTTTGAGGGAAGAGACCCCGAGTGACTCCAGGGTGCTGCCCTTCTGAGGGATGGAGCCTTCCAAAGGCTCCCCTGTTGCCCTAGAGGCCCAGCTTCACGGATTCCGAGGAGAGTGACCCTTTTTCACAAGAGAAGACAACTTCCGTTCTTGTAAAGCATTAAAGCATCTTTCCCAGAGAGTCCCTCTGTTGGAGTTTACAGGAGCCACCAGGCCACAGCTTCTTTATAGTATGATTTTTGAGGTGTGTGCTGCCTGTCAGGAAGGAAACTCTCCCCACAGTGATGGCTCTGCCACAGCTGTGGGCAGGCTCAGGGAGGGCTCAGGTGGCAGGTGCCCTGGAACTGGGCTTTCCCAGGGAGGCCTTTCAATCGGAGCCCTGCGGAAAGAAGGACAGCAAAGAACATTGACCTTGCCTCTCACCCGTTATCTTTTAAAGTGATTAACAAAGGATCGTTTCTGGCAACTTAATATGCGTAGAGGCAAAAAGGCACAAGCTTGGTCATGAAACATAGAGCACAGCCTGAAAGCATTGCCTGGTGACGTTTTTTGAATTTGCTCATCAATAATATCCTTTGAAAATAGACTAAATTTGTCTTTTTGCACTCAAGTTCTCCAGGTGTGTGGGGTTTGCATAAATTCCCTCTTAATCAAAACACATGCTTTGCTGAATAAAAGAAAAAAATCTCCGTTCTTTTTTCTACTTCCCAGTAATAGAACAAGGGATTTTGCTTATTACAGTCATCTTTGAAATTCTGGTGATTAGTATCTGATATTTCCTGCTACTTGAAATCATTCAATTTGCCTAGGAACCCCTAAGTGGCTGCTGATTCATTTTACACATTAAACATCACTTTCTGTAGCAGGTCTGCACTGACTACTCTGTCTAGAGGAATTACAACACTATTCCATCATCCAGTTTCTTTTCTCAGGTTGACTGAGATGTAGCTTACACATGAGAAACTTCTAAGAGTACATTTCTATGAATTTTGGCAGACTTTACAGTCATATAATGACCACCACCACAATCAAGTTACAGAACGTTTCTGTTGCTCCCCAAATTCCCTCATGTCCCTTTGTAAACTATATCCCCTTCCTCCACCCCCAGCTCCTGGAAACCACTGATCTTTTTCCAAAATGTCATATGAATGACATCATAGAGCATATAGTCCTTTGGGTCTGCCTTCTCTCCACACATGCTGCTGCACGTTATCAGTAGCCCATTCCTTTTCATTGCTGAGTAGCATGCCATTGCATGGCTGTACAGTTCGTGCACCCCTTCTTCAGTTAGTGGGCATTAGGTTGTTTTCAGTTTTGGGTGATTATGAATAAAGCTTTCATAAACATTCATGTACAGTTTTTGTGTGGATGTGTGTTTTTATTTCTCTTAGGTAAATGCCATCCAGTATGATTTTCTTGAGAATTATTCTGTTCAGTTTTTGTTCACTTATGTACTGTCTTCCAGCACTAGAATATAAGCTCCAGAAAACAAGAGGCTATCTCATCCATTAGCACAGCCTCTGACACTAACATTGCCCCTAACCTGTAGGGGTGCTTGCTAAGTGTTTGTTGAATACATGAATGGGTGGATATGTGAAGGAAGGAATAAAGGAATGAATGAATTCTGGTCGGTCCTACTGAGTGAATCTGGAGTACTGGATTATGGTCTGTAAATCATGTTCATCCCCTTTGATGGTTTACAGAGTGACCACTGTAGAACAGTGGCTCCAGCCCCAGATCATGAACCTTATCCAGGTTTTAGGGGGACTGTTTGGAAGGTGCTTTTTAAGAACAAACAAATAAAATTATGAATACAAAGTTAGATAGAGAAGTGAGCATTTTAAAATATTTAGAAATCACATATTAGGTTTGGAAATCATAGTAAGTTACAAACTTAAATAAGTTGATAAATCCCACAAACATCCCCACATCCAGAAAAATAGCATAATATCTATTACCTGCCTGACACATGTCTGTCACTTGTGTTTTCTTAAATATTTTGTCTTCATCTTTGCTTGTCTCCTCTTAAAATGACAATTTTTTGGTGCTATCCTTTTCTAAAGAGAAATTAGAATCGGCTTACTAATAACAAGAAGGTAGAAAAGTTTCAGCTTCAAAACTCTTTTTTGGATCTGTCATATAAATGTTAAGGTTTATTATAAAATGTTAAGTACTATTTGTGAAAGCCAGTATGAAGTTTCTTTCCTGTATGGGCTGTAAAATGTCACAGCATTTCAAGTTTTCATGTGCCTTGAGTAACCTTAAATACTCATTTAATCGAAGACATGTTAACCTGTTTGTCAGGGATGTGCTTGAATCATGAGTCTGAATTATCTTCCTCAATACTGGTATTTTGCAGGTATGCATAACACAAGTGACTTTACACAAGTGGATTTGCTAATTGTAAGTTGGCCATGGATTTCTGCCCTATAAACATAGACACTCTGGTAAACTTGATTTTACTGTATATTTGGATTTAAATCTATTATCTTATCATTCGTTTTTTTCTTTTCTTGGTTGGTCTCATCTGTTTCATTATCCTTTTTCCCTCCCTTCTTGCCTTCTTATATATTAATTAAATATTTTAATTATTCTATACCCCTCCATGAATTCTTTAATTATACAAGTTCTTCTTATGTTCTTTTAAGGGCTACCCTAGAGCATGTATCCGCTATAAGTTAGTACTTCCCTATGTGCCAGACACTGCAAGGATAGTAGGACACTTTAACTTCATTTTCATTCCCTCTTGCCTTTTGTTATTGTTATTCAATATTTTCATTCTCTGTATTTTAAAACTCACACGACATTGTTTATTGTTTTACATACATTTACTCACATATTTACCTTTAGATTTAGGTTTATTCCCATGTTTCCCTTTCCTGTGGCTATCCATCCCTTTCTGCATCTCTGTGATGTCATCTGAGATCATTTTACTTCTATCCAGAATGCCGTTCAGTATTTTATTTAATGTAAGTCTAATGGGGATACACTTTCTGTTCTTGGGCATCTAAAGTTGTGTTTATTTGATGTAATTTGGGGAGGATATGTTCACTGGGCATAGAATTCTAGGCTGGCAGTTCTTATCTTTTACACTTTGAAGTTACCATTCATTGTCCTCTGACTTCCTCTTGCAAAGTCAGATGTAAGTTTTATTGTTACTCCTTTAAAATTATTTATTTTTTTCTCTTTGACAGATTTTAAGATTTTTCTCTTTATCTTTGGTTTTCAGTGCATTGCTCTGTTGCATTTAAGGATGGTTTTCTTTGTGTTTTTCCTGCTTGAGAGTCACAGCTTTTCTTAAATCTGTGACTTGAAGGTTTTAGCCAGTTTTTAGAAAGTTCTCAACCATCGCAATTTCAAATATTGCTTTTCTTCTATTGTCTTCTCCCTCTCCTTCTTTATGCTGTCTACATAAAAAGAGAAGAACTGTAGGGTAGCTTTATGCTTTTAAGTTTTTTCCTCCTTTGGTTGTTTTTGCTTTTATTGAGGCAGGAAATTTCATACCAGGGTCAGGCCTCTTATGGAGCAGTATTTTTAACACAATTGCATTTCACCATGTCCCTTAGATTTCCCACTCCCTTTCTGCATTTTCCATCCTTTTTTCTCACTGTACTTCACTCTGGCCATTCTCAGCTCACCAATCCTCTCTTCAGCCACATCAAGCCTGCTTCTGAAGCTCATGTAACTCTTAATTTCAGTTATAATATCTTACATTTGATTCCATCTTGTCATCTAATTTCTTGAATTAATCCCAATATATTTAAAAATCCCTGTTTGGTAGCTCTAACATGTGGAACTTCTGTAAGTCTGTTTCTATTATACATTTTCTCCTCTTGTTTATTTTATTTTATTTTATTATGTTTATTTTGCTATCATTAATGTACAAGTACATGAACAACATTATGGTTACTAGACTCCCTCTATTATCAAGTCCCCACCACAAACCCCATTACAGTCACTGTCCATCAGCATAGTAAGATGCTATAGAATCACTACTTGTCTTCTTTGTGTTATACTGCCTTCCCCGTGCCCCCACACACACATTATGCGTGCTAATCATGATGCACCTTTTCCCCTTATCCCTCCCTTCCCACCCATCCTCCCCAATCCCTTTCCCTTTGGTAACTGTTAGTCCATTCTTGGGTTCTGTGAGTCTGCTGCTGTTTTTTTCCTTCAGTTTTTGCTTTGTTCTTATACTCCACAGATGAGTGAAATCATTTGATACTTGTCTTTCTCCACCTGGCTTATTTCACTGAGCATAATACCCTCTAGCTCCATCCATGTTGTTGCAAATGGTAGGATTTATTTTCTTCTTATGGCTGAATAATATTCCATTGTGTATATGTACCACCTCTTCTTTATCCATTCATTGACTGATGGACACTTAGGTTGTTTCCATTTCTTGGCTATTGTAAATAGTGCTGTGATAAACATAGGGGTGCATATCCCTTTTTCAAACTGGGCTCCTGCATTCTTAGGGTAAATTCCTAGGAGTGGAATTCCTGGGTCAAATGGTATTTTTATTTCAAGCTTTCTGAGGAACCTCCATACTACTTTCCACAATGGTTGAACTAATTTACATTCCCACCAGCAGGGTAGGAGGGTTCCCCTTTCTCCACAACCTCGCCGACATTTGTTGTTGTTTGTCTTTTGGATGTTGGCCATCCTAAGTGATGTGAGGTGGTATCTCATTGTGGTTTTAATTTGCATTTCTCTGATCATTAGGGATGTAGAGCATGTCTTCATGTGCCTGTTGGCCATCTGAATTTCTTCTTTGGAGAACTGTCTGTTCAGGTCCTTTGCCCATTTTTTAATTGGCTTATTTGCTTTTTGTTTGTTGAGGTGTGTGAGCTCTTTATATAATTTGGATGTCAACCCCTTATCAGTTATGTCATTTATGAATATATTCTCCCATACTATAGGATGTCTTTTTGTTCTACTGATGGTGTCCTTTGCTATACAGAAGCTTTTTAGTTTGATATAGTTCCACTTGTTCATTTTTGCTTTTGTTTCCCTTGCCCGGGGAGATATGTTCATAAATAAGTTGCTCATGCTTATGTCCAAGAGATTTTTGCCTATGTTTTTTTCTAAGAGTTTTATGGTTTCATGACTTACATTCAGGTCTTTGATCCATTTTGAGTTTACTTTTGTGTATGGAGTTAGACAGTGATCCAGTTTCATTCTCTTCCATGTAGCTGTCCAGTTTTGCCAACACCAGCTGTTGAAGAGGCTTTCATTTCCCCATTGTATATTCATGGCTCCTTTATTGTATATTAATTGACCATATATGCTTGGATTTATATCTGGGCTCTATAGTCTATTCCATTGGTCTGTAGGCCTTTTCTTATGCCAGTACCAAATCATCTTGATTACTGTGGCTTTGTAGTAGAGCTTTAAGTTAGGGAGCATAATCCCCCCAGTTTTATTCTTCCTTCTCAGGATTGCTTGGCTATTCGGGGTATATTGTGGTTCCTCTTCTCTTGTTTTTTGGCCATTTTGTTTTGACACCCAATATTCTAGGCAATTTTTGTTTGACTGCCTGATTTTGTATATGGAGAACTGTATATAATCTGTGACTCTGGATGGTATTGTCTTCCAGAAAAGATTAGCTTTTGCTAATCTGGTGTTGAGGAGATTGGAGGCTGGGCTTTGGTCTTTGTGAGAATTGGTTGATTTCCTGTTCACCCCTACTACTAGGGTGCATCCCTTTAGCATCTCAGCTGGAACTCTGGGGTGTTTACCTGGTCTTCTCTCTTTGGTGGACCCTGAACTCTGCTTATTTTTCCCCTTCATCCTAAAACTGCTAGAACTCTGCTCAGCTTTCAGTTTCTCTGCTGCTGCTTGAAATTTGGTAAGTGCCTTAAGGGGAAAATGATGCCGAGTAACAGTTTCATCTCTTTGCACTTCCTTTCTCTCCAGGATTTGGGGAGCCTCAAATCCCTCCTGTCTTGGTATTTCTCTGATGTTTTCAAAGAGATTTTCTAACTTCATTTCAGAAAGAGATGGTCAGCAACAAGCTAGTTCATTGTTACCCGAAGTGGAAAATCCTATACTACCACCTCTCATAAAGATCTGACGTGCTGCCCTCAAAACTGTCCACATCCAGGTTCCTGCAAAGGGGACTGCAGAGCCACCTGGTCAGACCCATGGGATCAGCACACACAGCCTCAAATTATCTCAGCAACTAAGATTCAGCGCAGTGAGCTCTGGCTAATCTCCAAGTGAGTAAGTCAGGAATCCCGGCTGAGGCCTGCAGCAGCGGACACTGCCCAGTCTCATAGGTACATCAAAGCCTCTGGGGTGTTTCAGCTAGGCCCTGACCCTACGCCCCAACAAGCAGGAGCTAGAGCTGACATTTAGTTATGCAGTAATTGATAAACAGCTGAAATTTCATAGGCAGGAAAGAACCCAAATGTTCCTAAGGTACATTTCCTTAAACTTCACTTCTTTATTACTTTTTCTTTTTTTGTATTGTACTCAGAGCAGCTGGCCAGTGGTGATAGCTGAAGGTTGCATAGGAAAGAAAAGGGGGGGAAATGCAAACTGCAGCATGTAAGGAAATTAATTTCCAGTGTGAGAAGAATTGGCTATGACAATAATATGTCCATGTGACTCACATATTTCTTTATGCTGCCTACACATAACTACAAGAACTACAGGTCAACTTTCAGCCTTTCAGGGTCTCTTTTTTCCCTTTGGTGGTGGTTTGTTTTTATTGTCAGGCAATTTCATACCAGGGTCAGGCCTGTTATGAGAAATACATTAAACACAATTTAAAAACAATATAAAATTATGTAAAAACCAACTTACTGTAGTTTCTCCATAAGAATATATAGGAAATGCTTAGTTCTTTTTAAATAAATGGTGATCAAAAGTGATTTTTAAGAATTTAGTTATTTTCTTTTCCCCTTCCACTTAAATGATTGGGAACATCACAGGAGAGCTGAACAATCAGAACTTGGCATCTTTTCTTTCTTAGATTGTCAACAGAGGTGAAATTGAAGGTTAAAATGATGGCCTACAGAATACATGTACTACGGGATGAAGATAACTGTAGTAAATATCTCATTTTAAGCATTCTTTATTTGTGCTTTAAAAAGACCTGAGAATCTGAGGTGCTGCAGTCAAATATAACTGACTTGGAGATCCAGGACCTAGGCTCTAGTCTCGGTTCTCAGCTAACCAGTTGGCGGACCTCTGTGGGCACCAGTTCCTCTTCTTTAAGTTAAGGGAATGGAACTTCATGACTTCTAAATTTCATGTTCCATAGTTGTATATAAAACTGGTATGTAATTAAATATGTACTCATATGTTTGTACCATGATAACAGCACTTCATATACTGACTTAGCATCATAAACTGACCATCTATTCTAAGAGTGCTTCACAGAGGGGAACATACTAGGCATTGGTCTATTTTCTTGAAGGGCTTTACCTGGGTGTATCTCAGTCCACCACCCAGATTGTAAATCC
This sequence comes from Manis pentadactyla, assembly GCF_030020395.1. NCBI lineage: Eukaryota > Metazoa > Chordata > Mammalia > Pholidota > Manidae > Manis > Manis pentadactyla. Next base: position 11,275,304 of record NC_080038.1, read on the forward strand.
TTAGTGGTCAGGGACTTTTATATCCCTAGTGCCAAGCACAGCCTGAGATACTAAACTAGTACTTAAGTGTGCCAAGAAATTGACTGAGCAGTGAGTGTTTAGTACTGAAAGACCAATGGCAGAGGCCAGTGGACTATTGTCTCCATTATCACAAATCAATAAGCCTAACAGGGCGCTGTGAAATGGAAGATGGACTTTCCTCCATTTACAGAAGGAACCAACAGCTTTGGTGTGGACAGGCAGAGAACAACAGAAATGTTAGCCACATTCATACATTCACTGCACATGGCCAGGGGCAGGTAAACTTTTTCTGTAAAGGGCCATATAGTAAATATTTTAACTTTATGGGCCATAAGGTCTCTATAGCAACCACTCAACTCTGACATTACAGTGCAAAAGCAGCCATAGACATTATGTAAGCAAATGCGTGTGGCTCTGTTCCAGTAAAACCTTATTCATGGGCACTGAAATTAGAATTTCATGGAATTTTGACATGTCACAAAATAGTCATCTTTTTAAAATCTTTTTCCCAACCATTTAGAGTGTAAAAACCATTCTCAGCTTATGGGCCATATGACAGCAGGCCAAGGGCCAGGTTTGGCCAGTGGGACCTTTATTTGCTGTCCCTGGTGTAGAGGTGGGTGCCCACTTGCTGAGGTGGTCATTTAGCAGTGAGAGTTGCCTACTGAAGTGGAGGTGACCTAGGGAATCCATGACCACTGTCCAGTTAGCCAGGACAGACTTCCTAGGGGACATAAGAAATGCAGTACAGCACAAATCCTACAGCTGTGTCATGCTTTAGGGCATCAAGCACGTTAGCTTTTGGATCATCAAAAATTGAGGTTAAGCCAATGTCTTTTCCAGCATGCCCTGGGTCCTCAGTGACACTAACAGTGTTTAAATGAAGAAAATGGAAGAGATTTAAATCAAGACTTAGCCAGATTCCAGCTCCCAGGCATGGTGGGCATGGGGCTGAGCCTTGCGGTTGCTCCCCAGGGAAGATAAGACAGAAACAGACGCAGCACTTCTCATGACCTCCTCCTCCCATTTCCCCATAGACGCAGAGCTGCCTCCTCCAAGGTCAGGTCATGGAAGTAAGTCACCTTAAAGTTGTGAGAAAGGGGAACTGTGCTCAGGGAGCATAATTTCCTCAGGAACACTGGGGATTCTTCTGGGCTTGACTTGTTTAGAGAAATAGGAAATGTTTGGGCCATAGGAGATCTGTTGAGAAAAGGCCGTCAGCTCTTTCATGCTACAATTTTTAAGTGGAAAAAACCATTCAAATGAACTAACTGCCATTTGACCACCTTCCTTGATGATGTCTTTGCTGACTCAAAGCAAAATTTTCCAATTGGTTCTTAAGATACCCCCAAAGCTGCATAGTGACCAACTTAGAAACTCTTCTTCCCTCCCCTCCACCTTCCTTCCTCCCTTCCCTCTTTTGCTCTCTCTCTCTCTCTCTCTCTCTCTCTCTCTCTCTCTCTCTCTCTCTCTTTCTTTCATTATTGTAAAATATGCACATCATTTTCCACTTTAATCATTTTGAGGTGTACAGTTCAGGGACATTAAGTGCATTTACAATGTTTGCAGTCTTCACCACCATCCATCTCCAGAATTTTGTCATCTTCCCAATCTGAAACTGTACCCACTGGACAATAACTCTCCTTTCTTTCTTTTGTTTTATTTTTTTCTCTTTCCTTCTTTCTCTTAGTATTAATTTGTGGAGGTCACATTCAATAGAGCAGTATTCAGAGTGAGGATAAATTCAAAAGCATTGAATTTGAAGAGACATCTGAGTTTGAGTCCTGGTTCTTCTGATTGTCGACTGTGACTGGGCAAATCACTCTACAGGTCTCAGTTTTCTGATCTGTAAAACGGGGTTAAGGGCATTTACTTTTAATATATCATAGTACTGTTGTAATTCATGTAACAATGAAATGAAATGAAATCATGTGTTGACTTCTTTAGGAAGTGTCAGAATTCCTAGTCAAAAGCGTGAGTGTACCATTAGCATGATTGTTATTTATGTTCGTAAGGGAGCCAAGACAGCACTGGTGAAATCCCAACCAGCTCATATTCTAGTGGACAGTCATTCCTTTTCAGGAAATACAATAAATAAAATAAATAAGTGCAGGCACAGAGTAAGTGCTATATAAGCTTTTGTTAAATAGAAAAATAAATAAAAAGAAACTGAGACAACACATTTATGCAAAAATAGCCAATTTATAGAAGTAGGAGTAGAATTCACGGCTCCAGTCTACACCCAGTTCCCCTGCCTCCCCGTCTTGGGCTCCTTCACCACACGGGGGTACCTCCCTGACACTGCCAGGATCAACCTCCTGGGCTAGGGGACCCAACAGGCTACAAAGTTGGGTCACCATTTCACTAGATGTAAAGCCTCTCACAAAAGGTGATTTAAATATAGCACTGTTAACTTTTTCTAATTAGACACAATGACTCATATGCCATGATGGTATTTTTGAGTTTAGTGATTCTTATTTTGAAGAAACATTTTATTGAGATGATTTAGAAATTTTATTTTTATTCCCAATAATTTGAAATACAGTTAAAAACTAAAGTTGTCTCTGATATATATGTTTATTCAGTTGACTGGACTAGGAGAAGAGTTTTCATAACGGATGCTGTTGGTGGCCTGCCCATATACCTTGCACACTGTGGAGGCCACCTACCAACCTGGGCATCCTGTGTGTCTCTGATCAAGGGCGAGTGTCCAGCCATGGGACAGTCTGGGGGCTGGAAAGAGTGCCTGAGAATTAACACCACAGGACAGTCCTCAACCAAAGAGGAATGGGAGTTGGTGGACGCCTCAGCCTCCTCATCTCTTGACAGCACAGTTCTGCAATGTGCTCCCCACAGTCTCATGAGGGCCCTGGCAGGCCTGTGCTCCAGTTTCCCAGAATGGTACCCTTCCTTGGCTTCTGTCGCCTCCCTGTCCCACCTCCCTTCTCACCTCTCGGCTTCCTGGGATCCCCTTGCAAACAAACTACTTGCTCCTAAATTCTTGCCTCAGGGTCTGTTTGGGGGTGAATGATAACTTATGAAGGTAACTTAGGGCCCAGGGTCTATTATAGCTCCCACCCTAGAGTAGGGGTGACTTTTCTCTGTATTTGGGACTTTACCCCTTTCTCCACGTTTCTTTTGTATTACTCAGTGGAGTAAGTGCAGACCATGTCTAACTACAACTTGCAAATGGGGTTTATAAACATCCTCCCAACTTTTTGGCTCATAAATTGCTGAGAAAGTATAGCAAGTTATAAATATACGGTCTTCCCTCCATAACATTTTTGAAGAATGGCCTAGGAACAATTTGTACCAGGATGTTTGTACACCTACTGAAACATAACTGGGTTACTGCCTGCCTTTGCCATTTTAAACATACACCCTGGCAACTGTAATCTTTCATCCTGCTTATACCCCTTCTGACAGGCTCGCTTGAAGGATTAGCACTGAGTTTGGGAGTTAGATCATCCTGCGGAGACCCGCTCTGGGCCCGCAGGTCAGTGGCTGCCCAACTGCCGAAGTGTGGTAAGATGCCCAGCCATTGTTTGCATCTCTCTTCCCATTTCAGACCTCAGCGTCGACATCCCCCATCTTCCAGAACCAGTACCCCATCTTCTGAAACCTTCCTCAGGTCAGTGGCTTTCTCTTCAGCCTCGGGCTAGCCTCTAGCTTTCGGTCCTTCCCTGAAGCCCTTCCACCTCAGCTCCAGGGACTCCAGCGGCTCACTGGGATGGCCTCTTCAGGCCCTGAGGCCTCCGTACAAATGAGAAAGCCCAGCCCTCACGCTAGGCTTCAGGCCACAGGGAAGTTCAGGGTGTGAATATGGGGGCGAAAGGGGCAGGAGATTCTGCATAACAGACGCAAGGAAGAAAAGGAACGTTGTCTCTGCCTAGAAACACTGCTTTCACCACGGCTGGAGCAGGTGCGGAACAGGCCTGCTGATCACTTCTTTGGCTTCCTTCCTTAATTCCAATACCAGTGAAGGGAAGCAGAGTTTACCACCTCAAAGTATGCCTTTTGGCATAACGATGATCTGGGGCTGGCTTTTTTCAATAAACAGCAGACACAGGAGAAGCTGTGAAAACTGAGCTGAAGTTGCCCTTTGTAAGAGACTTTCACATGGGTAAGGGACATCTCCCTGTGCAAAGGTGCCTCCTTCTCTGGGCCAAGAAGGGGAGGATTACTGTAAATCTCTAGAAACTCTTATCAATGGAGAAGGCTTAGACTTAAATCTGCATAACAGCCAAACCCTTGTTTACAGTAGGTTGCCTGGTAACCCCCCACAACTGCCCTCCCCCACCCCCAACATATTTGGCTTGAGTTGGAGATGGTCTTTAAGGTGGTGGCTTAGGCCGTTTCAGACAGTTACTCAGTTTGCTTGGGTCTCTCCCATGTACTCGGGAGGTACACATGTTATTAAACTTCTGTTGGTTTTTTTCCCTGCTGATCTGTCTTTTATTACAGGGGGGTCTTCCAAGAACCTAAGATGGTAGAGGGAGATTCTTTTTCCTCCCTGACACTACAAAGCCCAGGTTGCCTGCTCAACCACAGGACCCACACGATAGGAAGCAGTAGGGCCTGGTGGTATGCTTAGGGGACAGCCTTCATGGGCTTCGTCTTGTCTCCAATGCTCGGCACTGATGGCCTTGGAAAAGTTATTTGCTTCAGTTTCCTCATCTGTGAAAGAGCAGTAACTTAGTTCCTGCCATATAGAACTGTGCGGATAAGAAGTGGTAATTTAAACAAAGCTCATAGCACACTTACCTGATCCATGGTAAGCCTCCAACAAGTTTTAGGTCTTGTTGTTATTCACAGAATCGATCTAATTGAAACCCAGGTACAGAATGGTCTTATTTTTAAATAAAAATCAATATAAATAGAAGCCTTGATATTTTCCTCCCTTACCTGTTAGATCAGGTTGCACCTCTCCTGGAGGGTGTGAACCACACCACTTTGGAGTCCATTACTGTATATATATATATATATATATATATATATATATATATATATATATATATATATATATATATATATATATATATGTTTGTTTGTTTTGTTTTATTTTGATGAACTCTGGAAAGGAAGGTACAAACATCTTGACCTTTCATTCCTAAGTATTTCTGTGTGTATTTCCTAAGAGCAAGGTCACTTCTACATAACCCCAGTGCTGTTATTCACACCTAATGAAATTAACAACAATTCCTTAATATCATCGAATATGTAGTCCATAATCAGATTTCCTCATTTCCCCCAAAATGTCTTTTACAACGTTTTTAAAAATCCAGGATCAAATCAAGGTGTATGCATTGCATTTGGTTGTTTTATATTTCTTTTTTCCCGGTTTTATTGAGACATAATTTATACTTAACATTATATAAGTTCAAGATATATGACATATATATATATATGTGATTTCAGATTGTCCTACTATTGTTAATCAGGACCACACTATGAATTCCATGGGCCCTCAGCCCTTTTACCTTCATGGGACTCTTTTTCCATAAAAAAATATTAAGATTTATATTTTATAATTGTATTGGCATAAAGACAAACATAATCCAAGATGAATTATACTCATTTTTTCCTTCTGACTGTAAAAGAAATGAAAACATTTTCCTGTGTCCTGAAAGGTGTCACAGGCCCTAGACCTCATGCCTACCCTGACTAATGAAGAAGTTCACCCTGGGTTTGACCATTTGATTAAAAGTGTAACCTCTGGATCTCCCCATCATAAAGGTACATTACCCCCTTTGCAATTAGATTGTAATATGTGAGGAGACTCTGTGAATATCCTGTTCCCCTAAAACCTCTCCCTCAGTAATTTTATTTTTTATGTTTTTGCCTGAGTCAGTTATTGCGTTGAAAGTTGCAGGAATTACCTCCTGTTCCGAGATGAAGATACCAAGGTGCAAAGAGTTGGTCATTTGTCCATGACCATAAAGCTAGTTAGTAGAATTACCATTAGGAACCAGATTTCTCTGCTGCCAAGTCCACATTAGAGCCCAGAGGAAACTGGAGTATATTGAGAAGGAGTGAAAAAGAGCGTTGGAGTTATTTGGCCTGGAGAGAAGAGCAGAAAAGGATGACTATAATCTGTTGCATATTTGAAGACAAAGGTTGGATGGGCACCAAGGACCAGCAAGTGCTCCATTTGCAGAGTAATAGCTCAGAGGGAGATAAGATTCCACTGCTCTGTATTGTAATCGTTTTACAAGTCAGCTAATAATTACCTCTCATTTCTTCAGAAAAGTTCTTAGTGTTATTCTCTGGGGAGAACAAAGCCAATGTTTAATAGTCTTGTCAAAACTGATTAGGTATTAGGATTCTAATTTCAATGCTGACAATGTGTCAGTTACCCTGGAGACCATTCGGTTCATTTAGCTTTCTCTCCACCTCAGTCCCCTCCAGGTAGTGGGCATCACGATTGTGGTGGAGGTGTAAAATATTGTTCTCAACACTTCCTATGGGCTTCACTAGGTAATTACTTACAAATAATTGCTGAAGTGCCAGATCCTTAAAAACAAACTGCCCATATTTGAGTAAAAGGCATACCTTTCTGTGTGGGCAAAGGTTTCTAACCCTGGGTGTGGGAGCTACTTCTACTTGCCAAAACTGTCTTTGACGCATTAGTCTTGTTGCAGAGAACATTTTTGACCTTTTAATGTTTGCATAAGAAAAATAAAGTGCAGGTGTTATCAGAAGTGGGAAGCAATTGTCTTGAGCTCCATATTATCAGAAGAGGGAATTTGTCAGTCCGTGGAAGAATGATTCTTACTAACTGTGTAAAAGTGAATCTAGTCTTTTTTGTGAGAAGTGGGAAATAAGAGACACATCTGCAAGTCACACATTATTAATCAATTAATTAGCAACTATTTCCTGAGCCTCTACTTTGAAATAAGTGGTGTGCAGAATAAGGGACCTGGAGCATTTTTAGTGATATAGAAAGAAGGGAAGAGGAGATGTACACTTCTGACCTCAGGAAACTTAGGAGAAATCAGGTAGGAAAGCCATACCCATGGGAAGCTAGCAAAGAATTTGAGATGGTGCCTAGTAAGCATAAAATGAGAAGAGTTGATAATCATGTCATAAAATTAGACAAGTTAGGAGAAAGAATGGGAATTATCAAGGCCTAGATTGGTCAGAAAAAGCTTCAAGATGTACTTACAAGCTGAAATTTGGCAAGATAGGATTCAGATGAATGGATACTCTGGGATTAGGCTTGAAGAAAGGAGGGAGACAGGAAAGTGATGGAGAATTTAGCAACAGGACATAGCCTCATCTGTCTCTTGAGTACAATTGGAAGTTGACAGCTCATTCTTTCAGAGGACAGCAGGTAGGGGATGATCTACACAAAACAATCCTGAAAATAAATCTGATGACAACTTTAAATGACCATCATGTCTAATGTTTTAGATAAGGTTCTTTTGTTGACAAAGAACAGAAACCACTCAAGCTAACTCAAGTGAAAAGGAAACAGGAGAGTTGTAAGATTGCAGTAGGAGACCTCTTGTGCATTCAAAAGTAGTTCATGGACCAGGAGCACGAACCACATGGACCAGGAGCAGGAGCTTGTCTTGATGGATAAGACCTTTTGTATGATTTAGGGCCACATCATCTCAGCTTCTTTTAATGTCTGCCTCATTTCCTTCTTTTTCTCTCAATCTACGTATACTCTGCTTATTGGTCTTGCACATGGTTAAAATATGGCTGTCCTGATCCCTTCCTTGACATCAAAATCTTTTATTTTCAGTATCTATCATTGACTGCATCCTCTCAATTTCTCAGTTTAAATGCTTAAGAGAAAGAAAGACTCTTTAGTAGCTGGACAGACAGTTTGTTACTGGCTGAGATGCTGTTTTTCCCACAATCATGTTTCAGAGGCAATGAGGAATGAAGGCAGCAAACAAGAGTACAGAGCAACCAGCAAAGATTTTCATGAGAAGTGAAAGAAAATGACTCCTGCCAGTCAGGGGGGTCTCTAAGGGAGGATGCTATTAAGGCAGCAGTGTCTAGGGGTTTTTATGGCTTCTTGAAAGGAGGAAGTCTCGCCACATGGACCTAATAGATAACTGAACTAATGACATCACAACTTACTCCTGATTGGCTGGAAATACAATGCTTCATTTGCATAGGGTGTAACCAATCAGAGCTGAGGTCTATCTAAGTGTACTTTTGAGTAAGTGAGTTGAGTGGAGATTTTGAAACTTACAAGGGCCTTGAAACTTACAGGGGCCCTGAACTCTATCGGCCTGCATCCCACTATCACCTGCCTCAAGTTCACTGGCTGGTTGAGACTGTGTCCCTCCAACTCCCTGCACTGGAAGCTCTAGGCAGAATAGCCAACGAGAAGAAAAAATAGACGAATATGTTCCATGCTCTATAGAACCATTAGACTTCCTGGAAACATTTGATATATTCCATACACAATTGGAAAATGTCTGGTCTGTTTCTCTGCCTCTATGAAGGATTTCCCCAAGGCTTTTTTCCAAAAGAGCTGTGGAATCCTGAAAAGACTTGGTCCTAAATTGAATACTGACTCCACCACCTCTGAAACTATCTGAGCTTCAGTTTGTCACGTGTAGATGGAGATAATAGTGTCTACCTGTTGGAGTTGTCTAGAACATAAATGAGATAATGTAGATGTTATTCTCTGCTTGGCACAAGGCAAGAGCTTCATAATAGAATTTCTTTAATTTCTTTGATATTTTGTGAATATTCCATAATAGAAAATTGCTTACAATGCCTTTTTACTTATGTTTTAATTTCTCACATGATATGTGAATATATCTGAATATTTTAAAGCAAATCCTAGATATTTTTTTACTTCATGGTAAGTATTTTAGGGTGTGTTTGTAATAAATAAAGTCCTTTTAAAAACACAGTACTGCAATACCATTATCATACCCAATACATTAGAAAATAATTCCTTGATACCACCAGTACTAAATCTATGTTTGATTTTCCTCAACGGTCTCAAAAATATCTTTTTATGGTTGTTTGGTTTGACACAAAATCCAAAGGGGTCTACACGCTGCACTTGATTGATATGTCTTGCACATCTCAGTTGGTCTGTAACCATTTTGCCTGCTTTTTTATGCCATAGATTTGTTTTATGGGGCCTTTATTCTCATAGAATTTTCCAGTTCTGGATTTGACTGATTGTATCTTCATGGCATCATTTAGCAGGTTCTTCTATCCCCACATCTCCTGAAAACTGGTACATAGATCTAGAAGACTTATTTAGATTTTGATTCAAAGGTTTTTTTTTCTGGCAAAACCGTAAAAGAAAATTTTTATACTCTTTTATGTTTTAAAAGTAATGAATTTGAAACAGCTGCTCAATAGTTCCCATGGCATTTTGCACTTAGGAATACAAGAATCCCAGGAGAGGAGGAAATCCATTCACTCTGATTTCTGCCTCATGCATGAATGAATCACCTTCACTGGGAGAGTTAATGGTACTTATGATTGTCCTCTGCCAGAACATGCAGATAGAAGTCAGAATTACCACTTCATCTTGAATCAATTATCTGAGATATCTTTAGTCATACACATCTTTGACTGAAGAGGTTCACATTCACTTAAAGATATCAATTCCTTGCCTACATTCTAAACTAGGAATAAAAAGGTTTGAAATGAGTAGTGACTAGAGAAAGTGCCAGAAGAAAATTAATCTTCCTTTGAAATTTTTATGTTTTTTTACAATTGTTTAAAATGAACTAATACAAAATTATGGGTGGAAAAGCAAACCCAGATACACTGAAGCAGGACTATAGTGTTCCTTTGGCATGCTGGGAATGTCCAATAAGTAATAGCCCTCTCTTCCCTAGCTGAGCTGGGAACAGGCAGCTAAGATAAAGAAATCAGACAGATGATGATAAAAATAATTGCTTCTATGTCTGATAAAGCTGTCTGGAGAATGTGACTTAGGTCCACAGCAATAATGAACTTTCAGACACTCAGATCTACTATATTAGATGTGCCCTTCCCATAGTCAGGGACAGTTAGACAGCCATAGCCCTCTCTGAGCCCAATGCACATGCCAGGTTCTTTTTGCTAAACTCACCACTTAATAACTCACTCTCCCTTCTTGGAGGAAGGCAGAAAGCGGGTGAGGAGTCAAAGTACAGCCAAGAGTAAGTCAATGGAGGTTTAATAAACAAGCAGACATGTGCCCTCCCCTATCACTAAAGTCCATGAGAGAGAGTATCATAGGTAGAACTCAGTTTTAACACAGCATTTTCATCAATGAACACCCTCATATTTAGTTGGAACCAAGTCATAATCGACTTCCACACTATCGCAGCTCATGTTCAATTAAACAAATGTTTGTGGAATGTGAGCAGATCACAGTGCTGGCAGGTACCAAGATGGAAAAAGACACACGTTGCCCACCAGGGGCTCATCCGCTGGTGGGTTCCAGCCAAGTGTACACAAAACAGGTGTGGGCTCACAGTGCTAGGCATTGGATGGAGAATTGTGGCAGGCATGGAGATGCTCTATTTGGCCCTCTCTTGAAGAAAAGCCTCACTGTCCAGCTTCAGGGACTGTGGCTAGCTGCAGGGACAGCTGTCAGCTCCTTTGAGTCCACCTCAGCTTTCAAGCTATGGTCATGCTCTCCTTGGGCAGTTACTGCACACTGAACCAGACAGTAACTGAGTTCACACTCTTTTTGGGTGGCCCCAGTCAGTAACTAAGCAATGTGGTGATACAAGGGGCTGGCCATTTCCACCCAAGATAGGACTCCTCCACTAGAGAGTCTTTGCTTCCAAGCTTCCCATTGGGCTGGTGTTGGGTGACCAGCTGTCCTACTTTGCTGAGCGATTTCCCAGGAAGTCAGTTTTCTGTCAGTGTAAAAACTGAGATATCCCCAAGCAAACTAGAATGGTTGGTCACCTTCACTGGTATAGACCTTGTTGGCTTGGCATCAGAGTCTAACATTCCCTCTATGCAGTCCTGCTTCCTCCTCTATTGCCTTCCAAGTTATTGCTCCCCAATAAACTTTTTGTCCTCCTGACTTCATCTCAGTGTCTGCTTCCCAGAGCACTTGACCCAAGACAGGGGCACATACAGCAGAAAAACCAGGAAGCACCTAAATATGGCAAGAGAAGATGGGGCTGAAAGAGAGTAGGAGGGCAGGGGAGAGATGAACTGGATCATCACAGGGGTGATCTTGTCTATAACTTGTTCATCAGACTATTCCTTCTCAATCCTTTTTGGGGGGAGAAAAGAGGCATATGTAAATACTCAGTGGCTTAAGGTTCTCTAACCTGCATCTGAATACTCAAAATGAAGGTTTTCCCAAAAAAGCCTTAGTGCTTCTCCCTGTGTCCTTTAAACATGCTTTATGATTAATTTCTATGATTTAAGATGCAAAATGAAAGAAGCTTCAACTTTCCTGAACTATTCTTTTTTTGAATTTTTTTATTTTGGTATCATTAATCTACAATTACATGAGGAACATTATGTTTACAAGACTCCCCCCATCAGCAAGTCCCCCCCCACATACCCCCTTAAAGTCTCTGTGCATCAGCGTAGTAAAATGCTATAGAATCACTACTTGTCTTAATTGTGTTGTACAGCCTTCCCCATGCCCCCCCTCATTATACATGCTAATCATAATGCCCCCTTTCTTTTTTCTCCACCTTTATTCCTCCCTTCCCACCCATCCTCCCCAGTCCCTTTCTCTTTGGTAACTGTTAGTCCTTTCTTGGGTTCTGTGAGTCTCCTGCTGTTTTGCTCCTTCAGTTTTTTATTTGTTCTTATATTCCACAGATGACTGAAATCATTTGATACTCATCTTTCTCCGCCTGGCTTATTTCACTGAGCATAATCCCCTCTAGCTCCATCCATCTTGTTGCAAATGGTAGGATTTGTTTTCTTCTTATGGTTGAATAATAATCCATTGTGTATATGTACCACCTTTTCTTTATCCATTCATCTACTGATGGATGCTTAGGTGTTTCCATTTATTGGCTATTGTAAATAGTGCTGCGATAAACATGGGGGTGCATATGTCTTTTTCAAACTGGGCTGCTGCATTCTTAGGGTAAATTCCTACAAGTGGAATTCCTGGGTCAAATGGTATGTCTATTTTGAGCTTTTTGAGGAATGTCCATACTGCTTTCCACAATGGTTGAACTAATTTTACATTCCCACCAGCAGTGTAGGAGGGTTCCCCTTTCTCCACATCCTCGCCAACATTTGTTGTTATTTGTCTTTTCGATAGTGGTGATCCTTACTGGTGTGAAGTGATAACTCATTGTGGTTTTAATTTGCATTTCTCTGATGGCTAGTGATGTGGAGCACCTTTTCATGTGCCTGTTGGCCATCTGAATTTCTTCTTTGGAGAAGTGTCTGTTCAGCTCCTCTGACCATTTCTTTATTAGATTATTTGCTTTTTGTTTGTTGAGGTGTGTGAGCTCTTTATATATTTTGGATGTCAACCCTTTATTGGTTCTGTCATTTATGAATATATTCTCCCATATCGTAGGATGCCTTTTTGTTCTATTGGTGATGTTCTTTGCTGCACAGAAGTTTTCAGCTTGATATAGTCCCACTTGTTCATTTTTGCTTTTGTTTCCCTTGCCTGGGGACATATGTTCATGAAGAAGTTGTTCATGCTTATGTCCAAGAGATTTTTGCCTATGTTTTTTTCTAAGAGTTTAATGGTTTCATGGCTTACGTTCAGGGCTTTGATCCATTTCAAATTTACTTTCGTGTATGGGGTTAAACAATGATCCAGTTTCATTCTGTTACATGTAGCTGTCCAGTTTTGCCAACACCACCTGTTGGAGAGGCTGTCATTTCCCCCATTGTATGTACATGACTTCTTTATTGTATATTAATTGACTATATATGTTTGGGTTAATATCTGGACTCTCTATCCTGTTCCAATGGTCTGTGGGTCTGTTCTTGTGCCAGTACCAAATTGTCTTGATTATTGTGGCTTTGTAGTAGAGTTTGAAGTTGGGAAGTGAAATCCCCCCAGCTTTATTCTTCCTTCGCAGGATAGCTTTGGCTATTCGGGGTCTTTGGTGGTTCCATATGAATTTTAAAACTATTTGTTCCAGTTTGTTGAAGAATGCTGTTGCTATTTTGATAGGGATTGCATTTAATCTGTAGATTGCTTTAGGCAGGATGGCCATTTTGACAACATTAATTATTCCTAGCCAAGATCATGGGATGAATTTCCATTTGTTAGTGTCCTCTTTAATTTCTCTTAAGAGTGTCTTGTAGTTTTCAGAGTATAGGTCTTTCACTTCCTTGGTTAGGTTTATTCCTAGGTATTGTATTCTTTTTGGTGCAATTGTGAATGGAATTTTTTTTCCTGATTTCTCTTTCTGCTAGTTCATTGTTAGTATATAGGAAAGCAACAGATTTCTGTGTGTTAATTTTGTATCCTGAAACTTTGCTGAAATCAGACATTTGTTCTAGTACTTTTGGAGTGGAGTCTTTAGGGTATTTTATGTACAATATTATGTCATCTGCAAATAGTGACAGTTTGACTTCTTCTTTACCAATCTGGATGCCTTTTATTTCTTTGTTTTGTCTGATTGCCGTGGCTAGGACCTCCAGTACTATGTTGAATAACAGTGGGGAGAGTGGTCATCCCTGTCTTGTTCCCGATCTTAGAGGAAAGGCTTTCAGCTTCTCACTGTTAAGTATGATGTTGGCTGTGGGTTTGTCCTATATGGCCTTTATTATGTTGAGGTACTTGCCCTCTATTCCCATTTTGCTGAGAGTTTTTAACATGAATGGATGTTGAACTTTGTCAAATGCTTTTTCAGCATCTATGGAGATGATCATGTGGTTTTTGTCTTTCTTTTTGTTGATGTGGTGGATGATGTTGATGGACTTTCGAATGTTGTACCATCCTTGCATCCCTGGGATGAATCCCACTTGGTCATGGTGTATGATCTTCTTGATGTATTTTTTAATTCAGTTTACTAATATTTTGTTGAGTATTTTTGCATCTATGTTCATCAGGGATATTGGTCTGTAATTTTCTTTTTTGGTGGGGTCTTTGCCTGATTTTGGTATTAGAGTGATGCTGGCTTCATACAGTGAGTTTGGAAGTATTCCCTCCTCTTCTATTTTTTGGAAAACTTTAAGGAGAATGGGCATTATGTCTTCTCTATATGTCTGATAAAATTCCAAGGTAAATCCATCTGACCCAGGGGTTTTGTTTTTGGGTAGTTTTTTGATTACCGATTCAATATCGTTGCTGATAATTGATCTGTGTAGATTTTCTGTTTCTTCTTGGTCAGTCTTGGAAGGTTGTATTTTTCCAGAAAGTTGTCCATTTCTTCTAGGTTTTCCAGCTTTTTAGTGTATAGATTTTCATAGTATTCTCTAATAATTCTTTGTATTTCTGTGGGGTCAGTAGTGATTTTTCCTTTCTCATTTTTGATTATGTTGATGTGTGTAGATTCTCTTTTCTCTTGATAAGTCTGTCTAGGGGCTTATCTATTTTGTTTATTTACTCAAAGAGCCACCAGCTCTTGGTTTCATTGAATTTTTTTCTACTGTTTTATTCTTCTCTATTTTATTTATTTCTCCTCTGATTTTTATTACGTCCCTCCTTCTGCTGACTTTGGGCCTCATTTGTTCTTCTTTTTCCAATTTCAATAATTGTGACTTTAGTCCATTCATTTGGGATTGTTCTTCCTTCTTTAAATAGACCTGGATTGCTATATACTTTCCTCTTAGAACTGCCTTTGCTACATCCCACAGAAGTTGGGGCTTTGTGCTGTTGTTGTCATCTGTCTCGATATCTTGCTTGATCGCTATTTTGATTTGGTCATTGATCCATTGATTATTTAGGAGCATGTTGTTAAGCCTCCATGTGTTTGTGAGCCTTTTTGTTTTCTTTGTACAATTCATTTCTAGTTTTATACCTTTGTGGTCTGAGAAGTTGGTTGGTAGAATTTCACTCTTTTTGAATATACTGAGGCTCTTTTTGTGGCCTAGTATGTGGTCTAATCTGGAAAATGTTCCATGTGCACTTGAGAAGAATGTGCATCCTGCTGCTTTTGGGTTTAGAATTCTGTAGATGTCTGTTAAGTCCACCTGTCCTAGTGTGTTGTTCAGTGCCTCTGTATCCTTACTTATTTTCTGTCTGGTGGATATGTCCTTTGGAGTGAGTGGTGTGTTGAAGTCTCCTAAAATGAATGCATTGCATTCTATTTCCTCCTTTAATTCTGTTAGTATTTGTTTCACATTTGTTGGTGCTCCTGTATTGGGTGCATATATATTTACAATGGTTGTATCCTCTTGTTGGACTGACCCCTTTATCATTATGTAATGTTCTTCTTTATCTCTTGGTACTTTCTTTGTTTTAAAGTCTATTTTGACTGATACAAGTACTGCAACACCTGCTTTTTTCTCCCTGTTGTTTGCATGAAATATCTTTTTCCATCCCTTGACTTTTAGTGTGTGTGTGTCTTTGGGTTTGAGGTGAGTCTCTTGTAAGCAGCATATAGGTCTTGCTTTTTTATCCATTCTATTACTCTGTGTCTTTTGATTGGTGCATTCAGTCCATTTACATTTAGGGTGATTATCGAAAGATATGTACTTATTGCCATTGCAGGCTTTAGATTCGTATTTACCAAAGGTTCAAGGGTAGCTTCTTTACTGTCTAATTGTCTAACTTAACTCACTTATTAAGCTATTATAAACACAGTCTGATGATTCTTTTTTTCTCTCCCTTCTTATTCCTCCTCCTCCATTCTTTATATGGTAGATGTTTTATTTTGTGCTCTTTTGTGTTTCCTTTGACTTCTTTTGTGCATAGTTGATTTTATTTTTTGCCTTTAGTTAGTATTTGGTTGGTCTGCTTTCTTTGCTATGATTTTATTTTCTCTGGTGACATCTATTTAGCCTTACAAGTGCTTCCATCTTGACCAGTCCCTTTAAAATATCCTGTAGAGGTGGTTTGTGGGAGAGAAATTCCCTCAACTTTTGCTTGTCTGGGAATTGTTTAATCCGTCCTTCATATTTAAATGATAATCATGCTGGATACAGTATTCTTGGTTCAACGCCCTTCTGTTTCATTACATTAAATATATCATGCCATTCTCTTCTGGCCTGTAAGGTTTCTGTTGAGAAGTCTGATGATAGCCTGATGGGTTTTCCTTTATAGGTGGCCTTTTTTCTCTCTCTGGTGCCTTTAATACTCTTTGTCTTTGATTTTTGTCATTTTAATTATTGTATGTCTTGGTGTTGTGTTCCTTGGGTCCCTTGTGTTGGGAGATCTGTGGGCCTCCATGGTCTGAGAGACTATTTCCTCCCCCAGTTTGGGGTAGGTTTCAGCACTTATTTCTTCAAAGACACTTTGTATCCCTTTTTCTCTCTCTTCTCCTTCTGGTACCCCTATAATGCGAATATTGTTCCATTTGGATTGGTCACGCAGTTCTTTTAATATTCTTTCATTCCTGGAGAGATCCTTTTATCTCTCTGTGCCTCAGCTTCTCTGTGTTCCTGTTTTCTGGTTTCTATTCCATTAATGGCCTCTTGCACCTCATCCAGTCTGCTCTTAAGTCCCTCCAGAGATTGTTTTATTTCTGTATTCTCCCTCCCAACTTGATCCTTTAGCTCTTGCATATTTCTCTGCATGTCCATCAGCATGGTAATGACTTTTTATTTTCAATTCTTTTTCAGGAAGGTTGGTTAAATCTATCTCCCCTGGTCCTCTGTCAGGGGTTGTCTGGGTGATTCTGGGCTGGACCAAATTCTTCTGCCTTTTCATGGCAATAGAGGTAGTCGTAGGCAGGTAGCATGTGTGTTAGCTGGGAGAACAAAGTCCCTTCCTGCTTGCTGGTCACCTTGCCCTTCTCCGTTGCCTGTGCCGGTTACCTACACACTGGGAGCAGGCTCTGGGTTATTTTCCTGTGCCATGGAAGGCAGGGCAGCCCAGAGCCCTGCGGGGAAAGGCAGGTTCACCAGGTATGCTCTCCTGTGAGAACAGTGCCCCTCCACACCTTGCCCCGGCTTCCTCTGCCTGCGCCAGGCAGCTGTGCACTGGTGGTGGCTTTTGGATCTGGCCCAGGCGGCTGCACACTGGGAAGAGGCTCTGGATGGCTGCTGTGGGCATGGCCACTCCCAGGCTGCTCTTCCGGGGCCGCGCAGTAGGGGGAATGAATGGCAGGCTGTTTATTGCTGTGAGGGGCTTCAAAGCTGTGTTGCCACCCAGGGGATTAGGGGGCCTGAAGTTCCCTGGGATTCGCCGCTGCTTAGCTGCTTGTGCTGGGACTGTTCTGTCCAGCTGTGAAGCCCCTGGCCCTTTAAGACTTTCAAAAAGCACTCACTTTTCTTTTGTCCTGTGGGAGCTGGCTGCGGGGACCCACTTGCAGATTTTACTTTTCTGTTGCCCTAATATCCAGCACACCATGCAATGTGTGTCTGCACTCCCACTGTGGATTACTAGGGCTGGTTATTCAGTAGTCCTGGGCTTCCACTCCCTCCCCGCTCCGAGTCCTCTCCTCCTGCTGGCAGCTGGGGTGGGGGGAATGCTCAAGTCCTGCTGGTCCATGGCTTGTATCTTACCCCCTTCATGAGATGCTGAGTTCTCGCAGGTGTAGAAGTAGCCTAGATGTTGTACTGTATCCTCTGATCTCTCTGTTAGGCGTAGTTTTATTTGTTGTATTTTTAAAACTATATATGGTTTTGGGAGGAGATTTCCGCTGCCCTTCTCACACTGCCATCTTCCCCTCTTAACCCTGAACTATTCTTAAAATAAAGAAAAATGTGGGCAGGATGGTACTGCTAGAGAAAGGGGAGTGGCCTTCAGGACTGGGACTAGGATAAGATGAGCCAGGTGCTCGGGTGCAACACTTAAGGAGAATTCAGAGTAGGCACCTGCATGAACATGACAGTGAGCACCTCCTTAAATATTGAACCCCAGGTGCCTTGCTTGCTCCACCCTTGGCCGGGCCCTGGAAGCCATAATAATTTGTGGCAACTTATGCAGAATGTTCCCCCTTTCCTGCCGCAGGTACAAAGCCATCGTCCGGCCAATGGATATACAGGCTTCTCACACCCTGTTGAAGATCTGCCTCAAAGCCGCGTTGATCTGGGTCATCTCCATGCTTCTGGCCATTCCAGAGGCTGTGTTTTCTGATCTGCATCCCTTCCATGAGGAAAGTACCAACCAGACCTTCATTAGCTGTGCTCCATATCCCCACTCGAATGAGCTGCACCCCAAAATCCACTCCATGGCTTCCTTCCTCGTCTTCTACATCATCCCACTGTCAATCATCTCTGTCTACTACTACTTCATTGCCAAAAATTTGATCCAGAGTGCTTACAATCTGCCTGTGGAAGGGAATACACACGTCAAGAAGCAGGTGAGTGCTCGGGATTGATTCATTTCCTCTTTGGGGATCTGATCTTTGCATGTCTTTTGGACTGTACAGAGAAGTACAGTATTTACTGATTCTGCTATTAGAGGTGATCTGAGGGCAGATGCTCAATGGAATCTCTTCGCCACAGAAAACCAGGAAATTGGGCTTTCTTTATCATCTTGTTCTCTTATTAAAGACCTAAGCTAGGGAGGTATTGAGAACCTGGAAGATTTAGAGAATAGGATCTTTATCTGAGAAATATCTGGAAAAGTGTTCTGTTGTTTAAAAAATAAAATGTTGAGGCTTGTTGTGATATGACTTCTTTAAATTCCAATCACATTGCTTGGCTAGGAAGAGGATTACCTTCCTAGCCAAGGGGACAAAGCAAAGAGCAGGAAAATGAAGCTGGTTGAAGATAAAGTATTTGATTAAGATATGCTTACATTGATTTGGGTTCAAATCAAGTCTTCATGACTTACTCATCTATCCTGTCTGAGCCTCAGTTCTCTTATCCATGATACAGGGTAATAACCCCTATATTGCAAGGCCTGTTGGAGGGCTAGAGGGAAGAGCATATGGAAAGGCAGACAGACTCCCTATCCACTTAAATGTATGGCTGACATAGTTAATGACTTCACCCTTTAAAGTCTTGGGGTATTTTTGGCCTCAATTATGGGAGGAGAGTGGCAGTTCTCAGTGAAACTCTCTCCCCTCTGGAGAGATCTCTCACTATGAACATCCTTCATAGCCCAAATTCTGTAATGAGAAGGATGTTTCCCCTTGCAGTAGCAGAGGGAGTTGGGAGCGAAAGGAGATAGATGCTCAGCCACTTCCCCTGAGAACCTTCCTGTATAGTATAGAACAGAAATAACCTGAGAATAGAAAGAACAGTATCAGGGCTCTCTCGGTTTGCCAGTGAGGAAGAACAGAGCTGGCTGCTTTTCTGAGCATCAGAGGGAATAAGAAATCATTAACCATGAACGAGGAAAGACATGAAGTCGTATGGCTGATAAACTGCACCAATGCCCTCCTGAGGAAAAAGAGGGCACTTATTAGAATTTCATTGTGCAAGCCATTCAAGCATGTAATCAACTTTGTTTAAAGATCTGTTCTCAGCCCCCCTTCCTGTGCTCTGCCTTGGGGATGTCTGCCTCCTGGCTCTTCCATTACTCTGTTTCTGGCTGTTTTTCCCTTTTCCTGTCTGTTTCTGTGGATTTTCTCCCATTTTACCTGGTTCTTTCTTGTCCTCGATCTCCTACTGAGCCCTTTTCTGTGACTGGCTGAGCTTGGCTGTTTCCCCAATTCTTTTTCCTTTTTTCCCTGTCCACATCTTTGTCTCTGCATTGCTCCCACACTGCTCCTGGTGCCTCTGTCTGTCTGTGACTCTCTCCTCAGATCGAATCCCGGAAGCGTCTTGCCAAGACAGTGCTGGTGTTCGTGGGCCTCTTCGCCTTCTGCTGGCTCCCCAACCACATCATCTACCTGTACCGCTCCTACCACTACTCCGAGGTGGACACCTCCATGCTCCACTTCATCACCAGCATCTGTGCCCGCCTCCTGGCCTTCACCAACTCCTGTGTGAACCCTTTTGCCCTCTACCTGCTGAGCAAGACTTTCCGGAAACAGTTCCACACTCAGCTGCTCTGCTGCCGGCCCGGCCTGATGACCCGGTCTCACGGCACTGGCAGAAGTACCACCTGCATGACCTCCTTCAAGACCACCAGCCCCTCTGTGGCCACCTTCAGCCTCATCAACGGAAACGTTTGTCATGAGGGATATGTCTAGGCTGACCCTTGACCCTGCCCCCCTAGAGGCCCCTGGTTTTGCCTTGTGGCTAGTAAGGAACCTTTACATCTGCTGTTGTCTCTGTACCCTCCAAAGACCATTTGGAAGGCTTGAGAGGAGTGTAGACACGGTGGGCAGAGACCCAGATGGATCCCTAGTGTGTCTGAAGGGCCCTTCAAGGCTTATATTTTCCATTTCAACTTGTGAGTGTTTCTTCTGATGTACGGCAAACTTTCCCTTTTTTAGAAAAGGGAACAAATAAATTATTATTTTAAGCATCAAGCCCTGATACAGAGATGTGGCCAATTAAGTCATAGAAACCATATGGACAACCAGATTTATATAGCAAAGAAGTTATAACTTGAACGTCTACTTTGTGAAAGACTTCATCTTGTTGTTATTTAAGCAGTGGCTAGTGCTTAAGAAATACCATTTGAGTCATTTTTCAGAAATATTTATAATCCCAAACCAAGGAACTGTTTTTTACACAGGTAACCCGAAAACTCAACCCTGTGTATGCGGGATGGTCCCAAATGGATAACACGGGAGGCCAGTTTAAAACAAATCCCTGAGTGTTGCTTGTTTTTGAAAAACTTTACTGAGGATATTGGAGAAACACTTGACCCATCATTTTAAGGCGAAAACATGACCAAACCCACAGACACATATAGAAAGACCCTTGTGCGGCAATGGGGTGTTATCTCACACTGAATTCTCACTCGATGGAGGTCCTTTTTGCTGTCATCCAATTTTAACTGTCTGTGGCACAGCTCTCCTATGGAAGAGAATCCTTTTAGCAGAAAATTGATCATGTCATCAATCCAGCAAACATTTATAAGGGTATAAAGCATAGTATTTATTTTTGGTATACAAGTTTTCACCCAGATGTATTTGCTTAGATCGGGCTGGTCCTTGTCTGCTACACTGAAGCAGTAATTTCATGGGAGAAAAAAGGGATCCCACCTCGGTGGAAATAGCAACATATTTACATTTATCACTAGCTTCACCTAAAGTCTGTGGGAGGAAATGAATAAGACTTCAGTAACGTGCATTTCTGTTTGAATATGTACAAATTGCAGGGGGCTTAGCTTTAAGAACTGATTTTAAACAGCTACACATACACTGATTCTACTTCAGAAGAGTACTTCTGAAACAGCCCATGTGCAGAAAAATACTGGACGGAAATCTTTTTCTTTTTCTAAGTGAGTGAAAGGATTTGACTATCTTACTTTAGAAATCCTGTATCAAGTTTTTCTTGACTCAAGGACAGACCAGTTCTGAGAGACTGCAAACCTGTTCACCCATTTTCAGATAAATCCCAATCCTGCTAATGTGCTCTAATGTATGTCCCTTACATCCTATGGCAATTTTAGTTTTGATTTTTATTCTGTCCAGGTGAGAAAAAATAGTCAGCTCTCTTTTCCACACGCACACATAAAAAGATTTTTGTCTCTTGATATGAGGAGGTGCTCACTGTTGGCAGAGCTCTAGGAGTTAAGACCAAGGCAGTTGTAAAGATCTGTGTTTGTAATTGTGTGAGCTGGAATGAAACCTCTTCACTTCTGTCTGCTACATGCACATGCACTCCCGCACTGTACACCACTGCTTTCCTGGTGGTCTGTAATTACACCGGACAGGCTAAGAGGCAAGGAAGGTAGCGTAACTGAAAGAACCAGGGTTTCCAGCCCGACATCCTGATGCCATCTCTAGCCATGTGACCCTGGCTATCAACGTCCCTTCTCTAGACTCCTTTTTTTCATCGCTAGAATGAGAAGAGGCGCCAAGGTCCTTCTATTGCTAAGCTGCTCACATCTCAGCACTGTCTGAAGCTCTGTCTCTCCAGCATGTTTGCAGCCCATCTGCTCGCAGTTGCCCCCCTTCTGCTACCTTTGAACAGTTCCTCTTGGGAAGTCCTTCAGCCACCGTTCCACACTCGTGTTCACCTTAGTGGAACGGAAGGACATGGAACTTTCTATCCCCTCTGGGGCTCCTTGGAATAACTGTGTGAATGATGTCCATTAGCTTGTTTTGTTTTGGAATTAAAGCTGAAAGAGACGTAAGAAAACAGACTGCTCCACCTCATTTACAAAGGCTCCTCGCCCTTCTCACCCTTCTTCAACCCCATGCTTCTGTTATCCTGAACTACTTACTGCTCCACAATTTTACCCTTGGCTTTCTTCAAAACCCTTGGGTATAAGTGACTCCATACCTAGGTAGGCTCTAGGGCATACAGCATTCTGGGTACCCAGCATGACTTTTTCAAGCATCTCTCACCCATGTGCTTCCAAAGCCATTTTGGGGGTAGGACTCAGTGTCTCCCTAAGGTTAACATCGTAGCATAGATTGGGTCTGGTCGCCTCCCAGCACCTGGACAAACAGCCAGGAGATTGGAGTCTAGGTCTAGCTATGTGTCCTTAGGCCAATCTTACCACCTCTTTGAGACTCTTAAATGAAAGGGTTAGAAACTATTCTGTGAATCAAGGATTGGCTCAAACCTTCTTATTGGGATGGACTTAGCCTGGCCCTTGTCTAGGGAAGTAAAACTTTTATTCCCCCTTAAGGACCTGAAATCACAGCAGGGAGACCCAGGCCCCCATGTGGTATCACCTCTCTGTTAGGGCAGACCGTGGCAGGAGCCGGAGCTAAGACATTTCACGCCTGGCTTCCAAAGATAATCACTTTTAGCACTTACATCTTTGGCAAGGAAAAAAAATCAATTTTTGCTGTGGAAAACCATCTGTGTTTATTCAATTGACAGACACTACCTTTCAGTCTATCTTAAATTGAGCCTCCCCGAGGCAGGCCGCTCAGCAGTGACAGATTAAGCAATAAACAAGGCCGCCTCCCCCCCAGCCCTCCACGACGGCTGCCGGCAGGGAAGGCGCAGCAGCTGTTAGGGGCCGGCCTGCACAGAGGACCATCCTCTGCTGGTGATGTGACAGTTCCCGGTAAGTGTGGGTGGCTGAACCCTGCTCCTCTGGCTGCCCTACTCCCCCACCGAGTGGCTCAGAATTAATGCTGGCTGCTGGGAGGAAAGGAGCACATTTGCACATTTGTCTAATTTGGGGCCAGAGTTTCATAAACTGGATTAACGGTTGAAAACAAAGGAATTATTTACTCTCCTGGGACCAGGCTTCATGCGAGCTGTTCAATGAAACCAATTCCTACCAAGCTCTACTCTGTTCCTATCCAGATGGTCATTCCTCTCACTGCCCACCTTGACAGTGGCCTCCCCGACAACACCCAACACAGACACAACTGGAAAATCAAGTGCTCTCTTACCCTAACTTTGGCCTTCAAAGAGACCCTTTTTTAGGTGGGAGCTGAGAATTACATCCAGCTGAATATATCCCGAGCAATCAACAGATTGCACACTGAGAACAGACTTTTCTCCCGTGAAACTGCAATGCTTTCAGTGGACTGTTTCTAAATTTTTTAAAAGTTTAAGAGCCCCCGGATTAAAATATTACGTGCCCACGATTAATTCAAAAAGTACCCTGCATTTACATAGTGCTCATGGTCTATAAAGCACTGTTATACTCATTGTCTCATTGAATCCAGGCTTTCCCTGCTGGCCAGAGAGCTGCTTGCCATCCTTTCCAATGGAAATTTGTAAATGACATTTACTAGTGACCACCTTCTATTAGGTTAAAAGGCCTATGGAACTATGGGGCTGAAACATGACCCTGTGGATTTTGCCCCATAGCTGACCTATGAAAAGGTGATTTCATATGGTTCAGCATAATCCAATTTCATTCATTCTCAGGGCTCATTCTGTGATATTGAAGAACAGTGCCGATCAACGCTTCCCCAGTTTATAGGACAGGCTGTTGCCCCCCAAAGTGAGTCTGTTTGACTTGACCCACTGGAGTGAACGGTGTCGCTGTTGCTTGCCCCAGAGAAGCATGTTAGTGGGATGGCACTGCCCGTCACAGTGGAGTGGAATGCTAAGATAAGAAGGGTGGGCTCTTTGGGAGCAAAACCACAAGCCACGAAACACACAGTGTTTGTCTGAAAGCTGAATGGACTTCTGTGGCTCTGGAAGTGCTGGAAAGGAAGTGGCTTAGCTTCAGTAGGCACTGATGATGTGCCAAATGCAGTGCTAAGCACATTTCTCACCATCCTCCCAGGCACCTTGAAAAGTACTCAGATGCTGAAGCTGAGGCTCAGAGAGATGACATTACAATCCCAGCACAGTTGAATGGCAGAGTATGTGGACCCGGATCTCTCTTAGGTCCATGGCCATTCCACTGCTCAGCACTGCTTCCCAAGTCCAGCCCATGTGAGAAATTAACTTACAGCACTAATAGACATTCCTGTTCCCTACTCCAGATTTTGTCCAAAGGCCAGAGCTAGTGATAGAGCCAAAGAATATGCACAAAGCACATTGAAAATGTTGCTAAGCACTTAAGCTAAGGACTTACTGCAGGCAGTGGCTGAAATGCAGCATGAAGCAGGGAGACAAGGAAGCCCTGTAGCTCCTTTACCTGCAGAGACACAATTCAGTTGCAACAGCAAGGCCTTGGAAGGCTTCCCACCCAGTTCTGTGATTAACCCATGAGCAGAAAACCTTGATGAAGGGCCACATAAATAGAGAAGACCCAAGTGAGAACAGTCAGTCCAGGCATCTTTCTTTGAATCAGAATTAGTTGGAGAAAAGGTTTCAGGAAAAGGTGGAACCACCTACTTCCCTACTTTCCCCCCAGAAAAGTAGAAAGATATGAGAGTGGATGGAACGGCCACTAAGAGAACATTCTCTCCTGCACTAAGGCACCTAGTAACGAGCTCAGGGACAGGCTTAGGTACCTGAGCGCCTAGCTCAGAGTGCCCCGTTATTAACCCAGACACAATCTCTCAGCCTACTCTGAGCTTGCTTTCTAGAAGATCAAATTTTTTTTCTTTTCTTCCCCAAATTTTAAACTCATTCCCAGAGCCATAATGACATGGAAGGACTCACATAATTTTATGGTCTTTTAAAAGGATCATTTTAATAGACAGTAAAATCTCACACATTCAGCACCTCATTAATTCCCAGATAAGCTTGAAAATTTTGGTATAACTCAGGATTTCAGTGTTCAAGTTACTTTATATTATTTGGGCCTCCTGGGAATCCAAATTTTTTCATCACTCTGCTTCAGTATTAGCTATTGATATTGATATATTGATATTAATAATGTGCAACATAAAGCAAAACTGATTTTAAAAAAGAATTTTTTTTTCCTGTAATCTGACCTAAATGATTCAAACATGACCTTTCTTGCATCTAAATCGGCAGGGTTTTGAGTAATAAAATGAATTGAAACAGTCAGTTCAGTGAGTTGTAAAATGTCACTTTCTGTTTTTTAAATATGAGACTCATAATTTGTAAATTATAATTGTACTTGTTGCTATTAACTGTAAATATTTATTGCATTAAAAATGTACTCCGTGTTAAATAACTCAGAACAAGTTCCAGGTGTGGTACGTAGTATAAATAATGTCATGGCTTAGCTTTGCCTAGACTCTTTAGAGTAATGAATTATTTATAAGAAATTCACAATATTAACATGAATGATTCAGATCCTTTTAAATGTGCAAACTTAACTGTGTGACCATGCAAAATTCTATTCACGAAATATACTCTTTGATTGTACTCTTATTTTTCAAGAAGTGTTTCCAACGCTTCTACTACATTGTACCTGATCTGTATGACATTAAGTCAAATCCAGTAGAGTAAGGTGAATATTTAAGTCATAAAAGATAAGAAATGTGTTTTATTTCTTAATATAATAAAGCATAATTTAGGAAATGGACAGATGCATGTATTCAAAGTTCAATAAAAATGTGGCTCATGCATGAATGTTGTCTGTGGCCATATGCCCCCCACTTCCTTGGCTCCAGAACCATCTACATCAGAATCACTCAGGCTGCATGTTGCACAGTGCGCATCCCCCAATTCCCTATTGACTTTAAACATTGGAGGTGTGGCCTAAAAATCTGCATTTTAATAAAGCAAGCACCCCAGGTGATTCCTTAGAACGTGAGGGTTTTGTTTTATTAAACCTTTAAACTATGTATTTAACTTTTGAATAAGTAAGCCATTCTCATGGCTCAAAATCAAAAGCATGGAATGTATTCAGTGAAAAGTCACTAGGCTTCCACTGTCCCCTATCCTCACAGTTCTCAGCATTCATCCCCACCCCACTCCAATGGGTGACCATTGTTATTAGTTTCTTGTACGTGTATACTACTGGACATTTCTTATGTATATAGATAATAAATACAAATATGTGTTTTCCCGTACACCACCACTATTTTGCAGAAATGTTGGCAGATTATATGCATTGTTTTGGCCCTTGCATGCTTCACTACAAACCATTATGCTGAAGATTTTTCCATATTATTATACAGAGTTCTTCCTTGTTCTTTCTTACACCTGCATGGTACCTCCGAATTTATTTACCCAGTCCCCCACTGACGGACATTTAGATTGTTTCCAGTATTTTGCTATTATGAGCGTGTTGCAATGAATAACATATATAATTTCATTGCTCAGCAAGTGTTGTTGTAGGAAAAAATCCTAAATGTGGCATTGCAGAAACAAAGACCATTATATATTTAGAACTGGGACAGTTATTCCAAATTGAATGAATACCAAAGTTTGAGAGCCTCTGCTTTCTGGGATAATCCTAGCCATCAGAGATCAGGAGAGCAGTTAAGAAATGACACAACAATTGGTTGCAAATGGGGGCTGTCCAAACTCCCTGCACACTAGGTGAGAAGAGGTATCTGGGTATACCCATCAGATGCAATCAACCAGTTCCTTGAGAGGCACACTGCCAGCCATGCCAAGGGGAGCCTGGAGTGTGGGCGTCCATTAACCACCACCGTGGAGTCATCTTGGGAGAAGGCTTTCTGCTTCCCAGAGAGCTCACACCTTCCCCTGCCATGTACCCCACCCCCATGGTGTATGACATGTACAGCCCACGGTTAATCTGGAAATGCTCTCATAAAGTGTCATTTTTAATAGTTAAAAGTAATGATTCATAATTGGGCCTGAAGTAGATCCTGTATCTCTAACTTTCCTGGATTAGATGGGAAGGTGGGCAGACTAAAATCTTTGAGACACCCAGAGTATAAAATTCCAGATTGACATTTAAGGTTGGACCCTATTAATTGCTAGAATACCAGTCAAAGCCTAGGTGAGTTTTCCTATTGGAAACTCTGAACTATCTCTTTTGAGCATGCTGCCTACCATGTCAGAAAAGAAAGCTTTATTCATGCATAGATTATAATATGGACAATTTCATATTCTCTTCGAGTCATGGATTATTGGAGTTGGAAGATGCCCCTGAGAATACCCAGACACAGCCCCACATCTGCCAAATGAGAAAGTTAAAGGAAAGTGTCATGATTTGTGTTTCCACATGGTCATCAGACTTTGGGAAAGTGAGAACTAGTTGGCTTGAAGCTGATGTGGATGAGGAGAGGCCCAGCAGGCCCTCTGCTAGAGGGAAGGTGAATCTACACAGGGCAATCTTGTAACACACATGAGGCAGACAGCCTTCCTGTTCGCTGGGCTCAACACTGATAAACAATGGCATCTGATACAAGAGAGATGGGATAACGTCTTGTCAAGAAAACAACACAAAGCAAGAGTCCTGGGCCTAGAATATGGACTGAACTGTGTTCTGTATTATAAAAATGCATTCCGAAAAGCATACTTCACTTCCCAGAGCTGAGATCAGGAAGATGAGCACTTTGCTCCAAATCACTTGACAACTTTGACATCCATCCTGTGTGTTTTCCAGTGTCCCTTCCCACCTTCCATGACAGCCCAGTGCTCCTCAGTGCCTCTCAGGGAGACGGGACTGGCTCTGAGTCACCAGTGTGCTGTTTGCTAGAACAGTCTATGTTGGCGTGTCCATTCCTGGGAGTTTTGCAAGATAGTGTTACTTAACATATGGTCTGTGGACCAACAGTGTTGCCATCACCTGGTAACTGGTTAAAAATGCACTCTGTGCCCTGCCCCAGACCTACTACATCAGAATTTTAACATATCTCTGAGTGAATCCTACACATATGAAATTTGTGCCCACTGAGAGGCTATCATCTACTGTGAACAAATCCATATTGGGCTTGATAGTTTCACTGGGCCATCTGGTGGTGTCTACACGTTTCCCCAAACCTTCTGGGTTGTGGAATCTCTTGGAATCCCTTCTGGAAACCTTGGAATCCCTTTCTTGATGTATCCTATCCTATCCCTGCTTTCCAAGGACTAGGAGTGTATGAGTTCAGGACATCAGCCTTATAGGACTGCTCATCCTTATCAGCCTAGAGTCATCTAACATTGCTCCCTTGTGGTGTACAAATGAGGTCAGCCAACAGGGGCTGTCATCTGTTGCACTCGAGTCATGCCATGACCAGAAAGACTAATTTTACCTGATAGCAGCTAATGGGACATGTCATGCTTCCCAGGTTCCCATAAGAAACCTTGGTCCAAAACAAAAACTGTATCTGCTTGTTGCTTAATGTTTGTTTCAAAGAACTGAGAGCTTTCTGCCCATTAAATCCACCTTAAAGAAGGTATTGGGCTTCTGATTAGATGGTGTCATTCCAATTTTATCAAAGCCAGATGAGGTTGTTAAAAGGTCCAGTGTACTTGCCCTCAAAAGCAGAATCCTGACCGCAGCAAAACCTTCTTTGCTGTTCCTTTAAAGTAGAAGGGTGCAGTTTGGCTTGGACAAATGAAAAAGGGAAACACCTCACAAACCAGTGGCTAAAACCAGATGCATCCCATCTGAATATTGTGAAGGGAACAAAAGGGCAGCAAGCCCTTCCTGGTCTCTCACTCTCATGCAGTCTTGACATTTCCGCATTGCTGCCCATTTGAAGAGAACATAGAAAAGGGGTCACTTCAAATTATGTGGGTGCCCAATGATAAAGGCCAGTCACACTTTGACATTAAATGGTCATTTATATTCCAAACCAAACTCACTCTCTCAATATCCTTTACCTCATTTTGTGTTCCCTGTGCCTTCTAATGGCTGTCAAAATCCCCCATTGTCTAAATTCAAAACCTCACTATCATTTCTGGCTCCATCTGGTCTGCATCACTGTGGGTAAAACTATAATATTACCAAAATCTCTCAACTGGCCTTAGTGCATCTTCAGTATGAATAGGTGTTTCCAAAGGGTGAAGAGAAGTAGTCCATCTCCATATCAATAGGTCATTACAAAGTGGGTGGAGATCAAGCGTGCACATGGACCGGAGAGGTTTGTGGGGTCCTTTTTACAGCTGGGTCACAAGACACATGGGCAAGCAAAAGTGAACGACTGCTCATAGGCAACGAATGGGTTTCATAAACTTTATTTCTCCCTCTAACTGATTTTGGCTTCAAAGGTAATTTGCCCTGGGCTGCAAACTTATTTTCCCCCCAGAGTCACATCTGGCAGTAGTCGGCAGGACCTCTTAACTCAAAATCTGTCTTCATGGGTGTGACCCTTGGGTGGGATGCCTCTAGAGATGGTGGGGAGATACCTGGAAGCCCCCTGTGGATGGTGGGGAGGCCCCAGTAGCTGCAGTGGTGGAGGGTGTGGCTTCACCCAGGAGCCCCCTATCTGTGGGGCTTCCAATTGGGAAGCCCCTAGTGGGGAATTGGTCTAGGGTGAAGCACCTCCTAGACAGGTGGGCTTTCCTCAGAATTGGGGAAGGGTGGTGACACTGGGAGCTGTGGAATTAACCCTCTGTGAGATAGATGGCTGCTTAGAGGCCCTGAGTGGCCGTGTAGCAGCCGGGATTGTGGGATGTTTATAGTGGGAAATGTTACCGAGGAGAGAGACACACTTTGGCAGGAGAGAGACACACTGCAGCATTGCTTGGAGGAGCTGGGTGATGAACTATGGGTTTCCCTTAAAAAAGAGAAAGTTATTGAGGAGACAGGTCACGCTCCTTGAAGACACGTTAGCAGCTAGGGAGGAGGTAGCAGGAGAATCCACATTGCAGGAGGCCATGGAGAAGGGGGAGGCAAGAGCAGTGCCTTCAGCCCTGGAGATAGTAGAGAGCATGTCAGGGGAGGATGAGGGGTGGGGCTGAAGGCCGACCTGTTGCCAAGGCCACCACCTGAGGCACCAGCCTCTTCTGTATTAAAGGCCTACCCTGTTGTAATTTAGAAAATGAAACCGCAACAACTGTAGGCTCCTCAGGGGGAGGAATAACCCCTAACCTAGGCTGGGGAGCACTCCATGCTCTGCCCCTATACCCAGGATGAGCCTGTGGACATGAGCATCTGGTTTTGGCAGAAGCCATAGGAACCTCTGCCTACATAGCTTTTGCATCTCTGGGATATGCAAGTGGAACATTGTTATGTCGGGTTCTGAAATGGGTAGGCTGGCTTCCCTGATGACTCACCCTTCCCTCCAGCAGCGGTTGCAAAGTGCCCATCAAACCTCAAGGAAGCATGCAGTTCTGGATTGGCTGACCGCTGCCATCAGGGCAGTTTGGCCTGATCAGGGTGATTTACCATGCTTACACACTAGCTGGAAAACATATGCAGAGCTCCAGCAGGTGTTACAGGAGCTGGGCATGAAAAATATCATCTATAATATGGACCCCCAGGGCCCCAATGAGGAGTTGTTCACCATATGAGTGAGAAATCTGGTCCTCCATAGAGCTCCCCCATCTCTCTTTGAGTCCCTAGTGACTACTCTTGCCCCCCATATAGGGCAACCCATAAGTGAGGCTACTTATACTTTAGCAGATTTGGGGGAAATTGAAACAATAAGAGCACAGAAGGAAGCAGGGCTGTGACTGAAAGGAGAGGTGCAAAGGGCCCTGTGCAGGTCTTGAGGACCCAGATGTGGGTTATTTGATAAAGGCGGGGTAGTGAAAGAAAAACTTGATGGGAAGCCCAATGGGATCTTGTTAGAACTGTGGCACCAATTAAAGCCAGAGCAGCACTTCCAGCCGCTGAGGTCCAGGACACGAAAGCCAGAGGCAAAGCCCCATGTCCTACCTGTGTCCCTGCAAGACTTCCTGGAGGACAGTACTCAGGCTCCACCTGGGCCCTCACACCCAAAGGAGGATGATTGACTGAAGTGGATGTCAAGGGTCCCATCTTGAGGGATGTGGAAGGACCAGGCCAAATGTAGAATTAGCAATTTGTTGGTTCCCCATTAATGTACAATGTGTCCCCACAATGGTAGACACAGGAGCTAAAAGTTCTCTGATTTATGGCAATACTGAGCATTTTCCTGGGACTCCTGTTGTGATAGATGGCTATGGGGGTAAGTCGATTAGAGTGAAGAAAGCCCAAATCCCATTGGGGATAGGGCGTTTACCCCCAAAGGAGTATACTGTGTATATTTCTCCCATCCCTGAATATATTTTGGGGGTGGATATCCTGCAGGGTCTGTGGTTACAGACCACTGCAGGTGAGTTCAGACTGAGGGTACGTGCAGTAAAGGCAATTCTGAGGGGACATGCTAAGCACCCACCAGTAGTTCTGCCTATACCTCTGCAGGTAACAAATACTAAGCAGTATAAATTGTCTGGGGGACACAAGGAAATTGGAGAAACTCTACAGGAGTTGGAGAATGTGGTCATCATAAAGCCCACTCGTAGTCCTTTTAATTCCCCAGTGTGGCCAGTGAAAAAGCAAGACAGCTCCTGGAGTATGACCATGGATTACAGGGAATTGAATAAAGTCACACCCCCTTAGCATGCTGCTGTCCCCTCAATAGCAGCCCTTACAGACACCCTTAGTCATGAACTAGGGATGTATCATTATGTTGTGGACCTTGCTAATGCTTTCTTCTCTATTGACATAGCACAGGAAAGTGAAGAACAGTTTGCCTTCATGTGGGAAGGCCGGCAGTGGACATTCACTGTCCTTCCACAGGATACCTCCACAGTCCCACCATCTGTCATGGGCTTGTAGCCCAGGACTTGGCCACATGGAAGAAACTGCAAACAGTGCGGTTGTATCACTACATTGATGATATTATGCTCACGTCTCATTCTCTTGCAGATTTAGAGGGGGCAGTTCCTAGACTGCTGCAGCATCTATAGGAGAAAGGATGGGCTGTGAACAGCACCAAGGTTCCGGGACCTGGTTTGTCTATAAAGTTCTTGGGGGTTGTCTGGTCGGGTAAAACTAAAGTTACCCCAGAAGCAGTCATAGACAAGGTCTAGGCTTTCCCCACCCCTACTACTGCAGTCTTACAAGAGTTTTTGGGTCTTTTGTGCTACTGGAGAGTGTTTATCCCACACTTGGCACAAGTTCTGAAGCCCTTATACTGGTTGGTATGAAAGGGCATCAGGTGGGACTGGGATGAGACATATGCAGCTGCTTTTCCTGCTGCTAAGTGGACAGTCAAGGCCACAGAGGCCTTGAGTGTAATGGACTCATCAAGGCCCTGTGAGCTAGATGTTCATGTAACCGAAGATGGTTATGGATGGGGTCTTTGGCAGCAGGTTGAATAGACATGCCAATCTATTGGATTCTGGTCACAACTATGGAAAGGAGCAGAGGTCTGGAACACCTTGTTAGAGAAGCAACTGGCTGCTGTGTACCATGCCTTGCTGGCTACGAAGTCCATCACCGGAACAGCTCCAACCGAGGTAATAACCACCTATCCCATCACGGGGTGGGTGCAAGACTGGACCCAAAGGCCATGGAGTGGCATGACACAGATGCCTACACTAGCCAAATGGGGTGCATATTTACAGCAGCGTAGTGCCCTCTCTACTGGCCCCTTAAATGGAGAACTCCAACACTTATTGGAGCCAGTGACCTATACCAGTGGAGAGCAGGAAGAACTTGCTTTTCAGCCCTTAGTCGCCGAGACTCCTTATCAGGAGGGAAAAGGCCCTATACCTGAAGATGCTTGGTACACAGACGGCTCCAGTCATGGGCAGCCCCTAAAGTGGAGGGCTGTGGCTTTCCATCCTAAGACTGAGACAATATGGAAGGAGGATGGAGAGGGGAAGAGCAGCCAATGGGCCGAGTTGTGGGTAGTATGGCTCGTGATCAGCCAGGAGCCCTCTCCTATAGTTGTCTACACTGACAGCTGGGCAATCTACAGGAGCTTGACCCTGTGGCTACTGAAATGGTACCATGAAACTGGATAGTTGGTCACTAGCCCCTTTGGGGGCATGAGTTGCAGCAAGACCTATGCCCTCTGATCAGACTAAGACAGTTACCGTATATCATGTGACTGGCCATTTGCCTTTGGCATCCCCAGGGAATAATGAAACAGACACACTGGCCCAGGCCCGCTGGCTAGAAGGAAAGCCTGCTTCTGATGTAGGCCAAAGGCTACATCAGTGTTTGTTGCATCCGGGGCAAAAGACAATGTGGGCTGTAGCCCATTGGTGGGACTTGCTGTTGACCTTTGAAGAACTCAGCAGAGCCCGGAAGGAGTGCCTTGTGTGCTCTAAGAGGGACTTACACTGAGTCCCACAGCAACATGGGACAATAGTAAATGGGCTGATACCCCTTGTCAGGTGGCAGATAGACTGTATTGGGCCTCTGCCCATATCAGAAGGCTATCGGTATGCCATGACTTGTGTGGACACAGCTACTGGCCTGTTGGTTGGTTTTCCTGCACTTTGT
Source organism: Manis pentadactyla (assembly GCF_030020395.1). Classification (NCBI taxonomy): domain Eukaryota; kingdom Metazoa; phylum Chordata; class Mammalia; order Pholidota; family Manidae; genus Manis; species Manis pentadactyla. The sequence goes on from NC_080038.1 coordinate 11,309,049, forward strand.
GCAGATCAACAAACAACCAAAAAGGGCCTAGAGTATCTCTTTGCAGCCTATGGCCAGCTTCACGTGACTGAGAGCAATTAAGGCACCCACTTTACTGGACAGACATTACAAGAATGGGTGCAGCAATTAGGAATAAAGTAGAAGTTTCATATATCATATAACCCAACAGGGGCAGGCATGATAGAGAGGTACAATGGTTTGTTGAAATCTGGACTGAAGTTAGACACCAATAGTCTACGGGGCTGGTCAGTTCTCTTATGGACAGTGCTGCGGCATTTGAATGAGAAGCCCAGAAAAGAAGCCTTGAGCTTTGCGGACATGCTCACACACATTGCTGCCTCTCCTGTACAGCTGTATGTGCAAACCAAAGAGGAGTTATTGAAGCCAGGATATGGCCAGCAGAGCAACATCCTGCTGCCAGCCCCCACTGCATCAAACCCTGGAGACTCTGTTGAGTGGATGTGGCCCTGGACACTTTGACACATGGACCAGGGAAGGCTGGCCCTTCTGGCACCTTGGGGAAAAGGCCTGGAAGCTGGCCTCCTGTGTGTTCCTGGAGTAACAGCAGAATGGCCCCCAAAGATCACGGGAGTGTATCCAAAACGTCCGGGAGGTAAGAGCATCTTATGAAGAAGTTTTGTTTTATCTTTACGGCCAGTGCACGTACCTCCTGTAGCCCTATATACTGACCCATCATCTGTAACTCCCACAGGGAGGAGGGTGAAGGTCTGGTACACTAGACCAGGACGAGATCCCATTCCTGCCACTGTCCTATCACAGGACCACTCTCTTGCATGCATCCTATCTGATGGACAAGATTTGCCTTTCCTGGTGTCATTGAAACATGTATCTTATTGCCCTTAAGGTTATTTTCTTCTATAGTCCCTGTAGCTTGGATCCGCTCCCTGGCTGCAGCTGCCACGTGATGACTGCTCTGAACTCCCTACCCTTTCAGCTACTGGTGCCTGTGGAATGGGTGAGCTGTGGACTTAATCTGCATAGGACTTTGAACCCAGCTGAATCTGCCAGCTTGAGGATTATCATGATTTCATTGCTGTTTTTACTGTATGCTATTAGTCTGGTTGCAGTGCTCCAGTTTTCTTGCATAGGGCCCATTGTGGAAGATGGGGAGCAAGTAGATTGTAGGCCAAATTTCTGGAGGGGTCAGCTGTGGATAAAACTGCAATATTTCCAGAATCTCTTGCCTGGCCTTAGCGCACTTCCATATCAATAGGTGTTTCCAAGGGGTGAAGAGAAGTAGTCCAACTCTATATCAATAGGTGATTACAAAGTGGGTGGAGAGCAAGCATGCACCCAGCCAGAGAGGTTTGGTGGGGTTTCAGCTGGGTCATGAGAGACATGAGCGAACAGAAGCAGCCCACTGAGGGTAAGCAACAGATGGTTTTCTATACTTTATTTCTCCCTTTGACTGATTTCGGCTTCAAAGATAATTTGTCCTGGGCTGCAAACTTATTTTCCCCCTGGAGTTACAATCACCTATATCTAGCTAGCCCCCAACAACTATAAAGGTCCCTCCAAAACATCCCAGGTTTAATAATCCATCTTCCCAAGTCTGTATTCATACACTGAAAATTACTTTCTCATCCAGGGGTAAAGGGCTGTGGGCCTGGGTACCTCCCTGCAGCCCAGCCTCTTCTCCAGACCCCACCTTTCTCTGGGAAGCAGAAACTAAAGGAGAGAGCCCTCAGGCAGGAGCCTCCAGGAGTGGGTAGCAGAGACCATCCCGATGGCTTGGTACCCAAGTCATGCCCAAGTTGTTATCATTTTGACCCTCCCCCTTGAATCTGCCCAGCCAGTATCACTGCCCTAGATAAGATAGGCACTTCGTTTTGCTAAAGCTCTTGCAAAAGTCCCTAATGGACTCTTAGGGACGTTTTTTGTCCTGCATGTCAACTCCCTACTTCCCAAGCTCCTCTCCTACATCACCACCCTCCTCCTGCCCTGGGAGCACTTCCATTCACACCTCAAAAGAGCATTGCCAGTACCTCAGTAACACCCCAGTGGGTGCACCTTCCTGCCTGCTATGGACTGAATGATTGTGTCTCCCACAAATTCATATGTTGAAGCCCTAATGGTATTTGGAGGTGGGGCCTTTGGGGAGGTAATTATGTCATGAGGGGAACCCTCATGATGTGATTAGCATCCTTAATAAGAACAGGAGAGCTAACCCCCTCTCTCCACCTTATGAGAACAAAAAGACAGCTGTCAACAAGTCACCAAAAGGGCTGTCACCAAGAGCCAAATCTGCTGACACCTTGATCTTGATCCTTCCAGCCTCCATACCTGTGAAGAAAAAAAAAGGGAACAAGGTTTATTATTTAAGCGACCCAGTGTACAGTAATTTGTTGTAGCCGCCCAGGGGTAAGCACTATTCTGAATTTTCTGTCACCTGCTTTCTTACTTTTCTTTTCTCCCAACTTTGAATGTGTTCTTAATCTAATCCTTTGTCCGATTTTGTCTGCTTTTGAAGTTTACGTAAATGGAACTACAACGAGGTAATCATCTGTGACTTGTTTCCTTTGCTCTCTGTTATGTCTGCACCCATGGCACAGCATGCAGTTCCAGTTTGTTCGCCCTCATTCCTGTGTAGCATTCTGTTTTGTGCCCACCTCTGCCTATGAATAAGCAATGCTGGAGTGGCCCTTGTGCTTCTTATTAAGATTACAAGATGCCCTTCAGCAATAACCATCAGGAAACTGCTACTTACAGGATCTGGAAATTACACAGCACACACCTGGGCCACTCAGAGAGGTTGCTGGGAGGGCATGGGGGAGAGCAGAGCATGCTCAGGCCTGGGTCAAGGGTGGAGGCCTAGGGCTTTGAGGGCTTACTCTTTATTGGTGAATTTAAAGCGTAGGAGCAGGAATTTAAAGCATGGGAAGAGAAAAAAATACCATGTGGTCCAAATGGTCAGTTATCTAAATCAACCAAGATTTCTGAACAAAAAAGCCTGGGGGTGGGGGCAGCCTGGCTTTTTATATCTAGTCCTGTGGCTGGGGATATGTTTATCTGAGATAGTGCTCTTTGAAGTAGAGACATGGCAATCAAAGCTTCACCCACATGCATTACAAAAAGAAAAGCCAGCTCTCAGAGCTTACACTACATATTGCAATGTATAAACAGGCCACATTGTATTTATCTACTTTACTTTGGTTAATATTTGAGCTGTTTAATACTGCAATGAAATTTTTGTAGATATTGCCTAGTTCACTTGTGTGAGAGGTGTTCTAAGTTTCATATCTAGTAGTGGAATTACTGGGTGGCAGGCCATACACATGTTCAACTTCACTAGGTGATAGTTCTTACCACAGTGGTGGCACTAATATGTTGATCTATATCTTTAACCACCATTTGGTACTTTTCCACTTTTTAGTATCTGTCTATTTGATAAGTAGTGATGTCTCATTGTGGTTTTAGTTTGCATTTCCAGTTACTAATGAGGTTGGTGGCTTTTCCATATGTTCCTTGGCCATTTGGATCTCCTCTTTCATGAGATCTTTGTTTTGAGTCTGTACTTATTTTTCTGTTAGGTTGTTTCATTATTGACTTTTAAATTAGTTCTTTATATATTCTGGATGTAATCCACATAGAGTTCATATGTTTTATAAATATCTTACACTATCTGTCTTGTTTTTTCATCATTTTTATGGTGAGTTTTAAAGAAGTCTTCAATTTTAAGGATTTCTCTCAAATTTATCAATGCCTTCATTAAAGTTTTGTTGTTTTTATTTCTTGTGTAAGAAATCTTGACCTACTTTGAGACGATAAAATATTATCTTCTAAAGCTTTGTTATTTTGCCTTTCACATACTTTCCTTAATTTAACTGGCATGAATCCTTGGGTAAAAGTTGTGAGAAATATACAACATTTCTCTTTTATCCAAAGTCAATGCCAGTTACTGAAAAATTCATCAGCTCCCCAGTGATCCACCATGCTTCCTGTCTTGTACTAAGAGTCCATACATGAGTGTGTTTCACGGCTCTGTGTCGTTTCATTGGTTTATTTGTCTATCCCTGAACCGACACTACTTTGTCTTAATCAGTATAGAGTTAACCTATCTGGGAGGGTAAATCTCTCCATCTCACTCTTCTTCAAAAGTTTCTTTTCTCTTTTTGGACTTTAATATTCTTCCATGTAAATTTTAGAATCACCTTGTCAATTTCCAGAATTGGTGGAGTTCTGATGGCTATGAATTAAACTATAAATTAATTCGAGAAGACTTTATACCCTGACAATACTAAGTCTTCCGATCCATGAATGTGGTATATCTCTAATGATTTAAGTTTTCTTAAATAATTTTCACTGAAGTTTTATAATTTCCTCCATATTGTTTGTTGTTTTAATTTGATTTTGATTTTATATTTTTGATGCTATTATACATAAGAATTGCATTCCCTCCCAATTTTTTTAATTGATAAAAGGAAAAGTACATATATGTTTATATATATGTTATATATATTATGTATATAACATAACATAGTATATATAATCAAGCAATCTTATTAAACTCTCTTATTGATTTTCATTTATAGGTGCATGGTTTAGGCTTTTCTATAAACATAATCACATCCCTTGTGAATAGTGATATTTTCCTTCTTTCCTTTCAAATCTTCTTTATGTTTCTTTTTCTTGCCCTACTGTGCTGAGGAGGACATCAGCACAATGTTGAATGAAAGTGGTGGGTGAGCCCTTCACCTTGTATCTGAACTCAGAGGAAATGTGTTCAGGATATCTCCATTGGCTATGATGCTCACTGTAGCTTTTTGTGTAAGGTTGAAAGATATAAAAATTAATGACATTTGACCATTTTTGACTTAAAAAAGAGCAATTTCATATGCTTTAACCTAATAGGTACTCTTATCAGGTTAGTTCCCTCCTACTCTGATGTTTTTTTTAAAATAGGGGAGTAATTTTTTACATTATCAGTGATGCTGGGTTTTTTCAAATGCTTTTACTGAGTTAACCCTGATATTTTAATGTTTCCCTGTTAATAATTGATTTCTAAATACTAAAAAAATCTTGTGTTGCTTACAAAATAGCAGTAGACTCATAGACACAGAGAAGGGACTAGTGGTTACCAGAGGGGAGGGTTTGAGAGCATAGGGCAGGAGGGAGAAGGGGATCAAGAGGCACAATCATTAACAATCACAATCGTGGTAGGTCATGAGAATGGCAGTACAGCATAGAGAATACAGTTAATGACTCTATAACATCTTGCTACATTGATGGATGGTGACCACATTGGAAGGGGTGAGGACTTGATAGTGTGGGTAACTGTTGAGCCACTGTGCTGTGTATTTGAGACCAGCATAAGATTGTATATCACTGATACTTTGATTAAAAAGCAAAATCTGTGTCCTTAGATTAAACTTAACATTTTTTATTTAACATTTTGTGTTTAACTTCCGGAATGAACATGTCCTGTGAACATGAGCTATGATTCATATAGAATGAAGTCTGAATTATGTCCTGTGATTATATTTTATTATACTGCATGCTCAAATATTACCTGTGCCCGTTTGTTCTCTCTTTGCCATCTATAATTCTAATTAGATGCATATTAGTCTTCTCATGCTATTCTCCATGTCTCCTGACCTCTGTTTTACATTTTCCTTGTGTTTGTCTTTCTTTGATGCATTCTGATTTATTTCTTCAGATAAATCTTCAAGTTTATTAGTTTTTTCTATGACTGGGTCTAATTTCTATTAAACTCCTCTTTTGAGTTATTTATTTTTAAGTTCTAAAAGCTCTATTTCAAGTCTGTGTGGCCATTTTTCACAATTTTTTGTCCCCTGCATGTAGTTTTTAAATCAGCCATAATTTCCTTAAGTATGGTTATCACTAGCTATTTTATATTCTGTGACTAATATGTGAGATCTTTGTAAGTCTGTTTCTCCTTGTTCTTATTTTTTCTGTTGATTCTCGCTCATGGTACCATACATTCTTGCATTTTTTCATGATTTTCTTTTTCTTTTTCCTTGTAATCCTTAAACACTTCATTTGTTGGCATCCTTGGAGGTTTGGAATGAAGTTCCTAGTACAGTGAGAATTGACTTTTGCTTCTATCTGCCAGCTGTGGGCACTTACCAAACCTGTATAAAACCAATAGATTATTGGCTTCAGGTTTTGTTGAACACCCAAGAAATATGAATTTGGGCTGCTAGGCTCTAAATAGGCAGCTTGTGATTACATCTTCCTGAGGGCATCTCTTTCCTCTCAGTGCAAAGATTCAGAGAACAATTCTCATGGCAGTCCCTTGAGGCTGGGCTCCCAGTGGTGTGGCTGGGGCCTTCTGTTAGACACTTCTTCTCAGGCAGGCCCTTGGTTTCTTCTCCTGAAGAAACGATGTGACATTGACGTTCAAGTTCACATCAGTTTGACAGCACTCTCAGTGTCAAAGACTGCTTCAGTGTACTACTTACCCCTCTGGGTTTCCATCTGTATTCAGTCTCTTACCACGTGGTCTTCTCTTTCTTGCCAGCTATCAGCTCTTTTAATAATTTTTTAATCTGGTATTGAAAACTGTTTTCAGCAGGAGGGCCAATCTGGAAACTTTGCTTGTCCTATTACTGGAAACCAAAATCCAAAAGCAATATTTTTTTGCATAATTACTTTGCAACTGATTACTTTTCTATCTTAATACCTATCATGTAGTCAATGAATATAATTAGCAGCCCTCAGGCCCACACTCTTTCTTTCCCCTGGCTAATGTGAGACAGAGAAATAGAGTGAGTCAGTACTCACGAAAAGATGGCATCCTGCCCCATCCTGGCCCATCTCACAGGGGAGCAATGAAGATCACAGCACTGAAGTGGCAAAGGGCCCTCCACAGAATCCCTGACACCTCTTTGTCTTCTTCCCCAAACAACATTAAGCAGTATTCAGACTGTGCCCACCATGACTTAAGCCCCACACTTGGGAGATTTATTCTCCCCTCAACCCCTGTCCAAGTGTGTCTGAATAGAAATGCTCCGTAGTTATCAACCAGGGGTAATTTTGCCCCCCAGGGCACACTTGCCAATGTCTAGGGACAGTTGATAGTCACAACTCAGGCTGGGGGTGCTACAGGGATCTAGTAGGTACAGGCCGGCGACGCTACTCAGCAGTCCCCTATGACAAAGAATTATCTGGCCCCTAATATGTATAGTGCTCAGATTGAGACATGCTGGGAACTGATGAACCCAGAGGGTTTTGCCTATAAAGGATGAATATCTCAGAGTGTAAGTGGCAGAAAATATGGGCTTCATTACCAATAAATACAATTCTACTGCCTCGTGAGAGGAAGGTCTGATTGTTAGGACCTTCTCTAATGTAAAAATGACATCATTACTGCAAGCTGACACTATCTCTGGGCTAAAAAACCTTTCACAGGAATATTTAAGCAGTACATGTTTCATTCATTGCAGTACATATAAGCTGCCTTTGGAGATATGCACACAGTGTAACTTAGTAAAATGCAAGAGTAAAATGTCCCAATTTCCAGTACGATTTGTTTCCCACAAGAACGGAAATATCAATAATTGTATATTGAGTTTTAGGACAAATCAGGGCAATTCAGGACAATTTAAACTCCCACAAGAGAGACTCTGACTAAGGTTCTCCCAGGAGAGCCATGTAGTAACTTACAGAAATCTGATTATTAGAGTTACTGAATCAATATACACCACCACCATTTCAGTAGCTTCCATTCAGGAGACCATTTTCCCTCAGAAAAAAAAATAGTTCACTAACATTTGAGAAACAAGGAGAGATTCCTCAAAATGATTCAATCATATTTTAATATTGATGTTTAAATAATGGCACAAAATGCACATTTTTAGTGATTCTGTACAAAATAATATTGCACCAGCAGGCTTCCTGATGTCATTAATGAGAAAGGGTGAATAATTCCTAGGAGAAAATCTGAATCAATCAGGGTTCAACAGGGAAGCAGAAACACGAAGCATGATACAGAGTAGGGGGTTTATCATAGGGTTTATTGTGGGGGGCGGGGGTGGAGCAATTCAGATAAGGCTGTTTTCTCTACATTTTGTTTTAAGGCAGAAGTCACTATAGTTCAGCCAGCCCAGCAATTGGAGGTGAGCTGGGCATAGGTGAAACAAAGACAGGCTCCAATCTGCATCTGTCTCTCACCACCTCCAGCCTCAATGCCATGGGGGACCTTCCACTGAAGCTGACTTTTCCATGGCCATGCACACGCCCTTGTCCCTGACCTCTAAGGAAGGAGCCTGTCAGGAGCTGGATTAGCTGTGTCCAGGCACTGCCCCCTGCTGACAAGGTGAGCCAGCCGATCGGTGACAACCTGCCTGGCGCTCACAGCAGAGCTGTAAATGGAGCTGCTCAATAGAACTGCTGCTTAACTTCTGAACTTACAGATCTCATGCAACTTCCTTGTGGTCAACCCCAGCCTGGAAGCGTACAGGGAAAGGAATTACAGGAAACACAATACAAAAGCATCACAACACCTTGCTTTCCAAAAGAAGAGCAAACACCTATGGATAAGCATTTCCCATCATGAAATTAGTGGATGACAGAATGAGAGGCCAGCAGTAGCCTTGCGATATGGATGTCAGAGAATAGAATTCCAGAGGATGATAAAAAAAGATAAAATGACACAGGGAGTCTTTCTCAGGGAATTGTCTCCAAGAGGATGTGATCTGTGGAGTACCCCGTCCTGCTGGCAGCTAGAGCTGTGCTCGGAACCGGGCAACGGTAGGGGCTGGAAGCTAATTCCTTCCACACCGTGACATTTGATTCTACCTGATAAATGTGGGGCTGTAAAAACACGTTTGGAACACCGAGTAAGCTGGAGGTTGAAAGTTTAACAAGTCAAAAGAAAGGGACATATAATACCTTCTATAGAATCAGAGAAGGCATTTGATAAATTCAATATCTATTCATGATTTTTAAATGAACTATTAATAAAATAGGAATTGATTACTTCCTTAGCATGATAGAATATAACCAAAAAGTCAGTATTATAATTTATGGGATAATGTTAGATGTATTTCCATTGAAAGCAGGACAAGAAAAAGATAGTTTTTATTATCAGTATAATTTAATTTTTTTTGGAATTTTTAGCCAAAATAGTTAGACTAGAGAAATAAGTCAAAGACATAAAAATTAGAAAGGGGAAGGTACTGTTATTATTCACAGATAAAAGATGTTTTTTGATGGAAAACTGAACAGAATGAACTAAAAAACTGTTTAAAATGACAGAGAATTTTAGTACCTTTCTGATTATAAAATCAATATACAGAAAAAAAGTTTTCATATAAATAAACAACAATGAATTACAAGATATACTGAAGACCCTACTTGAGCAGTTGTGGCATGAACCATATGCACTGCAAGGGTGAAAATATTTAATAGCTGGCCCTTTATAGATAAAGCTGGTTGACTTCTATTTTAGATGATGGGGAGACATTAGAAAACAAAACACTCAAAGCAAAACCAAACCACATCAAAAAGCCTTGCCCTCATGGGACATGTGTACCAATGGATTCTAGAGGATGAGAGCCACCTATTAGACAAAGAAAGAAACAGTTAAAAACCTAAATGCTTTTACAAAGTCTATGAAACCTAAAACTATTTGTTTAATGAAGGTATTCTAAGTATTTACTACTCTGAAAAGAAAAAGTATCTGATCAGTTTTCTAATTCCTATCAGTCCTTAAGGAAATGCCACCTCTCTATGATTAATCTCTGTGTGAAAAATTACTTCCTATCAAAGACCTGTTTCCATTAATGCTATTTATCTTACACGAATCTCTTATGTTGATTTCAGTAATATATCCTAAATTACAAGTTTGCCACCTATTAACTTAAAAAATGTACTTCTATCTTGTGCCTCTAAGTTCCTTTCTTCAATTAAACAAAATCCAGGCACTTAAAATATGCATGTTGTTTATAGTAATAAAATGTAAATATTTTCTCCATTTTGATCTCAACAGATAAGAGCAAGGTTTCTCAATCTTGGCACTGTTGACATGCTGGACCAGATCTTTATTGTGGGACCAGTCCTGTCCACTGTAGGAAGTTGAACAGCATCTCTGGCCCCTACCAACTAGGTACCAGGAATGTGCTCCAATGAAGACAACAAAAAATGTCTCCAGACATTTCCAAATGTCCTCTGGGGGGCAAAATCTCAATTAAATTCAACCTCTCATGTGTTCTTATTACTTTCTTATCATCACGATTTTCTCAAAGATTCAGTCTTAGCCTTTGGAATGAGATACTGCCAGGGAATATTCTGGCTTCCTCAAAAGAATATAGTTTGAGAGATTGCTCTAGAAAAACCTTTTCACTAGTATCTTAAAGCCACACCACTTAACAGAAGCAGCCAAAGACAAGGTTACAGCCTCACCAGGCAGGCACTTACTGAATTGACAAGTACAAGCTAAGAAAGCTATTTTATTAATATTGATGCTGTCGACCTAAAGAAAATCCTTGCTTTTTATTTAAGAGCATCAGCCTAAAGCTAATTTTCTATTAAATTAACTGTAGTGGAAAATCACTTCCAGAGTGGTGGCATAAGGACCTCTGAAAATGCACTCCTACGTAAAAGGCTTGAACAGCACTATAAACCAACTAGACCTAACATATATCTGTAGAACACTCCACTCAACAAGAGCAGAATACATATCATATTCACCTCAAGGGCACATGGAACATTTTCTAGGGTAGACCACATGTTGGGCTGCAAAAATCACATCTCAATAAATTTAAAAGAACGGAAGTCATGCAAAGTATATTCTCCAACCACCATGGAAGGAAATTAGAATCAGTAACAGAAGGAAATTTAGTAAATTCACAAATATGTGGCAATTAAACAACACACTCCCAAATAACCAATAGGTCAGAGTAAAATTATAATGAAAATTAGAAAATAGATGAAAATACAACATAACAAAAGTAATGAGATATACCTAACATACTCCTCAGAGGGAAGGAGAGAAGAAAGATCCCGAATTAATAACTTAATCTTCCATCTTAAGAAACCCATAGAAGAGCAAACTAAACTCAAAGCAAGCAGAAGGAAGGAAATAATGAAGATTAGAGCAGGAATAAATGAAACACAGAATAGGAAAACAATAAGGAAAATTGACAAAAATAAATGTGGACTATTTGAAAAGATCCACAAAAAGGACAAATCTTTAGCTATATTGGCCAAGAAAAAAAAAGAACACTCCAAGAACTAAAATCAGAAATGAAAAGAGGGGACTTCATTACCAACTTTACAGAAATAAAAGAATCATAAGGGAATTTTATAACTATATTAGATAGCTTAAATAAAATGGAGAAATTCTAGATAGACAGAAATTACCAAAACTGACTCCAGAAGCAACAGAAAATCTTAGTAGCCTTCTAATAAATTAATTAATTGAAATCTTAATCATAAACTTCTTACAAAGGAAAGCTCAGGCTCAAATGTCTGATGCCACTTCACTGATGAATATTATCAAACATTTAAAGAAAAATTAATGTCATTCCTTTACCAACTGTTCTAAAACATAGAAGAGGGAACACTTCACAATTCATTCTATGAGGCCTTGATACCAAAATCAGACAAAGACATAAGAATAAAAGAAAAAGAAAACTGCAGTCCAATATTCCAAATGAGCTTAGATGCAAAAATCTCAACAAAATACTAACAAAGTAAATCAGCACCATATAAAAAGAATGATATACTGTGACCAAATGTGATCTATCTGAGGAATGGAAGCTTAGTTTATCATGTAAAAATCAATTTGATACATTATATAAATAGAATGAAGGACAGCAACTACATGATCATCTCAATAGATGCAGATAAAGCATTTGACAAAATCCAACACTTTTAAAATAAAAACACTCAACAAAGTAGGAATAAAAGAGAATTTCCTCAAGCTAATGTAGGACATTTACAAAAAATCTTAGTAGGTGAATCATACTTTATGGTGAAAAACTGAACAGTTTCTCCTTAAGATCAGGAACAGTGTAAGGATGTCTGCTCTTGCACTTCTAGTCAGCTTTGTACTGGAGGTCCTAGCCAGGACAATTAAGCAAGGAACATAAATAAAAGGCATCCAGATTTGAAAGGAAGGAAGAAGTAAAATGATCTTAGCCAATGACATGATACTGTACATAGAAAATCCTAAGGAATCCACACACAAAAAAATATTAGAATAAGAAATGAGTTCGGCAAGGTTGCAGAATACAAAGATCAATATACAAAAGTCAACTGTATTTCTATATGCTAGCAATGAACAATCCAAAAATGAAGTTAAGAAAAAACTTCATTTACAATAGCATCAAAAAGAACAAAATACTTAGGAATAAATTTAACAAAAGACATATAAGACTTACACACCAAAAACTACAAATCATCTTTGAAAGAATTTAAAGAAGACCTAAATAAATGTAAAGACAGACCATGTTCATGAATTGGAAGACTTAATGTCATTAAGATGACAACACTCCCCAAATTGATCTATGGATCCAACACATTCCTATGAAATTCCTAGTTGCCTCTGTTGAAGAAATTGACAAGGTGAGTGTAAAATCCATATGGAAATGCAAGGGACCCAGAACAGCCGAAAACAATCTTAAGGAAGAACAAAGTTGGAGGATTCACATTTCCTGATTTCAAAACTTCCACAAAGTTATAGTAATCTAGACAGTGTGATACTTGCATATAGATAAACATAAATCAATATACAGATGTGAGAAATTAACCATTACATTTACAGTAAATTCAACAAATGATGCTGGGTCAACTGGATATCCACATGCAAAAGAATGAATTTGGATCCCTAACTTATACTGTAAATAAAAATTAACTCAAAGTGGACCTGAGACCAAAATATAAAAGATATAACTATGAAATGCATAAGAAAAAAACATAGGAATAAATCCTTATGACCTGGGATTAGATAATGGTTTCTTAGATATGACACCAAAGTAGAAGCAAGTCATTAATTAAACTTCCTGACAAATTTGATCAATTTATTTGTTCATTGTGGTTTCACACATCTTAAGCATTCTGTGTTCACTTCTCTTCTTGTCAAAGTATATACTTTAATATGTCTTTCAGTAAGAGTCTGTGAATCATAAATTCAGCCTTTGTAAATCTGAAAATGTTTCTCTTTTCCCTCACTCTTGAATAAGAACTTACATGCACAGAAATGTCTAGCTTGAATATATTACTCCATTGTATTCTTGCAAGTATTGTTAATGAGAAGTCTAGTCTCTTTCTAATTGCTCTGTTATAACTGTCTTTTCTATTTGGTAGCTTTTAAGATATTTTCTCTTTATCCTTGCTGTTCTGCATTTACACTACAAAGTGCCTAAAGGTGGGTATAATTGTATTTATCCTGCTCAGTCTGAAAGTGAACTTTGTTCTGCAGACTCAATTTTTTCTTAAATTATGGAAATTTTTCATTACTATTTCCTTAAATGCTGATTCTTCAACTTCCCCCTTTTTTTTCTCATGGCACTTGCAGTATGCCTATGTGTTCTCAATCTTTCTCCATTATAATCGTTCTTTTATATTTGGTATCAGTATCTATGTGCTATATTCTGGATGAATTATTCAAGACTGTTTTCCAGTTCACAAATGCTCTACTCAAATGTGCCTAGATTTCATTTTATTTTGTCTATTGAATGTCTATCCTATCCTGTCTTTAATTCTAGTAATTATATTTTTCATTCTGTTTTCCATTTGGTTCCTTTAGTATCTACCTATTCGTATTCTTTTAAGTCTGTTTTGTTTCCTGATTTCCTGTTCACTTTATGAAATGTGTTGTTTAACCTATCATCTTAGGCATACTTATGAGCAAGTTTTTTATAAGCTGTTCTATTATTTCAAATTCATCCTGAGTGAATTCGTGTTTTGATTACTGATTTTGTCAGCTGCCTTTCTTAGCATACGCTTTATTTGTTTTCTTTGGAATTTTAATTGGCAAAACCATTTTGAGACTTGGACAGGGAATTCTCCCTCTCTCCTCTTGCTCCTTTCCAGAGGTTTTTAGTACTTCTGCCTTTGGGCTGATGATACGGAGGCAGCAGGAGTTATTGGGAGGTTCCGGTCTTAGTCTTGTGATGACGTCAGGGTAACTCAGATCTGGCCTGTGGACATCTCGGCTCCGCTCTGCTGCGTCCGCTGCCTGTGTCCTCTCACCCGTCAGGGCCCACCTATGAAGCACAGCCAATAAACCACAGTGCCCGGTGGCAGTGATCTTTACAGCTGCCCTTTGCCCTTTCCTACTTTTTCTCCTGGCTCTCAAAGCACACGGAGGAGGAGATGGCACTTGGCACCTATTTCTAAAAGGTGGCTGACCTTTGGGCTACCTCACTGCCTGTGTAATGTTTACCATGTACAGCAGGGATTCAACAAAGACAGAGAAGCAGACAGTCTATCCAGCTGGGGAACTTTAGGAGTCAAGCTTTTAAAGCCCAAGAGGGAATTTTACTTGAAAATGAATCTCTAACTGATTTTATGTTGGGTTATTTGGCCGCCAATGACATAGACAGATTGTAACCTAACCGCTTTTCTTTGGGCGATATATCAAGGACTCAATAAAGGAACATTCTTTAAAGAATGTCAGCACAGGAGAAAATATCCCAAGGAGCAAAAGAAAAGGATCAGAGCATAGGAACTGGGGATGTGCGGGGAGGCGGGGTGGGGGAGGCGCCCTGCGAGTGGGTAATCTAGAGAGGGTAAGAGAGAAAAGCAGCAAGAAACCGAGGGAGAAGAGTTAGGGTGGGAGAACAGGAAGGGAGTAGAGAGAGCAGCAGACAAAGGCAGAGAGATGGGGGTGCGGGTGGGGGAGCGAGCCAAAGGGAAGAGGAAGAGTGGAACACAGTCCGCCTGGGAAAGCCGGAGGCAGACGCCGAGGGGGAAGGCTTGCGAAAAATATTGTGAATATGTTGAAGGGATTCACTTTACTTGCTTTGAAAAACAGCCATGGCCACCGTCATCTCACACGTGGACGCACCCTGTTTGCTGAGTGCGTTGCGGGGAGAACTAGAAGAGAGGAAGTAGTAAAAATGACTAATCTTCCTCTCAGTGAAATGACCCCTCTGAGGCCCGAGCAGAAGACCGCTCCCCACTAGCTGGTTTCCCGCACGGCCCAGGAGCTCTCCCACGGCCTCTGGCCACTTCTTACAGCCAGGCTGACTCAATCACCTCTTCAATAACCCATTCATCCCGAGCCTTATATTAGTTTTCATCCTAACAGTGGCTGAGAGCATGTGTGAGGCACTGATGGATGATACTGCACTGTTTTCCACCTCAGTGGAAATGGCCCGCATCTTGGCAGATGCGCCGTCGCTCCCCCCCTTGCAGGTGGGGTTACTCCAGGGCCAGTGACTGCAGAGAAAGTGAGCCGTCATCAGCAAGGCGGTAGCCGGGTTAATAGAAGGAGCCACAAGAGCTTAACCCCATCTGGATGACGGATCTTCTCCGCTGAAACAGCGCGGGCAGCTATCAGCATGAGGCCAAATATTTGCTTTTCTCAAGAATGCTTCCATTTATCCAAACCTGCCTTTCACTGGGTTTCCCCAGAAGCAGTCTGAGAGAAGGAAAGGAGAGCAATTAGTTTATTTGGGAGGTGCAGATGACACCAGTAGGAGAGTGGGGAAATGTGCAAGGGGAGAGGCCGCCGATAAAGCATGCATTTTCAAGCCCGCTTCCAGCATGGGCAACTAAAGGTTACTCCTCCAGGGAACTCTGGGAAATAGGGTAAAACCCACGCCTCTGGTTATTTAACCGAAGGAGCACGGGAGCTGGGGCATTTACACACTGACTCTCGCCAGCCATTGATTGCTCCAGGCACGTGCTTCTGCCCGGAAATTCCAGCCTGTGCTTTGAAGGCACAGAGTAGCCATCCACTTAAAGCCATGCGGACAGCAGCAGGTGGAAGGTAGCTCGGCTAGCTAAGCAGTAAGGCCTGACGGTGCGTGGGGCTCCTGCAACACTTGCCCAAAGCCTCAGTGGAGACGTTGAGGCTTTTGCTTCATTTACTGAGCTCTTCTGAGAAAAGCTTTCCACGTGGAAAGCTTTGTGACATGGGCTCCTGTACACGTAGCTTAGCCGCCCTTGCTTGTGTGCACCCAGATCAGTCCCAGGGCCCAGCTTCAGCTTCAGCTCTCACTTGCTAGACGAGCAACCAGGCCGACATTTAACCTCTCTGAGTCTCAGTTTTTTTCATCTGTCGAGTGGAAATAGTAGTGCCTGACTTACAGGAATGAAATGAAACTCAAAGTCAAAATATGGTAATAGATGTCAGGAGTCAACAAACTTTTCCTATAAATGGCCAGATAGTAGATGTCTTAGGCCATGTATGGACCATGTGGTCTCTCGTAACCACTCACCTCTGCTGTTGCAGCAGGAAAACAGTCTAGACAATAAGTAAACAATGAGCATGGCTGTGTTCCAAGGAAACTTTATTTACAAAAACAAGCAGCAGACTAAATTTAACCTGCCAGCCCAAGCTATGGTTTGCCAACCTCTCATATACTAGAAAGGCCTTTGTAAATGTTAGTGCTGTGCACGTTTCCAGTGTCATTTATTCCTCACACAACAAGTCATTGGAGTTCACCATCCCTGTCATGCTGGGAGAGGAATTCATAGCTTCCTTCTTTATGTAGCACAGGTTCACTGAGCACCTCTTCTGTGAAAGGCATCACACTGGCCTTGGGAATTCAGTGCTATTAAGACAGAAGCAGACCGTGCCCAATACCTGGGAAGGAATCCTAATCCTGTTCCCCCAACTGCACCAGTCAGAGCCATTCCTTTGGATTAACCAGGGGCAGCTACTCCTACAACCCCCTCAGCGCCTGGGGGTTGGGAGGTGAGGCAGCATCACTAAAGAAGCTCGAGCCTCTGGGCCCCACACTTGCAAGGGCTCCTTCCACGGCCCAGGAAGGGCCCTCCGAATCATTCACATGGTCATAAAGCTTTGTCAGATGCCCAAACGCAAGCTATTCTAACCATAATTGGTTAAGGCCCTGCCTTTTCTGTCCCGCTGTCCTCCATCACACTTCCCTTTGAGTTAGGTTCTGATCCTTCCCTTTGAAAAAGCTCAGTAAATTAATCAACCGTCATGCTAAGCTATTTTTAATGAAAAGCATGATCACTGTTTGGACTTTGGAGTTATGGTCTATTGGGATTGCTTTAAAGCAGTCTCCCTTGTAAGAGGCACTAATTAACAGTAGTTAAATAATTAGTCACTATGGCTCTTTGGTGCCCCTATGGCGGGAGCACTGTGTGGAGGAGTGGTATTGGTAGACATGATTACTGCTGGTGTAAGAACAACTGGGAAGATGTAAAATGATAAGAGGGGCTGCCCAATCCTTTAAGGAACTACGTAAGCTTAGGGAAACGGCTTGGGAAAATCCAGGCAAAATAGATCATCACTATGATTCGGAAATTTACAAAGTCACTTTTGGCACTGTACAGGTTTGTATTCATTCCTGAACTAACCTGGGCCCTTTGATAATTTAGATGGGGTAGAATCTACCCATCTGAGTACTTGTATCTAGGAAAAAACCCATGTATGAAAGTGTTTAGGGATAGATGGATGTGAACACATAAGTATTTGAGTGTGTATGTGTATAGGTGACTGCCTAAGTATATATGACATCTATCCAAAACACTCCCAAAACAAAATTCTGATATTAGGAATAGGTAACATCATTTCTAAATGTAGACTAATAAAATAAACAATGACTACCATTTATTAAAAGCTTAGTATGTGCCAAGCACTATACAAGCCCTTTAAATCCACAAAACCCTAGGAAGTAGGTACAGTTGTTATCATCTCCATTATTCAGATGAAGAAACTAAACCATTGAAATTTTGAGGAATTTTCCCAAGATCAACTTGTGATGGAACAAGGATTTTAAATCAGGTATTTCTGAGCCCAGGACCTGATTTTTAATGACCACATAGTGGCTTTAAGTGTAAATACCCTGTCTAAAGGATAATGTCTTAGCAAAACTACCCAGAGCCTTGGGAATGTAGCTGTTCATCGGAAGTCTCTGTAGGAAACTGGGATTTGTATTGTCGGGCTGGGCGAGGGCCCTGGCACAGGAAGCATTTTCTCTGGATGTAAACGCTGGAGAGGGGTCCCGGGACTCACTTGTCCCTCAGCTTTTCTCTTATGCTTTTTCCTGTTATGACGATCACACCAAGGGTGGTCTGCTTGTCCTTCTCCAGCTTCTGTGAGCCTTAGCTTCTAACCAGAATATCTGTGGTATCGGACAAAGATTGGCACCTCACACTTCTCCCCTGGGCATCTTTCTCTTCAGAGACACATAGTCTACATAAGGTCTCTGGAGGTAAACAAGTTTAATTTGTTTATTTCTGCTTCTAGTAGTAAGGAGATTAGATTAAAAACGATTGAGATGCAAGAAGTCTCATTATGTGGCACATAACTGATTTTTCTGACCTATTGCTGATTATACACAAGGTGTGATTTTTCTTGGTATTCGTGTGTTCTTAGCAATTCCACTCAATTTCTTTATACTTCTGCTAATACTCCAGCTAACGATTACCAGGAACACACCTAGAGTCAAGCAAAGTTGCCTTTATTGACTTATTACAAGGAAGTGAATGTACACAATGGGACACTAACGAGGTGTTAGAAAGGACTTACAGAATTTGGACTTGTAGTAGGCGATCTGGGGAAAAGTTCAGGAAATAGGACTTTATTCTGGATTAGATGCTCTCAGGAAATGGGGATAATTCTATTATTGGGTGTCTTAATAAATCTTATCTGAAGGAGAGATGACTACCATGAGGCTAAGGCTCCAACTGATGAAGCATCAGCAGTCACATAGATAAGCTAAGATAAGGGGATGTTGGGTCATCTTTTTTTACTTATTTTTATTAAGGTATGATTGATATACACTCTTATGAAGATTTCACATGAAAAAACAATGTGGTTACTGCATTTACCCATATTATCAAGTCCCCACCCATACCCCAATGCAGTCACTGTCCATCAGTGCAGCAAGATGCCACAGATCCACTATGTGTCTTCTCTGTGATACACTGTTCTCCCCGTGACCCCCCACACCATGTGTACTAAACATAATACCCCTCAGTCCCCTTCTCCCTCCATCCCTCCCCTCCCTCCCACACCCCTCCCCTTTGGTAACCACTAGTCCCTTCCTGGAGTCTGTGAGTCTGCTACTATTTTGTTCCTTCAATTTTGCTTCGTTGTTATACTCCACAAATGAGGGAAATCATTTGGCATTTGTCTTTCTCTGCCTGGCTTATTTCACTGAGCATAATACCCTCTCTAGTTCCACCCATGTTGTTGCAAATGGTAGGATTTGTTTCTTTCTTATGGCTGAATAGTATTCCCTTGTGTATATGTACCATATTTTCTTTATCCATTCATCTACTGAGGACACTTAGGTTGCTTCCATATCTTGGCTATTGTAAAAAGTGCTGCGATAAACAGAGGGGTGCATATGTCTTTTTGAATCTGAGAAGTTGTATTCTTTCGGTAAATTCCAAGGACTGGGATTCCAGGGTCAAATGGTATTTCTATTTTTAGTTTTTTGAGGAACCTCTGTATTGCTTTCCACAATGGTTGAACCAGCTTACATTCCCACCAGCAGTGTAGGAGGGTTTCCCTTTCTCCACATCCTCACCAGCATTTGTTGTTCTTAGTCTTTTTGATGCTGGCCATCCTTACTGGTGTGAGGTGATATCTCATTGTGGTTTTAATTTGCATTTCCCTGATGATTAGTGATGATGAGCATCTTTTCATGTGTCTGTTGGCCATGTGAATTTCTTCTTCGGAGAACTGTCTCTTCATATCCTCTGCCCATTTGTTAATTGGGTTATTTGCTTTTATGGTGGGTCATTTTTGTGGTCTGCATAATGTTCATGTTTTTGTCTGTGTTCAGACATGATTACAGGGTTGTCTTATTTTTTTCTTGTTCTGTTGTGGTCTCAGATTGGGCTTGTCTGATGTTGGTGTTCTGTGAGATGGCTAATATTCAACAGAAAATAACAGGGCCAGCTGTGAGCACCAGGCCAGTTCCCAGCAACATCAAGGATTAGCTGATAGTTCCCGGCCAACTTCTGGCCATTAGGGGTGCCTTACTCTTTCTCAGTCTCCTTATCCTGATGCTGATATTTCTGCATTTCACCTCTCAGGTGAATAGGTCTGCACGCCTACCTCTCCTGCGTGTAGACCTCCTCAGGAAAGACAAAATATCTCAAAGACGCCAAGAGTGGGCTGTAGGACTTCCACAAAAGGAAAACACAGATGTCACATTTTCCTTTCTTTAGTTTTCCGTTTCCTCATAACATGGAAATAATTCCACCTGTAGCTGTAAACAGGACAGACCATAAGATGATGTGTCAAGTCCTGTGGTCTAATTAAAGTAGAGGAAGGAATGAGAAGTAAGCATTGGTATAAGTTGAAACCTGAAATGCAACAGTTCAAATGGCACAGTGACACACAGTAGCACACAGTGACAATGATCAATGAGGGAAGCACATATACATCTGCGTTGTAGCACTGATTGTAGATGATTGGTAAGAAAGAATACAGAAGACAGCTTAGGACAGCTATCCAAGTCCAGATGCTCGCTTTGGAAGTCTTTATAACTTGCCCCTCTCTTGGATAGTAGAGGGCATCCTCCTACTTCCTTTTGTCTTGAGCTCTGTCCCCTCTCCAGTCCTTTTATCCTCTTGATTGACTGTCACTTTTTCTCCATAACTTTATCTCCCCAGTAGCCACACTGACTGCTTTCCTATGAGCCATAACCTTCCAAATACCCTTCTGTGCAGGAGACAAAAACATCTGACACAAACAAGTGTGGTGTATGTGTTCTGGGGCACTAATAGTTGCCATCTTGATATACTCACATAGAAACTGAAGCTGCCTGCCTAATATTCAATTACAAAAGACATATTTGAGAACTAAACAGATTTGTGTTTGGGTTTCAGGCAGCACAATTTTCTTCCCTCACTGTTCGTATACTCTGTGGTGTCTTCCCTGCATGAAAAATATTTGCTAGAACTGCAAATTGTCAGTGTGTCCTGATTTCTACTACCCTATATTAACTTTCAACTTCTACAACTTTATATACATGAAATGCTGCAATGCAATATGTGCTCTTTGTGTCTGTTATCTTTCCCTTATCACAATGTTTGTGAGACTCCTCCACGTTATTGTTTGTATCAGTAGTTTATTATCATCTTTTAATGCCAAGTACCATTCTGTTGTAGGAATTTACCACAATCTGCTTCTCCAGCCTGTTGATGGGTATTTCAGTTACTTCTACTTTGGAGCTGTTATAAATAAAGTTGTCATAAACATTTTTCTTCTATGGGGTTTTTTGCAGACATTTGTTTTCATTTCTCTTATGCAAATACCTAGAAGTAGAAATTGGGGTCATGAGGAGGGTGAATGTTTAACTTCATGAGAAACTGGCAAGTGGATTTCCAAAGTCATTGCACTATGTTACACTCCTACCGGTAATGAGGCTTCCAGTTGCTCCACGTCCTCACCAATGTTTTATGCTGTTGTTATGTTATGTTCAAAGACATTTTATATCTTTAAAATTTTCGCCATTTTAGTGGGTTTTATAGCACCTAAAACTTTTCTGATTGTCCACATTGAAAAAGAATGCTGGATTAAGTTCTTATATATTTTTTGCTTACATTTTTATATTTTTCAATTCTTATATTTTGTGAGTGAAACTAGAAAAGGTACATATTTTTTAAATAGTGCAAAAAACACTAACCATAAAAGGAAAGGTTGATAAATTGAACTTCAGTAAAATTAAGAACTTCTCTTTACCAAAAGATACATTTAAGATAATGAAAAGGCAAGCCACAGATAGACAAAATATTTTATATATACAAAAAATTACTCATACCCTGAGTTTACAAAGAACACCACAAGTCAATACAAAAAAGATGAAGGACTAAATTTAGAAATGGGCAAAAGATTTGAAGAGGCATTTTACAAAGAGAATATTCAAATGGTCCATTAACACATGAAAAGGTACAGGATTTCTTTAATCCTCAGGAAAAAGCAAAGTTAAACCACAATGACATATTGCTATACACATGGCCATAATTAATAACACTGATAATACTAAGTAGTGCCAAGCACATGGAACAGTTGAACTTTTATATACATTATCGGTGGGAGCATAAATTGGTAAAGCCACATTCAAACATTGACAGTATCTACTTAAGCTAAACATGCATCTACTGTATGAGCCAGCAATTCAACTCTTAAGTATAGAACCAAGAAAAATGCGTATGTCTTCCAAAGGCATGTGCAAACTTGTTCATAGTAACCTTGTTCACAATAGTCCAAACTGGAAACAATTCAGTTGCCTCTCGATAGGAAAAAGATGAATAAATTGTGATATATTCACATAATAGAACGTTTCACAACAGTAAAAAGAAAATGAACTCCAGTATCACACTGTATAATTCCCTTTATGTGAATATCAGGCACAGACAAAGCTCGTTGCTACTGATCACTGTCAGAAGACTGGCTCTGTCTGGGGAGAGGATATTGACTGGGAAGGGGCATAATGCAGCCATCCACGGTGCTGGAAATGTTCTATTACCTTGACCTGGGTCATAAAATTCATCAAGTTGTTCTCTTATGGTTAGTGCACTTTATTGAATGTATGCTATACCTTGATATTTTAAAAACTGGAAAAATTACAAAAGACATATTTGAGAACTAAAAGACAAGTAGTAAAGAATTAAGACTCAAAAATATATAACTCTCAGAATGGTTGTGTTATCATTCCCCTCAAAACAACAATTATTTGTTTCTTAAGTTGAGATAGAAAATATCCTAAAGGATGCTATCTACTTTGTAAACCATTGTCCAGATATCTGGTTCTTGGGATCTTTTCAAGATGGCCTATTAGCTCTGCTTTGTCATGACCTCATTTGGAAGGATTAGAAGCTCTTAAATGTCATTAATGTTCCAATATTGAATTATAACCCCTTGCTCCAAATTAACTGATATTTTTCTGGTTACTTGGTTTCACCAATATAAATTTGGGGGAAATTTCTTTATAAACCATACTTACGAGCTGTAACGACAATATTGAGATGCAAAACCCATGATCAAGTAGCAATGTACTCAAGCATCCTGGCCAGAAACTATGTTTTACCTGTGTGTTCGGAGGGTGGGGTGGGTGTATGTGTTTCCGTAGTCTGGCCTGAGCCAGTATGTTTTCCTTTTATAATCAGTGTTCCACAATTGAAAAAATATCTTAGTCTTAGGTACAAATAGGAGCAAAAACAATCTTCAAAACTTTTCTAAGTTCTTTTGCATATCATTGCCTACATTTTCCCTTACATTACATTAATACTAATGCAAAAGAAACACACACTGATTTGGCAGTGGGATGGTAGAGGGAAAGAGGCAGTAACAAAATCTTATTGGCATAATAAGAAATCTTTTGGAGGGATTAAAATGCCAACAAGAGGATTATGACTTATAAATTACAGTAATACTCATATTTCGAAACTCAACTATAGTATCAACATGAGACTGTGAATAAGTTTCATTTTTCCATAGAGAAGAAGCTAAAGGCAAGATAAATTTCACATGCATAATGAAATTTCAAAATAGCTTTTTTAAAATGTAAATTTTCCTTGTCACTAAGGCAGATAATTCTGCTCATATTTCAGTGTTCTCTCACATTTACCATAGAAATCCTTCCTTTGGAATAAATCTAATACTAGGCAAACCATTTTCAATACATAATTGATAAGCCCAGGTATTTGTGCAATAAACCGCAAGGTCTAGTGATGAACTAGTCATTGGCTAGGAACAAATCTTCCTCTATTTGAGCAATATGTTCTCCTTTGACTTCTGACAGCTGACTTGTAGCACTCCTTCTCTTGGGCTGCCTACCTGGAGAACACAGTATTGGAATGATTGGCTGGGGCGTAAAAATCGAAGAGTGAATTGTCTCCCATGGCAATCACATTCATATGCTAGGCTTTCTAAATAATAGCCAGCTGTGCACAGGAGGTCTCAGTTCTGGTGACTCTGTCATGACATGCTAAGTGAGCCCCCTTACAGCTGAAGTAATGCACAAAAGCAAGGCTACCTCTCAGCAAGAGAGAAAAATGGACTTCATCAGCTGCTGACTTTAAACAGCTGGGCTAAACATTTGTTGCCAAAATGTCCAAAGGTGGAGGATTTTGTAGGAAAAAAAAACCAAATTAATAAGACTGATAATACTGACTGGTGTTATCTCGTGAACACCAATACCCCCCACCCCCACCATTTTGCATATAAGAAAACTGAGGGCCAAATGGCAAAATAATGTAGCCAGAGTCACACTGCTAATTATTGTCACTTCACTGAAATCTAAGTCTTCTTTGATGGCAGCTTCTAAAATGGCCCCCAGTGATTCTCACCTCTTGGTAGTCATGCCCTTGTGTGATCTCTTCTACTTGAATGTGGGCTGGATCGAGTGACTTACTCCTAATGAACAGAATATGACAATAGTGATACAATGGCACTTCGGTGATTAGGTTACGAAGGACTGTGAGTTCCAATATCTTGCTTGCTCGCCTTGATGAAGCCAGTTGCCATGTTGTAAGCTTCCTTATGGAGAAGCCCACATGGCAAGAAACAGAGCTGCCTCTGGGCAACAACCATGGAAGAACTGAGGCCCTCAGTTCAACAATCCATGAAGAACAAATTCCTGTGAATAACCATGTGAGCAAATTTAGAAGCCATCAAGCTTTGAGATGACTATCACCTCAGCCAGTACTTTGTTTTTGACCCTGTGAGAGATTCTGAACCAGAAGACCCAACTAAACCATGCCCATACTCCTGACACACAGAAATTATGAGGTAATTCATTTTTATTAAGCTGCCTACTTTAGGGATAATTTGTTAGGTAGCAATAGATAGTACTCTCCCAATGCCCCAATCAGTGCCTTTTGCTCTATAGCAGACGCCTGCAGAGTGGACAGTAGCCATGCTTGCCTCCCCCCAGTGAAAGCTATGCCTGTGATTAATCTTTGATCCCAATGTCAAGTGCTCATCTTGGCAAGAAAACCATATTACAGTGACATTGGAGCAAGTAGAGTTCAGGTGCGAGATTAAAACAAACAGAAACAAAATAGAGTTGGTGTCTCTAAAGTGATTACAGATTTCTGTGATCTGGAAGCACAAACTCAGGTTATCTGCAGCTGCCCCTTCAACATTTCATCAATAAATGCACAGCAACAGCATTGTTCGTGGTGTGTTCAGTGAAAACAAACACTCTTGGTTGGTTTTTCCCTCCAATGGAATGAATTATCTGTGCTCTTTGTCAGTGCTTACAAACATGTGTGTATGTGTATGGGGAAAGAGAACAGTAGAAAGAGTTACGGAAAACTAAGACCTGGATTCCACTTTTGAAGACTTTGATGGCTAGTAACACAACAGTAGAAATTAAGGGAATAAAAAATTGCTCAGGGAGAATAATGGTATCATTCTTGATTCATCCATGTACTCATTCATTTATTCCCTCAGTTATTCAATAAATATTTATTACACATCTGCTATGTATAAGGCAATGTTCAAGATCCAGGAGATCAAACAGTGAATAAGATAAATTCCCTGACATCAAGGAGCTACTGGTTCTTCCCACTAAACCTATAAAATGGGACCAAAATAACCACTGGTTCCTTGGATTGCTGTTGCTTTCCTGAAATCTAGACTATCCCATTATCAAAGGACACCACCAACAGAACAAAAAGGCATCCTACAGTATGGGAGAATATATTAGTAAATGACATATCCAACAAGGGGTTAACATCCAAAATATATAAAGAGCTCACACACCTCAACAAACAAAAAGCAAAGACCCGATTAACAAATGGGCAGAGGATAAGAAGAGACAGTTCTCCAAAGAAGAAATTCACATGGCCAACAGACACATGAAAAGATGCTCCACATTGCTAATCATCAGGGAAATGCAAATTAAAACCACAATGAGATATCACCTCACACCAGTAAGGATTGCCAGCATCGAAAAGACTAAGAACAACAAATGCTGGCGAGGATGCGGAGAAAGGGGAACCCTCCTACACTGCTGGTGGGAATGTAAGCTAGTTCAACCATTGTGGAAAGCAATACAGAGGTTCCTCAAAACACTAAAAATAGAAATACCATTTGACCCAGGAATTCCACTCCTGTCAATTTACCCAAAGAAAACAAGATCCCTGATTCAAAAACACATATGCACCCCTATGTTTATTGCAGCACTTTTTACAATAGCCAAGAAATGGAAGCAACCTAAGTGTCCATCAGTAGATGAATGGATAAAGAAGGGGTGGTACATATACACAATGGAATATTATTCAGCTATAAGAAAGAAACAAATCCTACCATTTGCAACAACATGGATGGAGCTGGAGGATATTATGCTCAGTGAAATAAGCCAGGCGGAGAAAACCAAGTGCCAAAGGATTTCCCTCATTTGTGGAGCATAACAATGAAGCAAAACTGAAGGAACAAAATGGTAGCAGACTCACAGACTCCAAGAATGAACTAGTGGTTACCAAAGGAGAGGGGTGTGGGAGGGAGGGGAGGGATGGAGGGAGAAGGGGACTGAGGGATATTATGTTTAGTACACATGGTGTGGGGGATCACGGTGAAAACAGTGTAGCACAGAGAAGGCACATAGTGAATCTGTGGCATCTTAGTACACTGATGGACAGTGACTGCATTGGGGTGGGGGGGACTTGATAATATGGGTAAATGTAGTAACCACATTGTTTTTTCATGTGAAACCTTCATAAGAGTGTATATTAATAATATCTTAATAAAAAATCAAAAATAAAAATAAACTATCTCATTAAAATTTCACAGAACATTAGTTTTTGCCTTTCTAGATGAAATTCTGGATCATACTGTGTAAGACGAACCTAACCATCTGTCAAAACTTCCATAAAGCTTGGTAATTTGAGTTTGGAATCTGCTGTCAACTGCCCTTGTACTAACTCTGATCTAGGGTAAATTATTTGAAACCTCCATGCCTAAATGTCCTCATCTATAAAATGATAATAATTATACCCACTTCATAGGGATGTAATTAAGATTAAATGCATCAATATTTATGAAACCCAATGTATATTTCAAATACTTAACTAAATCAACTATTAATGAAAACTCGGCCAGGCCCTTATAGCATCATCTAGACAGAACTGCTCAACCTTGTCAGTATTGACATGTGAAGCCACATCATTCTTTCTGGTGGTGGGGGGAGGGGTTGGCATCCTGTGCATGTGGGATGTCAGCAGCATCTCTGGCCTCTGCCCACTAGATGCCAGTAACACCCCTCTCCTCACCCTCACTGTTAACACAACCAAAAATGCCTTCACACATTGCCAAGCGTCCCCTGAAGGTCAAAACCACCCCCACTTAAGAACCACTGAACTAGAGTTCTTGGGGCCCAAGAAAAAGCAAACTGACATCGTAAAAATGTTTCAAAACTTCACATTAATAAAACTCATCAAGAAAAAAATAGCTCTTAGCTCTTTGCGCTCTTATTTCAAATGTGTTGATATTACTCTTTTGTGGTATCACTGTAACTCCAGTGGGGAAGATATGTTCCCAGCCCAGGGCAAATTACCTTTGAAGCTGAAATCTGTCAATGGGAGAAATAAAGTATAGATACCTATTTATTGCTTACAAGCAGTTCTCCACTTCTGCTCTACCGTGTCTCTCTCAACCCAGGTGCAAAAAAAGGGGCCCCATCCACCTCTCCTCACACCCCCTTGTAATCACCTATTGGTATGGAAATGGACGACTTCTCTCCACCCCTTGGAAACACCTATTGATACGGAGATGCAGTAAGGCCAGGCGAGAGATTCTGGAAATACTGCAATTTTATCCATAGAGACACACTTACACATGGAGTTTTCCCTTATACGTGTGACTGTGTCTTACAAAAGTTTAACTTTTACTGTTTTCAAAGCTTCTTCTGTGTCTGCTGTTTCTTAAAAATAAACAGCTCAAAATACTCCTCACATAAGGAGGCATATTTTGGGGTGGCAAATTCTGAACCAGTTCAATAGGAACATGACTTGTCAAAGTGAAGATTTTAAATCCTGATGTCAAATGCAGGCAGAGTCATCTTCTCCAGGAAAATGTGAAGTTCCTACTCTAAACATAATAATTTAAAACTTAAGGAAAACTGGGATTTCTTAAAAATTAAGTCTGTGAATATTAATCTAGTGTGGACTTTGTGCAATATCTTGAGATAGGCAATGGGGATATAAAGATGAGAAGACAAACCACCAAGTTAGGTGTAAATGTGGCAAAAGAGAAAACAAATGGACTACAAAAGCATCCCAATGGATCTCACTCCCCAACTTCAAGCTCTACTACAAAGCCACAGTAATCAAGACAATTTGGTACTGGCACAAGAACAGAGCCACAGACCAGTGGAACAGAATAGAGACTCCAGACATTAACCCAAACATATATGGTCAATTAATATATGATAAAGGAGCCATGGACATACATTGGGAAATGACAGTCTCTTCAACAAAACTGGACAGCTACATGTAAGAGAATGAAACTGGATCACTGTCTAACCCCATACAGAAAAGTAAATTCAAAATGGATTGAAGACCTGAATGCAAGTCATGAAACCATAAAACTCTTAGGAAAAAACACAGGCAAAAATCTCTTGGACATAAACATGAGTGACATCTTCATGAACATATCTCCCTGGGCAAGGGAAACAAAAGCAAAAATGAATAAGTGGAACTATATCAAGCTGAAAATCTTTTGTATAGCAAAGGACACCATCAATAGAACAAAAAGGTACCCTACAGTATGGGAGAATATATTCATAAATGACAAATCCAATAAAGGGTTGACATCCAAAATATATAAAGAGCTCATGCACCTCAACAAACAAAAAGCAAATAATCCAATTAAAAAATGGGCAGAGGAGCTGAACAGATAGTTCTCCAAAGAAGAAATTCAGATGGCCAACAGATATATGAAAAGATGCTCCACATCGCTAGTCATCAGAGAAATGCAAATTAAAACCACAATGAGATATCACCTCATACCAGTAAGGATCACCACCATCCAAAAGACAAACAACAACAAATGTTGGTGAGGTTGTGGAGAAAGGGGAACCCTCCTACACTGCTGCTGAGAATGTAAATTAGTTCAACCATTGTGGAAAGCAGTATGGAGGTTCCTCAAAAAGCTCAAAATAGAAATACCATTTGACCCAGGAATCCCACTTCTAGGAATTTACCCTAAGAATGCAACAGCCCAGTTTGAAAAAGACAGATGAACCACTATGTTTATCACAGCACTATTTACAATAGTCAAGAAATTGAAGCAACCTAAGTGTCTATCAGTAGATGAATGGATAAAGAAGATGTGGTACATATGCACAGTGGAATATTTTTCTGCCATAAGAAGAAAATAAATCCTACCATTTGCAACAACATGGATGGAGCTAGAGGGTATTATGCTCAGTGAAATAAGCCAGGCGGAGAAAGACAAGTACCAAATGATTTCACTCATATGCGGAGTATAAGAACAAAGAAAAACTGAAGGAACAAAACAGGAGCAGAATCACAGAACCCAAGAATGGACTAACAGTTACCAAAGGGAAAGGGACTGGGGAGGATGGGTGGGAAGGGAGGGATAAGGGAGGGGAAAAAGAAAGGGTGCATTATGATTAGCATGTATAATGTAGGAGGGGGGCACGGGGAGGGCTGTGCAACACAGAGAAGACAAGTAGTGATTCTACAGCATCTTACTACGCTGATGGACAGTGACTGTAATGGGAGTTGTGGGGGAGACTTGGTGAAGCGGGGAGCCTAGTAAACATAATGTTCTTCATGTAATTGTAGATTAATGATAACAAAATTTTCACACACAAAAAAGAAGCATCCCAATGAACTTGCCAGACCCTTCTCTCTACACTTGAACCTATGGAAATGGCCTAGACTGGTATTAGGTGCTGCAAGCAAGCCTGGGTAGCTGGTCTTTCATGACTGTCTTGATGGAATCTCAAGAAGTTTCAAAACTTGTAAGAACCTAGAAACATCCTCCTTGGATTACATACTCATTCACAAAGTTATTTCTTCCTTAAATACAGGAGTCTTAAGTATATCCATTCCCTCATTAATTCATTTCCTGAAAATCCTCGTTGCTAAGTGAAAGCCATTAAATATTTTTTACTTCTGTTAATTTTAATGAGAATCATAATGCCTTCCATCCCAATCCAAGATACCCAAACACAATTTCACAGATGGAAGTGATATATCAACTGAATGACAACTTTTAAAGTAAACAACAATTTGAAAGTAAAAATATGCAATTCGTACATAAAATATTATAAAATGAAGATTTAATTCGAATCTGTTCTCAGTGACAGTTTCTCACTATAGAAACTAAAGTGTCAAATAAATAATGAGTGCATTTTTTGTATGAAATTATAATGCTGAAAATTTACTTCAGGTTATTTATTGTTTCGGTTTTTAAAGGGTCATCAGTCTGGAAAAATGAAGAAAGAAAAGAAAGTGTCTTAATGGTAGTATCACTGGAGAAAGGCCATTGTTGCTCTGGAAGGAGGGGGTTCCCCACTGTGGAAAATTTCACTATGAATTCGATGAGACCAAATAAAGACAAGGGCAAGTTGGGGATTAGAAGGGGCTCCTGCCATGTTCACCCTCACAGCGGTCACAGACAGCAGTCTCTGTTGGCTGTGGCACAGCTCCCTGTGCTCCCCAGCATGAGGCTGTCTTTTCCCCTCCTAGCGCTGGGGCTCCAGGGTTTCTCTCCCCTGCTTCCTCTCTCCACCGGCTAACCTCCTGCCCTTCCACTCCACAGCTTTCTCGGCTCTCCTGCCCCTCGCACCTGGAGGAACTCTGTGGGTGGGTCTCTATGGTGACTGGCAGATGCTGGACCAATTACATCCAGGTGCTGGTGTGTTTCCTCTCCACCTCTCCCCTAGGACAGTACTCCCATGACTGACCTGTGGTTCTGTCTCCAGTAAACATTCTGCTGCCCATAGATATGCAAAGCAGGTTCCTCTACATATACAACGGGTGATATTCAAGCCAGGTGAGGATCCTGGTCAAAAATTTCCATTTTCTCTATAGTCATTATGGTGAAAAGTCTTAACTGTATGGTCATCTATGTGCTATAAATCTGCACATTATTTTCCCAACTTATGATCACATAGGTGCCACATTAGCACCTCTAGGATGTAATGCAAAAGGACCCAAATGTTACCTGCTGCTGAATAACAACCAAACTAATTAAAAGGTTAACTTTGTTACCATATTTGGACTCCTGTAGAGTCTTCACAGGTATGATTAAAAGTTATCATAGGTGGTTACCCAAACAGCAAATCAAAATGATTCAAGTTCATGCCTCTGATCATTTTTCAGCAGAAATTCAGACACCAAGTAAAAAGTGATCAGTTTTGAGTTGTAAATGTCAAAGCAACTTGAAAATAAACCTGAGGAATAGTATCCTTCTCTGATAGATACAGTTATTTTAGAGGCCAGGGCAAGCTGCCCCAAAATGTGCCACTTTGGCCTATTGATTACTTTGAATGAAAGCTATTTGAGAAAAAGCTGGTGCAAGAGGAATGCTCTGACCCTCCTCTGTCCCCAACAAGACCAGGAAATTCATCTCCCATTGAAAGGTCCCTCCCTATACCAGAAGGCAAAGAGACATCCTTATCTCCAGAGACAGGGAATTCAGAGAAAAGAAGGCTGCAGAAACAAATCTTGTCACGTTTTTTTTAATACACAGCCCAAATGCTGTTTGGAATTGAAGCTCCCGATTATAAGTTTTCTTTGTCCTGTCAATTCCTCATAGATTTCTGTCTCCTTGTCTAAAATGTATAAGAACTGCCTGCCTTGGTCTCTATCTTAGAGTCTTAATTTCATTACTGGGCCTCCATGGGCATGCAATTAAACTTTGCTTTTTTCTCTTGTTAATGCCCCATGTCGGTTTGATTCTTAGACTAGGCAGAAGAACCTTGAAGGGTAGAGAGAAAGTTTTCCTCCCCAACACTGTCATAATGCTAACTATTTGACAGAGGACCTGGATTTTTCCAGGATTTGCCACTGAATCTAAGAGGTCATCAATTATGAAATGCACCATTATTTATGTACCACTAAGAAATGAAAAAATGGTTCAAATTAAATTATGACATAAACTTCCTAGTTACTTAGAAATTTTATTGTATAATTTTTGAAAGAGATTTTTAGACAGATTTTGAAAGTAGATTTTAATGATGCTTCACTATTATGCCTATATCAAAAGGGAAATATGAATGAGATAAACTGATCCTTCTTAAGGATTTTTCAAATTCGTTGTCCAACTCTTTTGAATTCATTCCCATGTCCATGTTCTGTTTTTATATCTGTGTTATGCCATAGGATACATATGATCTTGTCCTCTGTGTCATTGAGAGCTTTGATAATACTGCAATTCTTAAGATAGTGCTCCACTATTCTCAAGATTTTTTTCCAAGCTGCCAGCACCCATTCTGCAGATGCTAATGTTGGTACAGTCTTGCTTAGTGAGATATAGGCCAAGATTTTCACATAAATGTGAATAAGAAAAGTAATCAAGTTTCATCTACCTGTGATTATCTTCCTTTCCTAGATTCCATGAAGTACTTGGTCATCTCATTGAAAATGTGGAATTGTCATCATTCCTTCAATGACAGCTATCTGTTTCACTAATATCAAATTTACATCCTGATGCTCTCTCTGCCAGTTTGTATTCACAGATCTTAATGTTTCAATACCAAATCGTGGAAGATATTTTAAATTCCGGTTAAATGTAACCTGTGTGGTAATAACAGTGTACTGAAGTCAATTGAGATGACAACAGCTTAAACACAATGATCAAGCTGGTGTTCATTCATGCAATAACCCCATGGCAATGATAGTCCAGCTGCCAGTAATTGGAAGACACCACCAAGCATTACAAGCATCTTGACTTCAGAAATATTAAAATGGGGAGGGAGAAGTGCATCTTAGAATTGATGAAATATGTAGATTGAAGATAAAACCAAAAATGTGTTTAGATCATTTCACTTAAACTTCAGCTCCAATGTTTCCCCTTTCCTCTATGTGGGATCATTAGCAGTTGCAAAATGAGAACGAGGAAGAAATGTAAGGATCCTACCCACATTTTGCATAATTTAGATAAAACTACTCAGTGTGGTTATGTTTGTTAAGAATTGCTGCTTCTGTACAGCAGCCAGGTTTTAAATCCAACTCAGTCCCAAGTGTCATTTTGGGAGCTTGATTTGAAGAGAAGCATCTCATTGCAGATCTCTTTTCTCCTTTATTACAAAAGCACATCAAGGGAGTCCTCCTCTCAGGGAAAACCCCTGAAGTATTAGCTACTAACATCTGAAATGACTCAGAATGATTATTTAGGATTATGGGCATTTTAGTAGGGAATTCTGAAAGAGAGAAT
Organism: Manis pentadactyla; assembly: GCF_030020395.1. Classification (NCBI taxonomy): domain Eukaryota; kingdom Metazoa; phylum Chordata; class Mammalia; order Pholidota; family Manidae; genus Manis; species Manis pentadactyla. The sequence goes on from NC_080038.1 coordinate 11,342,557, forward strand.
AAAGCCTTCAGTACCCAGAGGAATTAATCTCCCAATAAGTATATGTCTGAGGTGACATTTTCTTTTGGAAGAGATTTCCTAGCATGCTTCCTCCTCCTGCCTACTTGTGAGGATGGCTCAGCTTCCTAATGAACATGAGGTTATAAGCTACACATGCCGTCAGTGAGTTGTCTGACCCAGGACAGTCTGTTGGACTGGAGATTTGCTAAAGTACCTCTCACTTTGAAATTTAAAAGAACAAGCAGGCCCTCTGGGATGTTCTATTGGAAGGCCAAATGTCTAATTTTCCTGGTGTTGGTTTCTTGTCTTTAAGATAATATAGTTAGATAGAGTGATCTCCAACACCCCTTCCTGCTCTCCCATTTTTGGACTGGGTGGCATGATACAGTGGAAGGAAAATGGGAGAGAAGAAAGGGTCATCAAGTCCTGGTGGCAAATTGGCCACTGCATAGTCAGGCAGCCTGGCACAGGTCACTTCACCTCTCTAAAACTCAACTGCAAAAGGAAAGTTGGAGAAAATCATTTCTAAAGTTCTATCTAGGTCTACATTCTGTTTGTAGCCTTCATTTAGAAGAGACTGTATCATTTCTACTCATTGTAAACTTTGTTCAGAGACACCTATGAAAAGTTACCCCAGTTCAGAAAAAGAGTAAATGAATAAACGGAAACCAATTTTAGATTCTTTAGATGAGTACTAAAGAAAGGGGAAACCTTAAAAATCTAAAAAAAGAGGTTATGGACCTAAAATAATATGAGCATAATGTACAATTTTATTGCTGAAAGCATTTTTTAATGAGCTTCCTCGGAAGGAAAATAAATAACTACACCACTGATAGAGGGAGAGTTAAGAGCGTGTTTACTACAAAAAACCAAACCCCCAGTGAAAGACTAACTCAACCCCTGGGGGCAGAGTGGTGATGACTTGGAAGAGGCAGCAGGAGCCACTGGAGCAGCACAAGGTCCAAGGCGACAACAGATACAGAGAAACTCATTTTGAGCGTGGGGTTTCAGGGCAGACACAGAGGTGCCAACGAGCTCTTCAAACGCAGCTCCCATGGCAGATTAGGGGGCAGCCCTACTATGCGGACCGTGAGAAGCACGGCCACACTCTTCAGTACAGTGATAGCAATGGCCAGTGGTTGTGGCCAAACCAACATGTTTGCAATACCATGCCAAAATTTCTACCAGGTATCCATATGAGGGAGGCATGTTTTTATATTAAACATATTTATAAAGTATTTATGAAATAATAAATATGTATGAAATAATGTAAATATAAACTAATATTTGTAAAATAATTTCAATTGACTGAGGAATGTGTTAGTGCCTGCTGATGGTTCTTTGTGGTAGTGTCAACATAATAATTAATGCCGGAAAGGACAGAGTTCTTCAACATTAGTCAGTTACAGAGGAGGGTGTGATGTGTTCTGTGACCCTATACAGGAGAAAGAGATTGAAACATAAAATTAACTTATGATAGTTGCAGCCCTACAAGTAAAGGCTATGTTTTGATGATCTGTTTTCTCTCTTCACCCATAAATTCACCCTTTGAGAAATAGCCAGCTCGCATTCAAGGCAATCTTCTTCTGATTAGTTTCTACCTTGTTCCCCTAAAGCCACATCAAAAAAGTACCAATTTAGATGAAGCCAGACCTAATGGCCCAGCTGCAGTGTATAAAGGCTCCACACTGAATAACCTACATAAATCAAAAAGCTAAAAAAGTAATTCCTGGGTTTAGGTTTTCCATTAAGAGTTGGTTTTTTTTTTCCTTCTAAAGAACAGATTAGAAATCCAGTAAGATTCTTCATGATCCCCTTCTACTGGGTACCCGAAATGGTGACTCAATCTCAAGCTCATTAGACATCTGGGCTGGCTAAACATTCAGAGCAACCAGAAAATGGCTCCAAAGTTTGCATAACAATTCACTGAAAAATAGATATTGAGCTCCTCTTGAAATATAGTCCCTAGCACAGGATGTGGTGGAAAACAGGATGTATTCGTCAGGTTTTTTTCTATATAACATATATATATAATCTCAACAGTGGGACAATTAGCATTCACTTAATACTCATGGATTTATAAGTTGACCACCATTTCAATGATGTCAGCTGAAGTAGGCCAAACCCACATAGGCCTCATGTCTCCTCCACTTGTGGGACTCAGTTCTGAAGAAGCAATGACTGGGCCACGCTCTTCTCATGGAGGGTAGCAGCTCAAAAGGTGGAAACTTGCAATGCTTGCCAGTTACCAGTTTATCGCCTCTGAACTCTGACTTCTCTCTTCAGTACTCGCTCCGCAATAGTAGACTGGACTCTTTAATAATTTGTCATTTACAGTAAGCTTTGGCAGTGGAAGGGCATTTCAGGGGGAAGTGGGCTTCTTTTCCTGGTTCCAGGATGCTGAGCTTTGCTTTTCCTTGCTTCTGTTGCATGGTTCATGCATGTAAGAATATCACCAGCTATGTGCTGAGAAGGCACTGTCACTCAGTGACCTCACAGCCTGCTCCAGGCCCAGTGACCTACAGTGCATGATCCTGCTAATGTGGACACCGGCACCCTCTAGGCCTCATGCTGGCAGTGGTGCCCTAGCTCTCTCTGCATAACCACCCATGAGCCTTGGCTTGCTTGTCCCCCGAGGCCATTTCTTACAGCCTTCTCAACACACATACCTTGTCTTACAGGCTGTGTGTCATCTTGCCATTGAGTGGGCTCCAGATGCCCTGACTCCCTCTGAGCTCCTACTCATCCTCCTGCCTCAAGTCACCTGTACCCTGGAGTTGTTTCCTGATACCTGGTGATGCTGGACCAGCTCTGGCCAGGGCAACCCAGCAAACTTCTCCACAGTCCAACGGGCAGCAGCCATACTCTCTCCAATGAGATCTACACCCTTCCTTGGGAAGCAGCCCTTTCCATGCTTGTCCCTTCCTGACTACGCTCTCATCTTTAGGGTATCCTTTAGAGTTCCCTTTATGTCTGTGTCTATGCCTATCACAGTTTAATAAATCGTTATGTTAAACTCTCCCTATCTAAATTACTATGTGGTTTCTGTTTCCTGGTTGGATCCAAACAGATATACTATGTTCTTAATGCTTCAGTTCAGAACTAGTACACTGTCACTTCTGCCCACCATTTCATTGCTCAAATCAAATCACATGGTCAAACTCATGTTCAGGAGGCAGGGATATATCTTCCATCTACTCCAGTGAGAGCTACTGCAAAGTCCCAAGGCCAAAGGCATAGAAGTATAATTCCATTATCATGAGTTACTGAAGAATTGGAAACAATAATACAATCTGGCATTTGGAAACTGTCTCATGGAGCATAATGGGGAAGAAATATATGAAGAAATTCCTATTCCTGGAAAATATTAGAGTTATGAAAGGAGAAGGCAGAGCATTTGGGGAGAATATAACCTATAGCAGCATACATCTCTTAAGGAGAATCATTATCTCTTAGCTAGGTAAAAAGTTGGGGGAAGAGATTTATAAGCAGAAGGTGCAGCATATGTAGAGACCTGAAATCAAGAGAATAATTCAGCAATGCTGAAAGAAATTGTGTGTCACTGAATAATGATAGAGAGAAATTCTGGTTTTGCATTAATTGCAATTCATTGATAGATGGTGACAAGAAATTGCAAAAAAAAACATGTTCCAAGAAACACTGTTTTCAAAATGTAATGAGATTTTTAAATTCCAGTATTAAATTATTTTTATGACATTTGCGGCACATACACAAGCAAGATATATCGCTGTGTAAGTGCAATGGAAAAAAGTTCATAACTAACCCACAACTCAAGCTTTTTTATATCAGTTGGGTTACTTGAAACTGTAATATAAAAGTGAACTCAAACAGGTTCAAACAGCAAAGTAAATTTATTGACTCATATGACTGCACAGTCCAGAGTCAGGTGCATGGCCCCATGATATCAGTAGAGATTGAATGTCCTTCTTTTGGTTCATTCAACTTCATCCTGAGGCTGGCCATGATTGCAGCCATAGAAAGAATTCCAACAGCTCCTGCCTCCACTTCTACCCAAGTTATAAAGCCACCTGACCAACCTTCATTTTACATCAACATAAAAATCATCAGTGAGAGGGAGTACCATTTATAAATAGTTATATTTGTTTCCTAAATTGCAAGAACAGTAAAAAAAAGTTTGGGGGTGTTTAATGGTTTTAAGTAGACCATTCACATTAGCTGATATTAAATAAATTAATTTCCCAATATATTACAATCTGGGGTATAACTAGCATAAGTGTATAGGAGAAACATATCCTTTTTCAGGAGTTTGTTTAGATAAAAATGGTATACTTTATGACGAGAATGTCCAAACCAGATTGAATAAGGGTGACTGGGCAGAGCCCAAAGCCTATTTGGCTAAGTGATTCCCTGACAACCAGACTATCTTGTGACATTTCATCATGTGTGAACTAGTCGTTCAATGGAGGTAGGTCTGAAAGAAAGATCAGTCATACATTGTAAGGTATTACTCTACTACTAGGGAGTTAAATGTATACATTTTGTGAAATATTAATTAGAAGTACAAGGCAGGTAGTAGGAAGACAAGGAAGCATAGGCTAGGATAGGTGGCTAACTGTAGAGAATACCTAACCAATATAATGAAGAACAGAAAGGAAATTTCTATATCTCTTGAGATTTCCTAGGCTTTCATTTATTGTGATTACATTTTTCTTTACCTTGTTGAGGTTGATTATAAAGCTGCGTTAAAGTTCCAATCTGATAATTTCAACATCTCAGTCATCATAAGACTGGATATATTGCTTGCTTTTCCACTTAATAAACGGTCATGTTGTCCTGGTATTTTGTATGCTGAGTGACATTGGATTGTAATTGAAAATTGTGTTGTAGAGACTGAATTCCTTTCAATTCCTCCAGAGAGCATGGACGATTTATTTGAGTAGGCATTTAATCAGAGATTCTGTTCTGCCTGTGGTAGGTAGCAGCTCCTACCTCAGTTCTGTGTCTTTAGCCTCAACTGCAAGCTTCTTTGAGTCTTCACCTTCCTTGTGACAGATGGAGTCAGACTGCAAGCAGGGTTTAAAGGTAGAATTTGAGGTTTACCTGCTCTGGCTCTCTCCTTTCTTGGCCTCCTTGCACTTTCCATTGACCATGGCTTCCCTGAGTTCTGTCCTTTGGTTTCCTAGGCCAGAAGGAAAGCAGGTAAAGACAGCACCACTCTGTGATCACAGCTGGCCATTGGGCCAAAGCTGCAAAAACCACGAGCTTGCAACACAACAGTTGTTGCTCCAAATTTGAAACTCCCCTGCAAAAGCTGCCTATGTTAGTTTATTCTCCGGAGCTTTCATGTAGTTGTTTTCTGTAGTCTGTCCAGAATTTATACCTGTTATCCACAGGAGAGTAGGTCTGTTCAGAATTTATGCCAACACATGGGAAATGAAACTCCAGCACTAGATATTCAAATATGAATTAAAAAATCATCACTTGCCTCAAAGAGCTCAAAATCTAATAGAGGAAGCCTCCATATACACAAATAACTTACAACAACAAGATTATGAAGTGCAATATTGGACATAGAGTCCAGGTATAGAGCTGATCAAAAGAAAAAAACATCAAGATAGGGAAGGAGGATATATGATCTGACTGAGAGTCAAGAAGACCCCTGGTGAACAGCAAGGTTGTGTAGAGAGTTAGGGTAAAGAGGAAGGACTGGGAGAGGCAGAGGGATTGCTACCAAAACCTAACGTTTGTACAGCATTTCTCACATTTCAAATCATAATCATATCCATTATCTCACTTGATTTTTTAATGAACCCAGCAAAGTCAAACTATTGTACCAAGGCACAGAAATATGCCTGTTGTTTTGAAATAAATCCAAGCTTAGGTTATTTTTACTCAGCACAGAGCAAGAGTTTAAAACTGTCTTTATGTGAGAAAAAGAATGTATACATTAGCCCCAAGTGAGAATTGAGCAAAATATTCTATCCATTCAAATAGTTTCTAAACATAAATCAAATGTGATATTGGCTTCCAAGATACTATGTGCAGCATCATATCATCCTTGTTTCTAACAGAGAAATGTTTTTAAAATCCTGCCAAAAATCCCCAGAGAATCATATTTCCTTCACTTCTGTTTTTGTTTCTCTCTCTCTGGAAGAAAGTTACAATAACACGGCTTTATAGTCTTGTTACCAAACACACACACACACACAAACACACTCTCTCATTCTTCAAAAATTGAATTGTATTTTAAGGTTCAGTTCAAGACCTAGGCCTCTGTTCCATTCCACCCCATGTGAATGGGGTAGAACTCCCACATCTCATACTCTGCAGCGATTCCCAAACTTCACTGTGAGCAGTGATCACAGTAGAGGACACCTTCAAAATAAAATGTTTTTCTGGGCCCCACTTGAAATTCACAATTTCTGCGCCTGGGGCTGCATTTTGAAGTTCTCCGGGTGATTTTAATGTGCCTGAGCACCTACCAACTTGGAACCATTAATTAATAAGCATCCTATGATCAACTTCTTAATTATATACATAATTAATACTTATATTGCCAATATTTGCCTCTTTCTCTGTTCTCAACAACAGTTTCCTCTACACAATTGCTTTTTTATTAAGAATATGTGTTTAAATGACCCCCTCCTACAATAAACAAAAACTTCAATCCATCCTCCCCAATGTCTTTCCTTCCTTTAAGAGCTATACTTCTTAAAAGTGTGTTCCTTGTCTCCACCTTGAAATCACTCCTTTACTTCTCAACCTTCTTTTTTATGTCCAAACCAATGAAGTACTCGCACTGTGACCACTGACGGCCTTACTAGCGCCATGTCCCATGGGCATATTTTACCTCACTTGTGTTCGTGGTTGTGTCTGGCACCAATAACCACTGGCTAGGTAGGAAATTTTATCCCACTTTGATCTCCTTCAAGAGTGCTTGGCCATTCTTGATCTTCTGGATTTTCACATAAATTTATAATTATTTTGGCAAGTTCTCAGAAAAAAAAGAAATAGTTGGGACTTTTATGGGGATTATATTGAATCTCGATATCATTTTTGAGAAGAAATGACATTATAATGTTGAATCTTCTAATACTTAAACAAGATGTATCTACCCATTTAAGTCTTCTTTAATGTCTCTATAAAGTTTTCATGTATTTTTTCCTATGAAGTTGAACATCTCTGGTGAGACTTATTCCCACACACTTTTTTTTATGTTATCATAAATGGCATTATTTAAAAAATATTTTATTTTCTAAGAGTTGTTGCTGGTACATAGAAATTTGACTTATTTTATATGTTAATTTTTATATAGAAATACTGCTAAATTCACTAATAAATTCTAATAACTTCTTTGTGTATTCTTTTGGATTCTCTATACACATAATTGTATCATTTATAAATGGTTGTACCATCTATAAAACAGTTTTGTTTCTCCCTTTCAAGACCTCCTACCTTTTATTTCTTATTTTGCCTTATTGCACTATACAATGTTGAGTAGAAATGGTGATAGCTGGCATACTGGTCTTGGTATATTGGTCTTTTTTTCCAATCACAGTGAAAAAAGTTTCTTTCTTCCAGTTTTATTGAGAAATAATTAACATTAAAAAGCTTTTACTGCCTTACCACTAAGTATTGCTTGATGTTTTCCTCCTTTTTTCCCTATGTAATCTTTACTTATCCTTCAAAAACCCATTTAAATGTCACCTCAGTTGGGAATATTTCCCTGATTCATGTATCAATTGGGAATATTTCCTTGATTCATGTAGTCCGACTTAGAGTTCCCTTCTCCACCTGTGCATTCCACTAACAGAGCACTTATTCACACTGTATTCTATATGATATCTATCTGACTCTTCCTGTAATGAAACAAATTCCTTGGAATTAACAAAGTGTCTAAAATATAGAAGGAAATCAATAAATATATGTTGAATGGGTGATTAAAGTGGTATATTTTGGTTTTCTTTTTTCCAGAATGTGGCTTTTCAATAATTGCTAGATTCTCATAGCCAGTATTTTCACTGGCCAGGGAGAGGGGGTGCCGAATCTATGAAGCAGAGTGACTACAGTTCATCATAAAGTGTTATATACACTAAGGAGAAACCCTAGCTGTGGTTGACTATATCTGGTTTTCCTCCATTCAGTGTCCTTCCTTGTAGGCAGAATTATACATCCCCATTCCAGTGAACTTCAGACAGGTCATAGTGGTTGCATTGGCCAATAATATATGGGTGGATATTACATGAATCACATCCAAACAAAAGCTTCAAAAGTAAGCATGTGAGTTGGGTGGGAAGGGAGGGATAAGGGGGAAAAAGGGGTATTACGATTAGCATACATAATGTAGTGGAGGGGGATACGGGGAAAGCACTATATACAGAGAGAAGACAAGTAGTGATTCTGTAGCATCTTACTACGCTGATGGACAGTGACTGTAATGGGGTATGTGGTGAGGACTTGATAATAGGGGGAGTCTAGTAACCATAATATTGCTCATGTTATTGTATATTAATAATAGCAAAAAAATGCAAAAAAAAAAAGTAAGACATGTGATGGACCATGACTTTTCTTTTGCTACCAGTGGCCATGTTTAATTGTAATTTTGCTACCAATGGCTTCCTCGTCTGGGTTTCCAAGTGAAGATAGCATGAAGCAAAGCCAGAGATAACATATAATGAACAAGTTGCACAAGTGAGAAATAAGCTTTGTTGGTGTAAGTCATGAGACTTCAGGGTTTACCTATTACCACAGCATGACACAGTCTAACCTAACATACTAACATACTTGAAATTCAACTTCTTAGCACTTTTGAAATACTCTATTGCAGTTAATCCAGCTCATATTATTTAATATTAGCAAACCAAATTTAAAAATATGTCAAAAAGATCATCCATCATGACCAAGTGGGATTTATTTCAGGGAAGCAAGGATCATACAATATTTATAAATCAATCACTATCATACAACACTATAACAAAAGGAAGGATAAAACCCACATGATCGTCTCAATAGATGCTGAAAAAGCATTTGACAAAATTCAACATCCATTCATAATAAAAACTCTCAACAAAATGGGTATAGAGAGTACATACCTTAACATAATAAAAGCCATATATGACGAACCCACAGCTAACATTGTACTTAATGGTGAAAAGCTGAAAGCTTTTCCTCTAAGATCAGGAACAAGACAAGGATGTCCACTCTCACCACTTTTATTCAACATAGTACTGCAGATCCTAGCCATAGCAATCAGATAAAACAAAGAGGTAAAACACATCCAAATTGGTAGAGAAGAAGTTAAACTGTCACTATTTGCAGGTGACATGATATTATATATAGAAAACCCTAAAGACTCCACCAAGAAACTATTAGAACTAATAACTTGATTCAGCAAAGTTTCAGGATATAAAATTAATACACAGAAGTCTGTCACATTCCTATATACTAGCAATGAACTAGCACAAAGAGAAATCAGGAAAACCACTTCATTTATAATTGCACCAAAAAGAATAAAATACCTAGGAATAAACTTAACCATGGAGGTGAAAGACCTATACTCTGAAAACTATAAAAATACTCATAAAAGAAACTAAAGAAGACACAAATAAATGGAAATATATCCCATGCTCATGGAGGGATAGAAAGAATTAATATTGTCAAAATGCCCATCCTGTCCAAAGCAATTTACAGATTCAATGCACTCCCTATCAAAATACCAACACATTTGTCAATGAACTAGAATAATTCTAAGATTCATATGGAACCACAAAAGACCCCAAATAGCCAAAGCAAACCTGAGAAAGAAGAAAAAAGCTGGGGTGTTACCCTCTCTGACTATACAACAAATCTACAATAATCAAAACAATTTGGTACTGGCACAAGAATAGATCCAGAGGTCAATGGAACAGGGTAGAGAGCCCAGGTATAAACCCACACATATATGGTCAATTAATATACAATAAAGGAGCACAGACAGCCTCTTCAATAACCAATGTTGGGAAAACTGGACAGCTACATGCAAGAGAATGAAACTGGATCACTGTCTAACCCCATACACAAAAGTAAATTCGAAATGGATCAAAGACCTGAATGTAAGTCATAAAGCCATAAAACTCCTAGAAAAAAACATAGGCAAAAATCTCTTGGACATAAACATGAGTGACTTCTTCATGAACATATCTCCCTGAGCAAGGGAAACAAAAGCAAAAATGAACAAGTGGGACTATATCAAGCTGAAAAACTTCTGTACAGCAAAGGACACCATCAATAGAACAAAAAGGTATCCTACAGTATGGGAGAATATATTCATAAATGACAGATCCGATAAAGGGTTGACATCCAAAATATATAAAGAGCTCATGCACCTCAACAAACAAAAAGCAAATAATCCAATTAAAAAATGGGCAGAGGAGCTGAACAGACAGTTCTCCGAAGAAGAAATTCAGATGGTCAACAGACACATGAAAAGATGCTCCACATTGCTAGTCATCAGAGAAATGCAAATTAAAACCAGAATGAGATATCACCTCGCACCAGTTAGGATGGCCAACATCCAAAAGACAAGCAACCACAAATGTTGGCGAGGATGTGGAGAAAGGGAAACCCTCCTACACTGCTGGTGGGAATGTAAATTAGTTCAACCATTGTGGAAAGCAGTATGGAGGTTCCTCAAAAAACTCAAAATAGAAATACCATTTGACCCAGGAATTCCACTCCTAGGAATTTACCCTAAGAATGCAGCAGCCCAGTTTGAAAAAGACAGATGCACCCCTATGTTTATCACAGCACTATTTATAATAGCCAAGAAATGGAAGCAACCTAAGTGTCCATCAGTAGATGAATGGATAAAGAAGAGGTGGAACATATACACAATGGAATACTATTCAGCTGTAAGAAAGAAACAAATCCTACCATTTGCAACAACATGGATGGAGCTAGAGGTATTATGCTCAGTGAAATAAACCAGGTGGAGGAAGACAAGTGCCAAATGATTTCACTAATTTGTGGAGTATAACAACAAAGCAAAACTGAAGGAACAAAACAGCAGCAGACTCACAGAACCCAAGAATGGACTAACAGTTACCAAAGGGAAAGGGACTGGGGAGGGTAGGTGGGAAGGGAGGAGTAAGGGGAATAAGGGGCATTATGATTAGCACACATAATATACGGAGGCCATGTGGAAGGCAGTATAACACAGAGAAGACAAGTAGCAACTCTATAGCATCTTACTACACTGATGGACAGTGACTGCAGTGGGGTGGGGGGGGGTCCTTGATAATATGGGTGAATGTAGTAACCACGATGTTGCTCATGTGAAACCTTCATAAGATTGTATGTCAATGATACCTTAATAAAATATTTAAAAAATGGTGAAAATGACAAATTTTCATGTTATGCATATTTTACCACAATAAAAAAGGGGGAGAGAGTAATCAACTATAGAAAATACTGCTCAGGGCCAGTTGGGTGAGTATTGAGAATTGACTATGGTTCTCAGTCTTGGGCAATTTTGCTCCCAGGGACACATTTGGAGATATTTCTGGTGAGCACAACTGGGAGCATGACACTGGTGTCTCATGGGTAATGGCCAGGGAAACTGCTAAACATCATACAGTGCACAGGACCCCCCCCCCAACCAAAGTAAAGAATTACCTGGCCCCAAATGCCAGTGGTGCCAAGGCTGAGAAACTCTGGGATATGCCAAGATGGGAATCATTGATGACGCTGAGAAAAACTGGTTGCGTCAAGTGATGGAGGAGGAAGCCTCGCTGGAGGAGGCTGAGGAAAGCATGGTAGCTGAAGAAGTGGAGGCATCTCTTTCAGGGAGTTTTTGTCTCAATAAAAGAAGGCGAATAGGGGTCATAGGAGCCAGGGAGGTTTTCATTTTAAAGATTAGAAATATGTCTGTAAATTTATATGCTGCTGGGAATTAACCAGAAGAGGAAAGATAGATGATAACAAAGAAAGATGGGGAGAATTTTGGCAGAGAAGGCAAGAAGGCATGAGATGCAGTGCACATGGGAAGCTTGGTCTTAAGATCCAGGAGGTTTCCTCATTGTGGAGTGAAGGGAAGAAGGGAAGCATGGGAATGCACATATAGGGAAGGTAGACATGGTAGTGGGAAAAGGAAGGCATTACTTTCATGCTAATGCAACAGTAGTTATCACATTTCTATATCCAATCCCCTCGGTGGTCATTGGAGTATTGTTCCCATTTTACAGATGCAGAAGAGTGGTCACTTGAGATTGCAGTTAGTAAATTCTAGAGTGGGGGCTAGGACCATCTGGAACATTTTGACTCCCAGCCTGGGCCAGTTAGTTCTACTACCCATTTAAAGAGTATCACTCCAGACTCATCTATCTAGGTTGTCACTACAGTGAATTTCACAACTGTGAAATGTGCACTAACATGACTTTTCCTAAGATAAATATCTACCAACTTTGCCACAAAATACAGCAAAAGTATCTAAAACAAAACTGTCTCTCCCTTTAAAAAATGAACTGTTACCATATAAAAGTGTTTGAATATAAGCTTTTTTTCTAACTAGTTGGCCCGAGACAATCTACAAAGTTTGGACAAGGGAAAAAAAAGAATGAATTTGTTTTTGTCACAGTCAGGTTTCAGTATCAGTTCAGTGGCTAATTATGGTAATAATGCCTTGTTATCAAAAAGTCCCACTAAAGCATTATGCAAGGCACTTCAATAACTAGACAGATTATTTTCTCAGAATGTCTTGAAATCTTCAGGTAAAGACATTAAAATAATAAGAAATGTGGAGCTCTTTCTGAGGAATGTAATCAACAGGCATTTTCCTCCAGTTCTCAATTATCCACCTGGTCAGCTGCCTTGTGAGTTTCCTGTCGGTGAAGACCTGACCCTGTTCATTTATGCATATCACCAGCAGCATCAATTGCCTGGCACATAAAAGATGCTCAATATGTATTTTCATTTATTAATTGTTTAGTGGTTTTTAGTCACATTTTAGTCACTTCCATATATGCTACTTTTCCTAAAGCATGCTTTATTGAGTGGCAAAGGAAGAGTAAAAAAATGGCATTGAGCAGGAGGTGCAAAAAGTTTTATTGTTGTTTTTTATCGGGATCCATAATATATATTTTCTAAAGAAAGAGACTATTAGAAATATTATTTCTAGTTATAGTAACAAACATAACCAATAGAACAGAAATACCAACCTTGCTAAATAGCAAAAGAACCAAGATGGAAAGCAGAGAAAATGATACATGTTACAAGTCTGTCAATATAAAACCAGAATGTACAACACCTAAAAGGGGAAACCACAGATGATCGTACCTGTCATATAAAGACATGTAAATGGGCTTAACTCATCTGTTAAAGAAAAAAACAAAACCACCCTAAGATTGGGTGACAACTCTATTCAAGATATGATCTACACAAGATAATCCAAGGCAGAGCAAGATGACGGAAACCAAAACCAGAGTCTTGGTCAGATCAGGCGTCTATAACAAAAATACTATAGACTGTGTGGCTTATAAACAAAATATATTTATTTCTCACAGTTCTGAAGGCTGGGAGTCCAAGATCAGGAAACCAGCATGGTCAGGTTCTGGTGAGAGCCCTCTTCCAGAGTTCCAGAAGGCTGCCAACTTCTTATTTAATCCCAAAGTGATGGAGAGCAGAGAGGCCCTGCTGGGGACTCTCTGGCACTGTTGCTAATCCCACTCATGAGACTCCTCCCTCATGACCCAATCATACACCAAAAGCCCCAAATCCTAACATTGGTGGTTAGGGTTTCAGCATATGAATTTTGGGATAACACAAACATTCAGACTATAGCACCAACTAATGCTATTGAAGACTCAAACTGCATAATATGGTATATATGGAAACAAATTGTGTACTCCAAAAACAGAGACTATGTCTTCTGTTGAGTATCCAGGAAATTGTTGGAGAAATTAACTGTATATTAGGCCACCAAAAAAAAAAAATTCAGTATCTCCTAAAGGGCAGAATTGGTACATTTTCTGAACATATTGCAATAAAACTTGAAGTTAATAAAAAAATTTTTAAAGGCACTTTCACTTGGGAAAAATATCTCACTCTTAAAAATAAATTTTTGATGATTTCTAGTAAAAAAAAGTGATAAAGAAAATACTCCATACCAGTACATATAAGCTAAAGCTAAATCAGTGCTCAGAGTAAAATTCATAAATAATTATATAAAGAATAATAAAATTTCATTAGGCATCCAACTACAGAAAAGAAGGAATTAATAAAGAAAAAATTTTTAAATAAAACCAGTTTACTAATAAATAAATTACCCAAAAATGTTTCTTGTTAAAAAAAGTAGACTGAGTAAACAAGTTAGCAATTAAGAAAATTGGAAAGATATCACAAATCTACAAAAAAAGAAATGACAAGGTAGAAACAGCTACAGAAGCAAAGATTTATGGAAAAAGGAAGAGATTAAGAGACTGCTTTGCCATAAACCTTGCAAGTAAATTTGAAAGCTGAACAAAAATGACAAATATTATACCAAAATTTAATTTCCTGAAAACTGACTTCAGAAGAGATAGGAAGCTTATGTAGATTGGTTTTCCTAGACCAACTAAAGTTGTCAATGACTTTCAAAGTCTAGCTAGCTCCACAAGGGAACTGTTTAAAACCTTGGAAGAACAGACTATTCCAGTGATGTTTGTACTAATCCAAAGCTTAGAAAGAGAATATTTTCCCTAAACTTGAAATGGATTAAAGACATAAACATAAAACATGAAACTATAAAACTCTTAAAATAAAACTTAGGCAAAAAATCTCTTGAACATAAACATGAGTAATTTTTCTGGCTACATCTCCCTGGGCAAGGATACAAAACCAAAAACAAACAAGTAATAAAATAAACAATAAAAAAAATTAAACAAAAATGCTTCTGTACAGCAAAGAAATTATCAACAAAATAAAAAGGCAACCTTCAGTATGGAAGAGTACAATTGTAAATACTATAGCTGAACATCCAAAATATATAAAGAACACATAAAACTCAACACCAAAAAAATAAATAATCCAATTAAAAATTGGGCAGAGGACCTGAACAGACATTTTTCCAAAGAAGACATAGAGATGGCCAATAGGCACATGAAAAGGTGCTACACATTACTAATCATCAGGGAAATGCAAATTAAAACCACAATGGGGTATCACCTCACACCAGTCAGAATGGCCACTATCCAAAAGGCAAGAAATAACAAATGTTGGCAATGTGGAGAAATGAGAACCCTCCTGCACAGTTGGTGGGAATGTCAATTAGTGCAGCCACTGTGGAAAGCATTATGGAGGTTCCTCAAAAAACTAGGAGTAGAAATACAACTTGACCCAGCAATTCCACTTCTAGGAATTTACCTGAAGAAAAAAAAATCCCTGATCCCAAATGATATATGCACCCCTGTGTTTATTGTTTCATTATTTACAACAGCCAAGATATAGAAGCAACCTAAGTGTCAGTCAATAGATGAATGGATAAAGAAGTAATACATATACACAATAGAATATTGTTCAGCCATAAAAAGAAATCCTGAGGAGGAGCCAAGATGGCGGCATGAGTAGAGCAGCATAAAACTCCTCCCAAAACCATATATATTTTTGAAAATACAACAAATAAAACTATCCCTAAAAGAGAGACCAGAAGATACAGGACAACATCCAGGCTACATCCACACCTGCGAGAAGCTAGCACCTCATAAAGGAGGTAAGAAACAAGCCCCGGCCCGGCAGAACCTGAGCGCCCCTCACCCCAGCTCCTGGTGGAAGGAGAGGAGTCAGAGCAGGGAGGGAGAGGGAGCCCAGGACTGCTAAATACCCAGCCCTAGCCATCAGTACCGGAGTGCAGACACATAGTGCGTGGGGTGCTGGATACTAGGGAAACAGGACAGTAAGACCTATGAGCAGCTCCCTGCAGCTGGCGCCCCTGGGACAAAGAAAAGCGAGTGCTTTTTGAAAGTCTTAAAGAGACAGGGACCCCACAGCTGAATGGAAGTGTCCTGGGACACTTAGCCCAGCATCTGGGAATCCCAGGGAACTCCAGGCACCCTACCCCCTGGGTGGTAGCACAGCTCGAAGGCCCCTCATGGCGATAAACAGCCTCCCACCTGTTTCCCCTCTGACGCGGCTCTGCCATAGTGGAGCAGAAGCCTGAGGCTGGCCATGCCAATAGCAGCAGGGCAGACCTTCGTTCACAGCGGCTGGGCAAGAATGAGAAACCCATCTGCACGCAGCTGCCCAGCACAAGCAACTAGGGGTCACCATTCTCCCAGGAGAGGAAAGCCACAAACCAGCAAGAAGGGATGTTCTTGCAGCCGACACATGTGCCGGCTCCCCACAACTACCTCTATCTCCATGAAAAGGCAGAAGAATTTGATAAAGACTACATATCCTCCCCTGAGAAGGAATATTGGGAGATATAACTAACCAATCTCCCTGAAAAAGAATTCAAAGTAAAGGTCATAACCATGCTGACAGATCTTCAGAGAAATATGCAAGAGCTAATGGATGAAGTCCGGAGGGACATTACAGAAATAAAACAATCTCTGGAAGGACTTAAGAGCAGACTGGATGAGGTGCCAGAGGCCGTTAATGGAATAGAAATCAGAGAACAGGAACACAGAGAAGCTGACACAGAGAGACATAAGAGGATCTCCAGGATTGAAAGAATATTAAGAGAACTGTGTGATCAATCAAAATGGAACAATATTCACATTATAGGGGTACCAGAAGAAGAAGAGAGAGAAAAAGGGATAGAAAGTGTCTGTGAAGAAATAATGGCTGAAAACTTCCCCAAACTGGGGGAGGAAATAGTTGCTCAGACCACAGAAGCGCACAGAACTCCCAACAGAAGGGGCCCAAAGAGGACAACACCAAGACACATACTAATTAAAATGGCAAAGATCAAGGACAAGGACAGAGGGTTAAAGTCAGCTAGAGAGAGGAAAAAGGTCACCTACAAAGGAAAACCCATCAGGCTATCATCAGACTTCTCACCAGAAACCTTACAGGCCAGAAGAGAATGGCATGATATATTTAATGCAATGAAACAGAAGGGCCCTGAAACAAGAATACTGTATCCAGCACAATTATCATTTAAATATGAAGGAGGGATTAAACAATTTCCAGAAAAGCAAAAGTTGAGGGAATTTGCCTCCCACAAACCACCTCTACAGGGTATTTTAGAGGGACTGCTCTAGATGGGAGCACTCCTAAGACTAAATAGATGTCACCAGAGAAAATAAAATCACAGCAAAGAAAGCAGACCAACCAAATACTAACTAAAGGCAAAAAATAAAATCAACTACCCACAAAAGCAGTTAAAGGAAAAACAAAAGAGCACAGAATAAAACATCCAACATATAAAGAATGGAGGAGGAGGAACAAGAAAAGAGAGAAATAAAGAATCACAAGACAGTGTCTATAATACCGCACTAAGTGAGTTAAGTTAGGCAGTAAGATAATAAAGAAGCTAACCTTGAACTTTTCGGAACCACGAATCTAAAGCCTGAAATAGCAATAAATACATATCTTTCAATAATCACCCTAAATGTAAATGGACTGAATGCACCAATCAAAAGACACAGAGTAATAGAATGGATAAAAAAGCAAGACCCATCTATATGCTGCTTACAAGAAACTCACCTAAAACCCAAAGACATGCACAGACTAAAAGTCAAGGGATGGAAAAACATGTTTCAGGCAAACAATAGGGAGAAAAAAGCATGTGTTGCAGTACTAGTATCAGACAAAATAGACTTCAAAACAAATAAGGTAACAAGAGATAAAGAAGGACATTACATAATGATAAAGGGCTCAGTCCAACAAGAGGATATAACCATTCTAAATATATATGCACCCAACACAGGAGCACCAGCATATGTGAAACAAATACTAACAGAACTAAAGGGGGAAATAGACTGCAATGCAGTCATTTTAGGAGACTTCAACATGCCACTCACCCCAAAGGATAGATCCAATTGACAGAAAATAAGTAAGGACACGGAGGCACTGAAGAACACACTAGAACAGATGGACCTAATAGACATCTATAGAACTCTACATCCAAAAGCAACAGGATATACATTCTGCTCAACTGCACATGGAACATTCTCCAGAATAGACCACATACTAGGCCACAAAAAGAGCCTCAGTAAATTCCAAAAGATTGAAATTCCGCCAACCAACTTTTCAGACCACAAAGGTATAAAACTAGAAATAAATTCTACAAAGAAAACAAAAAGGCCCACAAATACATGGAGGCTTAACAACATGCTCCTAAATAATCAATGGATCAACAATCAAATTAAAATAGAGATCAAGCAATATATGGAAACAAATGACAACAACAACACAAAGCCCCAACTTCTGTGGGATGCAGCAAAAGCAGTCTTAAGAGGAAAGTATATAGCAATCCAGGCATATTTCAAGAAGGAAGAACAAACCCAAATGAATAGTCTAATGTCACAATTATCAAAATTGGGAAAAGAAGAACAAATGAGGCCTAAAGTCAGCAGAAGGAGGGACATAATAAAGATCAGAGAAGAAATAAATACAGTTGAGAAGAATAAAACAATAGAAAAAATCAATGAAACCAAGAGCTGGTTCTACGAGAAAATCAACAAAATAGATAAGCCTCTAGCCAGACTTATTAGGAGAAAAAGAGAGTCAACACACATCAACAGAATCAGAAACGAGAAAGGAAAAATCACGACGGACCCCACAGAAAGAATTATTAGAGAATACTATAAAAACCTATATGCTAAACAGCTGGAAAACCGAGGAGAAATGGACAACTCTTAAAAAAATACAACCTTCCAAGACTGACCAAGGAAGAAACACAAAATCTAAACAAACCAATTACCAGCAAAGAAATTGAAGCGGTAATCAAAAAACTACCCAGAAACAAAACCCCCGGGCAAGACGGATTTACCTCGGAATTTTATCAGACATACAGAGAAGACATAATACCCGTTCTCCTTAAGGTTTTCCAAAAAATAAAAGAAGAGGGAATAATCCCAAACTCATTCTATGAAGCCAACATCACCCTAATACCAAAACCAGGCAAAGACCCCACCAAAAAAGAAAATTAAAGACCAATATCCCTGATGAACATACATGAAAATATACTCAACAAAATATTAGCCAACCGAATTCAAAAATACATCAAAAGGATCATACACCATGACCAAGTGGGATTCATCCCAGGGATGCAAGGATGGTACAACATTCGAAAATCCATGAATATCATCCACCACATAAATAAAAAGAAGGACAAAAACCACATGATGATCTCCACAGATGCTGAAAAAGCACTTGACAAAATTCAACATCCATTCATGATAAAAACTCTCAGCAAAATGGGTATAGAGGGCAAGTACCCCAACATAATAAAGGCCATATATGATAAGCACACAGCCAACATCATACTGAACAGTGAGAAGCTGAAAGCTTTTCCTGTGAGATCGGGAACAAGACAGGGATGCCCACTCTCCTCACTGTTATTCAACATAGTACTGGAGGTCCTAGCCACGGCAATCAGACAAAACAAAGAAATACAAGGAATCCAGATTGGTAAAGAAGAAGTTTAACTGTCACTATTTGCAGATGATATGATCTTGTACATAAAAAACCCTAAAAACTCCACTCCAAAACTACTAGAACTGATATCAGAATACAGCAAAGTTGCAGGATACAAAATTAACACACAGAGATCTGTGGCTTTCCTATACACTAACAATGAACTAATAGAGAAATGAGGAAAACAATTCCATTCACCATTGCATCAAAAAGAATAAAATACCTAGGAATAAACCAAACAAAGAAGTGAAAGACCTATACTCTGAAAACTACAAGTCACTCTTAAGAGAAATTAAAGGGGACACTAATAAATGGAAACTCAACCCATGCTCGTGGCTAGGTAGAATTAATATCGTCAAAATGGCCATCCTGCCCAAAGCAATATACAGATTTGATGCAATCCCTATCAAACTACCAGCAACATTCTTCAATGAACTGGAACAAATAGTTCAAAAATTCACATGGAACCACCAAAGACCCCGAATAGCCAATGCAATCCTGAGAAGGAAGAATAAAGTGGGGGGGATCTCACTCCCCAACTTCAAGCTCTACTACAAAGCCACAGTAATCAAGACAATTTGGTACTGGCACAAGAACAGAGCCACAGACCAGTGGAGCAGAATAGAGACTCCAGACATTAACCCAAACATATATGGTCAATTAATATTTGATAAAGGAGCCATGGACATACAATGGGGAAATGACAGTCTCTTCAACAGATGGTGCTGGCAAAACTGGACAGCTACATGTGAGAGAATGAAACTGGATCACTGTCTAACCCCATACACAAAAGTAAACTCCAAATGGATCAAAGACCTGAATGTAAGTCATGAAACCATAAAACTCTTAGAAAAAAAATATAGGCAAAAATCTCATGGACATAAACATGAGTGACTTCTTCATGAACATATCTCCCCGGGCAAGGGAAACAAAGGCAAAAATGAACAAGTGGGAATATATCAAGCTAAAAAGCTTCTGTACAGCAAAGGACACCATCAATAGAACAAAAAGGTATCCTACAGTATGGGAGAACATATTCATAAATGACAGATCTGATAAAGGATTGACATCCAAAATATATAAAGAGCTCACACGCCTCAATAAACAAAAAGCAAATAATCCAATTAAAAAATGGGCAGAGGAGCTGAGAAGAAATCCATATGGCCAACAGGCACATGAAAAGATGCTCCACATCGCTAATCATCAGAGAAATGCAAATTAAAACCACAATGAGATATCACCTCACACCAGTAAGGATTGCCATCATTGAAAAGACTAACAACAACAAATGTTGGCGAGGTTGTGGAGAAAGGGGAACCCTCCTACACTGCTGGTGGGAATGTAAACTAGTTCAACCATTGTGGAAAGCAGTATGGAGGTTCCTCAGAATGCTCAAAATAGAAATACCATTTGACCCAGGAATTCCACTTCTAGGAATTTACCCTAAGACTGCAGCACTCCAGTTTGAAAAAGACAGATGCACCCCTACGTTTATTGCTGCACTGTTTACAATAGCCAAGATATGGAAGCAACCTAAGTGTCCATCAGTAGATGAATGGATAAAGAAGAGGTGGTACATATACACAATGGAATATTATGCAGCCATAAGAAAAAAACAGATCCTACCATTCACAACAACATGGATGGAGCTAGAGGGTATTATGCTCAGTGAAATAAGCCAGGCGGAGAAAGACAAGTACCAAATGATTTCACTCAAATGTGGAGTATAAGAACAAAGGAAAACTGAAGGAACAAAACAGCAGCAGAATCACAGAACCCAAGAATGGACTAATAGTTACCAAAGGGAAAGGGAATGGGGACGATGGGTGGGAAGGAAGGGATAAGGGCAGGGAAAGAGAAAGAGGGCATTACGATTAGCATGTATAGTGTGTGGGGGACACGGGGAGGGCTGCGCAACACAGAGAAGACAAGTAGTGATTTTACAGCATCTTACTACGCAGATGGACAGTGACTGTGAAGGGGTATGTGGTGGGGACTTGGTGAAGGGGGAGCCTAGTAAACATAATGTTCTTTCTGTAATTGTAGATTAATGATACCAAAATAAAAAAAAAAACTTTATAAATAACAATAAAATTTACTAATTATATGCTCAAAAAATAATCTCTTGGACATAAACATGAGTGACCTCTTCATGAACATATCTCCCCGAGCAAGGGAAACAAAAGCAAAAATGAACAAGTGGGACTATATCAAGCTGAAAAACTTCTGTACAGCAAAGGACACCATCAATAGAACAAAAAGGTATCCTACAGTATGGGAGAATATATTCATAAATGACAGATCCGATAAAGGGTTGACATCCAAAATATATAAAGAGCTCACGCACCTCAACAAACAAAAAGCAAATAATCCAATTAAAAAATAGGCAGAGGAGCTGAACAGACAGTTCTACAAAGAAGAAATTCAGATGGCCAACACACACATGAAAAGATGCTCCACATTGCTAGTTATCAGAGAAATGCAAATTAAAACCACAGTGAAATATCACCTCACACCAGTAAGGATCACCACCATCCAAAAGACAAACAACAACAAATGTTGGTGAGGTTGTGGAGAAAGGGGAACCCTCCTACACTGCTGGTGGGAATGTAAATTAGTTCAACCATTGTGGAAAGCAGTGTGGAGGTTCCTCAGAATGCTCAAAATAGACATGCCATTTGACCCGGGAATTCAACTTCTAGGAATTTATCCTAAGAATGCAGCAGCCCAGTTTGAAAAAGACAGATGCACCCCTATGTTTATCGCAGCACTATTTACAATAGCCAAGAAATGGAAGAAACCTAAGTGTACATCAGTAGATGAATGGATAAAGAAGAGGTGGTACATATACACAATGGAGTATTATTCAGCCATAAGAAGAAAACAAATCCTACCATTTGCAACAACATGGATGGAGCTGGAGGACATTATGCTCAGTGAAATAAGCCAGGTGGAGAAAGACAAGTATCAAATGATTTCACTCATCTGTGGAGTATAAGAACAAACAAAAACTGAAGGAACAAAACAGCAGCAGAATCACAGAACCCAAGAATGGACTAACAGTTCCCAAAGGGCAAGGGACTGGGGAGGATGGGTGGGAAGGGAGGGATAAGGGTGGGGAAAAAGAAAGGCTGCATTATGATTAGCATGTATAATGTAGGAGGGGGGCATGGGGAGGGCTGTGCAACACAGAGAAGACAAGTAGTGATTCTATAGCGTCTTACTACGCTGATGGACAGTGACTGTAATGGGTTGTGTGGGGCGGACTTGGTGAAGGGGGGAGCCTAGTAAACATAATGTTCTTCATGTAGTTGTAGATTAATGATAACAAAATAAAAAATAAATAAAATAAATCTTGCCATTTGCAACGACATGGTTGGACCTAGAGGTTATTATGCTCAGTGTAATAAGCCAGGTGGAGAAAAAGAACATATTATTTCACTTATATGTAGAATCTAAAAATAAAACAAAACAAAATGAACAAAACAGCAATGGACTCATAAACATTGAAAGGTCACTGGTGGTTACCCTGGGGGAGGGTTTGTGGTTGATGGATAAAATAGGTGAAGGAGATAAGGAGGCACAAAATCTCAGTCAGAATATATATTAGTCACAGGGAGGAAAGTAAAGCATGGAGAACATAGTCAATAGTGCTGTAACATCTTTCTATGTTGACAGTAACTGCACTAGCTGGGGTGAGCATTTAATAATGTAAATAACTGTTGAATCACTATGTTATATACTTGAAGCCAGTATAATATTGCCTGTCAACTATACTTAAATAAAAAAAATTTTTTTAATCAAGAAAATAAATAAATAATAAAAGTAAGTAGAAACAAACATTTTCTGATCTTTTTTATGATGAAAGTGTAACATTGGCACCAAAACCCTGAAAAAAATTACGATATTACCAGACTTCCCAAGAAATGCCAGACTTTGATCTTCAGGTCTGCTGCTTTGTAGATTATCATTTAAGTAAGTGACAACTGTTCTTGTGCCTCAGTTTCCTTATCTGTAAAGAAATTTCTAAGTTACAGACCACTGCTTGGTACTATGAGGGCTCTGGCGAAGGTTCCCACCTGTAATGTAGCAAAGTGCCAGTGGGAGTGGACACGTGACGTGTCCAAAGTGATTCCAAAACACACTTGGAAGAAGGAGACTTTTGTGCTATATTACAAAGTAGAAGCAATGAGAAAATAAAATATGGGTTGCTGTGACTTCATTTTTGTAGGTACAGATTGGTGACCTTAACAGGTAATTTGAATTAAATTTGAATATGCAAAGACATTCCCATATACACCTTGAGTTCAGAGGCAGGGACAGAGCTGGAACTGTGGAGTCTGGGAAGGTTAGACACAGTGGAGTAGGAAGGGTATGGCCCTTCTTGGTTACTTCTCTAAGGCTAAGCACCTTATCAAACAGGTCACTTCACAACTCACAGCCTCAGTTTCCTCATCTTCAAATACAGGCTGTTTAAATTATTTATGTGAAGGGCTGTCCTTATCCGACCATAAGGATGCTCTTTGTCCTTCCATTAGCTCCCAGTCTGTCATCCCACTCTTGGCATCCCTTCCTTTCCAACCTAACCTGGACCAGTGCTAAAGATCCCCTCATATCCCTATCCTAGAATTATTCCCCTCCGGATTAATACCACCATTTGAATTCTCTGTTTATACACCCAGAAGCTGAATTGTTGGCAGAAATCACACAACCACACAGCGAGGCACTATACCTACACCAGGGTTCCATCTCAGTTAGGCCCACAGTACCACCCCTGGGTCATTTCACTTGTTCTTTGTCAGATTTCTCTCCAGTTCTTCACCATTCTCCTCAAGCCATTATTCCATCTGTGGCTCCCACACTTCCAGCCTCTTTGTGGAGAATGGTCAAAGCCATCCAGCATGACTCCTCAACTTTCCATCCAGCCTGCCCGAGAACACATCCTTATTAGTCATGCCCATACTTAACTCCTGTCCTCTGGGCTCAGAGGGCACTGCTTCCCATCAACAGGTGAGTGGATCAAAAGGAGGTTGTACATATGCACAACGGAATTTTATTCAGCCATGAGAGAGGCAGCCCTCCTCCCGTATGTGACAACATGAATGGCCCATGAGCACGTGATGCTGAGTGATGCAAATCAGACAGACAAAGACAAGGACTCTCTGATATCACTTACAAGTGGAATCTAAAGGAGTTAAACCTGAAAAAATAGACAATGAACTGGTAGTTACCAGGGGATGAGGAGGATAAGAGTGATGTGTTTAAGGACACAAATTTATAACAAGTAGCAAATAAGCCATAGAAATTTAATGCACAATATAATGAATATAGACAATAATAATATGCTATAATAATATAATGTGATAAATACATCAGCAATCATATTACAATATATAAATGTCTCAGAGTAACTCACTCTACACCTTAACCTTATGTAATGTCACATGTCAAATTTATTCAAGAAAAAGAAAGAAATTGCTTCCTCCTGTCTCCCTTTCCCATCATGGCCTCCCTTTCCCCAGGATCCTGCTCCCTCACTCACAACCTCCACTGAGAGAGTTTGCCGTTCTGCTGGCTCCTTCTCCTCAGCCAGTAAATATCCTAAAGTCTCTTTCTTCCTCAAACCCTTCTTTGATCATTTGTCCCTTCTGTGTACTGTCCAATCTCTCATCTCTGCTTCCCATCTTTCCCATCAGCTGTTTACACTTCCTCACTTCCCATTCATGTCTCAACCTACTGGCTCCTGTCTCTACCAAACTGCACTACATAAAGTGCCCAAGGACCTCCTAATTTCCAAAGCCACTAGACACTTCCCATCTTTTATTTTACTAGAACCCTCAGCAACATCTATTTTTCAATGGACTAGAATGGAAAGCAATCAGCTACGAGTGAGAAAAGAGAGAGATGCTTCTGAAAGAAACAGGCTTCTGAATCCATTTTCAAGAGTGCGTCATATCCAAGTCGTCCTTCCACTGAGGCAGAGATGCAAATAGCAACAGAAGCCATGCAGCATATGCAATAAATTGACTAAAATGATGCCATCACTTTAATGATAGTCTTTGAGTGATTCAAGTATCTGAACTACCAATTATCTACTTCTTTGTGACAAACAAGAACTAAATGAAGGAAAATTTCATTTGAAAGCCCCTGTGTTGTTAATATCAGTGAAGCCACAATAATCTCTCCAAATCTTTTTTTTTAAATAACGGAAGCCTTTTCAGAGGGACAGTAAAGGAAAGTGTCAATAATTGGTGAGGAAGCACAGGTAGCCTTGTTCTTTTCTACCAACTTCACAGAATCCACTAAAATTTTATAGACCTGGAACATAAAGTTTTACAGCTCTAAGAAAAAGCACAAAAATTAGAAACGACAACCTTTAGAACTGTGTGGAAGTGTGAATTAGCAATATGTCTAAGGACCTGTCCAAGTTGTATAAATAATGAAAGTCAACAACAGTTACATCCACTTGGGGCAAAGTTAATAACAGAAATGCAATTAAGGATAATGTGATAAAAGAAGAGGTTGTTTGGGGAAAGTAAAAAACAAGAGTGTCATTCTTAGATGAGCGG
The DNA here is from genome assembly GCF_030020395.1 of Manis pentadactyla. NCBI lineage: Eukaryota > Metazoa > Chordata > Mammalia > Pholidota > Manidae > Manis > Manis pentadactyla. Next base: position 11,368,701 of record NC_080038.1, read on the forward strand.
TTTCAATGTCCAGAGGAAGGGAACTGTTTGATTTCCATGTGCTTCCAGGAATCCTAGAGAATTAGCACATAGTTGAAAACAAGGTATTAGCAACTCATGGGATTAAGGGAGGCAGAGATGCTAGGTAATCATATTCTAAAAGGATAGCCAAGGCTCTTAATTGGATTGACTAATATCACACAGCCCACTTACAATGTCAAGTGGATACAAACTACACAGGCTGGATGCCAAGATAACAAATAGATTATGCCACATATCAGGATTGTTGCTGAGGATAAAGTTTCAGGGCAAAGTGTTTACAGCTTCTGGAAATTTCTAGCAGACAATGGGCAAGAGGATAGCAGAAATGAGTCTGCAGGTAGTAGGGCATCCCGTCAGGTACAAGAGTATGAGGACATATCACATAGGAAGACAGAGAGAGGCGCCTGAAGAAACAATCTTTGGGTAGAGCCCTGGCAGGATCTATACTCAGGATTTTCAAGACAAAGTCTAGATCCCATGATGGAGATTTTATTAGTTTTCTGTGGCTGCTGTAACACATTACCACAAACTTAGTGGCTTAAAAACACCACAAATTTATTATCTTCAAGTTCTGGAAGTTGGAAGTCTGAAACTGGTCTCCCTGGGTTAAGATCAAGCTGTCAGCAGGGTGATGTTCTGTCCTGGAGGCTCTAATGTAGAGTCAGTTTCCTGGCCCTTTCCGGTCTCTAGAGGCACTTCTGTAATGGTCCAGAGCAAGTTGCCTCAGGATCTGCCACTTCGGTGCACATATTAGTTTGAGCTGAAAACCATCAAGTCCCAAAAGGCTCGGAAAGATACTTTGACCTTCCCCCACCCCCCGCCACACACACAACTGCATGAAAAGGATTTTAGAGGACCAGTGCCAGGAGGAGAGCCATCGCCATAGGGAGCTGTATCATCATGTGAACCGGGCTGACAACCAGGAAGGGACATGACAAAGCCTTACGTCAAAAGTTCTCTCTGTGCCCCATTGCTTCTGTGTGACCCATCAAGTAGTTTTTTTTATCAAACATTCACTCTTTTCATATTCCTGTGGATTGTTTCCCATTTCCTTTGAAGTCTCAGGCCCCTACCCTCTTTGCCTTGGTTCAGGATGACATATATACTTCATTGTCCCTGCCTGTCTTTGGAACCCATGTCTATGGCTTCCCTGTACACATTTGGGTAAACTTTGGGTGTTTTCTCCTGTTAATCTGCCTCGTGTCAATTTCATTCTTAAACCAGCCAGAAGAACCTCAAGGGGTAGAGGAAATTTCTTCCTCCCCAACACCTACATTCCTTGGCTTGGGGCCTCTTCCTTCACTGTCAAAGCCAGCAAGAGCAGATTGAGTTCCTATCACATTACATCACTCTAATGTCCTTTTCTGCCTTCCTCTTCCAGTGTAAAGACCATTGTCATTACATTAGTCCCACCTGGTTAAATCAGGATAATCTCCCTATTTTAAGACAGACTGTGTTGCAACTTTAATTCAATTTAGTTGAATTAAAATCAATGCAATTTCATTTAATTAACATACTGTTGTTTTTATGCTAACCAGTCTGTCTCTAATTGGCCTAGTTAGAGATACCGTCCAAAAGCTTTCTGAACTTGCCTCCAGAATCTGACAACAACTATCATAATCCCGGGGCAACTGGTCTCAAATTTGGAGCTGGGGATCCTGGTTGCTTCCCTTGGCAGAACCTCTACTGATGCTTCTTTTAGCCATACTGTTTGGACGATGCTTACCAAATCTCTTAATTACATTTGTTTCTTCCAGACTAAAGTCCATTGAGGCCAAAGTCCTGTTGTCAAAAGGATTCAAGCTCTTGCCAACTGATAAATCAGCTGTCTTCCTGGGACCCCTAGATGGGCACCCTTACTGTCCTAATCTCCACCATCCCGACAGTCAGCAAGCAGAGGGATCCAAATGACCACACAGTCCTTCACTAGCAGGAAGCAGCCAGAGTGGTTGCTGCCCCTCATTCCAATGATTTGGGTCCCAACTGCTTGAGGGGGGAATGTTAGGCAGAAAGACAGAAATGAGAGAGGAGAAAGGGCCCCCCAAGGATGACTCAGGGAGTTGGGCATCCTGGTTGCTGAGTAATGACTAAGTAATGAGTCAGAAAACCAGAAATGACTCAGAGTTAATCAGATGAAGCCACAGGGTCCAAGAGTGACTCAGGAAATGTCCAGGGTCCCCCCAGATAAGAAACATCAGAGGCACAGGCACAGCACAGCCCCTGTCCTCATTTCACCAATCAGAACAAGCCTAGAGAGCTGACAGCTGTCAATCAAGGACCTCTCTGCCCTGCCAAAACCATGTAAAAGAAGCCTCAGAATGAGCATCCATGCCTGCCTGTCTCACCTGAGGCAGGCCAGCTCTGTGACTCTGTGCAGAGTGTATTGAAAGTTACTTTGCTTTCTTGACTTTGGTCTCTCATCTCACTATATCTGACTTCCCTGCAACACCAAGCCGAGTCCTTTCCTTCCTACCAATACTATACCCCCATTTTCCAGGAATTGGAACATAGACATCTTTGAATGGGTGGGGGAGTCATTACTCAGCGTACAACAGAGATAGAGGCAAATTTCTGGAATAAAGACAGAGTGAGGACAAGGCAGAGTCCAGTTCAATATAATAGAAAACATAGTAAGAAGCCTAGAGTTTGGAAGTTTGGGTAAGTCCCATGTCAAAAGACAACATGAAAAAAATAATTGAGCTGTGGCTCAGGGAACAACTTGGAAGCAAATAAGTCATCCCTGGATGACCTTGATATTAATGTTCCTTTGCCCCATTTGAGCAGCATTGCGGGGCTGGAAGAACTAAGCCTGTGAAAGTACTTGCCTTTACAACACCAAACATTGTAGACTGGTCTGAGACCCTGAATGGGAGCAGAATTTGCAACCCCCAAACATGCCTCATTGGCTTAAGGATGGTTTTAGACTGATTATTTTTAAGAAACAACAGACACAAGAGAAGCTCTCAAAACCAGAATAGAAGTTGCGCTTTTGTAAGAGAGATTCACATGCATAAGGGAAATCTCCCTTTGTAAGGGTGTCTCTTTTGCTGTATCAGGAAGAAGAGGATGACTTAAATCTCTAGAAATTCTTATCAACAGAGAAGGTGCTGACTTACATTCACATTAACAACCTGACCCTTGTTCACAGTACTCCTCCTGTTAAGCTCCCACAACTGCTCCCCCACCCCCATCCCCTTCTGTCTTTTGCTGGAGATGGTATTTAAGGTGGTGGCTTGGGCCCTTTGGGGGAGGCTTACTATTTCCCTGGGTCTCTCCATGTATACAGGGGGTATGCATGCAATTAAACCTCTGTTTTTCTCCTGTTAATCTGTCTTGTATTATAGCAGGTGGGGGGGGGGTGTCTCAGCCAAGAAGCTGGAATGGTACAGGGAACATTCTTTTTCCTCCCCTACATGTAGCTCTGTTGGGAAGGGGATAGGATGGCTGTACTTTGTTTGTAGATGAGAGGAGATGACTGGGGAAGTTATTGTGACAGTTACTTTGAGATACTAACCTATGTTCTCCATCCTCCAGCTATTTCCCCCTTTCTTACCCTTCTTTCCGCTCTTGACTTCATTCAGGGAGATAACTAGTCTCTGCTCATTCTAGGGAAGAGGTACAGCAAGAGGGAAATCAGAAAATCTACCAATGTGTCGCTGGCTTTTCTTTTTCAAAAGCATATACTCTCAAGTCATAGGAATAAAAGTATTTGAGAACATTATCAGTGAGAACTGGAGATTTCAGAGGAGCGACACTCCCAGCAGAAACTTAAAAAGTTCCCTGTGCACTGTGGGAAGGGAGGCAGAATTAAAATGCTAAAGAGTATAGGCACCGGTGGGTCTGAGAGTGGCCAGCCTGGCAGGCAAACGCTCCTGGTGCAGATGGGACATGGATTCCTGGTGAGGCCAGACAGGTGGTGCCCCGCAGCCTCCCAGGGAGGTGCCATCTCTGTGTCCCAGTGCAGTGAGCTGGAGCAAAGTGTCTCCCATGTCCTGAACACTGACCACAAGTAACAGATCTGCTGGAGGAGAAAGAGTCAAGACACAGAAGCTTCAGGATGAGATTTTTTCCATTTCCCACTTGGTAATATTTAAGAACCTTCAGCCTTAGATACAGCATGCTTTGGAGGAAATCCTTGAATTGACTAAGATTAGACTTCTGTCACACAGAACAGGACCTGCAAATAAAACCAGATTCTTAGAGACAATGATCAGCTATTGTAGGTGAAATTAAGATGGCTCTAATGAGGCAACTTTAAAGAGGACTAGAAATAATAGGCAATCATCTGAATATAGTCGCTTAATATCAGCTCTCTTTACAAAGGAGATCAGTGCAGACCAAATTAGACATTAACATATTATTGCATACTGCATAAAAAGGATTAAATCCGGGCTTGAAATCTGTAGAAAATGCAGTTGAAAACAGGCAGATGATGTTTAAGGGCCCTCTGGAGAGGGATGGTGTTCTTTTCTACTGCTTGCATTCAGGGAGGCTTTATTCATTTTACCTTGGCAATCACCAGAAGTGACTAATTCTATATCAAATAAGCATTCTTCTCAAGCAAAGAGAGCCTGATACTTAAGGGATTAAAGAAAATAGTTTACATTTACCTGAGGCAACCTCAGGGGCCCCTGATGAAGTTCAAAATGTTTTCTATCACAGCTTAAAAACCTGCATGAGCAGCCCAGCTGCTGTGGCACCCTGTGTCCTGTGGGCCAGTCAGTCTGAACACAGCCAGGGAAGGGGCCCCGCAGACACACCCGTCACTTCTGCATGCACCATTCCGGTTGCACATCTCCCAAGGATCAGTTGTGTTGGCTCCCAAACTTGCTTATGCCATCTTGATTTGTTTTTTTAAATTCTGTGATTGAACTAAATATTACACAAAACGATGGGGTTGCTGAAAAAGAACATTGTTGTTATGAAAATTTGAATCCCGTCGGACAGACTCGATAAGTGCAAATGACTTTGAAAATTGCTGCCAGATTAGACATGGGTGGAAGAAAAGTAAAAGATACAGCACTGGGGCAAAACAACCCCAAAGGGCGCTCTCCTGAAATCGCTTCCCTGGAGTTGGAATTCTCACTTAAGGAAAAATGAAAGAAAACAAACCACCACTGGAAATAAGAGACTACACACTGTGGGAGCAGAGTATTCAAGTGTGGTTTTTTAAGGGACATTTCAACATGCCAGGTACAAATGTGAAATGGTGTTCATTTTGAGGTAACTGTTGCCAACTGGGCTCTGGTGACCCCCTTGCAAGTCTCATTTTTATGGTAAAACGTCTTAATCGCTTTTGATCATTAGAATGACCTCATTCCAGTTTTTAAGGCAATCTTGTTACAACTTCAATCTTTGACTTGTTTTAAAGCTCTCCTCTTGATTCTCTTAGGGACCTCAGCACCCCCTGCTTTTCTCCCCCAGCCATCCCCCTGGTGTGAGGATGGGGAGAAGGGAGAGGAGAAATAGGCGTTGTCTCTTTAGCCAGCAAGATGTGCGTGTACCTTGGTGGGTGGTAATTAATTGCTGATGTGACTAAGTTTTTAAAGGCTGAACATGAACAGATGTGGACGGTGAGGATCTCATAGGTCTCACTGATAGTTTACGGGTGGTGGGGGAGACAGATTCGCAAGAGAAAAACAAACAGAAGTTGAACCAGATGTGTATCTCCTGTAATACATGGGACAGACCCAGGCAAACTTAGTGACTCCCCAAAATGGCCCAACCCACTACTTTATATACCTTCTCCAGCTAAAGACACAAGGAGATGCTGTGAGGGAGCCAGTCATGGGAGGTTGTCAGGCAAAGCAAAGTAAACAAGGATATGGTTGTTATGCAGATTTAAGGCCCGCCTTCTCCGTAGATGAGAATTTCTACATATTTGGTCGTCTTCCTCTTCCTCTTCCTCTTCCTGGTACAGAGAGGGAGACGCCCTTACACATGGAGATCACTCTCACACATGGGAATGTCTCTTAAAAAGGGGCAATTTCTGTTGGGTTTTCAGAGCTTCTCCTGTGTCTGCTGTTTCTTAAAAATAATCAGTCTAAAATAATCCTTATGCTAAAGAGGCTCCCCTTCGGTAGGATCTCAGTCCAAAACAGCTCCTTTGGGACAGCCACAATCCATCACCCATGTTCACAGGGAACTCAAGAGCGTGGCCCTTATCTCCACTCCCTCCAACTCTGCCCCCAACCTGGGGATCCGCAGAGCAGGTCCGTTAGCCGAACAGACATCCAACTCAGGAATGTGATGTCAGCCTTCTTTCCCACAAATGTCACCCAGTTATTCAGGGTATAGCCTCCCCTCACAAGGAGAAGAGGGGATCACCTCTCTTGTTGAACACTGCTCTTCCCCTCAAGCTCACTTCTGACTTCTTCCCAGGCCTCTGCATGCAAGGAGCAGGCCAGGAGGAGTGGAGAAAGCCAGGCCTGCAGCTCCTCCCTGCCATCCTGGAGGAAGGTGGCTGGTCCCAGTCATGGCTACTTTTGTATATTTAAGCTGTGGCCTACTTAATCCCTCTTGTTTTCAGGTATGGGACTTCATCTTCGAGGCCTAACAAAACAAGCAAAACTTGAAAAAAATCCCACTCATGCCCCACCACCATCTTTTTACATAAGTAGGATGACTTGGAGTTCCAATCAGACCTACACTAAAGGCAGAGGGCATGGCCCCTACAGCAAAGGCCTGGCAGGCGAACGACATGTTTATGATACATATGTTTTACGATTCCTGACTTTAAGTGACTTTTGCATTTACAGATCTGTTCAGATCACTTCAAATAAGAGGTCTTACATGTAACGCAAGCACACAACTGTAACATACCTTTAAAGCTACCCAGTGTCTCCTCAACCATCCTTTCCTCTTATTTGTAGTAAATAGTTAATCCTCTACAGTGTTCTGGATGAAAAACAAATAGAAGGCACCCCCCTTTAGTTTCTTGAGGTTCTGAGGTTGCAATTTAGCTTACTACTGTTATCTTTTTTAAATGACTATTCCTGAACAATCCCCTTTGGTTCTGCCTTTATATAATTTGCCTCAACATAGTTATTTCATTTCTCACTGTTTCTCCTCTAAAACAGTCAATACAAAAACTTTTTTAAGCTATAGAAGATTCTACAACAGATTATAGTTTCTCATGCCATTCTTGCCATTCTTTTAAAGTGTTCTAACATGTTGCTGTCAATGAGTTTGTGTTGTATCTAAACAGATCCCTTTCAGTGCAAAAATCCCTTTCACTGCAAATCACCAAAGTGGTTTTCTGATTTTTTAACAAATTTAATTTTCACAAAATGATAATCCTACTCATAAAATGCATTTACAAGTATAGGTATGCAATATTTTAACAAGTGAGGAGCCTCAAGTTTGCTTTTGGGTTAAAACATGTTGCTTTCAAGACCACTGGTACCACAGCAACCCAATAAAATATATGAGAAAAAGACTATCCTTGTGCAACCAGAGACTCAGTCCTCAGTCTAACTGTGAGAAAGTGAGAATTCAAGAACAGATGCAAAAAAGTGGTTGATCAATGAGAATTCATTTGAAGAAAGAAGTTCAGAGAAAGACAAGAATACACACCCAAGGGTTGGGGTGCAGGCAAACCCAGAGGGGGTTGCACCCAAATAACAATAGGGAACCCTGTTTATACAAAGGGAGATGAAGATTCACTGAGATGAGGTTCCAGAGGGAACAAGTGGCATCTTCCTGGAGTTCAGGCTTGCTTCACCCTTATGTCAGGTGGGGGAGGTTTTTGACTTTACTTGGTTCTCCTGGGAACTGTCATGGCAAGGGAGGACTGATTTTTATTATCTTAATGTTGGAGGGGCGTGAACCTTACTATGCTAATGATTATATAATGTATTTGGAGGTAAAGTCAGGGTCAACTTCTCCTCCATGTTGGAACCAGACAGTTTGGGCTAGTCTATTATCTGTACCCTCACTCCCTGTCCTGCAGGAAGAGATTGTACAGAACGTATAAAATGTAAGCAAGCATCTGACTGAAGTACCGCTCCCTCCCCCTGCTGATGTCTAGCCATCTACCTACTCTAACATTGAATTAACATTTCTATTGAATTTCTTCTTTAGCTGGTCTTGTTTTAGCTTGTTTTTACATTCACACCTGCCTAAACATTGAAAGACTCCTTCCTCCTGATTGATGTAACAGTAAATAACAGTAAGCCATATGCTGATAACTCAGTAACAATGACTAAAATAACCATTATAACTGACCTATTGATTCCAGCCTCTCTTAAATCTTTACAAATCACTGTTAACCTTGTGTCAATTATGGCAGTAGCCCTGTTTATCACAGCTTCTGAGAACTGCAAAGCCACTTTGCATGAATGATGACCTGTGCTTTTGAAATCTTCATTTCTATTTTCAAAATTATTCTCAAGCCAATAGTATGCTTTCTTAATTTACAGTTTTACATACAAAGTCTTCGGTGAAACCCTAAAGATCAATATGCCTCTCTATACTCAATAATAGTGTCTCCTAAAATCTGACCTATGTGCACTTGCATCAGAACCACCTGAAACACTTTATTACAGTCTAGACTTCTGAACAGGACTATCAAAGGATGAGGATCTGAGAGCCTGCATAAGTGATTCTTATGGATACCAACTTTAAAATGTCAGAAAAATTTCACTGTCCAAGACAAGATCCTAAAATAATGAAAATCAACAAGGCAATCAGGTACAACAAGATATCTCTAGTGACCCATATAGGAAACACATTTCTACACTTTCCGCCAATATATAAAGAGCCTATTTCTCCCAGTGTATATAACTGGCTGGATTAGTTAGAAGCCACTTTAAGTCACTTAGTTTTTGCAGCACACATTCATCCAAGAAGTGTTCATTAAATGCACACTCTATGCCAGGCACTAGGCAATAAAATATGTTCCTGTGATCTAAAGACATAACCATCTTTCCCTAGCAGACAGCATGCTGTGAGAGATGTGACTAGGCATCTTTCTCTGAACATTTCAAGGTGGGCGATAAGTTTCCTAGCCAGGTCCAAGGTTGACTCTGGATGACTGCTGCAGAACTAGAATGGAATCTTGATCCCACTTGATTGGGTTAAAGCCTTTGTAGTGGGAATGGCTGTTTATCATTTATCTTAGTACCTCCCACCCCACGTGGTGCCTATCATGGTTTTTTCTTGCAAATAATCAATGAAAAGGATTTAAGTGAGTATAACTGAATATTTTATATAGCATTGTATTTTAATAAAATTTGAAATATGCCATGCATTTTACTGGGGTAAGGTAAAGGTCAGAAATACAACTTCCTAGGTTTGTGTCAGCCCTGTATTTTCAAGATAATTAGGTTCTAGGTTTTGATAAGTGTTTTAATAATTGTGTCCAACAAATGCTGAGGCAGCTTTCAAAACTAACCAATGCATTATGACTATAAAAAACATCAACACCTTTGCAATGGGACACCTAAGAAAAAGGAACTTTCCCTGAAGGAAGAAACGGTCATTTTCCTAGTGATTAAAAAAAATTATCATTAAATGCTGATTTGAATTAACCAGTAAAAAGCAGACTTTAATCTGCAATCAGTAATCCTTATGCAATCCTTCTGGAATTCCAACTTTCATTATCTTCCGTGACCCCCAAAATCTACAAATACTCAAGAACTGCTTTGTCTTCTGGAACAAAGCTATTGCTTAAGTTATTGAGGATTTTATGAGAAACTTCAGGATCAAATATAGCAGTGGGGAAAGAATTTCTCTCGTGTATTACAAAGTCCTGTTTGCTTCAGCCAACTCTGGTTCCTGGCAGATTTCTGAAAAGCATAGTAAAATTCATGCTCTGTGGACAAGTAAAGGTTTCAAATTTTCACTTAGCTTTAAATTATTTTTAGAAAAAGATATACGGAAAGTAATAGTTCTGAAGTAAAGCTTGAACTCTTCCATGTCAACATGTAGAGCCTTTTCTTTTAACCTTTGACTCTTCTTCCTACATGTAGAATGAAACTAGATAGGATGAGAGTTCTGGCTTATGGCTCTAGTTAAATAAGATGTTACTGGAGCTTGAAAACTGAATGAGTCATTTACTCAGATAGAACAAGTCGGCAGACTTTCAGTCAATGGAATACTATGAAAAAAATATTCTATCCTGGGCCTTTACATGTTTTATTGTATTTGGTCTCTGATACTTAAGTAATGCCAGATGGAGAGAAGAAAAATTAGCTTTGCAAGCAGTGTATGGACAGAGAGGCATCATTTCACTCCACAAGCCATCAGCCTCCTCTTATTTTTCAATACAGCTCATCTCTTCCCTTAGCAAATTTATCTCTTTCTATTATGTTCTGCAGATGACTTTTAGAAATAAAACATCAAAACAAGGAGTCTTCTTTTTTTGTTTAAGTTCCTAAAACAATTAACATAGAACTGTCAGGACCTATAGGGAAGGAAAGATCTTTAACATAAATACAAAGTATTATTGGTACTCTGGCTTCATATTTTCATAATAATGAAGGAAAGGAACTGTTCTAATGTTGTAATTTAAATATTATTATTTAAAAAACAGAAAGCTTACTTTTTTGATTATCACCATTATTAAGGGGAAAATCCATCTCTCCTTTTTCTTAAGTGAAATACAAAAAAAATTAAATAACCTTCAGTAAATAAGAGTATTTAAACAGAACCTATTTTTAGTACATAAATAACATTAAGATTTAGATTTCCTTTCCTTGCAAAATAAATATATGAAGTATAAACTTCATAAGAAATTTTATATTTTGGTAAATTACACATGCAGAAATATTCAGTATTTTGGCTTGAAGACTGTAGTGCTAGCTCACATTGCTTCTTCCAGCAATGTTCTTTGCTTTCTAAGCCTTCATTTTACAGGACTGTTAAGCACAGCTTAAGAAGTTTGTACTTACTGACCATTCATATCACAGTGCTTTCACTGAACTCACACCCAGCTTAAAGTCTCCATTAGTAAACAGGAGCTTGAGTTTGAGTTAAAGGAGAAATATTGCAACCTGTTTTGCAACCCAATGAAGCCACATTGAATCTGAGGATAGAATGTTGAAGGGATATGGGAGGAGGTGGAAACTATGGGGAAAATCTACCATTTTTCTCAGAGCCCTAGTGGAGTCCACAGGTGATGGAGAACTATCTCTTTGCAGTGCTTTTAGATATTTTTAGCAGAATGCTGATTTCAAGTTATTAATATATAATTTTCTTTTGGCTTCCATGACATGTACTCTCCTGGTTTTCTTCCTGCTTTATTAGCTTTCTCATCTCAGTCTTTTTTGCTAGCTCATTCTCTCACTGTGGGTATAATTGCAATATTTCCAGAAGCTCTTGCCTGCCCTTAGTGTATCTCGATATCAATAGGTGTTTCCAAGGGGTGGAGAGATCTATCATCTCCATATCAATAGGTGATTACAAGGGTGAGCAAGGACATATCTGGACCAGAGAGGTTGGGTGGGGGCCCTTTTTTCAGCCTGGTCTCAAGAGACATGGGCGAGCAGAAGTGGATGACTGCTTGTAGGCAATAAATGGATTTCTCCCACTTTATTTCTCCCTTTGACTGATTTTGGCTTCAAGGGTAATTTGCCCTGGGCTGGGAACATATTTCTCCCTGGAGCTACACTAACCTAAATAGTGTATATGTCATGGTTCAGTCTTAGGCTTCTTTTCTTCTACTTTTTTCCTTAGTTAGGCTCACCCAGATCCCTGGCTTTAAATACCATCTATAAGCCAATGTCCCTGAAGTATGTGTCCAGTCTCAGATTCTCACCTTAAATCCTAACTGCTATTCCAAACACCCACAGGATATTTTCACAATGAATAACTGAAAAGTATTTCAAACTTAATGTCCAAAACAGAACCATTGATTTTCTCCCTCATCTGTCTCCCTACTGTCTTTCCCATTTCAGTTAATGGCCCCACCATCCACCTAAGTGCTCAAGATACAAACATTTGATCCATTGACTTTTCTTTTGTTCTACTGTCAAAATATGTCTGAAGTGCATCTCCTTGAACAGTCCTAGTCTATGCCATTGTCTGTAACCTGGACTATTGCAATCGTCTTCTGAGTGGCCTGCCCTCTTTTTCCCTGGCACCCTTCCAACACCATTGGAATAAATAAAATAGCAAGAAGATTCATTAAAATTTACATCAGTTCAAGTGACTTCTTTAGATCACATTGTTCAATGATTCCTCAATGCACTTAGAATAATGTCTGAACTCCTTGCCTAACATGGTCTCCTTGGTCTTATACTTGCCTCTATCTCCAACCTCATCTTATTCCACAATTGCTCAATAAACAGATTCCAGACACATTGGCCACAAACATGCTAATCTGTTTCCCTTTAAAGGCACTTGCATTGCCTGCTTTCTCTTCCTAGAATGCTTTTTCCTTGATCTTTGCATGACTAGTTTTTTCTCATTCTTCAAGTCTTAGCTCAAACATGACTGAAGACAAGTTTCCCTGACCTTCTCCATCCTATAGTAGTGGCTCCTGCCTCATTACACAGCTATTCTTGCTACATAACCCTGGCTACATACAAATAATCAAAAGTTGGAACCACCTTTATTTCTTTGTTTTACTTTATGTTTCCTGGTTTCTTCACAGAATATGAGCTCCTTGCAGGCATATACTTCATAAATTAAGAAACACTTTGCAAGTGAAATTACCCTATTGAAAGTGTTTCAAGAAAAAATTAGATTGTGGTGGCACATGTTTTGTATTGCTCACTTTTTTTTTCATCATATGGGTATTTATTTATTTATTAAGGTATGATTGATATATACTCTTATGAAGGTTTCATATGAAAAAACAATGTGGTTACTACATTTACCCATATTATCAAGTCCCCACCCATACCCCAATGCAGTCACTGTCCGTTAGTGCAGCAAGATGCCACCGATCCACTACATGCCTTCTCTGTACTACACTGTTCTCCCCGTGACCCCCCACACCATATGCACTAAACATAATACCCCTCAATCCCCTTCTCCCTCCCTCCCCACCCGTCCTCCCACACCCCTCCCCTTTGGTAACCACTGGTTCATTCTTGGAATCTCTGAGTTTGCTGCCATTTTGTTCCTTCAGTTTTGCTTCATTGTTATACTCCACAAATGAGGGAAATCATTTGGCACTTGTCTTTCTCTGCCTGGCTTATTTCACTGAACATAATGTCCTCCAGCTCCATCCATGTTGTTGCAAATGGTAGGATTTGTTTCTTTTTTATGGCTGAATAATATTCCATTGTGTATATGTACCACCTCTTCTTTATCCATTCATCTACTGATGGACACTTAGGTTGCCTCCATATCTTAGCTATTCTAAAAAGTGCTGCAATAAACATAGGGGTGCATATGTCTTTTTGAATCTGAGAAGTTGTATTCTTTGAGTAAATTCCAAGGAGTGGGATTCCCGGGTCAAATGGTATTTCTATTTTTAGTTTTTTGAGGAACCTCCATATTGCTTTCACAATAGTTGAACTATTTTACATTCCCACCATCAGTGTAGGAGGGTTCCAATTTCTCCACATCCTCGCCAGCATTTGTTGTTCTTAGTCTTTTTGATGCTGACCATCCTTACTGGTGTGAGGTGATATCTCATTGTGGTTTTAATTTGCATTTCCCTGATGATTAGTGATGATGGTATTGCTCACTTCTTATACAACATACCTATCAGAGTTTCTGGCACATGTTTTGCATTCAGTGAATATTTTTCCTATAAATAGATAACTTAATAAAGATAAAAACAGAAGGATGGGAGGAAGAAACCAGCCTTCAATCCTCAGATATCTTGTTCAGAAAAATCTAGTTTCCTATAATTCAGCCCAGTGTCCTATCCCTCAACTCTACCTACATTCCTCTAATCTTGGGAGAAGGAAGAAGGAAATGATGAGGGAAAAGAACAAGGTGGACAACTAATATGGTCACCGTTGGAGGGCAAATCGATCTTTAACACAATCACAGGACCACCTGCCCTTTGTCTCCTTCCTCTGCATCTTAAAAGGGCCCCCTGGGATCCCTCTATCAGAAGAAGCTTTAGAACTTGCCATGCATGAAAGCTGGGGGTCCCCTTTAGTTAGTACCACTTTTTCAAGGAAGTAGAAAAATTATTACCACACAGTTCCAGTTTCTACCTCCTTTTGAACAACATTTCCAAGTAATTCAATTAAGCTATTTATTTTACAAAGAAAAATAATACCACTCATGAAATTGATTCTCTTTCATTAAAAATTTTAAATGGAAATAGGTGAATTATCCAATTCATCTTTAATTAAGTAGGATAATAAAGCCCCCAAGGAATCACTTGTCAAAAAGTCTCATATTCAAGATCTGAAAACGTTGCATAATTATAACCATCCACCATAGAAATAGGATACCAGGTCATTGATAATATTTTCAGATGAATTCATTGTTATTATGCCCTCTGAGTAATTCAAAAATATACCTGTATCTCAAAACCAAAACTAGAAATGGCAATACAATTTAGATTAGCTAATTTGAAAAACCAGGGGAAAACATATTTAATAAAGAAATTCACAACTAGTCTGATAATTTCAGCAAAATAGCAAATAGAAAATTATAGCAAAAAGCCATAAACATATTTCATTTCTCACATAAATTTATCAAGTTCTGAGTGGTTAAGCTTACTTCTCTGTAAGAACCAGCTGCATAAGGATGTAAGTAAAGCACTAGTATTTCCATCTTAAAAAATTTTTTAGAGAGTGGAGCCAAGATGGCGGCGTGAGTAGAGCAGCAGAAATCTCCTCCCAAAACCACATATACTTTCTAAAATACAACAAAGAAAACTCTTCCTAAAAGAGAGACCAGAAGACACAGGACAACAGCCAGACCACATCCACACCTGCGAGAACCCAGCGCCTCGCGAAGGGGGTAAGGTACAAGACCCGGCATGGCGGGACACGAGCGCCCCATCCCCCAGCTCCCAGCGGGAGGAGAGGAGTCAGAGTGGGGAGGGAGAGGGAGCCCATGACTGCTAAATACCCAGCCCCAGCCATCCGCACCAGAGCGCAGACACAGTGCATGCGTGAGGTGCTGGAAACTAGGGAAACAGGACAGTAAGACCTGTAAGTGGGATCCTGAGGATGTTGCACCTGGGACAAAGAAAAGCGAGTGCTTTTTGGAAGTCTTAAAGGTACAGGGACCTCATAGCCCAACGGAAGAGTCCTGAGACACTTAGTACAGCAGCAGGGAATCTGGGGATCTCTGGGCACTCTAACCCCCTGGGCAGTAGGGAGCACGGAGACCCCTCACGGAGATAAAAAGCCTCCAAGCCATTGCCCCTCCAACACATCTCCACCATATCGGAGAGGTAGCCCGAGGCAGGCCACGCCCACAGCAAGAGCAGAGATAAACTCCATAGCAGCCAGGCAAGAATCACAGGCCCTTTCTGCGTGCAGCTGCCCAGCACAAGCCACTAGAGGTCGCTGTTCCCCCAGGAGAGGAAGGCCACATACCAACAAGAAGGGAAGTTCTTTCAGGCGTCACTCGTGCCACCTCTGCAAACTATCGCTATCACCACGAAAAGGCAAAATTACAGGCAAACCAAGATCACAGAGACAACACCGGAGAAGGAGACAGACCTAACCAGTCTTCCTGAAAAAGAATTCAAAATAAAAATCATAAACATGCTGATGGAGATGCAGAGAAATATGCAACAGCTAAGGGATGAAGTCCGGAGGGAGTTCACAGATGCCAGGAAGGAGATTACAGAAGTGAAACAAACTCTGGAAGGATTTATAAGCAGAATGGATAAGATGCAAGAGGCCATTGATGGAATAGAAAAAAGAGAACAGGAACGCATAGAAGTTGACATAGAGAGAGATAAAAGGATCTCCAGGAATGAAACAATGTTAAGAGAACTGCGTGACAAATCCAAAAGGAACAATATCCGTATTATAGGGGTACCAGAAGAAGAAGAGAGAGAAAAAGGGATAGAAAGTGTCTTTGAAGAAATAATTGCTGAAAACTTCCCCAAACTGGGGGAGGAAATAATTGACTAGACCACAGAAATACACAGAACTCCCAACAGAAAAGACCCAAGGAGGACAACACCAAGACACATAATAATTAAAATGGCAAAGATCAAGGACAAGGAAAGAGTTTTAAAGGCAGCTAGAGAGAAAAAGGTCACCTATAAAGGAAAACCTATCAGGCTATCATCAGACTTCTCGACAGAAACCTTACAGGCCAGAAGAGAATGGCATGATATATTTTTTTTAATGCAATGAAACAGAAGGGCCTTAAACCAAGGATACTGTATCCAGCACAATTATCATTTAAATATGATGGAGGGATTAAACAATTTCCAGACAAGCAAAAGCTGAGGGAATTTGCCTCCCACAAACCACCTCTACAGGGCATTTTACAGGGACTGCTCTAGATGGGAGCACTCCTAAAAAGAGCACAGAACAAATCACCTAACATATGAAGAACGGAGGAGGAGGAATAAGAAGGGAGAGAAGAAAAGAATCTTCAGACAGTGTATATAAGAGTTCAATAAGCGAGCTAGGTCAGGCAGTAAGATACTAAAGAGGCTAAGCTTGAACCTTTGGTAACCACGAATTTAAAGACGGCAATGGCAATAAGTACATATCTTTCAATAGTCACCCTAAATGTAAATGGACTTAATGCACCAATCAAAAGACACAGAGTAATAGAAAGCATAAAAAAGCAAGACCCATCTATATGCTGCTTACAAGAAACTCACCTCAAACCCAAAGACATGTACAGACTAAAAGTCAAGGGATGGAAAAACATATTTCAGGCAAACAACAGCAAGAAGAAAGCAGGGGTTGCAGTACTAATATCAGACAAAATAGACTTCAAAACAAAGAAAGTAACAAGAGATAAAGAAGGACACTACATAATGATAAAGGGCTCAGTCCAACAAGAGGATATAACCATTCTAAATATATATGCACCCAACACAGGAGCACCAGCATATGTGAAACAAATACTAATGGAACTAAAGGGGGAAATAGACTGCAATACAGTCATTTTAGGAGACTTCAGCACACCACTCACCCCAAAGGATAGATCCACCAGGCAGAAAATAAGGAAGGACACGGAGGCACTGAACAACACAGTAGAACAGATGGACCTAATAGACATCTATAGAACTCTACATCCAAAAGCAACAGGATATACATTCTTCTCAAGTGCACATGGAACATTCTCCACAATAGACCACATACTAGCCCACAAAAAGAGTCTCAGTAAATTCCAAAATACTGAAATTCTACCAATCAACTTTTCAGACCACAAAGGTATAAAACTAGATAAATATTCCACAAAGAAAACAAAAAGGCTCACAAACACATGGAGGCTTAACAACATGGTCCTAAATAATCAATGGATCAATGAACAAATTAAAATAGAGATCAAGGAATATATGGAAACAAATGAAAACAACAACACAAAGCCCCAACTTCTGTGGGACGCAGTGAAAGCAGTCTTAAGAGGAAAGTATATAGCGATCCAGGCACACTTGAAGAAGGAAAAACAATCCCAAATGAATAGTCTGACATCACAATTATCGAAACTGGAAAAAGAAGAACAAATGAGGCCTAAAGTCAGCAGAAGGAGGGACATAATAAAGATCAGAGAAGAAATAAACAAAATTGAAAAGAATAAAACAATAGCAAAAATCAATGAAACCAAGAGCTGGTCCTTTGAGAAAATAAACAAAATAGATAAGCCTCTAGCCAAACTTATTAAGAGAAAAAGAGAATCAACACAAATCAACAGAATCAGAAATGAGAACGGAAAAATCACAACACACTCCACAGAAATACAAAGAATTATTAAAGACTACTATGAAAACCTATATGCCAACAAGCTGGAAAACCTAGAAGAAATGCAAAACTTCCTAGAAAAATACAACCTTCCAAGACTGACCAAGGAAGAAACACAAAAGTTAAACAAACCAATTACGAGCAAAGAAATTGAAATGGTAAACAAAAAACTACCTAAGAACAAAATCCCCAGGAGAGACGGATTTACCTCGAATTTTATCAGACATACAGAGAAGACATAATACATATTCTCCAAGAAGTTTTCCAAAAAATAGAAGAGGAGAGAATACTACCAAACTCATTCTATGAAGCCAACATCACCCTAATACCAAAACCAGGCAAAGACCCCACCAAAAAAGAAAATTACAGACCAATATCCCTGATGAATGTAGATGCAAAAATACTCAATAAAATATTAGCAAACCGAACTCAAAAATATATCAAAAGGATCATACACCATGACCAAGTGGGATTCATCCCAGGGATGCAAGGATGGTACAACATTTGAAAATCCATCAACATCATCCACCACATCAACAAAAAGAAGGACAAAAACCACATGATCATCTCCATAGATGCTGAAAAAGCATTTGACAAAATTCAACATTCATTCATGATAAAAACTCTCAGCAAAATGGGTATAGAGGGCAAATACCTCAACATAATAAAGGCCATATATCATAAACCCACAGCCAACATTATATTGAACAGCAAGAAGCTGAAAGCTTTTCCTCTGAGATCAGGAACAAGACAGGGATGCCCACTCTCCCCACTGTTATTTAACATAGTACTGGAGGTCCTATCCACGGCAATCAGACAAAACAAAGAAATACAAGGAATCCAGATTGGTAAAGAAGAAGTTTAACTGTCACCATTTGCAGATGACATGATATTGTACATAAAAAACCCTAAAGACTCCACTCCAAAACTACTAGAACAGATATCGGAATACAGCAAAGTTGCAGGATACAAAATTAACACACAGAAATCTGTGGCTTTCCTATACACTAACAATGAACCAACAGAAAGAGAAATCAGGAAAACAACTCCATTCACAATTGCATCAAAAAGAATAAAATACCTAGGAATAAACCAAACAGAGAAGTAGAAGACCTATACTCTGAAAACTACAAGTCACTCTTAAGAGAAATTAAAGGGGACACTAATAAATGGAAACTCATCCTATGCTCGTGGCTAGGTAGAATTAATATCGTCAAAATGGCCATCCTGCCCAAAGCAATATACAGATTTGATGCAATCCCTATCAAACTACCAGCAACATTCTTCAATGAACTGGAACAAATAGTTCAAAAATTCATATGGAAACACCAAAGACCCCAAATAGCCAAAGCAAGACTGAGAAGGAAGAATAAAGTGGGTGGGATCTCACTCCCCAACTTCAAGCTCTACTACAAAGCCATAGTAATCAAGACAATTTGGTACTGGCACAAGAACAGAGCCACAGACCAGTGGAACAGATTAGAGAATCCAGACATTAACCCAAACATATATGGTCAATTAATATTTGATAAAGGAGCCATGGATATACAACGGGGAAATGACAGTCTATTCAACAGATGGTGCTGGCAAAATTGGACAGCTACATGTAAGAGAATGAAACTGGATCACTGTCTAACCCCATACACAAAAGTAAATTTGAAATGGATCAAAGACCTGAATGTAAGTCATGAAACCATTAAACTCTTAGAAAAAAACATAGGCAAAAATCTCTTAGACATAAACATGATTGACCTCTTCTTGAACATATCTCCCTGGGCAAGGAAAACAAAAGGAAAAATGAACAAGTGGGACTATATTAAGCTGAAAAGCTTCTGTACAGCAAAAGTCACCATCAATAGAACAAAATGGTACCCTACAGTAAGGGAGAATATATTTGTAAATGACAGATCCGATAAAGGCTTGACACCCAAAATATATAAAGAGCTCACCCACCTCAACAAACAAAAAACAAATAATCCAAATAAAAAATGGGTACAGGAGCTGAACAGACAGTTCTCCAAAAAATAAATTCAGATGGCTATCAGACACATGAAAAGATGCTCCACATCGCTAATTATCAGAGAATTGCAAATTAAAACCACAATGAGGTATCACCTCACACCAGTAAGAATGGCTACCATCCAAAAGACAAACAACCACAAATGTTGGTGAGGTTGTGGAGAAAAGGGAACCCTCCTACACTGCTGGTGGGAATGTAAATTAGTTCAACCATTGTGGAAAGCAGTATGGAGGTTCCTCAAAATGCTCAAAATAGACTTACCATTTGACCCAGGAATTGCACTCCTAGGAATTTACCCTAAGAATGCAGCACTCCAGTTTGAAAAAGACAGATACACCCCTATGTTTATTGCAGCACTATTTACAATAGCCAAGAATTGGAAGCAACCTAAGTGTCCATCAGTAGATGAATGGATAAAGAAGAGTGGTACATATACACAATGGAACATTATTCAGCCATAAGAAGAAAACAAATCCTACCATTTG
Organism: Manis pentadactyla; assembly: GCF_030020395.1. Classification (NCBI taxonomy): domain Eukaryota; kingdom Metazoa; phylum Chordata; class Mammalia; order Pholidota; family Manidae; genus Manis; species Manis pentadactyla. The sequence goes on from NC_080038.1 coordinate 11,389,028, forward strand.
CAACAACATGGATGGAGCTAGAGGGTATTATGCTCAGTGAAATAAGCCAAGTGGAGAAAGAGAAATACCAAATGATTTCACTCATCTGTGGAATATAAGAACAAAGGAAAAACTGAAGGAACAAAACAGCAGCAGAATCACAGAACCCAAGAATGGACTCACAAGTACCAATGGGGAAGGGACTGGAGAGGATGGGTGGCTAGGGAGGGATAAGGGGGGGAGAAGAAAGGGGGTATTATGATTAGCATGCATAATGTGGGGGGTGGGAGAAAGGGGAGGGCTGTGCAACACAGAGAAGACAAGTAGTGATTCTACAACATTTTGCTATGCTGATGGACAGTGACTGTAATGGGGTTTGTGGTGGGGGACTTGGTATAGGGGAGAGCCTAATAAACATAATATTCTTCATGTAATTGTAGATTAATGATAACAAAAAAAAAGAGAAAGAAAAGGGGGATTACTCCCTGATAGGATAAAAGTAACTGCAAATCAATGATTAATGCATGCTCTACATATCCTTAATTTTGATCTTTCAAAGGGTGTCAGATGATCAGCTACGGAAGTACATTTTTCTGATAATATTCCTTTCTCTTAAAAAAAAAAGCAGTTCCTGTGTGGTGATCTCCAATAGGTTCTTCACAATGGTATAAACGTCATATCAAAGTGTGGGCAAAGGGTTTGTTTGTGTTTATACAGAGGATCAAAGCCTAATTTGGCTACACAGAAAATGAATTAAGATACTATATGAAGAAGAACTTCCAACATCAACATCCTCTGGAAGAGTCATTCCAGAAGATGATCATCAAAAAACTTCAACAAAGATCCTGGCGCTGCTGCAGTTGTAGCTGCAGTCATCCCACCGGTTCCTGGACTTGCCATTGGAATGAAGAAGGAGATATCTAAGCTGGCCTGTGCATACAGTAAAACAACAAATTTGACTGGATCTATACTGTCGGAACTCAACCAAGAATTAGGAGAAGTGCAAGTTGCAGCGCTCCAAAGTCTTGCGACTATAGACTATCTACTGTTAAAAGAACACATGGGATGTGAACAGTTCCCAGGAATGTGTTGTTTTAATTTGTCTGATTTTTCTCAAACTATTCAAATTCAGTTAGACAATATCCATCATATCATTGATAAGTTTTCACAAATGCCTAGGGTATCTAACTGGTTTTCTTGGTTTCACTGGATATGACTGGTAATTGTAGGTCTGCTTTTGTTATGTAGCTGTATTCCTATTATGTTAATGTATGTGCGCAATTTAATTAGTAGTTTAAAACCTATACATGCTTATGTTACTCTACAAGAAGATATGTCAAAGAAATAATCAATCTTCCCATGTTTTCTTCCATCTGCTACTTCTATAGCTTTTCTTCTTCCTTCCTAATTACAACCCTTTAGTAGAATTAGTGCCTCATATCTAAAATTACCGAGTATCGTAATTCTTCCAAGTGGTAAAGATACCTCAAGACAAATGCTGGGCATAGAAGCCACAGGGCATAAATCTGCAAAGAAGTAAGAAGATAACCTTTTCAAACAATATTGCCTCTCTCTCACTTACCAACTTTACATTTCCCTGTAAGGACCTGGAAGATGACTGGTTAGCCAGAGACGGGTAAGATTCCTCAAGGGAGGAACAACCTAAGACAGGCACAGTCGCGGGGGGGCCAACAGGAGAGAAATTGGGGACCAACAGAGGGGAGGCTTAGAACCTCACCCCCCCCCTGTTTTGAGAGAAATCTTCTGCATCCGTGGATGTTTTGTTGCCCTTGTCTAGCTTGGATTAATACTTAGTCTATAGGCACAGACCTGATCAACTACATTTGCTCTCTTACAGCACTAAATTATGTTTTCTACCTTTATCTTGCATCTACCTACCACTTCAGCATTTTATTTAAAAAAATAATAATAACAATAAGGGAGAAATGTGGGATTCACATATAAATCATATATAAAAATCAAACAAATAATCATATCTGACTTGATTGTTCATAGTTCATGATGTGTGATCAAAACCGAAAGTTTCTGTAATATGACTGCCCTTGCACTGTTCACCATGTAAGAACTTATTCACTATGTAAGACCTTGTTCACCATGTAAGAACTTGTTTGTTATGCTTCAGAAGATTGGAGACTGTTGAGATATAGGCTTGGGGTTGATTAATGACTGTGCATTGAGTCCCCTATACAGAATTTTATTGTTGCTAACAACCATTTGATCAATAAATATTAGAGATGCCCTCTCAAAAAAAAAATTTTTTTTAAGCTTTTCCAGTTATGCAATTAGCTGATTCAACACCAAGTATATACATGGTGGGAACCCAATAGATACATATTAATAACTTTGATTCAGCAAATCTCTATTAAGCACATACTATATGCAAGGCAAAGTGCTAAGGGCTGAAGAATCCAAAGATAACTAAGACAAGGGGCAATATAACAGCTCAGTGGTGGAGAGGGTGGACTTTGGAAATATGATACTGGGTTGAATCTGAGCCTATCCTGAATCTATCACTTGGTAACTGAATGATATTGGCAAGTTATTTAACCTCTCTAAGCCTCATTATCTCATCTATAAAACTAAATGTATTTCTTGCCTCATGGGGTGGTTTTAAGGAATGAAGTCACACATGTAAAGGGATTAACACAGTGACTGACACATCGTAAATGTTCAAAAATGCTTCTTGTTGCCATTGTAATGACTGGTATTATATAGTTCTTGTCTTCAAGAGCCTATAATCTAATGGGAGAAATAAACATGCAGTTATTAAACAGTAGCAAAGAGCATGTCACCTGTATTTGTTCATAGATGAGTCAACCCAAGGCTCCAAGTTTGCAAACTACTCATTTAATTACTAGATGATTTTTTGCACACAATAAAATGTCAGCTCTGTCTACATAGAGAAAAAGATTTACTGTCTTAGATTAATTTGAATGTTCTGATTTTCTGTGTATGGAATTTAATCTGTTCAGTCAGTGAGTTAAAAGATTATTATTCTTCAATTCCCTTAAAAAAATCAACATAGATAATGTTCCTTTGCAGGCAATCTTCTATATGCTCTTATAAAATCCTGAGTGAAATTATGAAGGACAGCATGTTATTCTTAAATTTAAAATATTATTATTAAACTCTAGCTTCCATTTTTATCCTCAACATCCAAGAGGGTATTGTTAAACCTAAGTACAAGAAGAACAAAGGAAATGAGTAACACAGTTAAGTTAAAAAGAGCATAGACTGCAATTTTTTAAAGAAATATTTTGGGTGTGAGTCATACTTCTCTAACCCCTGGCAATGAGCAAATTCTTTTAATTAAGAGTTGCCTCAAGCTAGGCCTTTTTGTCCAATCATAAAATGACCTGGATAACTCAGTTCAGCAAACACCTAAAAACATTGATGTTTCGGGCACCGTTGATGCCCAGAGCTGAATAAAACACAGTTCTTTCATTCAAGGACTTCTCATGCTAATGATGAAAAAAAAAAGAAAAAAACAAGTAAACTACTGTACTTCTCCATTTATTCTAAAAGATAGATTATTTATTCACATTTATCATCTCTAAATTGAGATGTATCTTTCAATCAATGGCAATTTATAACTGCTCTCAGCCAGGTGGCATTCATGACATAGATGCCATTGTGTAGCCATGATGTATTGCCTGGCTTCATTATCTACTGCTGCATAACAAATTATCCCCAAAACTTAGAAGCTGAAGACAACAACGGTTATTATATGAAAGACTGTGAAGATCAGGCATGGCTTAGCTGAGTCCTATGGCTCCAGAACTCTCACAAGCTGCAATCGAGGTGTTTACTGAGGCTGTGATTATCTCAAGGCTCAACTAGGGGGTGGATCAACTTTCAAGTTCACCCAAGTGATTGTTGACTGGATTTAGTTCCTCATGGGCTAGTCAACTGAGGTCTTGGTTCCTCGTGAGCTGCTAGCCAGAGATCTCCCTTGGTTCCTTGTCTAGTAGCCTCCCGATAGGGCAGCTTATGACATGACAGGTGGCTTTATTAGAGTGAGAAAGCAAGAAGGACAGAGGCAGAGAGAGTCAGATAGCCAGAAAGACGTCACAAGTGTTCTATAAAGCATTTCTTAAGCTTCGGGCACCATAGGTTGCTTGTATTAGTAACCTAATCTCAGAAGTGTCATCCCATCACTTTGTCAAATTCCGTTCATTAGAAGCAAGTCACTAGGTCTAATCCACACTCAAGGGGAGGAGACCATACAAGGGTCTGAATCCCAGGAGGTGAAGATCACTGGGAGCCATTTTAGAAGCTGTCTACCATGTTGCCTATGACTACAGAGCTTAGTTTGTTCCTAGGGGTATGACTGGCCAGAGCAATCCCTTGACATTTTTGGTAGACAAACCACTTAAGGACAATTTGAAGAAAGAAGATGAATCCTAGTTGTCTGAAAATGGTTTGTCAGCACCTTCAGGTAGCAGAATGGATGCCAGGGGCTTGGGAGAAAATCTGGAAATGCAAGTAGAGCACACTTTCAAGAAATGCTTCAGCAACATCACTGTTGATAGGACAATACTGTGTGAGGGAGGAAAGATGGACATGAATGCCTCTGAATAGCAAATGACTTAGAAAATTTGGACCTGAATGGGGAAAGGGGTTAGAAATACCTCAGCCATTTGTTTTACATGTATTTTTCATTTTATGAGTGCATAATAGTGACATATGATTAAAGATTTTATCTAAATAAATGTGAAAAAGCTCTTTTAATAAAATTTAAAAACCAAGTCATATCAAAAGCATTATGCCAGAGTTAAATTTGCAACATTTTTTTCTTTATAAGTGTTTGTGGTTGTTTTTCTTCCTACACATATACAGCAATAGTACATTACACTGCAATAATAGTATACAGCAGTATAACAGTATTACAATTCCGTTGTGTTCTGAGACCAATTCCAATGTGTGTGTACAGAGCAGGGGAAAGAGGGTCTTCTCATAGCACCAGATTCCCCAGGTTAAGGGCTCCATCCTACAAGACTGCCCTCTATGCCCCACTCCAGATGCTAGTCGCAAGCCCCAGGCAGTTACCTGTGCTTCTGACATACTGACTACAGATTGGAGGTTCCAACAACCTCCCCCTTGGGTTCCATTAATTTGCTAGAGCAGCTCACAGAACTCAGGAAAACACTTGCCATTTACCAGTTTAATAAAGGATACCATAAAGGACACAGGTTAACAGCCAGATGAACAGATACATAGGGCAAATTTCCAAATAAAGGAGCATCTCTCCTCATGGAGCTTGGGGCTTGGCTCGGTAGCACATGGGAGCGATCTGGCTCCCCAAGCATAGAAGCTTTCTCAGACTGAGAAGCATGATCCAAGAAAGTGAAAAGCTCTTCTCAGGGGCTTTTGTGAGGGCTTCATTGCATAGTCATGACTGACTAAATTATTGTCCATTGGATGATTCATCCTCCAGCCCCTACCCTTGGGTGGGGGTCCAAAAGTCTCTCATTAACATGACATGACACCCATTTCACCTTTAAGACTCTGCAGTGTCTTTAGGAACTGTGGGTAAAGACCAAATATACCTGGGAAATATATATTTGGTCATCTGAATGACCAAATATGAATTCCTTATGACTCATTATATCACAGTGCTACATGAAATAATTTCCTACAGTTAAAAAGGTCTTAGGTTCAATGAATTAAGAAATGATTGCAACACAATACATTGAATTCAAAAAACACAGGTAAGCTGTCCCTGCCTATGGATACTATACCAGAGAGTCTGCAATCTAGCCAAGATGTGTCTTCAGTGGATTACCCATCTGGACACATATGTACCTTATTTAAAGTCCAATAAAAGCAAACAACTAGCACTTCTGAAACACTAAAGAAAAAGAGCTAAAGATCATAAAGAGTCTCCTGTATTTGCACAACAGAAAGGAAGGCTTAAGGGGTGACAAAGGTATCTGGTGAATCATTTAGTGAAAATAATTTTCGTGAAAGTGAAATAATTTTTTGTAAGTCCCAGCCATGTCTCTCCATCTGCAATCAGAGATTCCAAGAATTAGGAATTATTGCAAAGAATCTGTGAACCCATATGCACATGAAACATTTTATAGAGAATGCCTAAATAATATCTCAAACAGTTTTGATCCACTATTTTTCAAATGTATTAAAGATGTTTTGTCATTAATTAAATACACATTATTTTCATCTTAATCTTAAGCCATCATTTTAACTTTTTTTACTGTGATTTATTTAATCAACAAATATTAGAAATAAAACTATTATCCATGTAAAGAAGACTCCATGAGACTTTTAGTATAAAGACTATACTCATATGACAAAAATTCTGGAAGCCATTGTCCTAAGGTTTCCTGACTTGCAAACCTAAGCATTTTCAAAAATGATTCATTTTCTACATTCCCATGCCCTTAGGAGAACCATTTATCTCTGTGTTACTAGATGAAGATCTATCTATTGCTATCACTCTTCTTATTTAAAATTTCATACCCATAGATAAAACTTGTCATGCTTTTGGAAAGAACTCCATTTTTATTCCAATGTGTTGAAAGGAAATCCATTTTGTTTCTGAGAATAATGAATTGAATCCTAAAAGGATTTATTTTTCCCTCTTGGTTACTTAAAGTAAGATTTTTAATTTTAACTAATGGCAAGCCATTTTTCATTTTTAATAGCATTACCCTAAGAGTGTTGGTTTAATTTTTTTTCAATTTAAATGGTGAACTCACAGTGCAATAATGATTTTTTATACAAATAAGAACTCAGAATACCAAAAATTATCCAAGATAGTAAAACCATTAGTACTCTGTCACACCCAAAATGATGCACTTGCTTACCACTAGAGATAAAATTAGTCTTAATTCAGCTATATATTCCATATAACTGAAAGAGAAAAATTAGTAAAAATATTCTTATTAGCATGTTTTCTATTCATTAAGAGGCTTTAAGTGTCTGTTGATATGAAATCTAGGGTTAACAAAAAATTCAAATTCATGGTCTTATTTTCTACACATAACTTGAATACAGTTGCCATTTATTTATAGGTTCAAGATCAAGAGAGTAATCCAATTTGAGTATATATTGCTTTGAATAAAGCAGGCTTGAGGATATAGGGGTGGAAAAATATTCTCTTTTTCCATTCTAGGTTCTTGTCTGGTCCAATAATTAAACTGATATAAAACAGACTGATAGGAGAAAGACACATTAAATTTCATATATACAGATACACCATAAAAATATGAGACCCAAAATCAGTCAGGCAATTGAGACTTACATAATAACATCCTGTGCTGGGGTAGGGGTAGGGGTCTGGGGATACAAAGGGAAGGAAATACATTCACAGGAAGAAGAGGAGAGATGTTTGGAAAATGAAGGTTGCCCTGTGTGGAGAAAAAGTAAATTATAGCCAGGATCATTGCTTGGATACTGCCCACTGTAGACCTTAAAGAGTCTGTTTGCATCATCTATGGGATGTTTACCAGGGAAAGAGTGGCTGGTCAGTCACAGGAGTACTGGCCCCGGGGAGGGATACAGGGGAAACACCCATTCTCTCTCTCTCCTCATTTCCAGGCACATAATTGGTTGTGCATCTGCCAGTCACCATAGAGACCCACGCACAGAGTTCCTCCTGGTGATGGGGTGGGGAAGGAGAGAGTGGGAGAAAGGCAGAGAGCAGAGAAGGGAAGCCTAGAGGGTGAGCCAGGAGAGAACAGAGGCTGGCAGAGGGAAGCCATGGAGCCCGGGCGCTAGGACAGGATTAAACCTGTACTGGGGGGCAGTAGGGAGCTGCTCCAGACCCAGCTGCTTGTACTCAGCTGGGTGACCACCATAAAAACAAACGTGGTGTGAACCACTTTTAACCCCCCAAATTTCCCTTGTCTTTATTCAGTCTCATCGAAGTCTCAGGGAACTTGCCACGGGTGGGGAACTCCTCCTGCCCCGAGCAGCACCCTGTTATGCAGATAAGTTTCTTAGGTAAAAAGATGTCTCTGTTGATAGCTCTCTTCCTGGTATGGGCCCCTTGTCCTATGCAAATTTAGGCAGTGGAGGGAGAGGTAAAGAGCTTTTCCTGAATCTATTGGGTTTTGATTGCCTTTAACTCAAAATAATCCTCATGCCAAAGTGACATATTTTGGGGTGGTAAATTCTGCTCCCTTCAAGGACCATGTCCATGTTAATATAAGAAACTAAAGGCATCTTCCTACACCCCTGTTTGATAAATTTCTTAAGTATCCACTTGATGAGGCAAAGGTAAGTAGCTTTATTTTCAATTGACAATTCAGCATTAGGTATAAGAAATAGGTATGGATAACTGGCCAATCTATTATTTGTCTTCAATCAACAAATATTTACTGAGTGACTTCTATGTTCCCAACATTAGTCTAGGGCTGGGCAGACAATAGTGATCGATAACATGATGCCCCTGTCCTCAAGAAGCTTGAAACTGGGGTCTCAGAAAGAAAAGAAACCATTACAAATTAGGGTCAAAGGCACTACAAGAAGGGTTAATCCAGGATACTTCAGAGCCATAGGAGAGATTCCCAATCCAGGGATAAGGAATTAAAGAAGACTTCTCAGAGAGAGTTAGCTCAGCAGCTGGCAGGACGGTGGGTGGGAATGGGGCAGAGAAGTGCTCCAAACAGAAGCAAGAGCAGGCATCAAGGTCCCCATGAGACAGCATGGGTGGGACTGAGGAACTGAAAGTAAAGGTTCATATTATTGCTATTAAGTGAAATAGGAAATAAAACCCCCAAAAGGCTTCATTGGTGTTTGTGATCACCTTTATATTGGAAAAAAAGTGGCATAGTCAGTGTGATATTTTAGACATTCCAGAGACTTTAAAATGAATGATAACTTCCTGTAGTACGAGTGGTCAGTGCAGCAAACTTTGAATATGTGAATACTTTTAAAGGACACCATGTGGACTATGTTGGATTACCATCTCGAGAGATTGACATGTCCCTCTACCAGCTAAAGGTAAATATTCTTCATTGGAATGCTGAGATGCCTCTGTGAATTTCTCATCTTACATTTTCTGGGATACATTTTAATCTGTACTTATGCTAAGTCAGTAATAAAATATAATCCAGACTACAAATATTTGTTGTGTCAACAAATTTTAGTTAATCATCTAGGGCCTAAAATGAGATTTGACTGTGGTCAGGGAATTCAACCCAATGTTAAAACATCTATCAGTGATGTGTTCATTCAAGATAACATGTCAGCCTGTCAAGATATCTAGTAGATTGACATTCTTGTGGAGATTCCAAATTTATCGTTTTCCCACTCCTGAGTTCCCACTTCTATCATCATATAGGCTTTGAATTGAACACCAAGCCAGGAACATGACACCCATCAATAGTCTCCTGGCACGTTATTTCAATTTCTATCTGTCAATTCCAATTCACATGTAGGCAAAGCAAGTTACACTACCAAGCCCCAGACAGTTTAGTGCTGGGGCCTTGAGGAGGGGACATTAAGCTATGGGTTGTCAGCAGATCATGCAGGTTTCTCTAAAGATGATCATATAAGAACCACATGTTCAAAGTACTAAGACTGGGAAGAATAATTCAACATAGAAAACATAAAAACTAGAGATATGCTAGAGCTATATGGCATATCTGTTAGGATTAGAGTTCAATTATAATTAAGGGGTCGCACGATCCAATCATGACATATATTCCTAGAAGTTGACCTTAGGACGCCATTTGCATAAACTACCATGTAAACTGTACCCTCAGGAGTTTTATAGTATGGCTGTCCTATTAGCAAGAATATTTAGATGATTGATGCCCATCTGCAAAGTATAGCTTTTTATGAGTTAATATGCTTTGGGAGCGGTACTTCTTTTTCTTTCTTTTTGCTAAGGTGGTAATTCATGATCAGCGACCCCCTGGAAGAGGAGGAGAATAGTCAGTGGAGAGATAAAGGGATATCTTTCCCTATGCCCATCTCCCCATTCTCTTCTACCCATACACTGGCCTGGTGGGCAACTTCGGGGCCTCACTGGAGAGGGGAATTGGGCATAGGCCGAAGAAGTTGTGCTGACAAAAGAGTTGATAAGACTGGGCTGTTTCTGAGCGAAGTGCAGCAGCGAGAGATGGAGTAGGAATTCACTTCACTTCAGCATGGGCGCCCAGCAGCAGCAGACACTGGACACCACGCAGTAGTGGTTACGCCCAGTGCAGAAGCCACAGAGGCACATGAGGACCAGAGTGGCTGCAAGGGGGACAGACAGCCATGAATGGGCCAGATCCCAGGAACTCCTCCCTTGTAACTTGGGGAGCCTGTGAGAAAGAGCTAATACCTAGGAGCGGCAAAGAAGTTTTGGATATAACCATTAAAGTGACCACACACTTCCTTGCAGGCTGGAGCCTGGGATATTTAGACTTCAAAAAGGCAACTTTGATCTGAAAAGTGAGCATATAAACTTAGAACCCTGGTGTTTTCTAACATACTGTGAGAATAAACACAGTGGCTGAAAAATGAATGAAAGGGCAAAAACAAAGAATGTTCAATGTTTAACCATTGCAACCTTATTTTATAAACACATTGCATCCTTTTATCACAAATTAAAAGATATTGGGATGGGGCTGGTGGGGACAGGAGAGTGGAAACACAAAAACAGATGGAGAGACCCAGGATGGATGAGAAAAATGGGGCAGAGACAGGTCCAGCTTCTGCCTCCTGGGGCCGCCCTACATGCCTGGGTTACCCCCCATCAACACTCCTTCCTGAAATGCTTAGTCTCAGACAAGCAGTGCGAGCTGGCCTACACAGCCATGTTGATCCATCTTTACTTCTGGAGGTATTCGCTTGGGTCATCAACAGCTTTTCTCAGGCCTCCAGTACATCTCAGGGGCTCAAGAATAATTCCTGTAGGAGATGACATCACAATGTGATGAGGGCCTCTGTGCACCGAACTAAACCCCGTGGATAACAAAGTATTTGTGCAGCTTTTTCTGCTGGACGGAACTGAGCCCTGGGGTTAGAGGTAAGAGTTTCATTTCCTCTTTGTACCAAGGCTATAACATCCAGCTGGGATGGGATGAAAAACTTCTACCAGGAAGCAATAAATTATAAGCATGCTGAAGCAGGACTGAGATGGCTAGCTCAGAAAATGGCTTCAGAATAGTGACAGGGCTCAAAAGTGGTTTATGAAGTATTTTGAATTGAAGTTACTTGAGAAACAGCCAGTGCAAGGACACCTTGACTCTCTGCGCTGTCCCCCTTAAAGGAGGAAATAAATCTCATAAATCTCTCATGTGAAAGGTACATTCCCTGTACCAAGAGGTAGAGAGACACCCTTATGACCAGAGACAGGGAATTCAGGCACGAGAAGACTATGGAAGCAAACTCTGCTTAGTTTCTTCATGAATAAATACCTGAGCCTAAGTTTCTTTGTCTTCTCAGTTCTTCACAAACATATTGTTTCTTTGTCTAAAAGGCATATAAACAGCCTGCTTTGGACATTTCTTAGTCCCTTATGTGTGAGACCTCCCTAAATATGAAATGGCATTTGTTTTTTCAGTTCTGTGAGTGTTTCATGTCAATTTAATTATTAGACCAGCCAAAGGAATCAAGAAGGGTAAGGGGAAATTCTTGCCTCCCTGACAAGACTTCTCTTGTTGGCATTCTTTGAGTGGCCAATCCTTTCCATGCTTGCTGTAACCCTTTCTGCCTCTTAGATCATAGGGGTTCTCAAACTCAGCACAACTGAGATTTTGGGCCAGGAACTCTTTGTGATAGGGGCTGTCCTGTGCACTGTGAAATGTTTAACAGCATTCCTGGTCTCTACTCACTAGATGCCAGTAGCAATCTTGGCCCCTAGTTGTTACAGTCAAAAAAATCTCCAGATGCTGCCTAATGTTCCTTGAGGGCTAAATCATGCAAGGTTGAGAATCAATAATCTAAAATTAAATGTCTACATAACTGACAGTCAACAACTGTATAACTACAACAACAATAGCACAAAAACAGAAAATCTGCCAATCAAAATGATTCATGGGATTTTTTTAATAAAATAGCCATATGCCAGTTTACTGACTGCCCCCACCCCCCACCCCATGGTTCTAAGAGGTAGGAAGAAGAAAAGGTTATAATCCATGTTTTGCATATAACATATCTGCATATCTTACATGTGTACATTTAGACTACATTAGGAGAATACAAATGCTGAAGAAAATACTTGTTGATATTGAAGGGGAGCAGAATTTGCCACCCCAAAATATGCCTTTCTGGCATGTTAGAAAAAGGATAAAACCTAAATGTGATTTATTCCCACCAGGAGGGTTAAACATTTTAACAGTAAGGTATTAACAAAGGGCCACATGGTGGAAAATACGCCAGGAAGCTGCTCAGGCTGAGAGGGGTTGAGGAGGGGGGAATTGGTAAGGGCCTGGCTATATCTGTTTGAGTTTTTTTAAACCTACCAATGAAATTAAGACAAATGTAAGAGAAGGCCCAATATGGATATAATTGGCTTAGGCAACGTCCAGGAAACAATGTGAACCCTGTAGTACTCAGCCAATGAGGAACCAGGGGAGGGAATCATGTGCTAGGGAATAAATTACTTGGCGCCAAAGGCGTCAGGTGTGCCTGATCACCAGACACCCCATCTTTTTTTTTTTTGAGGGCATCTCTCATATTTATTGATCAAATGGTTGTTAACAACAATAAAATTCTGTATAGGGGAGTCAATGCTCAATGCACAATCATTAATCCACCCCAAGCCTAATTTTCGTCAGTCTCCAATCTTCTGAGGCATAACAAACAAGTTCTTACATGAAGAACAAATTCTTACATAGTGAATAAGTTCTTACATGGTGAACAGTACAAGGGCAGCCATCACAGAAACCTTCGGTTTTGCTCGTGCATTATGAACTATAAATAGTCAGTTCAAATATGAATACTCACTTGATTTTTATACTTGATTTATATGTGGATACCACATTTCTCTATTATTATTATTTTTAATAAAATGCTGAAGTGGTAGGTAGATACAAGATAAAGGTAGAAAACATAGTTTAGTGTTGTAAGAGAGCAAATGTAGATGATCAGGTGTGTGCCTGTAGACTATGCAGACACCCCATCTTGCAAGACTGTCATTAAAGCCTTGCTCCGCTGTTCTCTTTGTCTCTGTGTCCACTTACTAAGTTTGGACCAGTGAGTGTGTTTCTCACATGGCACAAAGATTATTTGGGGCTGATTATCTTTTAAGAAACAGTGGACACAGGAGATGCTCTGTGTAACTTTTTTGTAAGAGAAGCAGAAGTTGCCCTTTTGTAAGAGACATTCACACTTATAAAGGAAATTTCCATTTGTAAGGGCTTCTCCCTCTCAGTGCCACAGAGAAGGCCACTGATTTAAATCTGTATAACAACTCTACTGTTGTTTATGGTGCTTTGCCTGATAATCTCCCACAACTGGTCTCCCCCCAACAACATCTCCTTTTCTCTGTAACTGAACAAGTTATTTAAGGTGGCCGCATGGGCATTTCATGGAGTTACTCAGCTTTTCTGGGTCTCTCCCATGGATACAGGAGTACACATGTTATTAAACTTCTGTTTTTTTCCTATTAATTGGTCTTTTATTACAGGGGGTCTCAACCAAGAACCTAGAAGGTTGGAGGAAAAATTATTTTTCCTTCCCTACAGAATCATGTAATTCTAAAAGCCAATCTGCAAATTTGCATTAAATTTCTCAAGAATTAGCGTAGCAGGCATCTAATACTATCTTAGAGCCTAAATAACTAAAATAAATTCATAATATACTGTGAAAATAAAACTAATCCTCAAAAAAAATCCTTCAATCTGTTTTTTTCAACAGTATTTTTAATTCTCTCAAAATGTGATAAACGACTCTTAGTGCGTGTACTCTGTAGCATCAAAATGACCAATGATTGGAGGATTTGGGCCAAATTTGGAGACAGAAGGAAAGAGGGAGGAATGGGGGAGTGACAGAGTTGTTAAGACAGCCTAGTCCATCATTTGGTATCATCAAGATAAAAATAAATCATTTTGAAATTATTTTTTGCTATCATTCTTTTAAAAATAAGAATTGATTATTCTTTTCTTGATTGTAAAGTTATAATGCTCATTGTAGGAAATTCTGAAAGCACACAGAATTCCCCATCTTAACATGACTACTAACTTTATTCCTTCTAGCCTTTTTCTACACATATGCAGTGAACAAAATTGGGCTTATGCTAAAATTTAGAATTTTTTTTTATAAATACAATTTTAAATCCCAGTTTTTGACTTACCTTTGTATGATGAGGATATTTTTATGTCATTATTTCATCTAGTCTTTCATGTTTATGTTTTACTCCAATATTTTTAAATATTTTTAAGTCCCTATGACATACCAGGCACTGTATTAATCACAGGAGATACAGCAGTGAACAGAAGACACAAACCCTCTGCTCTGAGGATTTATATGTTCCAAAGTAGAGCAACCAGCAGTGAGCAAATGAATGAGTATTGTGTTTTGCATGTGAGATAGTGATAAGCAAAACAGACAGGAAAGGGGTAATAAGAAACTACATGGGTTTGGAGGACCTAGTTTACAACTTTAAAAACAGTGATCAAAGAGGAGGCACCAAGATGGCGGTGAGAGTAGGGCAGCGGAAATCTCCTCCCAAAACTATATATATTTTTGAAAATACAACAAATACAACTAATCCTAAAAGAGAGACCAGAAGATACAGTACAACAGCCAGGCTACACCTACATCTGCAAGAACTCAGCATCTCACGAAGGGGGTAAGATACAAGCCACGGCCCAGAGGGACCCAAGCACTCCCCCAGCCTCAGCCCACCAGTGGGAGGAGAAGAGTCAGAGTGGGGAGGGAGAGGGAGCCCATGACTGCTAAATACCCAGCCCTAGTCATCTGCACCAAGAGCACAGACACACATTGCATGGTACACTTGATATTAGGGAAACAGAACAGTAAAACCTGTGAGCGGGTCCCCGCAACCAGCACCCTGGGATCAAAAGAAAAGTGAGTGCTTTTTGAAAGTCTTAAAGGGACACGGGCCTCACAGCTAGACGGAAACATCCTGGCACACTCATCCCAGCAACTGGGAACGCCGGGGAAATTCAGGCTGCTCCATCCCTCTGGGAGGCAGCGCAGCTCTGAAGCCCCTCAAGGCAATAAACAGCTTCCCATCCATTCCCCCTCCCACGCGGACCTGCCAAGGCAAGGGAGCAGCCTGAGAGTGGCTGCGCCCACAGTGGCCGCCCACAGCCTCCTCTGCAGCCGCCCGGGCCACACTCAGAGGCACAGCCAGCACGTGGCTACCCAGCATAGAGAGGGGAAGCCAGGAAAGGGCATGAAAGGGTGCTGTTTTCGCAGGAGAGCACACCCGGCGATCCTGCCACTCCCCGCAGGGCTCTGGGTGGCCCCGCCTGCAGGTGGCTCAGGAAATGAAACCAGAAACTGCTCTGAGGAGGGCAAGGCACAGGAAGGAACTTTGTTCTCCCACCTAACACATGCACCAACTGCCCACGACTACCTCTATCACCATGAAAAGGCAGAAGAAGTTTATCCAGTCAAGAATTACCTAGACAACCCCTGAGAGGAAGCCTGGGGAGACAGATTTAACTAATCTTCCTGAAAAAGAATTCAAAATAAAAGTCATAACCATGCTGATGGATCTGCAGAGAAATATGCAAGAGCTAAAGGATCAAGTTGGGAGGGAGAATACAGAAATAAAACAATCTCTGGAAGGATTTAAGAGCAGACTGGATGAGGTGCAAGAGGCCATTAATGGAATACAAATCAGAGAAAAGGAATACAGAGAAGCTGAGGTAGAGAGAGAGAAAAGGATCTCCAGGAAGGAAAGAATATTAAGAGAACTGTGTGACCAATCCAAATGGAACAATATCCACATTACAGGGGTACTAGAAGAAGAAGAAGAGAGAGAAAAAGGGATAGAAAGTGTCTTTTAAGAAATAACTTCTGGAAACTTCGCCAAACTGGGGGAGGAAATAGTCTCTCAGATCATGAAAGCCCATAGATCTCCCAACACAAGAGACCCAAGGAAGAAAACAGCAAGACATATAATAATTAAAATGGCAAAGATCAAAGACAAGGACAGAGCTTAAAGGCACCCAGAGAGAGAAAAAAGGTCACCTACAAAGGAAAACCCATCAGGCTATCATCATCAGACTCCTTAATAGAAACCTTACAGGTCAGAGGAGAATGGCATGATATATTTAATGCAATGAAACAGAAGGGCCTTGAAACAAGAATACTGTATTCAGCATGATTATCATTTAAATATGAAGGAGGGATTAAATAATTAACAGACAAGAAAAGTTGAGGGAATTTGCCTCCCACAAACCACCACTACAGGATATTTTAAAGGGACTGGTCTAGATGGAAGCACTCCTAAGGCTAAATAGATGTCACCAGAGAAAAGAAAATCGCACCAAAGAAAGCAGACCAACCAAATACTAACTAAAGGCAAAAAAAGAAAATCAACTATGCACAAAAGCAGTCAAAGGAAACACAAAAGAGTACAGGTTAAAACACCTAACATATAAAGAATGGAGTAGAAGGAATACAAAGGGAGAGAAATAAAGAATCATCAGACTGTGTTTATAATAACTTAATAAGTGAGCTAAGTTAGACAATTAGATAGTAAAAAACCTACCCTTGAACCTTTGGTAGCCATGAATCTAAAGCCTTCAATGGCAATAAGTACATATCTTTCAATAATCACCCTAAATGTAAAATGGACTGAATGCACCAATCATAAGACACAGAGTAATAGAATGGATGAAAAAGCAAGACCCATCTATATGCTGCTTACAAGAGACACACCTCAAACCCAAAGACATACACAGATTAAAAGTCAAGGGACAGAAAAATATATTTCATGCAAACAATAGGGAGAAAAAAGCAGGTGTTGCAGTACTAGTATCAGACAAAATAGACTTCAAAACAAAGAAAGTAACACAAGATAAAGAAGGACATTATATAATGATAAAGGGGTCAATCCAACAAGAGGATATAACCATTATAAATATATATGCACCCAATACAGGAGCACCAATATATGAGAAACAAATACTAACAGAATTAAAGGAGGAAATAGAATGCAATGCATTCATTCAAGGAGACTTCAACACACCACTCACTCAAAGGACAGATCCGCCAGACAGAAAATAAGTAAGGACACAGAGGCACTGAACAACACACTAGAACAGATGGACCTAACAGACAGCTACAGAACTCTACACCCAAAAGCAGCAGGATACACATTCTTCTTAAGAGCACATGGAACATTTTCTGGAGTACACCACATACTAGGCCACAAAAAGAGCCTCAGTAAATTGAAAAAGATTGAAATTTTACCAACCAACTTCTCAGACCACAAAGGTATAAAACGAGAAATAAATTGTACAAAGAAAACAAAAAGGCTCACAAACACATGGAGGCTTAACAACATGCTCCTAAATAATCAATGGATCACTGACCAAATTAAAATTGAGATCAAGCAGTATATAGAGACAAATGACAATAACAGCACAAAGCCTCAACTTCTGTGGGATACAGTGAACAGAGTTCTAAGAGGAAAGTATATAGCAATCGAGGCCTATTTAAAGAAGGAAGAACAATCCCAAATGAATAGTCTAATGTCACAATTATCGAAATTGGAAAAAGAAGAACAAATGAGGGCCAAAGTCAGCAGAAGGAGGGACATAATAAAAACCAGAGAAGAAATAAATAAAATTGAGAAGAATAAAACACAAGAAGAAATTCAGTGAAACCAAGAGCTGGTTCTTTGGGAAAATAAACAAAATAGATAAACCCCTAGCCAGACTTATTAACAGAAAAAGAGAATCTACATACATAAACAGAATCAGAAATGAGAAACATCACAATGGACCCCACAGGAATACAAAGAATTATTAGAGAATACTATGAGAATCTATATGCTAACAAACTGGATAACCTAGAAGAAATGGACAACTTCCGAGAAAAATACAACCTTCTAAGGCTGACCCAGAGAGAAACAGAAAATCTGAACAGACCAATTACCAGCAACGAAATTGAATTGGTAATCAAAAAACTACACAAGAACAAAACCCTCAGACCAGATGGATTCACCGCTAAATTTTATCAGTCATTTAGAGAAGACATAATACCCATTCTTAAAGTTTTCCAAAAAAGAAGAGGAGGGAATACCTCCAGACTCATTCTATGAAGCCGGCATCACTCTAATACCAAAACCAGGCAAAGACACCACAAAAAAAGAAAATTACAGGCCAATATCCCTGATGAACATAAATGCAAAAATACTCAACAACAGATTAGCAAACTGAATTCAAAAATACATCAAGAAGATCATACACCATGGTCAAGTGGGATTCATCTCAGGGATGCAAAGATGGTACAACACTCGAAAATCCATCAACATCATCCACCACATCAACAAAAAGGACAAAAACCACATGATCATCTCCATAGATGCTGAAAAAGCATTTGACAAAATCCAACATCCATTCATGATAAAAATTCTCAACAAAATGGGTATAGAGGGCAAGTACCTCAACATAATAAAGGCCACATAGGACAAACCCACAGCCAAAATCATACTTAACAGTGAGAAGCTGAAAGCCTTTCCTCTAAGATCTGGAACAAGACAGGGATGCCCACTCTCCCCACTGTTATTCAACACAGTACTGGAGGTCCTAGCCATGGCAATCAAACAAAACAAAGAAATACAAGGAATCCAGATTGGTGAAAAAGAAGTCAAACTGTCACTATTTGCAGATGACATGATATTGTACATAAAAAACCCTAAAGACTCCACTCCAAAACTACTAGATCTAATATCTGAATTCAGCAAAGTTGCAGGATACAAAATTAACACACAGAAATCTGTTGCTTTCCTATACACTAACAATGAACTAGCAGAAAGAGAAATCAGGAAAATCAATTCCATTCACAATTGCATCAAAAAGAATAAAATACCTAGGAATAAACCTGACCAAGGAAGTGAAAGAACTATAACCTGAAAACTACAAGACAATCTTAAGAGAAATTAAAGAGGACACTAACAAATGGAAACTCATCCCATGCTCTTGGCTAGGAAGAATTAATATTGTCAAAATGGCCATCCTGCCTAAAGCAATCTACAGATTCAATGCAATCCCTTTCAAAATACTAACAGCATTCTTCAATGAACTGGAACAAATAGTTTTAAAATTCATATGGAATCACAAAAGACCCCAAATAGTCAAAGCAATCCTGAGAAGGAAGAACAAAGTTGGGGGGATCTTGCTTCCCAACTTCAAACTCTACTACAAAGCCACAGTAATCAAGACAATTTGGTACTGGCACAAGAACAGACCCACAGACCAGTGAAACAGGATAGAGAGTCCAGATACTAACCGAAACATATTTGGTCAATTAATATACAATAAAGGAGCCATGGACATACAATGGGGGAATGACAGCCTCTTACAGCAGTTGGTGTTGGCAATACTGGACAGCTACATGTAAGAGAATGAAACTAGATTATTGTGTAACCCCCCCATACACAAAAGTAATTTTGAAATGGATCAAAGACCTGAATGTAAGTCATGAAACCATAAAAATCTTAGAAAAAAACATAGGCAAAAATCTCGTGGACATAAACATGAACAACTTTTTCATGAACATCTCTCCCTGGGCAAGGGAAACAAAAGCAAAAATGAACAAGTGGGACTATATCAAGCTGAAAAGCTTCTCTACAGCAAAGGACACCATCAATAGAACAAAAAGGCATCTTACAGTATGGGAGAATATATTCACAAATGTCAGATCCAGTAAAGGGTGGACATCCAAAATATATAAAGAGCTCATGCACCTCACCAAAAAAAAGCAAATAATCCAATAAAAAAATGGGCAGAGGAGCTGAACAGACACTTCTGCAAAGAAGAAGTTCAGATGGCCAACAGACACATGAAAAGATGCTCCACATCACTAGTCATCAGAGAAATGCAAATTAAAAGCACAATGAGATATCACTTCACACCAGTAAGGATGGCCACCATCCAAAAGACAAACAACAACAAATGTTGGCGAGGTTGCAGAGAAGGGGGAACCCTCCTACACTGCTGGTGGGAATGTAAATCAGTTCAACCATTGTGGAAAGCAGTATGGAGGTTTCTCAAAAAGCTCAAAATAGAAATACCATTTGACCCAGGAATTCTACTTCTAGGAATGGACCCTAAGAATGCAGCAGCCCAGTTTGGAAAAGACATATGCACCCCTATGTTTATTGCAGCACTATTTACAATAGCCAAGATATGGAAGCAACCTAAGTGTCCATCAGTAGATGAATGGATAAAGAAGATGTGGTACATATACACAATGGAATATTATTCAGCCATAAGAAGGAAACAAATCCTACCATTTGCAACAACATGGATGGAGCTAGAGGGTATTATGCTCAGTGAAGTAAGCCAGGTGGAGAAAGACAAGTACCAAATGATTTCACTCATATGTGGAGTATAAGAACAAAGAAAAAACTGAAGGAACAAAACAGCAGCAGACTCACAGAACCCAAGAATGGACTAACAGTTACCAAAGGGATAAGGACTGGGGAGGAAGGGTGGGAAGGGAGGGATAAGAGGGGGAGGGGGAAATAAAGGGGGTATTATGATTAGCATGTATGAGCGGGGGCACAAGGAGGGCTGTACAACACAGAGAAGACAAGTATTGATTCTATAGCATCTTACTATGCTGATGGACAGAGACTGTAATGGGGTATGTGGGGGCGACTTGGTGATGGGAGGAGTCTAGTAAACATAATGTTCCTCATGTAATTGTAGATTAATGATAACAAAATAAAAGAAACAAACAAACAAAAAAGTTTAAAGCTATTTCTTGATACTCTTGGGATTGCAGCACCCTCAGTTTACCAACTAATTTTCTGGAACTTAACTGAGGTGGTGGAGCCTTGTACTTACATGTGGATGTACTGGCTCTTTCTGCTTCTGTGAGGTCCTTTGTGAGTGTTTTCATGCTCTGAATAAGTGTGTCATAGTAATCTCAACGGATGTCCTCAGTGTGATGTCATACCTGTATACCCAGAAAAGACTAGATGTGGTTAAAATATTGCCTGCAAAGATATAATACATAAGATGACAGCAGTGGAGAGTTACCTCCCTGAGTACCCAGGGAAAGGGGTACTGTAGTTGAGAGGCTGATGAAATAGACACAGAATAGGACAGAATAGCCAAGTACTCTGCTGTGACTGCAAATTATTTCCCAGTTACTTACCGGGTGGAATCAGTAACTTTGGTAATATAGATGAAGCCCTTGAACAGGAATATTCACACTGAAGCACCACTTACATTTTCCAGGTTTAAGAACAAGTCAAATTTGGCTCTTAAGTGCAGAAGCAGGGGGATACTCGCACCTTCCCTAAATAGGTCTATATAATGGTTTTCAACCTAGGAAGGCCCTGTTTTCACTTTGATGGGGTCCTTTTTTTTAAAACTGCGCTGTAAAGTGCTTTTTAAGTAGGGAGGAAGGTCCAAAAGGTCACTTTTCTTCAAGCTGCTCGTAAGTGCCCAGGAATCCATTTCAGTATTCATTGCCTCAGACCATCCATGTGTGCTAGAGGGTATTTTAGGGCAGTGGGTGCTCTGGCTGTGGGGAATTCAGGCAGGGCAATACTTCCACTGGTTAAGTTGAGGTATATCTGTTTTCTTCTATTTTTTATTCAGTAACTCCCTGGCTGTTTTCATCAGCTTGCCCAGATGTGGGCCAGGAGGAGAAGAAATGAGGCTTAAAAGCTGTCCCTATGCAAACATAAAAAATGGAGTCAAATTCATTATTATGCACTGCCACCCCCACATACCACCCCTCCCCCCAACTGAGGCACCCCCACAAGACACACACAGAAACACCAAGTCTTTTTCTTCCCTACAAGTGGGATAAAGTATTAAGGAGGAAATTTGTCCTCACAGTGCTCAGTCCTCACCTCGTCCTTATTCCCAATGACTGGCTGACTGGGGGCTGGCTGGTCTGGGCCCCAAACTCGCAGGATTCCACCTCTCCCCCTTCCCACACACCTGTCCCTTCCCTTCCTTCCCAGCCTATCGTCAGAGAACAAAGACACACAACTCCTTTTGGCAACTGCTGGTGTTTTCATCATTGACACGAGTTCTTTATTTGGTCTTCACACAGTGACCACGGGTACAGGTTTCACATCCTCTTAGGGCACCGTTTATGTGTGGCGTTGTTGTAGTACGAGTGGAGAAGAAGCGAATGGTCAGTGGCTCTGCTCCCAGCAGGCAGGCATTATGGCCTGGAAGGCTCTTGAGGGCGGTCTTCATTCTTGGCCTTCTTACTCTTATGCTGCTTGTAGTACCAGGTGCTTACTCTGGTGGACTTTTTCACTTCCTTATGCTTTATCTCGGTGGTTCGTGTGACTTCAGTTTTCCTCCTCACTATCTTTACCAGCTGGTAGGAAAAAAAAGGCGAGCTCAGAAAGGCATTAGTTTTGGGGGAGAGGATGGAAAACAGATGGGAAAGGGGACTTTGAGAGAATGGGTGTGGGTTGAGGAGGGGTTTTGTGCCAGGCAAGGGCAGGGTAAGAGTCTTTGGTGGGAGACGGATGGGAAGAAGAGGAGGCACATGAACAGGGTAAACTCACCTCCTCCTCCTCTGCATTGGGTTGACATGACGCCCTCCTCCTCTTTCTCCACTGGTTGCTGGGAGCCGGATGTTCACGCAGCGTGGGTGACAAGATCAGCCATCTTCCTCAAGAGCCAGCTAGGGCTCCGTGACCCCTCTATTTATATGCTCCCAAGACAATGAGGAGCCACACCCTTCCCCTGATTGGTCAGCACGACAGTCCTCCAGCCAATGGTAGCCATGGACTGGCTTGACATCACAAAGCCCCACCCTTGGAAATCCATAGGGGGGCAAGGGAAGGAGCCCAGGAGTCCAGATATTCTGATTAGAGACGGGGGAACTTCCTCAGCACTCCCTAAACGGAGGCTCCCCACCTGACCTCGCACTCCTCCAGGTCTGTCCCCACGGTGCCCCCAGCAGGGAAGGAGTGTTTCCTTCCAGCTGTTCCCCATGGCTGCCCCCAGTCAGTGGGCATCCTGTTGTCTCCCATCTTTCACCGTTATCTACCCTTTTATGTTTCTTAAATAAACTCATCATTTTAGAACAGTTTTAGATTTACAGAAAAATCCTGAAGATAATACTCCCATATCCCACATGCAATTTCCCTGATATTAACATCTTAACAGCAGTATGGTACATTTTTACCCTTAGTGAACCAACATTGAAACGGTATTATTGACTCAAGGCCATGCCAAATATGCACATTTCATCCTGCTTGTAATGTGGGACCACTGTAGGATTTCAAACTGGGAGAAACATTTAAACAATGAGTATTGGGTCCTCATGAAAGGATCTTTATTTAGTATGTAGGTTCTGTTTTATTTCCTCTGGTTATTAAGAAAAAAAGTCTTGCTCTTATTTACCAATCTATATAAGAAGATATAAAAGTCAAAAGTAGATCGCATCTATGTTGTTTTCCAGGAAACTTTTATTCTAATTTCACTCAAACTTAGTATTACCTAGGATGTTACCAACATTCTAACCCACTTTTGTAATTAATATAAATGATTTCAAATGAAGTGTGGTTATTGCTGCATTATTTAGGTTGACTATCCATCTCATGTTTTCTTATTAGAGTTGAAGTAGTCTGAGGTCAAGAACCCCACTTCTAGAGTTCTTTAGAAATGTCAAGATTTATGTGTTGTCAGAGAGAGAGAACATTTCTCCCAGAGCCCCCACATGGCTCTTACTTAATAAATTGTGTTGAGAATCTCAATCATTACATGATTCTTCTCACTGGTATTTTATTTATCTGTTAAGGATACACTATGATTTCTCAAGAAATTTTCATGAAAGAACACTTCCTCAATCAGTCTTGAGTATGCTAAACATTCATTCAACAGCTCGGCTATTCCAAAGTCTTAGTTAATTGTTTCTCTCAATATATTGTCCCCGCTCACACAAGTAGCCTCCTTAAAAGGAATATGATGCATTTTTTAATATCCCTCTCTCTGTGGTCCCTGTTCCTTCATTCTATCTTACTATCCTTTGACTGCCTGCAGTGACCATACTGTAACATTCTGGTACATGTTCCCTTTTGAATTCAGAGTCATATATATAATGTGTGTAATTACATAAACTCAGATGAGTATGCAAATTAGGGACTTTATGCCTATGTACAAACTACAATTCATTCATATTTTCCAGCTCACCTCTTGAGTTTGCTGGAAAATGTTCTAGTTTGTCTTTTAGTGATTGTCTCATGCCTGAACTAGCTCTCCTTATTTTCATTATGTAAAAATATATTGAATTACATAACCCCAATTAACTCCAAAATAGGCAAAGCAAGACAAGCCAGTAAGGACGTGTAATGCTTTGGAAAGGTGTCCAAATGAGGAGCCCCAAAGTTGAGGTCATCAGGGGGTCCCTATTGAGTGTGTTGGCCTGGGTCGCACATAAAGCAGGGCCTACAGAAAAGGCTTCTGTGCTGTTATTTTTTAGGGATCTTAATCCAAGAGAAACAGAAGTGAGATAATGGGGAGGAAGAAAAGCCAAAGGTGAGGGAGAACCAATATGATGCTTTACCAAGCAGGCAGCCTCTCTGTACCAAGTGCTAATGAAAGCTCCATCTCTCAGGGTGATTGATATTCAGAGAGGCCATATGGGGAAAGAAAGGGAGAAAAATTCATTCACCTTCTTCTGTTTCCCACTGGTCAAATTTGACCCACAAAGAGTTAACTTCCCCAGACTTTCAGGCTGCACGTGCGCTGGCACCATACCATGTTGGTTCTGTTGCTGGACAGCTGCGTCTGGCGGTCTCTGTGCATCGGGTGAAACCTCAGCCTAGATGGGGGAGGGTTCTTGACTCTCAATGAGAAAGAATTCTTGAGCAGGTCAGAAGAGTGTAGGTAAGGAAGGAACTCATTGGAATGAGAGCAGAAATGAATGGCAGCGGCCTTGCAGGCAGCTGAGAGTAGGAAAATGCCGAGGTGCAGAGGGAGTTTGCTAAACATTTTCTTAGTATAGGGCAGATTCCCTTGCCATCTCTTAAGGCCAGGGTCACTTGGCATCTCATGTCTGCTTGGATCTGCACTGCATGGGGCCTAGCCCCTACCTCCCTGGGATTGGGGGAGCCACGGAGCATGGATGGAATGAGATTACGTTCTGAGAACTTCCCAAAGAAAGTAGATTTTCAGGCAGGCTCCTGCAGCTGCAGTTCCGTGCAGGTCACCCAGGAGTCTGGAACTTCCAGGCTCAACTCTGAGCTCTCAGCAGCCCCTCCCTACTTCTCAGGAGTAAAGCAGATACTACGTGAAGACTTAGAATGATATAGCAAAGAAACAAAAATGCTTACCACTGGAAAAGTGCAGAGAGACAAAACACAATTAAGTTGAGCAGTGAGAAAGCTTTATTTAAAGTTACACACTTAAAAGAGAGAAAAAATGTGGGTGTCCTTAGAGAGGAGACACTCTAAAAGACTTGAGTTTCAGTCTTCTAAGAATTTTTCAAAGGGCCAGGGGGTATATATTTGTAAAGTGGTCTCAAAATGCTTATCTCTGGTGAGAGACATTAAGTCTCTTCTATTCTATTATTAGTCCTCCAGGTAATTCTGCAAAATTAACACAAGAAACTGGTCAGTTCCTCTTCAGGATAGCCGCTTCCCTCTGGGAACATATCAATCAAGACCACCTGCCCAGCCACCAAAGTGGACCGAGCTATTGTTGGCTTGCTAAAGAATATGTTAGGAATCTTACTTCCTAACTTCCTGGTTTTTAAAATAGAATCTTAGCTTTAAGATGGAATCCTTCCTGTTCTTACTATACTGTTTATATTGCAGCATTTTTCATCATAGGCAGGAAAAGTTAACTATGATGCTTGTCCCATGTCCCTGCCCTACATCAGTTCCATGTCTCATAGTGTCTCCCACTTCCACATCAAAAATGAAGTTCCAGTTAGGAGTTAAGGGGCACAGGAGGTATGAAGTGAGACGTTGTCAGGGTGTGTCCATAGAGAAGTTTGTCAATGAAGCAGTGGTTAGGGAGGAACAAGAACCAAAAGCCCTGGAGACAGTTGAGACAGAAGGATCTAAAACGGCCTGTAAGAGATGTCTAGTAACCAACCTGTAGATTAAACATCTACTTTTACAGTGTTCCAAGTCCAACAACTAGAGCTAAACAGTACAAAGTTCTCTTTGGAATGGAGTCTTTTATGCTTTGTGGGCACACCAAAAATCTCCCACCACTTATTGTCATACAACAGTCTCTTCCAGATAAGAATCCTGGTCACTCTGTGTTCTCTTGATTCCTAAATAAAAGACTTTAAAAATTATTCACTTAATGGGTAATGCAAATTGGTTTTGAAGGGCCCCCACCAGTAAGATGGCGAACTTCTGGCTTCTCTTCCGGGTCCTCAGTTCCTGACGGCGCCACCTAAAGACCAATCACCTCTCTCCCCACTCCCACTCCCAGCACCTAGCCAATAGCCACCAGCCCCATAGAAGTAACAGCACAATCACCCCATGCCCCTTCCTATATAACCCAGCACCTTTCTCCAATAAAGCGGAATTCTCCGGTGAATTGCTGCTGTGTGTCGCTCCCTTCCTTTCAGGTTTACTGATTCCACTTATGCAGTGCCTGCTATTTTCCAACTAAGCCTAACAAGCTGTCGTAGATATTGGCATCATCTTCACTGCCATCATGATTACTACAGAGATGTTATTAAGGTCTATTCTCCAAAGAGGATCACAAAATTAGCCCCAGTTCTGATGATTATGATGATGCCTGACTCCAACACTTCCTTCAGAGCAAATGGATCCCCCACTAAGTTTCTCCATTTAAATCCATGGGCCACAATCCTCTGATGCCTTTCCACCTACTCCTGCTATCTTCTGTGCTCAAATCATTAGTTCCTGTTCTTTACACTGCATTGTGATCTCATTGTTTCCAGAACAGCCTTGAAACAGGACCCCAGATCCAGGTAGTCATTCCCTTGACCTGGCAATTTAGTCATAGACTTCCTGACATTGACTGGAGGCTGAGTAGGATGAACCCTGCTTCATGATTATACAGAAGGAGCCTGAGTCAGTTCTTCAGCAGAACCCAACAAATTGACACACTCACATTATCTGAAGAGGGAGGATTAGAGTTGTCTTCTCTAAATTCTCACACCCAACACAAATATGTAAGTTTGGTACTAAACTTGAATTTGGGGAAAGGAGGATCTAGTGAAGCCTGGCTCCAAAGATCTCTAGCTCTGTACCACTGTAACTCCAGGGGAAGGACATCCTGGAACAAAATACCTCTAAAACTGAATCAGTCAAAGGGAGAAATAAAGTTTAAAATCTGTTTATTGCTTACAAGTGGCAGTCCTTCTCTCTTTCCTGCTCTGGCAGAAGCAAAACCAGCACTCCCCCTCACCTCTCAGGTTCAGATAAGCCCTCCATTGCCCAGGCAATTACCCATTGATATGGATATGAACTCTCTCCACCCCTGAGGAACATCTATTGATATGCAGATGCACTAAAGCCATACTTCTATCCACCCCTGAGGATGCAGATGCACTAAAGCCAGGCGAGATATTCTGGAAATACTACAATTTTACCCACAACCACCCAACTATTGTTGTCTTAGAAAAGGGCAAGACAGCAGAATGAGGAGTTGGCCCACCTCCTGGGAGTTGTGGGGCTCCACATAAATTCCCTGTACAACCAAGGGTCTCAACCCAATCCCAGACCTATATAAGATGGACACTCCTCCCCAGTTACATTTTGGGTACTAGAACTTGGGAGGACTACCTTGAGGCTCTATCTGTTTTATTTATTCCACTTGATACTTTCTACTTCATCTGTCCCAACAGAATTTGCTGGAGGTAGGAAAATGAGATCTCTCCTATATAAGAACTGTAGGAGAGGAAAAAATCATTTCCTCTCTACACTTCAAAGTTCTTGGATGAGACCCCCCTGCAATAAAAGATAGATCAACAGGAAAAAAGCAAACGGAAGTTTAATAACATGTATACCTCCTATATGCATGGAGAGGCCCAGAAAAACTGAGTAACTCTCCAAAATGGCCCAAGATACTACCTTAAATACCATCTCCAGCTAAAGATAAAAGATGTTGGGGTGGGGTGGAGGCAGTTTGAGAGGTTATCAGGCAAAGTACTGTAAACAAGGGCCAGACTGTTAGAAAGATTTAAGTCTCTGTCTTCTACATTGATAAAAGCTTCTAGTAATTTGGTCATCCTCCTCCCCTGGTACAGAGAAAGAGACACTCTTACAAATGGAGATTTCTCTTATACATATAAATGTCTCTTACAAAAGGATAACTTCTACTTAGTATTCAGAGCTTTCTCTGTACCTGCTGTTTCTTAAAAACAACGAGCTAAAGATAATCCTTAGAACCAAAAAGACATATTTTAGGGTGGCCTATTCTTCTCCTGAAGAGGAACAGAATAGGCCACTCCAAAATATGCCATTTTTATATGTGAATTATTTGGAGCTAAAGGCAATCAAGACCCAGCAGTCTTGAGAAAACTTTTACCTCTCGCTTAACTACATAAAGGAATTTAGATAGGGGTCAGGCTCTGAGAGAGAGATATTACCAGGGATAAATTTTATCTGAATGGCAGAGCAAACACATGCTCTTCTTATGTCCTGTGAATTACTCTATGTCCCTTTGAAGCCCCAGGCCTCTATCTCACTCCTTAGCTCAGGATGGCATATAAGCCTCAACTGACTGACTTGTCCCTTGGCCTCATTGTCTTTATGGGGCCCTGTATGTATATAGTTCTGTTTTTCTCCTGTTAGTCTGTTCTATGTTAATTTGACTATTAGAACAGCAAAGAACCAAGAAGGGTGGAGGAAAAATTTCATCATGAAAAATTTCAAAAATACAAAAAAGTCAAAAGAATACTAGAGCACCCAACTGTATACCTACCATCTAGATTTTACCATTAGTATTGTGCTGTTTGTTTTGGTACATATCTATCCATCCGTCAATCCATCTCATTTTCTTTTCTGATCCATTTCAGAGGAAATTGCAGGCACTGCTACATTTGCCCCCAAAACTTAAACAAACTGAGACAGGGACCATGGGTGTAGTCAGAGTAGGGTGAGGGCCTCCAGAAAAAGCAAGGCAGGATAATTACAGTCAGAGCAATATAACTACATGCAAGGAAACTCCCCTACCAAAACTCTGTGTTAAACATTCAGCTCTGGAGTCATTCTTCAGTGAGATCAGTTACTATTCCCCAGATAAAGAAGAGTAGCACATGTTTTTATAATGCTAATCACTTATAATTATGTGTAAGATTCACTTTAGCATGATAAAAGGCCCAGGCCTATGTGCTGTCTTTCCTCCTTCAGACCTAATGAGGTGATTTGCAATCTGGGCAATTAATAATGGCAAGCAAGCCCAGCCATAAACCACGTAGTAAAAGGCAGGAAGGATTCCATCTTAAAAATAAGATTGCATTTTAATACCCAGGAAATTAAGAAATAAGATTCTTAACTTACTCTTTAGCAAACAGACAATACCTCAGCCCACCTTGGGGGCTGGGCAGGTGGTCTTGTTTGATATGCTCCCAGACCAAGATGCCAGTATCTTGGAGAGAAATCAGAGCGGGAAGTTCCTAGTGTTAAGTTAATTCTACATATTCAGGGACCGCTTAACAAGTCCACACCCCTAAGTCTTTTATCACGTTCCCAAAAATCCTCAGCTGCCTATAAAACCCCTAGACAATACACAACTACAGGCTCTCCTGCCCCCTGGCATGAGCCAGGAGCTCTGTTCTCTCACTGTATCTCTAACTAAAAGCCTCTCCCTGGCTCTCCTACCTTGAGTGTTTGCTAAGTTCATTCTTCTACTCTGCAAACAAGAACCCTGGCATCAATACCATTAACTCAATCCTTAAATTTTAATACTGAAAGGAAGCACTGATATGGAGAGAACAAGCACATTCCTCTCTGTGGAGTAGAATTGGCCAAGTGGTGCTTACCCCTTTTGTTTAAAACAGTAAACATCATTTTTAAAAGGCCACTTTTTTTTCAAAATGCAGTGCCTTCCAAAGTTAAGCAATACTATCTGAGATTCTTGAGATTTTGTTTCTATTAAGACGAAGAGACAGAAATTCCCATTATCAGACACACAAACCCAAGGCACACTTCAAATTTATTCCAGAAGGCATTTCTAGGCTGCAGAACAGTCACTACTTCCAAGTTAAATGGAGTCACTGGGGTGTTACTGGATTTAGATGAGCAAGATCAGCAGACTAGTGTGGCGGATGCCTCAGGAGAACACCCATGAGCAACAGTGAGGTGAGAAGCCAGAGCTGGCAACATTAGGAAAGACTGTGCATCTGTTTCAGTCTGAGGAGGACAAACAAAACATGGTCTGTTCTGAATCCCACTGGGCTGATTTTTTAGTTCCCCAAAGGGCTTCATAAAAAAACAAAATATGAAGAAATTCAGATGGCCAACAGGCACATGAAAAGATACTCCACATCTCTAATCATCAGAGAAATGCAAATTAAAACCACAATGAGATATCACTTCACACCAGTAGGATGGCCAACATCCAAAAGACAAACAACAAATGTTGGCGAGGCTGTGGAGAAAGGGGAACCCTCCTACACTGCTGGTGGGAATGTAAATTAGTTCAACCATTGTGGAAAGCAGTATGGAGGTTCCTCAAAAAACTCAAAATAGAAATACCATTTGACCCAGGAATTCCACTCCTAGGAATTGACCCTAAGAATGCAGCAGCCCAGTTTGAAAAAGACAGATGCACCCCTATGTTTATCACAGCACTATTCACAATAGCCAAGAAATGGAAGCAACCTAAGTGTCCATCAGTAGATGAATGGATAAAGAAGATGTGGTACATATACACAATGGAATATTATTCAGCTATAAGAAGAAAACAAATCCTACCATTTGCAACAACATGGATGGAACTAGAGGGTATTATGCTCAGTGAAATAAGCCAGGCGGAGAAAGACAAGTATCAGATGATTTCACTCATCTGTGGAGTATAACAACAAAGAAAAAACTGAAGGAACAAAACAGCAGCAGAATCACAGAACCCAAGAATGGACTAACAGTTACCAAAGGGAAAAGGACTGGGGAGGATGGGTGGGAAGGGAGGGATAAGGGGGGAAAGGGGGCATTATGATTAGCCTGTATAATGTAGTGGGGGGCGGGACACGGGGAAGGCTGTCCAACACAGAGAAGACAAGTAGTGATTCTATAGCATCTTACTACACTGATGGACAGTGACTGTAATGGGGTATGTGGTGGGGACTTGATAATAGGGGGAGTCTAGTAATCATAATGTTGTTCATGTAATTGTACATTAATGATAGCAAAATAACAAAAAAGAAAACAAAATATGAATTTCACAGGGGGGGTCAACATTTAATTTTCCAGTAAGACATGTAACTTGGTTTAATTACAATCTGATTTAATTTTTCTGACAGTAATACCTCATTTTGAAAAAATATCGTGTAAGTGTAGGGGAGCAAAATATGCCACCACAACATGTGTCTCTCTGGCATACTGATTATTTTAAGATGATTGTTTTTAAGAAACAAGACTCAAGGAGTTTTTCTTTTTACCTCCTCCACAACTACCTAAAAGAATTTAGATAGAGGACCTGCCCTAAGAAGGGAGCTATCACCACCGATAACTACATTATGATATGAACTAAAGGTGGTAGGGAAGAACCTAGTAAGGCCTGTTTTATCAAAGCCCTCTCTATGTTCTGTTTTTTCTGGGTGGCCCAGGAAAGGTTTGTTTACCAAACATTTGCTCTTTCCATTCTTCCAGTGAATTGCCTTCCTTCCCTTTGAAGCCCAGACCCCTACCCCCTTTCTCCTTAGTTCAGAATGACATAATATACCTCATTTTGCCTGTCCTTGGAATCAATCATGTTTATGTGGATTCCCCACAAGTATATAATTAAATTTGATTTTCTCCTGTTAATCTGTTTCCTGTCAATTTAATTCTTAGACCAGCCAAAAGAGCCTTGAAGGATAGAGGAAAATTTTTCCTCTCCAACAAAAGCAATACAAATGAAATTTCCCTGAAATTAATTCATCTCAAGGTTCAAGTGTATGATTGTAATATTTGAGATACATCTTAAATACATTACAGTTTTTTAATGAAGACAATACGCTAAACAGTCTTAGCTCAAAGCATTATCTAAAATACCTAAAAAAGGCATTGCTTTTCTTGTGGATTATGAGAAGTAAACAAATGAAATGCTGAAGACTGAAGTTTGAAGTTTGTTTTTAACCGTGATATTTAATAAGCAATATTTTTCTGCTCTACCAGACACCAACTCATCATTGTGGAGTTTAAAGTTAAGATCAGCTCTAGTCACAAATGGCTAAGTGGATGGTTTCTAGATAGGGTTGCTAGACTTAGCAAATTAAAAATATAAACATAAAATATAAAGAGTGAATCATCACTTAGTATAAATGTATCTCACTGAATTTCAGGTAAACAGCAAATAGTTTTTCAGTGTATTTCCCAAATATTGCATGGTACATACTTATACTAAAAAATATTCATTTTTCTTTATCAGAAATTCAAATTTAACTGGGTGTTCTTGTGTTTTATCTGGCAACCTTACTTCTTTCTAGAAGGAGTTTGGAAGGCTCACAAAAAGTTCACTCATTTAAATATCTCTCCTTGTGAGATCTTAATTCCTCCGATTGGTTCCATCTTAATTCCTCCGATTGGTTCCATCTTCACTAAACTAAGCATTGCTCTCTTACTGAGGTGAAGAAAGAAAAAACTTTCCTATTTAAAACTCATAATCCCACTAAGCAATCCTTGAAAGAAAGACACAAGTCTCTATGTTCTCATATGAATTGTCTCCAGAATAAATTGTTAAGTGAACTAAGCATGATTCGGCAATGCAGGATAGTAGGTAATGAGAGCTGTCTCTAGGGAGGGTAACTGGGTTGAGGGGCTATGGTTAAGAAGGAGTCTGCTTTTTCATTCTATGATTTCGTACTTTTTGAATTTTCTATCATTTGCATATATTATAGATGTAAAGACAAGTAAGTAAGTGTAAATGGAACAAGAAAAGAAGCAAACCAAAATACTTCTTCCCAAGCAAATGGAACAAAACATCTCAAGAGATGCCCAGAATTTGGACTTCTTTGATTCCCTGTCTGACTTTATCAGGTCCCCTCAAGACTCCTGGAAACCTGAAGGTAAACTATTTTACAATCATGAATGGATTCTGCCCTGTGGAAATGTAGCTGATACTTTGAAGCCGGGAAAAAAAATCTCCTTTCTATAAAGGTGTAATTGCTATCTGTAAGAGTATACTTACTTTATATGCTTTTGTATGTTTTACTCTCTTCATTCTTGACATATTCCTTCTGTTTTTTTATACCACACTTCCCTAAATACACACACAGTCCCCTCATAGCATAAGATGAGAAAGTGTCCCCTTGTGAATAACAGGAAATACAGTGATCTGTGTTGATCTAAGTTTCTCCAGTCACATTTTCAGCACAGACTTCCATTATAGAATCAATTTTCAAGCAGAGTGGATAGAGGTAATGTTAAAGGAAAGACACAGTTCATAATTAAACATAATGTTCAATCTAAAAAAGTCAGTGGAACACACACAGACTCATACACATCATTAGCAACATTTCAGACTAATTAAATATACACTGAGATGTTTGGTCAACCCAGAAAAGCTCCAGTCGGGAATCAATTCAACCTCTCAGCTTGCATTCAACATAAAACTCTTTTACTGATGAGATCTTTCTCTTGGGCGGATGTTCAAAACCTCACAGTTTTTATCTCTCTCCTCCCCTTCCCGGCTCACTCCATTTCCTTTCTATCAAACTCTGGTAGCTCTGGATATCCTGCTTTCCTCTTGAAGTCTTTCCCGGGTAACAAAAGGGCAGTGTGCCCCTCCTTCCCCAGCAGAAACAGCACCTCCCTCATTATTTATTTGGTTAACCCTTCTCAATCATTTATTGAGCATCTATTATGTGCCAGGCACTGATCTAGGTGGAGGCAAAATATCTTCTCTTATGCAGCTTATATTTTAGTCTGGGGAGACAGGTGGGAAAAAAGGCAA
Source organism: Manis pentadactyla (assembly GCF_030020395.1). Classification (NCBI taxonomy): domain Eukaryota; kingdom Metazoa; phylum Chordata; class Mammalia; order Pholidota; family Manidae; genus Manis; species Manis pentadactyla. The sequence goes on from NC_080038.1 coordinate 11,423,206, forward strand.
AGGAATCAAAAGTAACAGGAGTGAATTACATTTTAGAAGGTGCAGTCCAGAAAGGTCTGACTTCCCAGAAGGGGAGAATGGAGCCCTGTACATATGTAAGGGAGAGGGTTCTAGACAGAGGAAACAGAAAATGCCAAGACATAAGCCTGGAGCATGCTGGGTAGGTTTCAGAACAATAAGGGCGCTGACGTGACTGGAGTAGAATGAGAAAGGAACATGATGGAGAAGAAGTCTGAGAGGTAGTAGGTGGCCATATCAAGAGGCTTTCAGAGTCATGCTAAGGACTTCAGATTTTGCAAATACTTCCCAACTTCAGATACTTGAAAGGACTTACCGGACTGCACAGAGCAGTCACATAAGGCTATTACTTTAACATAAATGTTATGGTGCAACAAGAGAAAGAGAATGCAGGTAAGCATCAGAGGTGCAGAGATATCCCACATGCGAGGGCCCCAGCAGCCAGGTGAGGCCATGCGACAGAGTTCTGGCCGATGAGGTATAGCCAGGAGCCATTGGGATATGAATATGGATGTGAACCTTAGATGTGCAACAACAGCCATCTTGGACAATGAGGCTGACATGAAGAATTTCAGTGCAGGGAAACAGAAATAGCCCAAATCATGGATAACATGGGTTTGTTGCCAGACCAAACCAAGGTTCCCCACCTGAAGGCTTTTTGTTGCAGAAAACCAATAAACTTTTCCTCTGTTCAAACTATTATAGTAGGATTTTCTGTCGATCATATTACCAACTGATTTAGGCATAAGTATTTACTGTCTCCAAAGACTAAAGTTCAAGCTCCTTAGTAGAGCAGATGCAGTTCCCATGACCTGGTTTTATCTTCTGTCAGGCCCTGTTACCTACTCTGTGCTCTTATTCTTATAATACTTTAATTTCTAAGAATTTCCATGATATACTTATTGATTATAACCTCAGGGCCTTTGCTTATGACATCTCTTGGCCTGCTATGCACTTTGTGCTTTTCTTTGCCCAGCTAACTCCTACTTATCCTTTAAGATCCATATCTGAAGCCCCAGACTGCCCCTTCTCCACACTCCCATAGCACACCCTGTATTCATTTACCTTGGCATTGACCATCTTTTATGATTGTTTCTATTTATGTGTCTATCTTCCCCACTAGACAGTAAGTTCCTCAAGCGCCTGGTTCAGCTTCATCTCCTGAAGCACCCAGCACAGTGCCTGGCGCACAGTCAAGCCCAAAAGATGTTAGTTGAATGAATCTTCAGATTCTTCCTTATGTGTGGCAAGGGGTCAGATAGAAGGGAAGCCCAGTTTTAAGGATAGGAGACCCTATCATGCAGTTCTAACCTCCTTTCAGGCTAAAGAGTATAATCCTATAAAAGACAAAGCCTAACTGATCCTGAAGTTCAAAGATGTCTTCTGGGGTTTTCCAGGGAGAAAAGAAGAAGGCCTGGGGCAGGGTTGATCTGCTACATTTCACCAATAAAGCCAGAGGTTTCATATGATGAAGTCCATTTGTGGTGGCGCTGTAATGTGTCAACCTGGCTAGGCTAAACTGCATTTCCAGATTTCCCTTCCCTGAATGTTTCTGGTTAAGGTGGGCCTTGGGAGGGTTGGAGGGCAGAAGAGAAGCAGTAGCCATTTTGTAGCTCACGCACACTGTCTCTGACCAGCTGAGTCTCATCATTGACTGAGCTGCTCACCTTCCCCTGTATCCTCGTCCAGCTTCTCTGACTTCCAGGCCAGGTATGTGTGTTTATCTCCATAATGAAGAGCCCTGGCTTCTGCACAATACCCATACCATCAAGGTCAGGGGCAACAAGAAATGACACAGGTTTCTGTCTAACCTCGTGGGGTTCTAACTCAATGTGTGTGGGTTCCAGCCTGCTTGTGATCTCCCCAGTCTTACATCCTTTCTCCCTTCCTGAATGCTTGCCCTGCAGACTTCAAGCTTCAGCACCAGAGGTAAAAACAGCAGCCTAACAGACACTGCTTAACCAGCTCCCACCTTTGGGTCAAAGGAAATCTCTGTAATCAATCCTTTAAATGTATATATATAGGACATAAACACACACACATACACATATATATATATATATATATATATACATATACATACATACATACACATACTACGTGTTTTACATATATATCTATGTATATGTATATATACCTTCTACCCAGAGTGGAGAGCATGCTCCCTACCTCAGTCTGTCATACTTTGTCTTCTAGACATGACAGCATTGCCTTGTGCCTCCCTTAAAATCAGCTCTGTGGTAAAAACTCCCAGTGCTTACATAAATTTAGTTCTTCTCTCCTTCTGAGCATACTTAATCAAGGTCATAAGACTAGTTGTGATCATGGCTGGGAGCATAAATCATGTGGGTCACTTTCAAACTGAACCTTTTAATTGCATGTTTGAAACTTTCCAGTACTTTCTTTCCCACTGTTGACAATCAAAGAGTCAGAGTGTTTTAAATAACACAGCCACAAAATGTTGGCGCCTCCACCAACTTGGGTCCCTGAGTGTAGATCTACAATGGGCATGTTTCGTACATGAGGAACAATCTTTTGTTGAAGTAGGTCATTGGGAGTTGGGAACTGGGGATTTATTGGTTATTGTAGCATAACCTTCCCCATCTTGACTAATATAAGTTTCTTCAGCTGCACGCCCCTCCATCGCTTCAAGCTTTTGACATTTCTTTAAGGAAGGCTTTTTTAAGGACCTAAATTGCTCGAACTTGGGATCATTATCCTTGGGTTATAATTCACCAACATTTTTATTCCACATGTAGCTTGCTAGCTAAGTAACTAGCTGGCTATCATTTCTTTTTAAAATAATAATGTAATGAGCACAATGGACCCGCCAACAAACCAAAACCCTAGAATATTGCATCCTTCCCTTGTTATAAATGTGTGTGCAGTTATGTCATTGTATACCATATATTTGTGATATATGAAATTCAAAATAAGGAAGCTAGCCTTGGTTTTCATCTGTCTGGTTGTTAATGAGGTTTGAACATCCCTTTATGTTTATTGATCATATGTGTTTCTTTTTCTTTAAAATACCAATTTGCTTTATTTATGAATCTTTCCACTGGGTTTTTTGTCTTTTTCTTATTGACTTGTAGTTCTTTATATATACTGGGTACCAATCCATTATCTATTATATGTGTGACAATTATCTAATTATCTAACCTATTTTAATTTTATCTTTTTTACTTTATTTGAGGTGTCTTTTGATGAATAGAAATTTTTAATTTTATCTCTGAAGAATTTGGGCGTGGGGCTAAGGGGACAGATTAGACTTCCTGGGAGGTAGGAGCCCAATTGTTATACTTTGTGACAAGACTCTATATTATTGCTTATACCTCAGACTGGTGAGATCAAAAGGAAGCTGACAAGTTACAAGATAATGCCCCCTACACACACACACACACACACACACACATATTCACATGGACACACACCAATGTATTTTTGCCTTATAGCTAACCATTCAGTTCAGCCACTAAAAAATCCTTTAAAAAAATCAAAACCGAAAGTTTCTGTGATGACTGCCCTTGCACTGTTCACCATGTAAGAACTTATTCACTATGTAAGAACTTGTTCACCATGTAAGAACTTGTTCGTTATGCTTCAGAAGAATGGAGACTGTTGAGAATTAGGCTTGGGGTGGATTAATGATTGTGCATTGAGTACCCTATACAGAATTTTATTGTTGTTAACAACCATTTGATCAATAAATATGAGAGATGCCCTCTCAAAAAAAAATCCTTTAAAATGGGTGGACAGTAAACAAACTGCATTCTTATGATGGTTGAAATACACTGCTAAAAGAAAAGGAACAGGTTGTGTGATTAAAACAGAAAGACTTTTATTAAATATTCCAAGGATCATGGCCATCACATAGTAATGTATATAATTATTGAATCACTTTGTGATTCATCTGAAATCAATATAATATTGTCTATCAACTTTATTCCAATTTAAAATATGTATATATTCAAAGTAGAGTTCAGCATACTAGCCTGGAGTTTGAAAGCCATTTCTTTGAGGTATTTTTACCTCAAAGGTGAAAAAGAGGAATCAGAGAATGGAAAAGTCCATGAAAAATACAAAGGATAGTTTGTACATTCTGAAAGCAAGTATGACTCATCAGAATGTAAGATGAAATGACTAATATTATGTAGATGGAAGCTTAAGAAACAGAATGGCTTCCTGATTTTTAGACCACAATATGAGCAAAGATAATTTTCTACAATGTTTATGCTACTGATCAATAAACTTCTATCAAAACAAAGAGAATAGCTAAAACCAACATCTCTCAATAATTTCTCAAAAATTGGCTAAAAAAAGCCTTCCTCAAAAATACCCATCAATTTCAATGCACATATGTGTAAGATCTTTCCCTTTTTCTTCTTATTGGCAGAAATCAAAATAAGGTGGGATTATAACAACTGTATACTGTACATCAGCAGAACAGTGTATTGAATGATTTGATCTGATGACAACTTATAATCCATTTATCTGTACTTTAGAAAGCTTGCATCCCTTCATGTCTGATGGATATATACATTTTATCAGTAAGAGGTGAAAGTTTTAACGGATTATATACAGCATTTATATACACCACCTCTGAAAGCAGAGCACTGGGCCCTTGCTCTGGAATTTATCCTGCCGTCTTCCATAATCCCCCTGCGTAGGGTGAAGGGAAGGGTGCTGGCAGAGGATTTCCTACTTAAATTTCTACCACTTACAGTTTACTGGAGGATTGGCATGATTGTTTTCCAATAGATGTGGCTCTTTGTTTGGGGAGAGAACTTGACAAAGCATTTTGAATTAAAGATAACACACCTACCCCACATCCCCATCTTTCTTTCTCTCTCTCTCTCTCTCTCTCTCTCTCTCTCTCTCTCTTTCTCTCTCTCTCTCTCTCCTCTCTTTCTGCCCCAACTTCCTGGACTTCTAAGAGTCAAAGAGAAAGCCAAATTGCTCTGCATAACAAAGAGAAAATTTGAGCTTCTGGGCACTCTCTGGATGGAAGCGGTAGGGAGCCTGGAGAGGTTAGAACAGAGAAGGGATGAAGAGTCTTAAAAGGAAAGGGGTTGAGCATCTTAGCAGGAGCCCAGGAGGCAGAGAAGAGAGGGCTTTTACAGGCCATTTTATCGGATATAACAAGAAACCTATAATCTTAAGGCAATTTTATTTTTGTCTCCTATTTTCCCAGTGGTTCTCAACAGAGTCAATTGTGCAACTGGGGGACACTTGGCAGTGTCTGGAGACATTTTGGTTGCCACAACTGGAGGCGGACACTAATGACATCTAGTGGGTAGAGACCAGGGAGGCTGCACATGGGACAGCCCCACAAAGAATGATCTGGACAGAATGTCAGTAGTGCCAAAGTGGTGAAACCCTTCAGTCTCCCTTTAAATTTGCTTAGCAGGGCTAGTTCCTTACCTGCCCCTGTATGAAAACAGCTCCATAAATTTTCAAGTTGGTCTCAGGCAACACAAGCAGACTCAGCCTGATACTAGAAACGTCTGTGGACTTGCAGAAGTCAGTACTCCAAATTCGCTTTCCAGTCACACTTCTCACCCAGCAGTGGGAGAACTGTGCTAGATGGAGTCTAGGGTTTTTCCTTACGTTAGAATTCCAAAGGACATGGCATTCAGTTAGAAGTGCACTGATGCCCAGCCCAACCCAGGACAGGCACTGATTACATCTCAGTTACTATCTCCTTTGTTTGTTGTCATCATGGTGGTTGTAGATTTTACTCCTTTTAGCCAGGCAGCATCACAGAGTGGTTAAAAGCTTAGACAATAGACAACAGTGCCTGGGTTTGAACCCCAGCTCTGTCATTACTTAGGTTAACCTCTCTGGGCCTCAGCTTCTTATCTATAAAATAGGGATAATAATCCTGTCTCATAAAGTTGTAAGATTAAATGAGTGAAGCATGTTTCTTCAAGAGGAAAAATTGGTATTTTAGTATCCTGTTCTATGGATTTCTGATCTAATAGTGTTTATAAATAGTTTAGACCAGAGGACATATTGTCCATATTTCCATGAAACTCTATCCTGCACACAACTGACAGAAATTTAATATTTAATAATTTGAGTTCAATACAGTCAACAACCTTCAGATGATGATTCCAATAAAAAGAGAAAGAAAAAAATCTATCTGGCTCTCTAGCCTCTTCACTTTCACCTTTTCTATGGAGAGAAGTGAAAAGAAGTTCCCATAAATTTTATAATGTTAAAAAACAAAATTCAACTGAGTAGATTTAAAGCTTTTATTGGCCCTATTCAGCAATTCATAAATCAGGTAGCATCCTATCTAGCAAATGGAAAGGAGCTCTGTTAGGCAGAAAGACAGACACAAGCGGATGGAAAGAGAGTGGGACCCACCAAGAACTCAGGGAGTCAATCAGATAAGGCCAGAGAGCCAGAGATAACGCAAAGAGTTCATTAAATTAAATCCACAGGAATGGAGAGTGAGTTGAAGGGCACAGACCCTCCCCAGATAAGAAACCTCAGGGCACAGGCACTCCCAGATGACAAAACGTCCCCAGATGAAAAATGTCAGAGTGCAGCCCATGTCTTCAGTCCTCCAATCACATCAAGTCCCCAAAGCCAAAGACTGTCAATCAGGGACTTCTCTTTCCTGCCAAAAACCCCATAAAAGAAGCCTCACAATAGACAGTCAGGGCCTTCTGACACTAGGTCACAGGCCCACTCCTTTTCAGAACATAATAAAACTTGCTTTGCTTTCTTGACTTTGATTTCACTTTTCACTCTACCTGAATCTGACTTCCCTGTGACTTCGAACAGAGTACACCCCAACAGCTCCAAATTGCTGCACTGGAAAAACTGGAAGGTATGGGAACAGTTACTAACATTCAGAGGTTCTTGTCAGGGGGTAGAAAAGCCCATATGAAATCTTTCTTTTATTTTTGACTCAAAATTTGAAGAGACATGCTAGCTATTTATCTATTTAACCATAATGTACTCCATGCCTACCATGTGACTACTGCTTACAATGGTAAGCAAGATAAACCCTTCCCAAGTCTTCATTAAGATTGTTGACTGAAATCAACATGGCCATTATATTTAAGAAAGTTTATTCAGAGGAACCTTACTGAGGATCATGACCCAGAAGTCAGTTTATCAGAGCGCTCTTTTTCTTTGGGAATATCTTTAATACTTTTTACAACAGGGGGTGGGTGCAGGGAAGAGGTGTTAATCAATACATCAGGGCAGTGTCTTAAAAGAACAGACAATGGATTTTCTGTTGTTATCCATGTGCAAGAGGAAGCAATGATTAAGGTTGTGAATCATTCTCCTAAAGGATTCTGCGAAGGACACAAGAGCCAAAACCATTTCATCTTCTTTTGAGCATATTCCAAGCTGGTTTCTTCTGGTCATGGATGAGGGGTAAGGGGTTGTGACAGTCTTGTGACACAGGTAAGAATGGCTACAGGACATCTTTGCAGTGCAGCATGAGCTGACCAGACTGACCTGGGGCCTGTGCAGCCTGCATAGCTGTTTGCCTGTGGGAACCCCATGGGAAACCATAAAAATTCGTTTTATTTCACAAGCCCAGTAAGGAAATCAGAAAGTGAGCAAAGCATTTTAATCCTACATGAGGAATGCTTTTATACAAGAAACACACAGTGCCACATAAAGGTATGATGTGAGAAGTGCACAGTGCCACACCTTATGCAGACCTAGGGTACCCAGGAAGTCTGAATGAGGGCACAACTAAGTTGAGACCTTAACAAGGAAGAGGGGCTAAGAGGTTGACAAGATTGTAGGAAAGCACATGTCAGTGATGAGCGGCCATTTCAAGACCTGGAGATAAATGAGCACATGGCTTATTGGAAGATTGGAAAGACTACTGTCTAAAGCAAAGAAGTGGTAGAATGGGGAAAGGGGAAAGGAAAAAGAAAAGGAGAGGAGTCCCAAGTCTGTCGTCTCTTTCTTTTTCCCCAGTATTCTTCTTCTGGGAAAGGAGAACATTATATATTTGGTACCTGAACCTTTTTTTTATGGCTATGCCTGTACATGTAATCCAAAATAAGCTCTTTTCAGGCTTCACAGAGGGCTGACCTAGAGCAAGAGAGTGCCAAATGATATGGATTTTATGCAGATAATGTAAGCAAATACTGGCTCAAAGATAATTCTCTTAGAAACAATATGTAGGGAATATTCAATTTTCAATTCAATTTCAATATTCAATATTCAATTAAATTTCAAATATTCAGTGACTTTTAATATCTGCGTTTTAAGGAGTTTACAATCTGCTGGTGGATAAGGGAGAACAAAATATTCACCAACAAAGCTAAGATATCATGTTCAAAAATAAAACCAACCCTCTTTGTGGGCCTGCAGTTCTTTTGCTTCAGTTACTCCCCATTTATGTGGAGACTTCTTTCCACCAACTTTAACTACCCAAGTTCAAACTCTTTTCCTACTCTTCAATCCCTATAACAACTTGATCTCAGCAAAATCACTGAGGTTCATTCATACTAAAGTATAATTGTTTGATTTGGTTTAAAGGGCTACCACCCAGGTATGGGTTTTGCAATGAGCTAGCAAACCACTAAACTAAGAATATAATTTCAGCCATCAACCAAATGGTAACAGATTGACATCTGCCTTTCCTCATTATGTCTAGCCTTTTCTGAGACAAAGAAAATAACGTAGCATTCCTTTTAGGATGTACAGTTGATTTTTATTATTCTCAGTTGTCATATTCTATAAAGTTACCATGAATATTTGAATACTGAATTAGTGAATACGGAACTATTGTCCCTAAGGGAAATACAGGGTTAGCTTCCTGAGATCCTCTAGTCATAATATTTTCATCAACCAAATACATAAGCTTGTTTTATGTGTGTTTCTGTTTAAAGACACCTTATTTAGTGCATATTGTTGGTTAATTAACAATGACGTCATGGCCAACAGCACTAGAACTCATGCGTGAACAAAGCTTATCCAACACACATATTTTCTCCTTAGGACACAGTGCAGCCTTCTTGTACTTAGGAATATTAGACAGCACATCAGCACTATACTATACTTGGGGGGCATTTTAAACAGTGAAATTGCCAACACAGAGCACAAAAATGAGAAAAATGTGGCACTGAACAGACCATGACAAGGTCATGCATTTCCAGTATGGGAGGTGAAACAGGAAGACAGAACATGGCCTTTTCAACCTCAACATATGCATCTGATGACTAGAATTTTTTGCTTCTCTGTGCATGTCTGAGAATAAGTACAAAAGTGCCACAAATATTGATTTGGGGTTTACAAATAACTTTAAAAGTATGGAATTCACAAATAATGAGGATTGCCTGTATGTGCACCACATATTTTTTACCCTTTCTGCCTTCCCCGCTGCTTACACACTCTCCAGGACCCACATGCAGAGCAAGTTACCACTTCTATCACCGCGTGCTAGTCCCTGCATTCCAAAACCTGCCAGGACATCTTGTATAAATGAGAGTCCTGTGACCTTCTGTTGGTTACATCTGGGAATTGCTTGTATTTTATGATTGTGTATATGTGTACCCCCACACAGATGAGGCCTTACACGTACTTATTACATATGTATGTGTGTTCTCAAGATGTTTAAGCGACTATTACTTAGGGGATTGAATATATCTGATTCTTTAAACATAGTGCTATTTTCTATCTCTTTTAGAAATGGATGACTTACCCCCCTTGCATAAGGAGGTATCTACTTATTCAGTCAGTATGTGGATTGTTCTTTCATCAGCTTTTTATGCCAGCAATTAAGTCTCCCAAAATCTCCTTTCCTGTCTGGTGCTGAGGCGGAGTAGACGAGAAATGAGCTGGTACAAGATTTGGGAGGTGGAAGGACGTAGCACCCGTTATGTTCTGCAGTCCTAGTTGCTTAGACGCGATGAGACCCAGACCCAGACAAGTCTACCAGCTCCTCTTTGTGGCCTGACCACAGCCACTGGACGTGCCAAACCCCAGGGTTTCCTCTGAAGCTCTGATTCATGGACTGATGCCAGGGCTCATTAGTGACCTTCTCCTGACCCTTCAGCTCCCAGCTGCTATGGTCCAATGTTTGCTTCCGAAGCTCCTCCCCCTCTACCAAGATCTAATTCTTATAATAAATTTCTTATTCCATAATACTCATAGTGGTTCTGCTTCCCTGATATACAGTTATCAGATTCTAATTTCTGCTTTCCCTGCCAGGCCTTAGGAAGGTGTAAGAGACATTCCTGTAGACAAACGAAGGCACAGAGATGCAGCAGTGACCCGGGCTGCTTCCAGAGTGGTGTTAGGAAGCCATGTGCCTCTAATGAATCATCCTGAAATTGGCTCAGAGCCTCCGGGTTGTCATTCCTGTTTGCTATGGCTTGCGCCCAGTCACTCCTCACACTTGCATGGCTCCTTACAACCTCCCAGGTGCTTTCATGTGTGTATCCTAGGAACCACCTGCATAAGAAACACCTGGAATTGGTGTCCCCATTTTACAGATGAGGAAACTAAGAAAGGTTAAGGTCATGGGGCTAGTAAGTGGCAGAGTTAAGACTCACACTCAAGCCTTGTGGAGGAATTTTTTCATTTCACTTAGGAGGCTCAAACATAAAACTGAATGTCAAATATTTCAGAAGGCACCTGTTGCTAATGGCTAATCCCTTTACAGCAACAAATTTTCCCCAAAACAGTGCTCCCTTGGTGATTCAATTTATACCCTACCATTTGCCATCTCCATTAGAAAGAAAAATTACAGACTCTTTTAGCAGGGCAAGTAGAACAGAATCAAAGCTCAAAAAATTTTAAGGGGACAGAAGAGACCTAAGAAATCATGTAACATGGTAGACTCCTTTCGAAAATAAGAAGAGGCTAGTCTTCCTTACTTCTCAGTGTGGCCATAGACCAGCAGGGTCAGCATCACCCAGGAGATTGTTACAAATTCAGAATCTTAGGCCCTATCCCAGGCCTAGTGAATCAGAATGTATAGGGATGGTATCCAGGAATCTGTTTTAACAAGCTCTCCATATGATTCTTTAAGAATCACTAAAGTTTGCGATCCACTGGGCTAACTGACTTTTCTAAGCTCACGCAATTAACTTGTAACAAATCCAGCTCTTCTAATCTGTAAATGCAATGCTTTCTCTATGATACCAAATGGCTAATAAATAGCAATATTCCCCCTCACTGTCCATTTATTTCCCCAGGCAGATCAGAGCTGAAAGCATGTATTTTGTATTATACCAAGATTATAACAAAGAAGGCCCAAAAACAATACTTTATAGGAAACTTTTTGTCTCATAAACTTCTTGAGATATGGGTTTCAAAATAAACTGTAAGCAACGCTCCCCGTGCCATATTAATCCATTATTTTCTCTCTCATCCGTATTGACTTATAAATCTAATTGTCTGATGCTGAGAAGTAGTTATACTTAGGTCCCCACCTTGGGGAGGTGTAATAAAAACAATCACAATGTTGGAAATTCTTTAAAAAGTTTCTGGATAGAACGCCAGGTTATTCTGCTGCTCTGTCTCTTTAGGAAGCCTACACTCCTAAATGTGAAAGAGCTGGTCCTCCTTTTCTTAATTAACTAGTCCAGCCTTCTCCAAAGTTATCTACACATTCCTAGGATGTCTCTCTTGGAGTTTGAAATGTTTCCATAAAGCTCACTGGGGGCAATTTTATTATCACCGACCATTTGAGATGAGTTGCTCTGTTCAGGTTTTCATGTTATTCCACAGAAGGCCCACCTGCTGGCACATGGTAAGGGGGCTGGGCATTGTGTCAGACGCCCCTGAACTCGCCTTTACTTTCAAAGCTGGGGATTGTTCCTATTTCCTTTGGCTGAGGAGAGACCTCCCGAAGTGAAGCTCTGTCTGCTCACAGTTGCCCTGAGTGTCAGAACAAAGGGCACAGGTAGACAGTCCTTCCCTTTGGAGGTCCCAGCATGCCATGCGCCTCCCTGGATCACTGTACTTTGGAGACCTTTCCCTGGAGAAAAACAGTTTACAAATGGGAAGTATCGTGAAAATGCATAGAACAGGTGGCAAATGAATGGCCTGAAGGAAAATTCAGAAACTTCAGACCATCTCAGTACATTCCCTTCCCACATCCCTACAGAATCTCACGGAATCAGGAACTTGGAACCATTGCTATCTATCGTTTGTGTCCTTCTTCAGGATGCCAAAGGGACTACTTCAGCAAAAACTGACTCAGCCATGCTTTCCTTGCGACTCCATAAAGGCGAAACATTTCTGTTCCCTCACCGTCTTTCTTATTATGGAAGATTTTTAAACTTCACTGATTTTCAAAAAAATTTAACAGTAGAACAAACACTTCTGTCAAACAAAACCTTATGACTGAACAAACAAAACAGACACAAATTATAAGCTAAATTCAGAAACAGTAAGGCATATAAAAAATGAATCTTGAAATGACATCCAAGTAAACACCCACATGTAATAGTTGAAACTTTCCACTAATTAGTGTTCTGACCTTGAGTGAGTTATTTATCTTTTCTGAGGACAAAAACCAACCTTACCATTAAGATTTACTGTATACAAAAATATGGTATATTTGAAATGTTCTCAAAATACAGTATAGAAGTTCTGAGTATACAATGACTTATTATTACATCTCTGAAAGTCATGATAATTCTCAATTATATAACCTCAAAAGCAAGCTAGGGTGCCCCTATGTCCTTTGGAAGACTTGAAGCATCCCAGGACACTGCAAACCACCATGTTTTTTGCTGTCACCAAACTTGAATTTATTTTAAAAGTCACATTATTGTGCTACCAGACAGGAGGATTAAAATTCCATTTCTTTTACTTCATAGCTAGCACTACCTAATAAAAACATAAAAACATGTTGAAGCCACTTTCATCTCTTTTCATTTCATGCTTATATGGCAAATCCAAAGAGTGAATTCCTTGTGGAAGCAAAAAACACAATTGTACCCCTCCATGTGATTCACCCAGCTAGCACATCCTGTATCTTTGGCAAGGATCTTCGGGTTGTATGAACACTGACTTGCACATCTGCTGGACACTAAAACATTAACTTATTGCAATTCTGAGTTAGAAGGAAGTATAGTGACCATATACTGTAATCCTCCCATTTGAGCCGTGCAGGAACTGAGGCTCAGAAAGTGATGAGACTTGCCCAGAACTACACAGGTGGTTAGTGGCAGAGCCCGGCTCAACTAATCCTACAAACCATGAGTGCAAAGGCACTTATTTTGTTCTGTAAAGTTTCTTCTAAACTCAGCAATTTACTTTTTTTTTTTTTTTAGATAATTATTTTTTATTGAAGGGTAGTTGACGCACAGTATTACATTACATTAGTTTCAAGTGTACAACACAGTGATTCAACATTTATATACATAATTCTAGGTTCCAGCTATCACCCTACCAAGCTGTTACAATATCTTGACTATATTCCTTATGCTATACATTACATCCCGGTTACTTATTTATTTTAACATTGGAAGTCTGTCCTTTTTTTTTTTTTTTTGTGAGGGCATCTCTCATATTTATTGATCAAATGGTTGTTAACGACAATAAAATTCTGTATAGGGGAGTCAACGCTCAATGCACAATCATTAATCCACCCCAAGCCTAATTTTCATCAGTCTCCAATCTTCTGAGGCATAACAAACAAGTTCTTACATGGAGAACAAATTCTTACATAATGAATAAGTTACATAGTGAACAGTACAAGGGCAGTCATCACAGAAACTCTCGGTTTTGCTCATGCATTATGAACTATAAACAGTCAGTTCAAATATGAATACTCATTTGGTTTTTATACTTGATTTATATGTGGATACCACATTTCTCTCTTTATTATTATTATTTTTAATAAAATGCTGAAGTGGTAGGTAGATACAAGATAAAGGTAGAAAACATAGTTTAGTGTTGTAAGAGAGCAAATGTAGATGATCAGGTGTGTGCCTGTAGACTATGTGTTAATCCGAGCTAGACAAGGGCAATAAAACATCCACGGATGCAGAAGATTTCTCTCAGAATGGGGGGGTGAGGTTCTAAGCCTCACCTCTGTTGATCCCCAATTTCTCACCTGATGACCCCCCTGCGACTGTGCCTGTCTTAGGTTGTTCCTCCCTTGAGGAATCTTACCCGTCTCTGGCTAACCAGTCATCTTCCAGGGCCATACAGGGAAATGTAAAATTGGTAAGTGAGAGAGAAGCCTTATTGTTTGAAATGGTTAGCTTTTTATTTCTTTGCATATTTACGCCCTGTAGTTTCTATGCCCAGCATTTGTCTTGAGGTATCTTTACCACTTGGAAGAATTATGATACTCAGTAAATTTGATATGAGGCATGAATTCTATTTAAGGGTTGTAATTAGGAAGGAAGAAGAAAAGCTATAGAAGTAGCAGGCAGAAGAAAAGATGGGAAGATTGATTATTTCTTTGACATATCTTCTTGTAGAGTAACTTCAGCATGTATAGGTTTTAAGCTACTACTTAAATTGCACACACACATTAACATAATAGGAGTATAGTTACATAACCAAAGCATATCTGTAATTACCAGCCATCTCCAGTGAAACCAAGAGAACCAGTTAGGCATCTTAGGCATTTGTGAAAACTTATCTATGATATGGTGGATATTGTCCAACTGAACCTGAACAGTCTGAGAGAAATCAGACAAATTAAAACAAGCCATTCCTGGGGAATGTTCACATCCCTTATGTTCTTTTAACAGTAAATAGTCTGTAGTTGTAAGATTTTGGAGTGCTACAATTTGCACTTCTCCTAATTCTTGGTTGAGTTCCAACAGTATAGATCCAGTCAAATTTGTTGTTTTACTGTATGCACAGGCCAGCTTAGATATCTCCTTCCTCATTCCCATGGCAAGTCCAGGAACTGGTGGGATGAGTGCATCTACAGCTGTAGCAGTGCGTGGATCTTTGTTGGGGTTTTTTGATGATCATCTTCTGGCATGAGTCTTCCAGAGAGTGCTGATGTTGGAAGTTCTCTTTCATATCGTATCTTAGTTCATTTTCGGGGTAGCCCAATTAGGCTTTGATCTTCTGTATAAACGCAAACAGACCCTTTGCCTACACTTTTATATGCCCTTTATACCCTTGTGTAGAACTCATTGGAGGTTACCACACAGGAACTGCCCTTTTTATTGTTGTTTTGTTTTATTTTGTTTTGTTTTTGGTATCACTAATTTACACTTACATGACGAATATCATGTTTACTAGGCTCCCGCTATACCAGGTCACCCCTATAAACCCCTTTACAGTCACTGTCCATCAGCATAGCAAAATGTTGTAGAATCACTGCTTGCCTTCTCTGTGTTGTACAGCCCTCCCCTTTCTCCCACCCCTCCATGCATGCTAATCTTAATACCCCCCTACTTCTCCCCCCCTTATCCCTCCCTACCCACCCATCCTCCCCAGTCCCTTTCCCTTTGGTACCTGTTAGTCCATTCTTGAGTTCTGTGATTCTGGTGCTGTTTTGTTCCTTTAGTTTTTTCCTTTGTTCTTATATTCCACAGATAAGTGAAATCATTTGGTATTCCTCTTTCTCCGCTTGTCTTCTTTCACTGAGCATAATACCCTCCAGCTCCATCCATGTTGCTGCAAATGCTTGGATTTTCCCTTTTCTTATGGCTGAGTAGTATTCCATTGTGTATATGTACCACATCTTCTTTATCCATTCATCTATCGATGGACATTTAGGTTGCTTCCAATTCTTGGCTATTGTAAATAGTGCTGCAATAAACATAGGGGTGCACTGATCTTTCTCATACTTGATTGCTGCATTCTTAGGGTAAATTCCTAGGAGTGCAATTCCTGGGTCAAATGGTAAGTCTGTTTTGAGCATTTTGATGTACTTCCATACTGCTTTCCACAATGGTTGAACTAACTTACATTCCCACCAGCAGTGTAGGAGGGTTCCCCTTTCTCCACAGCCTCGCCAACATTTGTTGTTGTCTGTCTTTTGGACGGCAGCCATCCTTACTGGTGTGAGGTGATACCACATTGTAGTTTCAATTTGCATTTCTCTGATAATTAGTGATGTGGAGCATCTTTTCATGTGTCTGTTGGCCATCTGTATTTCTTTTTTGGAGAACTGTCTGTTCAGTTCCTCTGCCCATTTTTTAATTGGGTTATTTGTTTTTTGTTTGTTGAGGCGTGTGAGCTCTTTATATATTCTGGACGTCAAGCCTTTATCGGATGTGTCATTTTCAAATATATTCTCCCATACTGTAGGGATCCTTTTTGTTCTATTGATGGTGTCTTTTGCTGTACAGAAGCTTTTCAGCTTAATATAGTCCCACTTACTCATTTTTGCTGTTGTTTTCCTTGCCCGGGGAGATATGTTCAAGAAGAGGTCACTCATGTTTATGTCTAAGAGGTTTTTGCCTATGTTTTCTTCCAAGAGTTTAATGGTTTCATGACTTACATTCAGGTCTTTGATCCATTTTGAGTTTACTTTTGTATATGGGGTTAGACAATGGTCCAGTTTCATTCTCCTACATGTAGCTGTCCAGTTTTGCCAGCACCATCTGTTGAAGAGACTGTCATTTCGCCATTGTATGTCCATGGCTCCTTTATCAAATATTAATTGACCATATATGTCTGGGTTAATGTCTGGATTCTCTAGTCTGTTCCATTGGTCTGTGGCTCTGCTCCTGTGCCAGTACCAAATTGTCTTGATTACTATGGCTTTATAGTAGAGCTTGAAGTTGGGGAGTGAGATCCCCCCTACTTTATTCTTCTTTCTCAGGATTGCTTTGGCTATTCGGGGTCTTTGGTATTTCCATATGAATTTTTGAATTATTTATTCCAGTTCATTGAAGAATGTTGCTGGTAGTTTCATAGGGATTGCATCAAATCTGTATATTGCTTTGGGCAGGATGGCCATTTTGACGATATTAATTCTTCCTAGCCACGAGCATGGGATGAGTTTCCATCTGTTAGTGTCCCCTTTAATTTCTCTTAAGAGTGACTTGTAGTTTTCAGAGTATAAGTCTTTCACTTCTTTGGTTAGGTTTATTCCTAGGAATTTTATTTTTTTTGATGCAATTGTGAATGGAGTTGTTTTCCTGATTTCTCTTTCTGTTGGTTCATTGTTAGTGTATAGGAAAGCCACAGATTTCTGTGTATTGATTTTGTATCCTGCAACTTTGCTGTATTCTGATATCAGTTCTAGTAGTTCTGGGGTGGAGTCTTTAGGGTTTTTTATGTACAACATCATGTCATCTGCAAATAGTGACAGTTTAACTTCTTCTTTACCAATCTGGATTCCTTGTATTTCTTTGTTTTGTCTGATTGCCGTGGCTAGGACCTCCAGTACTATGTTAAATAACAGTGGAGAGAGTGGGCATCCCTGTCTAGTTCCCGATCTCAGAGGAAATGCTTTCAGCTTCTCGCTGTTCAATATAATGTTGGCTGTGGGTTTATCATAGATGGCCTTTATTATGTTGAGGTACTTGCCCTCTATTCCCATTTTGCTGAGAGTTTTTATCATGAATGGCTGTTGAACTTTCTCAAATGCTTTTTCAGCATCTATGGAGATGATCATGTGGTTTTTGTCTTTCTTTTTGTTGATGTGGTGGATGATGTTGATGGACTTTCGAATGTTGTACCATCCTTGCATCCCTGGGATGAATCCCACTTGGTCATGGTGTATGATCCTTTTGATGTATTTTTGAATTCGGTTTGCTAATATTTTGTTGAGTATTTTTGCATCTACGTTCATCAGGGATATTGGTCTGTAGTTTTCTTTTTTGGTGGGGTCTTTGCCTGGTTTTGGTATTAGGGTGATGTTAGCTTCATAGAATGAGTTTGGGAGTATCCCCTCCTCCTCTATTTTTTGGAAAACTTTAAAGAGAATGGGTATTATGTCTTCCCTGTATGTCTGATAAAATTCCGAGGTAAATCCATCTGGCCCGGGGGTTTTGTTCTTTGGTAGTTTTTTGATTACCGCTTCAATTTCGTTGCTGGTAATTGGTGTGTTTAGATTTTCTGTTTCTTTCTGGGTCAATCTTGGAAGGTTGTATTTTTCTAGGAAGTTGTCCATTTCTCCTAGGTTTCCCAGCTTGTTAGCATATAGGTTTTCATAGTATTCTCTAATAATTCTTTGTATTTCTGTGGGGTCCGTCGTGATTTTTCCTTTCTCGTTTCTGATACTGTTGATTTGTGTTGACTCTCTTTTCTTCTTAATAAGTCTGGCTAGAGGCTTATCTATTTTGTTTATTTTCTCGAAGAACCAGCTCTTGGTTTCATTGATTTTTGCTATTGTTTTATTCTTCTCAATTTTATTTATTTCTTCTCTGATCTTTATTATGTCCCTCCTTCTGCTGACCTTAGGCCTCATCTGTTCTTCTTTTTCCAATTTCGATAATTGTGACATTAGACCATTCATTTGGGATTGCTCTTCCTTTTTAAAATATGCTTGGATTGCTATATACTTTCCTCTTAAGACTGCTTTTGCTGTGTCCCACAGAAGTTGGGGCTTAGTGTTGTTGTTGTCATTTGTTTCCATATATTGCTGGATCTCCATTTTGATTTGGTCATTGATCCATTGATTATTTAGGAGCTTGTTGTTAAGCCTCCATGTGTTTGTGGGCCTTTTTGTTTTCTTTGTAGAATTTATTTCTAGTTTTATACCTTTGTGGTCTGAAAAGTTGGTTGGCGGAATTTCAATCTTTTGGAATTTACTGAGGCTCTTTTTGTGGCCTAGTATGTGGTCTATTCTGGAGAATGTTCCATGTGCAGTTGAGAAGAATGTATATCCTTTTTCTTTTGGATGTAGAGTTCTATAGATGTCTATTAGGTCCATCTGCTCTACTGTGTTGTTCAGTGCTTCCGTGTCCTTACTTATTTTCTGCCCAGTGGATCTATCCTTTGGGGTGAGTGGTGTGTTGAAGTCTCCTAGAATGAATGCATTGCAGTCTATATCCCCCTTTAGTTCTGTTAGTATTTGTTTCACATATGCTGGTGCTCCTGTGTTGGGTGCATATATATTTAGAATGGTTATATCCTCTTGTTTGACTGAGCCCTTTATCATTATGTAGTGTCCTTCTTTATCTCTTGTTACTTTCTTTGTTTTGAAGTCTATTTTGTCTGATATTTGTACTGCAACCCCTGCTTTCTTCTCACTGTTGTTTGCTTGAAATATGTTTTTCCATCCCTTGACTTTTAGTCTGTACATGTCTTTGGGTTTGAGGTGAGTTTCTTGTAAGCAGCATATAGATGGGTCTTGCTTTTTTATCCATTCTGTTACTCTGTGTCTTTTGATTGGTGCATTCAACCCATTAACATTTAGGGTGACTATTGAAAGATATGTACTTATTGCCATTGCAGGCTTTAAATTCGTGGTTACCAAAGGTTCAAGGTTAGCCTCTTTAGTATCTTACTGCCTGACTTAGCTCTCTTATTGAGCTGTTATATACACTGTCTGGAGATTCTTTTCTTCTCTCCCTTCTTGTTCCTCCTCCTCGATTCTTCATATGTTGGGTGTTTTGTGCTGTGCTCTTTCTCGGAGTGCTCCCATCTAGAGCATTCCCTGTAAGATGTTCTGTAGAGGTGGTTTGTGGGAAGCAAATTCCCTCAGCTTTTGTTTGTCTGGGAATTGTTCAATCCCACCGTCATATTTGAATGATAGTCGTGCTGGATACAGTATCCTTGGTTCAAGGCCCTTCTGTTTCATTGTATTAAATATATCATGCCATTCTCTCCTGGCCTGTAGGGTTTCTGTTGAGAAATCTGATGTTAGCCTGATGGGTTTCCCTTTATAGGTGACCTTTTTCTCTCTAGCTGCCTTTAAAACTCTTTCCTTGTCCTTGATCTTTGCCATTTTAATTATTATGTGTCTTGGTGTTGTCCTTCTTGGATCCTTTCTGTTGGGGGTTCTGTGTATTTCCGTGGTCTGTTTGATTATTTCCTCCCCCAGTTTGGGGAAGTTTTCAGCAATTATTTCTTCTAAGATACTTTCCATCTCTTTTTCTCTCTCTTCTTCTTCTGGGACCCCTATAATACGGATATTGTTCCTTTTTGATCGGTCACACAGTTCTCTTAATATTGTTTCATTCCTGGAGATCCTTTTGTCTCTCTCTATGTCAGCTTCTATGCGTTCCTGTTCTCTGATTTCAATTCCATCAATGGCCTCTTGCATTCTAACCATTCTGCTTATAAACCCTTCCAGAATTTGTTTCATTTCTGTGATCTCCTTTCTGGCATCTGTGATCTCCCTCCGGACTTCATCCCATTTCTCTTGCGTATTTCTCTGCATCTCTGTCAGCATGTTTACGATTCTTATTTTGAATTCTTTTTCAGGAAGACTGGTTAGGTCTGTCTCCTTCTCTGGTGTTGTCTCTGTGATCTTTGTCTGCCTGTAGCTTTGCCTTTTCATGGTGATAGGAATAGTTTGCAGAGCTGGGATGAGTGACGGCTGGTAGAACTTCCTTTCTTGTTGGTTTGTGGCCCTCCTCTCCTGGGAGAACAGCGACCTCTAGTGGCTTGTGCTGGGCAGCTGCGTGCAGACAGGGTTTCTGCTTCCTGCCCGGCTGCTATGGAGTTAATCTCCGCTGTTGCTGTGGGCGTGGCCTGGCTCGGGCAGCTGCTCCAAAGTGGTGGAGTCGTGGTGGAGGGGGAGCGGCTGGGAGGCTATTTATCTCCATAAGGGGCCTCCCTGCTCCCTGCAGCCCAGGGGTTAGGGTGCCCAGAGATCCCGGATTCCCTACCTCTGGATTAAGTGACCCGCCCTGCCCCTTTAAGACTTCCAAAAAGCACCCGCCAAAACAAAACAACGACCACCAAAAAAAAAAAAAAAAAAGAAATATATTTTTAAATTTAAAAAAAAAAATTTTTTTTTAATTAAAAAAAAAGGTGGTCGCTCGTTTTTCTTTATTCTCCGGTGCCAGCCTCAGGCCTCTGCTCACCGGTCTTGCTGCCCTGTTTCCCTAGTATTGGGGTCCCTATCCCTTTCAGACTTCCAAAAAGCGCTTGCCAAAACAAAACAGAAAAAAAAAAAATGGGTGCTCGCTTTTCTTATGTCCTCCGGCACCCGGCCCCCGGTGCCCGCTCACTGTTCTTGCTACCCTGTTTCCCTAGCATCCAGGGCCCCCTGCGCATGTACTGTGTCTGTGGTCTGGCCCGGATGGCTGGGGCTGGGTGTTCGGCAGTCCTGTGCTCCGTCTCCCTCCTGCTCTGCCTACTCTTCTCCCGCCGGGAGCTGGGGGGAGGGGCGCTCAGCTCCCGCCGGGCCGGGGCTTGTATCTTACCCCCTTCGCGAGGTGCTGGGTTCTCTCAGGTGTGGATGTGGTCTGGATATTGTCCTGTGTCCTCTGGTCTTTATTCTAGGAAGGGTTGTCTTTGTTATATTTTCATAGATATATGTTGTTTTGGGAGGAGATTTCCGCTGCTCTACTCACGCCGCCATCTTCCGCCCCTCCAGCAGCTATTTACTTTTAATCAGGGATTCTTTTCAAAAGGTTTAATCTCACCAGTGAGAATCTTCACTACCAATTCTTAAATCTGTTGTTATCTAGCACTCTTTCCATTGCACTAATGCTAGCTTATCTGCCTAAGCCTTTGCTCACTTGTCTCATGAACAGCGACTCATATTTCCAAAATACCTCGCCATTTTCCCCCTTATCAGCAGCCAATTCTTTAAATCTTCCAGGAAAACTTGAGAGGTGTTGTTAAGAGCTGATGTTCCAGGGTGAGAAAGGCCCGAATCAAAATCCTGACTCTGCTCTTGACTCTGTAGTGGGATAATTCTTGGAGCTAGTGGATGATTCCTTCCACATTTCCTGGTAATTCTTGACCCTTCCTTGCTCAAATAGATGAATTTTGGTCAAAGGGAAAAGATGATATAGCAAAGCATAGAAAAAGCTTTTGAATTTCAAAAGTTCAGGTTTGGTGGCTACAGAGTCTTAAGCTTTGAAGAGCTCAAAGAATAAATAAGCATGATAATTTAAAAGTGAATTAAAATTACTCATGGGATTTCAAAAACCTGATGTTGAGTGAAAAAAGCCAGACACAAGAGTGTATGCTACATGATTCCATTGATGTGAAGTCCCAAGTCAGGCTAAAATGAGTATCTACTGATAAAAGTCAGAAAAGTGGTTGGGGATGGAGGCTGTCCGGAAAGGGGCCTGAGGGAACTTTTGGGGGGTGATGGAGATGTTCTCTGTCTTAATATGGGGGTGAGTTACACAATTATAAATATTGGCCAAATCTTATTGAATTGTATACTTATGATCTGTGCATTTTAATGCATGTATATTAAACCTCAATAAAAATTGATTTTAAATAAAAGGTTCCTTGGTACATGGATAAAGAAAGAATGAGTAAAGAAATAAATGCTGGGGTGGTATGTGTTCTCTGAAGGGGAAAGAGCCTCTAAGTGCTGTGTCTGCCCCTTCCTGAGGAACAATTGGGGTTACGGGGAGGGCAGAAAGCACAAGACAGGTCTGGGGAATCTGAAAGCAAAGGTGCCCTTGCCCTGCTCTCCCAGGCAGCACCTTGTAAAGTGGCAAGACTCCACAGTTAAAAAAAGACTACATGGCCTAGGAATTTACCCTAAGAATGCAGGAGCCCAGCCTGAAAAAGACATATGCACCCCTATGTTAATCGCAGCACTATTTACAGTAGCCAAGAGATGGAAGCAACCTAAGTGTCCATCAGCAGATGAATGGATAAAGAAGAGGTGGTACATATACACAATGGAATATTATTCAGCCATAAGAAGAAAACAAATCCTACCATTTGCCACAACATGGATGGAGCTAGAGGGTATTATGCTCAGTGAAATAAGCCAGGTGGAGAAAGACAAGTACCAAATGATTTCATTCATCTGTGGAGTATAAGAACAAAGGAAAAACTGAAGGAACAAAGCAGCAGCAGACTCACAGAACCCAAGAATGGACTAACAGTTACCAAAGGGAAAGGGACTGGGGAGGATGGGTGGGAAGGGAGGGAGAAGGGGGGAAAAGGGGCATTACGATTAGCACACATAATGTAGCGGGGGGACACGGAAAAGGTAGTATATACAGAGAAGACAAGTAGTGACTCCATGGCATCTTACTACGCTGATGGACAGTGACTGTAATGGGTTTTTTGGGGGGGACTTGATAATAGGGGGAGTCTAGTAACCATAATGTTGTTCAAGTAATTGTACATTAACAATACCAAAATAACAAAAAAAAGGACTACATGGAATGTCTGGGCAGATGCAGCAAGAACATCCTCTTTGCAACCAAGAGCAGTTGAGACACAGCTTTGAGAGCTAGAGCCCTGGGAAAGTCTGTAAGGAGGGATAGGGCATCCTGCATGCAGCAGCCTACATAGATCAACGACTGAAGACTGAGGAGACATCAGCACCTCTCAGCAGATGCCAGCAGGAACGCATGGTAATGTGGAGGACCACAGCCCCTTTGCCCATCAGTGTCTTCACCACCACGTAGTCCCCCAGCTAAACTAAGACACAACCTCAACAAGAAAAGGGAGGACCTCCAAAGAAACTGACATTACATTTTCCTGCACCAAACAGATATGAAGCTCATAACAATAAAGCTGTCAGTAAATAATTAAAGTTGTATTTTATGTACACCTCCATTTTCAACTGGAATATGCCATCCCTACACAAGTAACATGACCCTAGAGAGGTACCAACCTCATTTGAAAAATGGCAGCAGTTTTATTTACTTTGCAGGACTGTTTATAATGAGTTGAGACAGAGCATGATAATCACTGATACACAGCTATTTGTTAAATGTCTAATGATATTATTCTAGAAAAAAAATCCCAGGCATTATTTAGCCTCATTAGAAACTGTCTTTGCTGAACTTTTTTCTACTTACATAGATACACCGGATGTGAACAGTGTACCAAGAACAGAGATTTCCTGCGTTATAATTCATTACATTCATTATAATTCATACACCCAATATGTATTTGTTGGACAATAACCACCCAGATGTGCAAAAAACATCACAAAAAATTCATGGGAAGAATGGTGAGGCCAAATGGTTTAAAAAATGATAATTATGTGGATTGTCAGAGACCAAACTCCTACTACCGCCATCCCCAGATATTTTTTCACTTTAAGAGGCAGGAAATATCAGAAGAGGAACTGAATGCCCCAATTCTAGCCTAAGCAATGGTTGCCTTTGGTTTTAGCCAGTAGTTTGGCTCCTGTTCTAGATTACATTAAGCACAGCATCTAAAATCTATGAGAAAAGGGAGACCCTCTGACATTAGGCACAGTCCCATCACCTGCCCAGACTCTAAACAGCAATGAGGGCCCCCTGAGCAGAACAGAGCCCCGGGCCCTGTCGCCTACCACACAGTCAGATGAAGGAGCTCATAAATCCTGCCATCAAGAGGAGGAGAAATCTGTCTACTTTCTGCAGCTCACTTGGCAGGCCCATCTGTCTCCTACAGCACGCTGCCATTTCCAAGTTGGCCAATAGTAATAAATGTGGTATTTTGGCTTCTAATTGCTCTTTTTTTGTTACACGCAACAGAATGGGCTTCGTGTTTGTGCTGGTTCCCCTTGCCCCCCCAAGTCCCCAGGGGGCAACATGGAGCAGCCTAAGTGGATGTGTATATGCACTTGTGTCAAGGGGTCAAAAGGTACAAACTTCCGGTTGTAAATAAATAAGTCACAGGGATGTACTGTAAGCACGGTAGCTGTAGCTAATAATACTGGATTGCATATTTGGAAGTTGCTAAGAGGGTAGATTTCAAAAGTTCTCAACACAAGAAAAAGATTCTGTAACCATGTATGGTGATGGATGTTAACTCGACTTATGTGGTGAGCGTTTCACAATATATACAAATATCAAACATGTTGCACACCTAAAACTAATATAAAGTTGTATGCCAATTATACCTGAATAAAAAATAAATAACACTTTAAATGAAGCCATAAAAAAAGAACAAGGACAGAAAGTAAGTAAGCAGCTGTTGTATTACCGTCAGTTGAAGGAGATAAAAACAGGACCATCAATGAACGATTGCTGAGCTGTGATCCTATCTACTTTTCAATATTATTCAATTAGGCACTTCTCATGGGAAAGAAAAAATTTTAATTGGTATCTTACAATTTGAAGATAATCTGTGCCACTGAGTGGGTGATCAGTGCGTTTCCAGTGGTAGATGACAGAATTTGATCAAACATCTAAACAAATCTTTATTTCCAAGTTCCTGTGCTTGTATTTTAAGTAATGGAAAAACAGATCCAAGTAGACACTGCACATTTCTGACCATCTGCTTTGCTGAGAGTGAATATTTCATAGCATTATTTTATGTACAGGGAAGAATGAATAGATTGGATAAGGTTCGTACTAAGGGGCTTCCTTATGATGCTCAAAATTATTTTACTTGAATATCCAAAGTCTGTTGAAAGGGAATCTAAGCCAGCAGGCAGGGCAGGTATAAATCCTCAACTCTGATCCTTTCTTCGTTCCAAGCTGCCAACATAATGATTTAGGGTAGTCAGTGAAGTGAAAGTCCAGCACCGGCCCTCGAGGAGAATTGCCCCAGAATTTTCACAGCCAGATAGACTCACATAAAATGCACATCTTGGCTACAAGTTGAAGGAAAATAAACTGGGATTTGTTTGTTTGTTTAACCAGAAACTTAAGTACAGGTAGAACATACACCACGTATGGTATATGGAAGACTCAATATTGTTACCATCCCAATTTCCTAGTAAATTAATCTATAGATGACTATAATACTAATCAAAATCTCAGCAATCTTTTTGGTAGAAATTGGCAGGCTGATTCTAAAAATTATAAGGAAACACATAGGATATAGAATAGCCAAGACAATTTTGAAAATAACAAAGTTGAAGGACTCATACTTCTTAGTTTAAAGACTTGCTATAAAGTTACAGTAGTCAAAACAGTGTGATATTTACATAAGGATAGACATATGGATCAATGGAACAAAACAAAGGATACAGAAATTGGTCCACACATATATGTCAATTGACTTTCAACAAAGGGGCCAAGCCAATTCAAGAGGGAAAAGGAAAGTCTTTTCAACAAACGATGCTAGAAGAGCCAGATAGCCACTTGAAGAACATAACCCTTGACCCTTACTTTCCATCATACACAAAAATTAGCTCAAAATAGATTGTAGATCTAAATGTCCAAGCTAAAACTACAAGACTTTTAGAAGAAAACAGAGGAGAAAGTATTTGTCAGCTCAGCATAAGCAAATGTTCCTTAAATAGGCTACAAAAAAGAACAAACCATAATAATACAATGTTGATAAATTGGACTTAATCAAAATTAATTTCTTTCTCAAAAATATCCCATTAGAAAAATGAAAAAGGAAAGATAACACATATACAAAAAAATACTTGCAACAGATGGGTTTTACTAAGGACTTGCATGCAGCAGACATAAATATCATCTGAAAGAATCTTTTGAGGAAATGGGGAAAATTTGGACAGGGACTATGTATTAGATTTTATCAGTATTGCTCAACCACTTTTTCACTATCACTGCCCCAGGAACTTGTTTTCCTAATTGTCCCCCAAAGGAAAATTTAATCCCACAGCACTATAGGTGTGTATGTACTGTATGTGTATCTGTGCTTTCAATATAAATATAAATATAAGTTCTTTTCCACACACTCCTTCAAGGAAAAAATTTCACCTGTTGAGAGAATTATTGGATCACAGTAAGGATATTTTGTTAGTTTTGCTAAAAGTGATCATGGTATCATGGCCTTAGAGGAAATACAATTTTAAATAGTAGGATAACAAAATAAATAAAGTATAAAATGCCATAATAACTTATATTTACTTTAAAATATTTCAGAACTAAAAAGCACATGAAACTAACATGTCAAAATGCCAATCAAATCAAATGATTGGTATATAGAGGTTCACTATACTATTCTCTCTACTTTTCTGTATGTTTTAAGATTTTCATGCTAAACATTAATATGAAAAAAAATGCTAGCAGAGTTACCTTGGGGATGGGGAACGAAGTGATTTTTAAAATTATTCTTTGTATTACTCTGGTTGGTTTAAATTGTTGATATTAGATATGTACAATATATAAAAATAATAAAGCTATGGTTTATAAAAAACAGGAAAATTTTTAGCAAACTTAGAATAGAAACAAACTTCTTCTTCCTCATAATAGACAGCCATAAAAAACAAACCTGCAGAAAATATCACACTTACGGCAAAACGTTGAAAGTATTTCTTTCCTTTACTATTGGGACCAACACAAGAGGGTCCTGCATGACTATTTCCTTAACATTGTACTGGAGGTCCTTAGCCAGTGCACGAAGGTAAGGCAGACAGTTAAAAGATAGACACACACAGAGTGGAATGCTGTTCAGCAGTGAAGTGAATGCTCTATCACCTGTCTGCAGACTCTACCCCTGGTGCTAGACAGTGACTTAGAGATGCTTGTGACAGGCCACAGGGAGGCTCAGGCTAGAAGAAGAAACTGACCAACAGAATCCTAAATCTTGGTCCAACTGAGGGAGCATACTCTAACGGCCCCTCACAGATAAAGGATGTTTATTTTGCTGGGCCATCAGGGTCTCACTTCTCTAGAATTTGACTGCATCACTACAAAATGACTCCAAAAGAAGCTTTCACATTCAATCTTATATCAAACTCTCAAAGTATAGAGTTAGATTAAATCACTCCTAGTTCCCTGAGTCTTCTTTTGATCAAAATAGAAGTGGTTCTTTCTTCTTTCACTGTGATAGATAATAGCAGTGTCTTATCCTACAATTGCAGCCAATTTTTCAATAATAATTTTGTTTCCATTCAGCCTAAATAAAAGCTCACTGTTTCAAACTCTCTGAACACTGGTTCAGGTGAGGGTTACAGCCTTCTAAAAGACTAGGATTTGGTAACACCCTCTAGCTAGCATTGACATTATTATTCAACAGCACATTTCCCCCTATTTAAAATGCTGTGAATATTCTCAACTTATCCTGGTATATTGCTCCCCCTGCAAGCTGAAGTTAAGACCCATGATATCATCTGAACATTTCAGAGACACTCCTGTCTTCCAGTCCGACAGAACTGAGGCACTCCCTTACTCTCCACATACAACCTCCTACGTGGCAGATCGCAAGCAAGCAACAGTGACTTCACACTGATCCTCTAAGCCAGTATGTATTAGTCAGCTATAGCTGCTATAACAAAATGCCACCAACTGGGTGGTTTAAACAACAGTAATTTCTTTTCCCACACTGTAAGAGCTGAGAAGTCCATGATCAGGGTGCTGGCTGACTCAGTTCCTAGGGAAAGCCCTCTTTCTGGCTCATAGGCAGCTACCTTCTGGCTGTGTCTTCACGTGGCACAGAAAAGGAGTCAGCTTTCTGGTGTCTTGTCTTAAAATGACACCAGTCCTATTGGATCAGGGTACCACTCTTATGACCTCCTTTACCCTTAATGACTTCCTTATCCAAATATAGCCACACAGGGGTTGGGGGGAGGTGGTGGTAAAAGCTTCAACATCCAAATTTTGGGGAGACACAATTTGATCCACAACACAGTGCATCTCAATGTCTGTGCTAAAGGACCAGGTTGGTTTTGCTTGTTGATTTTGTTTTTAAGTTTAATCTTGTAGACCAATACTTTTGTACAAATCCAATAGAAATGAATCACTAGAATAATGAGATAGGGAAAGACCTGAAGAAGTGCAAGATACAAGACCTGATTTCTTTATTATTAGATTCAATAAACATAAAATGACTGTGAAAATTGCTTTTGTAAAATATTTTTTACTTTAGTAAAATACATATAACATAAATTTACCATTTTAACCATTTTTAAGTGTGCAATTCCCTGGCATTAAGCACACTCACAGCGCTGTGTAACCACCATCACTTCCCATCTCCAGAACGTTTTCATCTTCCCAAAGAGAAACTCCATACACATTGAACACTAACTTCCATACTCCCTGCCCCAGCCCCTGATAACCTCCCTTCTACTTTCTGTGTCTATGAATTTCCCATTCAAGGTGTCTCATATGATACAGTAGAATTATACAATATTTGTCCTTTTGTGTCTAGCTTACTTTATGTAGCACGTCTTCAAGATTCATCCATGCTGTAGCCTTAAAATTCCTCTAAGACCCTTGCTCCTAATTGCTCTGCTTACTTCCTGGGAGTGTTGACTGACAGCTTGTGGACCAGCATCAGTCCACAGTCTGCTTTGAGACCACACTTTGATTAGCACTACCCTAAGCTATTTTGGAAGCAGACATACACTCATATTCTCATATTCCTACTTTATCAGACATTCTCCCTCAAGTAAAACCTGGAAAGGACTGGATAACACCAAGGAACAAGAGTCATTTGTTTAGTAGGTAAGACCAACCACATCAGGGTTATTTTCAAAAAAAAAAAGAGAGAGAGAGAGAATTTTCTCTTGTATTTACCTGCATGTATGTATGGCATCTCACACACTGCCAATATGGTGAGCTGATGATCAGATTAGATTAGTACTACTAATTAAAATAACCAAAATTTGGCGTGTTGAAAGCGTAATGCTTCTTATCACAGATGGAAAGTTTTCCTCTTGACAACCAAGCCTCCAGGTAGCAAGCAGCCTATTAACGTGGGTTCCATTATCAAATGGTCTAAATCCAAAACCATATTCCATCAGCCTTCTAAGCAGCCTTGAGAAGTTTCAGTGAAGGGTTCTAGATGATGACCTGAGTACACATATATCCCTTCTTCTTTCTAAGAGACCCCTGCTCCTCCAGGATGTAGAAACTTTCAACCATTTTCCAGTCACAACTGAGCTCTCCACTTCACCCTCTTGGTGTGCTCAAAAACACTCACTTCTCCATGCCCCATCACCTTACCTCGCCTGAGAGGCTTGACATGTTCTGCCCTGCAGAAAATCTCTGAGGCAAGAAAATACTACAGCTTATTTGAAACAAAGGAAATGGACACTATGAGAAAAGTAAAAATTCATGCTGTAAGAAATCATCTTTCCATGTTCTCCCTCAGTAATGACTTAGACCTGGGCAAGGGGACTGGAGAGGTGGGGACGGGTCAAGGCAGTGTGCTCACTCAAAGCCTCTGCCTCCCTGCTCTAGACCACATTTTGGAGACCCCTGGGTCCTGGAATTCCCTGTCCAAAAGACCTTAAGCTCACTCCAGGGCCTGGCTGTAAGGCTGGAAGCAACAGGGGAAGGGGTGA
The DNA here is from genome assembly GCF_030020395.1 of Manis pentadactyla. Taxonomy (NCBI): domain Eukaryota; kingdom Metazoa; phylum Chordata; class Mammalia; order Pholidota; family Manidae; genus Manis; species Manis pentadactyla. The sequence goes on from NC_080038.1 coordinate 11,453,393, forward strand.
GCCCATCAGACAAGCTCTCCTCACCAAATAAGGCAGAGAGACCAACAGGTTCCGGTCTGACAACATTCCAGAAATTCCTACCTAGAGCCTTCTCCCAACCTAGAAGAATAGTGGTAACTTTCCAGTACCTGTCTAAAGGCCAATGAGAGACCTCCACGTACCTTAGGCGAGCCAATCCTCGCGCTACTGTATACCTTTGCTCTCCCTCCCCCTAACTTCTTTAAAAACTCACTGCCTGCCCTGCTGGGCATGACTTCCCCAGCCTGTGACTAGCCAGACTGGAGAACATCACCCGGGATTGTGCTTAATTAAACTCTTTGGCTCCTTTGTAGCCTCCTAGCCTGGTTATTTCAGCTCAATTTTACCTTACACTGGCCAAATGTCTTCCCTGAGACTCCCCAGCTAGGGTACCTATGCTAGGCTCTAGGGGTAGCCAAGGAATTGCTCCATGTTGGGAAAGGGTACATGGAACTTTAGTATCTGGACTGGTGTAGCCACATGTGTGCATGGGAATCCTGTCATGGTGTGTGACAGATCTTAAAGCAGGAAGAGAAAGGGGGTGAGCCGCCATGTGACATGGAGCCCAAGGGGTCCAAGAATGCTGCATTCAAACCTGGCCATGCAGTCACAAGGAAGGGATGGCTATCTGTCAGGGTTGTATGAGAGAACTGATTGTATATAACAGTCTGTTAGCTTAACTTACTTTTAAATATTTAGTCATATGGTATGTAAGCATCCTTGAATTCTTGCTTTAGCCTGCACAGATTTTAGCAGGACCCTGTCTCTTAAGATATTCTCATCTTGCCAATCACAGTTCCCTTTCTCCAGGCTCTCCTTGCCCATCTCCAATACCACAGGAGTGGACACAGTCCACTTGCGTCCACAAGAGGAGAACGTGAGGATGCACAGTCCACATTCTGTTGTCTTAACATCTCTTGAAATATATTTTCTCCCTCTGTGGCTATGTTATCAATCTGATATTGAGTTGAAGCATTTATTTCCTTCTATTTTCAAGTCAGGCTTTTGTTGACATTCCAAATTAATTTTATTTTTTGAATATGTAAAACATTGATGTGCTTCAAAGTATAAACTGTGTGAAAAGGTCAACTCAGTTAAATCTTGCTTCCTACCTCCATTCTCTTCCCTTCCACCTCCCATGCCATAGAGGCAATAATTTTAATAAGCTCCTTATTTCTTTTTCCAGCATTTCTTCTTACAAACAGACACAAATATGTGAATGCATTCTCATCCCCCACCCCATTACTACACAAAATATAGCTTTGTGCATACACGGTTCTGCATCAACAAAATAGTCCAGAGACAACACCCTATCAGTCTCTTTCTCAGCACATTGTTAGGGCTGCACAGAACTCCATTAAACTCTTTAATTAATTAAACTCTTTGGCTCCTTTGTAGCCTCCTAGCCTGGTTATGTTATGAGTATTTTAACTAGCTCCCTATCACGCATGTTTGGCTTGCCAAACTTTTGCTATTACAAATAATACTGCAGTCAACAACCATGTGCATCTGTCATTTCATAAATATGCAAGAATATCTTTTAGATAGATTCCTACAAAGGAGTTCCTGGGTCAAAGAATAAATGCATCATGTGATTTCATTTAGACTTTACAAAACTCTCTTCCAGAGATGTTATAGTTTGCCTGTTTTATGAGTGCTTGCTTCCTTTCAGCCTTGCCACTTTGACAGAATGTGTTGTCAAATTTGAAATATTTGCCCATCTGAAATACACAGGTGAGAAATGGTCACTCGATCTATTTTTTATATGCTTTTCTGCTATCATTCATGAACTTGGTCATCTTTCAGATGTTTAAAGCCCTATTTACATTTCTTTTGCTATATTTCCCATTTTTCTGTTTTGCTCTTGGTCTTTCTCATATACATTTTAGGAAGGATATTTTGTGACTTAAGTTACAAAAGCTTTTTCCAGTTTGTGATTTGTCTTAAGCCGTTTCTTTTATTTTTTGGCCAGGCAAAAGTTCGTTTTTTTAATGTAGTCTAATATGAAAACTAATCACATCTTTTGTGGCTTCTGGATTTTGAGTCATAATTAGGAAGGCTTTCATCACTCCCAGGTTATAAAGGAATTCACCCATGTTTTCTTCTATTGTTTCTTTTTTTTTAACTTTTAATTATTTGATCTATTGGATAGAATTTTTGGCGTGTGGCATTGGCAACAGTCTTGGAGAGTTTCTGATCATGGATGTCCATAGTTTGCTTAGATATTCTGTCTTGAGTGTTAGTCCACATGCTCAGGTTTGTGGCCATCCTGAGTGTCTTCCCACTGTCATTACTTACCTGTAATTAGCTTTGCCCATCAACCTGTCCAAAATACCCCTCAAGAATATTCACTTGCCACACATGTTAGCTCCATCCTTTCCCCCAGAGATCCCAGGGGACTCAAGTCTTCCAGGCATAACTACCTTTTCCAAGACATGCACAAGGCACTACAAATCTTGCATTTCCAAGGGTAAGGTTTTAGGCCTTTGGTGTTATTCCTATTGCATATGGATCTGTATTGGGGCTGCAAAGTTTGGGGCAATGCCTACTGAGCAGGAGCTGGTAGGGAGAGGCAACGCCATAAAATGAAATGACCAGCAAGGGCATGTGGTGAGCTTTGATTTGCCTGTGGTGACCCTCCAGCTTTCTTTCTGGCCTCACTTGGTTTTGGTGTCATTGAATGAGAGTGGTTAATCTTCATCATTTGGGCATGTTTTTAAGAATTTTGAAATGCAAGCCTGACTCTTGAAGTTTGCATAGCAGACTTTCTCTAGGGAAATGTGAATAAACTATTTCACTAACGAAGGAAGTTTTCAAATGGTGGAAACTGGATGAGTGTTTGCTCTCCGTGAAAATTGTTTTCATGCTGAATAATGCAGCTGTCAGTCCCTGAGCTGGTTTCTCAAAAACTTACTGCAAAACAAACTGTTAGTTCCTGGACCATTCCTACAATAAGGTTGTTTATTCATTTACAAGGCTTAAGCTTTGTTTGTGTGCTTTCTGCTCAAAGAAAAATGTCCCACATGGTCAGTTTAAATAGTGTAAAGCCAAATCTCCTGTACCATCTTCTAGATTTTTGACTATTCTGATGGCTTAAACTGATCTTCTCTTATAAATGTGGAAAGCTATCATAAAATGGACTAGCTTTTCTTTTACACTGATCTTTATTTCAATTTATTTTCAATTTATTCAATTAATCTTTATTTTTTTAAAAAGTGCATTGATTTTTGAAACTAAGATCATAATCGAGGGGGATGGGACATTTGTGCTGTGCTGCCAAAGGGGATGTTCTCAAAATGATACACAATGAACTAGAGCAGGAAAACATTCCCCAAACATTTTTATTGATCATAAAATTGCTATGCTATACCACCAAATGACTCTTGGTTAAGGGCAATGCTTTTATTGCTGTGACATGTCCAAACCTTGTTGGCCTGAAAGTCCCTTGAGTAGTGTCCTCAAGCCATAGTTTGGGGGAATTAATTGTTACATCAACTAAATCCTTGGTAATTATAATTTTTGAATAATATTTTTCACTTCTAATTATTAAAACTTAATAAAACAAAGGAAGTTTAATAACCTTGCCATTACTATGTTAGATAGAAGCAAAGCACGAAGGAAAAAAGGAGCTAAACCCACACATAACATGCTATCTTTGTAGATGTGAGAAATTCATATAAAACATTTTCTTAGTTTCGGGTGTCCCCAGAAGCAGACCTCTAATCAAGAATTCAAGCATAAATTGTTTATTTGGAAGATGAGCCTACAAAATACCAGTAGTGGGATGGATAAGTGAGGGAGAAACAGGAAGGAAGCCTGTAAGTGTGTTATCAAGCCAGTACCACAGTGGGCAGCTCGAGCTAATCCCTCTGAATTCTGTTAAATAGCACAGACTATGCCTCAGAGTTGCCCCAACTAAGAGGGAAGGAAGTCTATAGTTGGCTGAGGACTGCTCTGGGATCATTAACTCTCTGGTGCTTACTGTTTGTTTCACGGCTAGACCAACGATGAGCCCAAGTGTGAATGTCAATGGGAAATGGAAGGAGCAATGAATTTTCTCCTAAGTGAAAATGACGATAAGTGCGAGACAAAAAACTCCATACTCTTCTGATATACTACTGGGAGTCTAGGATTTAGCTCCTGAACAAAGTAATTTACAATGACTAAAGCAAGAGAGAAAGAGGTCTGAAAACCAAAAGAAGAAAGCAAAGATTTCCATTAAAGGACTATGTTGAGTCTATTAAGTATTCACAACACCTCCCATAATCCCTTTGGAATGACGTAGGGGCTTGTTGACTGAGAAATACAACTTGTTTAATATGAGCCCCCAAAATTCCAAGTCATTATGCCAATAAATAGGCACCCAAGATAATTACGATATAATGTATGCCCTATTTGAAATATTGATTTTGGCCTTCTCAAAACTACATTAATTTTTAGGCTTTGGTTTTGGTTTTTTGGTAAAGTTACACAAGTGCCTCATCTGCGGGGATTTTAATTCTCCATCTCAATTGTAAGCTTCAGTTTTTGAGAGAAACTAGAGTCATCCAGAAGACAATGAAGCTGATGGTAACATAGCTGCAAATCCTATCAGGGGGAAACTAATGTCTGAAGAGCTTTTGTTTGGAGAATAAGGCGGAGTGGAATAACTGTTCTCAAATCATCCAAAATGTGAAATAGACGTAAAATTGGTCTAGTCTATTTTGCTCCCCTGTGCCCATCAAAGTAGACTGTATGCATGGGGAGAAGGGCATGAGAAGTGGGCTAAGGGAGGAGAGAGGGAGTTAGGTAACCAAGAACTTGAATTCGAGTAGAGGTTTCTGCTGACTCAGAGCAGGAGCTGGTGATGAAGGTGAGAGGGATGAGCTGAGGTAGGGGAAAACATCACGCATCGTGTTGTCAGAATAGCCAAGAGGAAACAGGAAGTCCAGAAGACTGCAGGCAGGACTTGTTCTGTAAAGCAAAGTTACATGACTGAGTTTGGATTAGGGCTAATGGGTCAAAGATGAAAACTAGGACTAAATGATGGAAGGGACAAGAAAGCACACAACCAGCAGACAGTCTGCGGCTCCCCAGTTGTGCCCCGCACTCTCCCACCTCTCTGCCTGTGCACGCATAGGAGATCCTAACTCTCCTTGCAAGTTCATTTCAAATGTAATTTTTAAGACATTTTGCCTTACATCTTCTGCAAACAGAGAAATAACACACACACACACACATTCATTCTCTAAGAATGAAGACTATCTTGCTCATTTTGTCAAAGCTCCACCCCTACCAATCTCTAGCACAATGACTGTACAGGCCAGTTCATTATCATATTCTCTGATCTGCAAAGGCACTTTCTCCATCTCTCCCTTTGGACACGTCCACAATAAGAAATCAGTAACAACAGTAATAGTAGCTACTACCTATTGAGCACTTATATGAACCATACATTGACACTGACACTAACCTCCCATGTCTCACTTTCTCATGTGGGAAGTGGGAATAATCATACCTACGCCACAGAGATGCTGTTATGGAGACATGGAGAGATACAAGTGAGAGGCTTAGTGCTGGAACTAACAATTATCAAGTACCTGATAACTACTTTACCAAAATGTCTGTTTTAGTTAAGAAAAGGAGAAATCCATGAGCTCACTAGGTAAGAAAGGCTGCTGCTGGCTGAAGGAGAAATGAAAACTAGGGCGTGGCTACAGACCAATATGCCTTGCCTTAACTTACCTTTTTGCCTATTCTGTCTATTCTTCCTCTTAGAGAAAAAAAGCCCTTCTGCAGGTACTACCTTTTTAGTTAAGTCATGGAAACATGTTGCTTATTTGTTACTTAGTTTGATGAGGAGTCATCTGAGGGTTTGTATCAAGGAAATGCTGTGTACGAGGCCTTTGCATGAGAAAGAGGACATGACATTCCTTCAATAACCATTTACAGAGCATGTTACCATCAAGCGCTGCGCTAGATGCTGGGGACACAGTGGTGAGCAACACAGCATCTTCCTTTCATGAATATTTCGGTGTTAAAGGGGAAATAACTAAACAAGTAAGGGTGAGAAGTTCCTCACACAGACTATCTCTCACACACACACATGGACAGCACATACAAACATGTACACACATACACACGTACACACATGCACGCACCATACATAGTTTAACCCTAAGTCTCAGAAATCTGGCCAAGGAAGAAGGCAAAGAGCCAGGAGACACTAGCAAAAATATGAACCTGGAGACTGGATCACTCCAAGATGGGAGGAAAAGAGGATAAATTATTAAGTAGGAATATGAGAGACAAAGAGTAAGAGGTTGCTTGAGTATCTTTGGTTTGGGAGATAAGCTAAGCTGGAGAGGACCAGAAGATTCCAAAGCGTAAGAGGGGTAGCATCAAATGTAGCAAATTTAGCTATAATGCAGGACAGAGAGACAGGAGCTCCCACTTTTTGAAAAAACGTCTAGTACAAATATATATGGTCAATTAATATATGGTAAAGGAGCCATGGACATACAATGGGAAAATGACAGCCTCTTCAACAGCTGGTGTTGGCAAAACTGGCCAGTTATACGCAAGAGAATGAAACTGGACCATTGTCTAACCCCATACACAAAAGTAAATTCGAAATGGATCAAAGACCTGAATAAAAGTCATGAAACCATAAAACTCTTAGAAAAAAATATAGGCAAAAATCTCTTGGACATAAACATGAGTGAATTCTTCATGAACATATCTCCCCGGGCAAGGGAAACAAAAGCTAAAATGAACAAGTGGGACTATATCAAGCTGAAAAGCTTCTGTACAGCAAAGGACACCAACAATAGAACAAAAAGACATCCTATAGTATGGGAGAATATATTCATAAATGACATCCAATAAAGGATTGACATCCAAAATATGTAAAGAGCTCATGCACCTCAACAAACAAAAAGCAAATAATCCAATTAAAAAATGGGCAGAGGAGCTGAACAGACAGTTCTCCAAAGAAGAAATTCAGATGGCCAACAGACACATGAAAAGATGCTCCACATTGCTAATCATCAGAGAAATGCAAATTAAAACCACAATGAGATATCACCTCACACCAGGAAGGATCGCAACCATCCAAAAGACAAACAACAACAAATGTTGACGAGGATGTGGAGAAAGGGAAACCCTCCTACACTGCTGGTGGGAATGTAAGTTAGTTCAACCACTGTGGAAAGCAGTATGGAGGTTCCTCAAAAAACTAAAAATAGAAATACCATTTGACCCAGGAATTCCACTCCTAGGAATTTACCCTAAGAATGCAGGAGCCCAGCCTGAAAAATACATATGCACCCCTATGTTTATCACAGCACTATTTACAATAGCCAAGAAATGGAAGCAACCTAAGTGTCCATCAGTAGATGAATGGATAAAGAAGATGTGGTACATATACACAATGGAGTATTATTCAGCTATAAGAAGAAAACAGAGGGGCGGAAGATGGCGGCGTGAGTAGAGCAGTGGAAATCTCCTCCCAAAACCACATATATCTATGAAAATAAAACAAAGACAACCCTTCCTAGAATAAAGACCAGAGGACACAGGACAATATCCAGACCACATCCGCACCTGAGAGAACCCAGTGCCTCGCGAAGGGGGTAAGATACAAGCTCCGGCCCGGCGGGAGCCGAGCGCCCCTCCCCCCAGCTCCCGGCGGGAGAAGAATAGGCAGAGCGGGAGGGAGACGGAGCCCAGGACTGCCGAACACCCAGCCCCAGCCATCTGGGCCAGAGTGCAGGGCCCTCGATACTAGGAAAACAGGGCAGCAAGAACAGTGAGCGGGCACTGGAGGCTGGGTGCCGGAGGACATAAGAAAAGCGAGTGACCATTTTCTTTTTTTTTTGCTTTTCTGCTGTTTTGTTTTGGCGAGCACTTTTTGGAAGTCTTAAAGGGATAGGGACCCCAATACTAGGGAAACAGGGCAGCAAGACCGGTGAGCAGAGGGCTGAGGCTGGCACCGGAGAATAAAGAAAAACGAGCGACCACCTTTTTTTTTTTAATTAAAAAAACTTTTTTTTTTTTTTTTTTTTGGTGGTCGTTGTTTTGTTTTGGTGGGTGCTTTTTGGAAATCTTAAAGGGGCAGGGCGGGACACTTAATCCAGAGGTAGGGAATCCGGGAATCTCTGGGCACCCTAACCCCTGGGCTGCAGGGAGCAGGGAGGACCCTTACGGAGATAAGTAGCCTCCCAGCCGCTCCTGCTCCAACGCGATTTCACCACTTTGGAGTAGCTGCCCGAGCCAGGCCACGCCCACAGCAACAGCGGAGATTAACTCCATAGCAGCCGGGCAGGAAGCAGAAACCCTGTCTGCGCGCAACTACCCAGCACAAGCCACTAGAGGCCGCTGTTCTCCCAGGAGAGGAGGGCCACAAACCAACAAGAAAGGAAGTCCTTCCAGCCGTCACTCGTCCCAGCTCTGCAAACTATTCCTATCACCATGAAAAGGCAAAGCTACAGGCAGACAAAGATCACAGAGACAACACCAGAGAAGGAGACAGACCTAACCAGTCTTCCTGAAAAAGAATTCAAAATAAGAATCATAAACATGCTGACAGAGATGCAGAGAAATACGCAAGAGAAATGGGATGAAGTCCGGCGGGAGATCACAGATGCCAGAAAGGAGATCGCAGAAATGAAACAAACTCTGGAAGGGTTTATAAGCAGAATGGATAGAATGCAAGAGGCCATTGATGGAATTGAAATCAGAGAACAGGAACGCATAGAAGCTGACATAGAGAGAGACAAAAGGATCTCCAGGAATGAAACAATATTAAGAGAACTGTGTGACCAATCCAAAAGGAACAATATCCATATTATAGGGGTCCCAGAAGAAGAAGAGAGAGGAAAAGAGATGGAAAGTATCTTAGAAGAAATAATTGCGGAAAAATTCCCCAAACGGGGGAAGGAAATAATCGAACAGACCACGGAAATACACAGAACCCCCAACAGAAAGGATCCAAGAAGGACAACACCAAGACACATAATAATTAAAATGGCAAAGATCAAGGACAAGGAAAGAGTGTTAAAGGCAGCTAGAGTGAAAAAGGTCACCTATAAAGGGAAACCCATCAGGCTAACATCAGATTTCTCAACAGAAACCCTACAGGCCAGAAGAGAATGGCATGATATATTTAATACAATGAAACAGAAGGGCCTTGAACCAAGGATACTGTATCCAGCACGACTATCATTCAAATATGATGGTGGGATTAAACAATTCCCAGACAAACAAAAGCTGAGGGAATTTGCTTCCCACAAACCACCTCTACAGAACATCTTACAGGGACTGCTCTAGATGGGAGCACTCCGAGAAAGAGCACAGCACAAAACACCTAACATGAAGAATCGAGGAGGAGGAACAAGAAGGGAGAGAAGAAAAGAATCTCCAGACAGTGTATATAACAGCTCAATAAGCGAGCTAAGTTAGGCAGTAAGATACTAAAGAGGCTAACCTTGAACCTTTGGTAACCACAAATTTAAAGCCTGCAATGGCAATAAGTACATATCTTTCAATAGTCACCCTAAATGTAAATGGACTTAATGCACCAATCAAAAGACACAGAGTAACAGAATGGATAAAAAAGCAAGACCCATCTATATGCTGCTTACAAGAAACTCACCTCAAACCCAAAGACATGTACAGACTAAAAGTCAAGGGATGGAAAAACATATTTCAAGCAAACAACAGTGAGAAGAAAGCAGGGGTTGCAGTACTAATATCAGACAAAATAGACTTCAAAACAAAGAAAGTAACAAGAGATAAAGAAGGACACTACATAATGATAAAGGGCTCAGTCAAACAAGAGGATATAACCATTCTAAATATATATGCACCCAACACAGGAGCACCAGCATATGTGAAACAAATACTAACAGAACTAAAGGGGGATATAGACTGCAATGCATTCATTCTAGGAGACTTCAACACACCACTCACCCCAAAGGATAGATCCACTGGGCAGAAAATAAGTAAGGACACGGAAGCACTGAACAACACAGTAGAGCAGACGGACCTAATAGACATCTATAGAACTCTACATCCAAAAGAAAAAGGATATACATTCTTCTCAAGTGCACATGGAACATTCTCCAGAATAGACCACATACTAGGCCACAAAAAGAGCCTCAGAAAATTCCAAAAGATTGAAATCCTACCAACCAACTTTTCAGACCACAAAGGCATAAAACTAAAAATAAACTGTGCAAAGAAAGCAAAGAGGCTCACAAACACATGGAGGCTTAACAACACGCTCCTAAATAATCAATGGATCAATGACCAAATCAAAATGGAGATCCAGCAATACATGGAAACAAATGACAACAACAACACTAAGCCCCAACTTCTGTGGGACACAGCAAAAGCAGTCTTAAGAGGAAAGTATATAGCAATCCAAGCATATTTAAAAAAGGAAGAGCAATCCCAAATGAATGGTCTAATGTCACAATTATCGAAATTGGAAAAAGAAGAACAGATGAGGCCTAAGGTCAGCAGAAGGAGGGACATAATAAAGATCAGAGAAGAAATAAATAAAATTGAGAAGAATAAAACAATAGCAAAAATCAATGAAACCAAGAGCTGGTTCTTCGAGAAAATAAACAAAATAGATAAGCCTCTAGCCAGACTTATTAAGAAGAAAAGAGAGTCAACACAAATCAACAGTATCAGAAACGAGAAAGGAAAAATCACGACGGACCCCACAGAAATACAAAGAATTATTAGAGAATACTATGAAAACCTATATGCTAACAAGCTGGGAAACCTAGGAGAAATGGACAACTTCCTAGAAAAATACAACCTTCCAAGACTGACCCAGAAAGAAACAGAAAATCTAAACACACCAATTACCAGCAACGAAATTGAAGCGGTAATCAAAAAACTACCAAAGAACAAAACCTCCGGGCCAGATGGATTTACCTCGGAATTTTATCAGACATACAGGGAAGACATAATACCCATTCTCTTTAAAGTTTTCCAAAAAATAGAGGAGGAGGGGATACTCCCAAACTCATTCTATGAAGCTAACATCACCCTAAGACCAAAACCAGGCAAAGACCCCACCAAAAAAGAAAACTACAGACCAATATCCCTGATGAACGTAGATGCAAAAATACTCAACAAAATATTAGCAAACCGAATTCAAAAATACACAAAAAAATCATACACCATGACCAAGTGGGATTCATCCCAGGGATGCAAGGATGGTACAACATTCGAAAGTCCATCAACATCATCCACCACATCAACAAAAAGAAGGACAAAAACCACATGATCATCTCCATAGATGCTGAAAAAGCATTTGAGAAAGTTCAACAGCCATTCATGATAAAAACTCTCAGCAAAATGGGGATAGAGGGCAAGTACCTCAACATAATAAAGGCCATCTATGATAAACCCACAGCCAACATTATATTGAACAGCGAGAAGCTGAAAGCATTTCCTCTGAGATCGGGGACTAGACAGGGATGCCCACTCTCTCCACTGTTATTTAACATAGTACTGGAGGTCCTAGCCACGGCAATCAGACAAAACAAAGAAATACAAGGAATCCAGATTGGTAAAGAAGAAGTTAAACTGTCACTATTTGCAGATGACATGATACTGTACATAAAAAACCCTAAAGACTCCACCCCAAAACTACTAGAACTGATATCAGAATACAGCAAAGTTGCAGGATACAAAATCAACACACAGAAATCTGTGGCTTTCCTATACACTAACAATGAACCAACAGAAAGAGAAATCAGGAAAACAACTCCATTCACAATTGCATCAAAAAAAATAAAATACCTAGGAATAAACCTAACCAAAGAAGTGAAAGACTTATACTCTGAAAACTACAAGTCACTCTTAAGAGAAATTAAAGGGGACACTAACAGATGGAAACTCATCCCATGCTCGTGGCTAGGAAGAATTAATATCGTCAAAATGGCCATCCTGCCCAAAGCAATATACAGATTTGATGCAATCCCTATGAAACTACCAGCAACATTCTTCAATGAACTGGAACAAATAATTCAAAAATTCATATGGAAATACCAAAGACCCCGAATAGCCAAAGCAATCCTGAGAAAGAAGAATAAAGTAGGGGGGATCTCACTCCCCAACTTCAAGCTCTACTATAAAGCCATAGTAATCAAGACAATTTGGTACTGGCACAGGAGCAGAGCCACAGACCAATGGAACAGACTAGAGAATCCAGACATTAACCCAGACATATATGGTCAATTAATATTTGATAAAGGAGCCATGGACAGACAATGGCGAAATGACAGTCTCTTCAACAGGTGGTGCTGGCAAAACTGGACAGCTACATGTAGGAGAATGAAACTGGACCATTGTCTAACCCCATATACAAAAGTAAACTCAAAATGGATCAAAGACCTGAATGTAAGTCATGAAACCATTAAACTCTTGGAAGAAAACATAGGCAAAAACCTCTTAGACATAAACATGAGTGACCTCTTCTTGAACATATCTCCCTGGGCAAGGAAAACAACAGCAAAAATGAGTAAGTGGGACTATATTAAGCTGAAAAGCTTCTGTACAGCAAAAGACACCATCAATAGAACAAAAAGGATCCCTACAGTATGGGAGAATATATTTGAAAATGACACAGCCGATAAAGGCTTGACGTCCAGAATATATAAAGAGCTCACACGTCTCAACACACAAAAAACAAATAACCCAATTAAAAAATGGGCAGAGGAACTGAACAGACAGTTCTCCAAAAAAGAAATACAGGTGGCCAACAGACACATGAAAAGATGCTCCACATCACTAATTATCAGAGAAATGCAAATTAAAACTACAATGAGGTACCACCTCACACCAGTAAGGATGGCTGCCATCCAAAAGACAAACAACAACAAATGTTGGCGAGGATATGGAGAAAGGGGAACCCTCCTACACTGCTGGTGGGAATGTAAGTTAGTTCAACCATTGTGGAAAGCAGTATGGAGGTACATCAAAATGCTCAAAACAGACTTACCATTTGACCCAGGAATTGCACTCCTAGGAATTTACCCTAAGAATGCAGCAATCAAGTATGAGAAAGATCAGTGCACCCCTATGTTTATCGCAGCACTATTTACAATAGCCAAGAATTGGAAGGAACCTAAATGTCCATCGATAGATGAATGGATAAAGAAGATGTGGTATTTATACACAATGGAATACTACTCAGCCATAAGAAAAGGGCAAATCCAAGCATTTGCAGCAACATGGATGTAGCTGGAGGGTATTATGCTCAGTGAAACAAGCCAAGCGGAGAAAGAGAAATACCAAATGATTTCACTTATCTGTGGAATATAAGAACAAAGGAAAAACTGAAGGAACAAAACAGCACCAGAATCACAGAACTCAAGAATGGACTAACAGGTACCAAAGGGAAAGGGACTGGGGAGGATGGGTGGGTAGGTAGGGATAAGGGGTGGGGAGAAGTAGGGGGGTATTAAGATTAACATGCATGGGGGGGTAGGAGAAAAGGGAAGGCTGTACAACACAGAGAAGGCAAGTAGTGATTCTACAACATTTTGCTATGCTGATGGACAGTGACTGTAAAGGGGTTTATAGGGGAGACCTGGTATAGGGGAGAGCCTAGTAAACATAATATTTGTCATGTAAGTGTAGATTAGTGATACCAAAAACAAAACAAAACAAAACAAAGAGGGCAATTCCTGTGTGGTAACCTCCAATGAGTTCTACACAAGGGTATAAAGGGCACATAAAAGTGTAGGCAAAGGGTCTGTTTGCGTTTATACAGAAGATCAAAGCCTAATTGGGCTATCCTGAAAATGAACTAAGATACGATATGAAAGAGAACTTCCAACATCAGCACTCTCGGGAAGACTCATGCCAGAAGATGATCATCAAAAAACCCCAACAAAGATCCACGCAGTGCTACAGCTGTAGATGCACTCATCCCACCAGCTCCTGGACTTGCCATGGGAATGAAGGAGATATCTAAGCTGGCCTGTGCATACAGTAAAACAACAAATTTGACTGGATCTATACTGTTGGAACTCAACCAAGAATTAGGAGAAGTGCAAATTGTAGCACTCCAAAATCTTACAACCACAGACTATTTACTGTTAAAAGAACATATGGGATGTGAACATTCCCCAGGAATGGGTTGTTTTAATTTGTCTGATTTCTCTCAGACTGTTCAAGTTCAGTTGGACAATATCCACCATATCATAGATAAGTTTTCACAAATGCCTAAGGTGCCTAACTGGTTTCTTGGTTTCACTGGAGATGGCTGGTAATTACAGATATGCTTTGGTTATGTAACTATACTCCTATTATGTTAATGTGTGTGCGCAATTTAAGTAGTAGCTTAAAACCTATACATGCTGAAGTTACTCTACAAGAAGTAAGTCAAAGAAATAATCAATCTTCCCATGTTTTCTTCCGCCTGCTACTTCTATAGCTTTTCTTCTTCCTTCCTAATTACAACCCTTAAATAGAATTCGTGCCTCATATCAAATTTACCGAGTATCATAATTCTTCCAAGTGGTAAAGATACCTCAAGACAAATGCTGGGCATAGAAGCTACAGGGCATAAATATGCAAAGAAATAAAAAGCTAACCATTTCAAACAATTAGGCTTCTCTCTCACTTACCAACTTCACATTTCCCTGTATGGCCCCGGAAGATGACTGGTTAGCCAGAGACGGGTAAGATTCCTCAAGGGAGGAACAACCTAAGACAGGCACAGTTGCAGGGGCGTCATCAGGTGAGAAATTGGGGATCAACAGAGGTGAGGCTTAGAACCTCACCCTCCCCGTTCTGAGAGAAATCTTCTGCATACGTGGATGTTTTATTGCCCTTGTCTAGCTTGGATTAACACATAGTCTACAGACACACACCTGATCATCTACATTTGCTCTCTTACAACACTAAACTATGTTTTCTTCCTTTATCTTGTATCTACCTACCACTTCAGCATTTTATTAAAAATAATAATAATAAAGAGAGAAATGTGATATCCACATATAAATCAAGTATAAAAACCAAATGAGTATTCATATTTGAACTGACTGTTTATAGTTCATAATGCATGAGCAAAACCGAGAGTTTCTGTGATGACTGCCCTTGTACTGTTCACTATGTAACTTATTCATTATGTAAGAATTTGTTCTCCATGTAAGAACTTGTTTGTTATGCCTCAGAAGATTGGAGACTGATGAAAATTAGGCTTGGGGTGGATTAATGATTGTGCATTGAGCGTTGACTCCCGTATACAGAATTTTATTGTCGTTAACAACCATTTGATCAATAAATATGAGAGATGCCCTCACAAAAAAAAAAAAAAGGACAGACTTCCAATGGTAAAATAAATAAGTAACCGGGATGTAATGTATAGCATAAGGAATATAGTCAAGGTATTGTAACAGCTTGGTAGGGTGATAGCTGGAACCTAGAATTATGTATATAAATGTTCTACCACTGTGTTGTACACTTGAAACTAATGTAATACTTTGCGTCAACTACCCTTCAATAAAAAATAATTATCTAAAAAAAAAAAAATACCATCACATACACTTTTCATCATGGCCTCACTTTCAAGACTGTCCCCTTTTTCCCGTCCGCATGCTATTATCTGGTGCCCTCAATAAAAAAAAAAAAAGAAGAAGAAAACAGATCCAACCATTTGCAACAACATGGATGGAGCTAGAGGGTATTATGCTCAGTGAAATAAGCCAGGTGGAAAAAGACAAGTATCAAATGATATCACTCATCTGTGGAGTATAAGAACAAAGAAAAAAACAGGAACAGAACAGCAGCAGACTCACAGAACCCAAGAATGGACTACCAGTTACTAAAGGGAAAGGGACTGGGGAGGGTGGGTGGGAAGGGAGGGATAAGGGGGTAAAAGGGGCACTACGATTAGCAGACATAATATAGGGGTGGATACGGGGAGGGCTGTACAACACAGAGAAGACAAGTAGTGATTCTATAGCATCTTACTACACTGATGGACAGTGACTGTAATGGGGTATGTGGGGGGGACTTGATGTTGGGGGGAATCTAGTAAACATAATATTGCTCATGTAATTGTAGATTAATGATACCAAAAAAAATGTCTAGTAGATATAGACTACTTAAGAAGGAAAAATATTTTACTTGGTGCAGATAAGGTAACATTACTAGATGATAGAGAAAGCAACCCTACTCACCACAAAGCCATTTCCTTATTCTCCTCTACTATGAAGAATGATCTTTGGACTAAAGAGTATAAATCAAACAGTGTAAAGACCTCATTGGAGACAAAGATGGGTGAGAAGACTTGAAGAGGGAACAAGACTTTCTTTTTATTTTATTCTTTGAGCTGAGCCATTTGTATCTCAAGACTCTGGAAAAACTTGGCCATGAGATTACATTTAATAACTGAAGAATCATGAAGATGTGAGAGATAGTAAAAGCATGAACAGACCAAGTGGTCTTAATTTTCAAAAGGGCAAACAATTCTATATCTGTATTTATATCTATGTATCTATAGACTAATGAGCAATTTGTAGAACAAGATTCTGGGGTAGTTTATTGAAAGGAGTATTTATGAAGACTGAAAGACAGACGTGAGAAAGATTCTCTCAGGACCAGTAATACCTGGCCATTTGAATCTCATTTCTTACAGGGACATCTGAATGGTAGATCAGGGAATGTGGTAGCCCAAGAGAATCTGAAGACTAGCAACATCACTGACAAAGTCTGTCAAGATATCCTTGGAGACAGGCTGAATCAGAGTTGGATGGATTTTTAATGGTTAAATATCCTTACCTCATAACATCTCATTGCTGGGTTAAGCCAATCTAGCAGAAAGTTCCCAAGGGTTGCCAAGAGAGTCTATTCCTGCCTCTGACCATTTAACATGTTGATCACAAATTTGGAAGAGATTATTGATGGTATACTGACCAAATACAAGAATAACAGGAGCTGGTACATTAAGTAATACACTAGGGAACATTAATCCAGATCCAAAAAATCTTCAAAAGGTTAAATTTTCAATTGTTTGATTGTATGATCCCTGTCTCATTAACTTTTGCATTCCTCCTGCTTGCATTTTAGCACCTAAGTTCTCAAAAGAAGTTTTATGAATGGACTAATGAATGAATAAATAATACAAAAAGTCTAAGAGGATGAGATTAGTAGCAGAAACTGTTAGTTGACCACCAAACTCTGTCCTCCCTTCTGTACATAGAAATGGAGTTTGTGGCTGGGCACATTGCTCAACTAGACTGTATTTCCCAGCCTTCCTTGCAGTTAGGTATGATCATATGACTGAGTTTTCACTCATTAAATCTTGGCACACATGATGAATATTACTTCTAAGTCTGTGTTAAGATGTTGAGGTGTCTCTTATATACTTTCCTTTCCCACTGGAGGGAAATGGAATAGACCAGCATCAAGAATGCAGATGAAGATAATGCCCTAGGAAAATGGCTGAGCTATAAATGGAAGGGGTCTGAGTCCCAGAATGACCATGTGGAGAAAAGCTTCTTTGATGACCTGGACTGCTCACATCACAGCTGTTAGATGATGTATGAGCCACTATATGAAGGGTTTCTTTGTTGTGGTTTCTTAGTCTTCATCTTAACATAAGGTTCAAGGTGAGTTTGCCCAGCTAATAAACACCGAAACAGGTGTCAAAAGAAAAATCTAATGGCTACACAAACACAGAATAGGGGAAATCTAGCTTAACAGCTCCATGTTTGAAAAAGACTTGAAGGTTTTTGGTTGAACGGAAGATGAAGAAAACTCCATAGAGTGCTCTAACTGTGGGGAGGGGCTGGGAGGGTGAGGAAATGGATACAGTTCTACAGGTGTGCCATGGAGAATGAGGGCAGTGCCTGTCCTTCTGTCCTAGTCAGACCAGCCAGCGGCCTTCAGTCCACCGTGCAGATGGAACTTTCTTCAGCAGGACTCAAGTACCTTACAGGAATTTAACCACGGCTCAGTGTTCCATGGGTGCTGGTGAATTTGATTAAATTTTTTATTTTTGCCTATAATTTTCCAGTAGACTGCATCTGGGTCAGGCAATCTGGATGCCTCCAACAAAGCATATTCAGAGGAGATAAATCACAACAGGGAACAAATTTAAAATTATGTCCTGTAAGAGGTATCTGTTGGAGTTGAATGGGAAGGGAGTGGCTCAGCACAATGAAGAGGAACCTCAGGGGGACAAAATAGCAGTAGATATCTTCAAATATTTGGGGGATTGTCATAAGGAAGAAGAACAAGAAGTATTCAGAATGTTATCTGAAAATCCTGAACTTAAAACTGCATTTTTTAAAAAAAGTATCACTTCATATAAACCTGATGCATAAACATTAGATTTTTAAAAATTAAGGGATGCTCATTTAGATTTACAGAAGAATTCTTCCCATTATTAAAGATCAACCTCAATGTTCTTTTAATAGTAAGTTCCTCTATGCATTTCAGATTTTTTATTTGCAAAACCACCTTACAGTTAAATACTGAATCCCTCAATTCCCTGGCATGGCGCAGTTCACGCAGGCTAATGCAATGAAAGTTTTAACAAGAAAGTTTTGATTAATGTGTAGGAGGCAATAGAGAAATCACTAGGAATAGTGAAGTACCCTAAACTTGGTCACAAGGCACAGAAAAGCCAGAGGGAATCAGTCCCTGGAACCTGGAGACAATGAGAATTGGGCAAAATTGGCTACGTGTCCCTCCTTCAGCAGAGGGGCGCAGCTTTCGAAGATCCTACAGGAAGAAGCCTGGCAGTAAATCCCCTGAACTTTACTCTTCCTTTCCTGCAGTCGGCCAGGGCTTCCCACTGGCTGAACCCAACCAGAAGCCAGAGGGCAGGAAGCACCTTTATAGAATCCATGCTACCTTTCTGTCCAGTCCACAAAGGAGAGTAGAAAGGGGGGAGAGTTGGTGTGCGGAAGCAATAAGCAGCCAAGGAAATGTAATGTGAACCTGAACTTTCTACTTCATGTGTCAACCACTCTGTCCTACATCTTTGCCTTTTGCTCTGTATCTGAGCAATACGAAAGGACCTCAGGTTTAACAGTGTCCAAAACAAGTAGTAGGAACTAATCTAAGATGAAAATGAAAACTCAGCTAGAAGTGAAGTGGGTGACTTTTTTATCTCCCTCCCTTCACGTGGATGAGTACTCTCTGCATGCCGCACCACACTCACAGCCTGAAACGCTTCTCTTACATGCTAAACCTATGGGAAGCTTAACGGTATAAATTTTCCTTCTGTGAAAAATGCCTACAACTGTAAAATGCAGATTTTATTTTTATGAAACATCGAGTGAACCCTGTAAAAGTTTAAATGGCTCAGAATTCAAAAAGCAAATCTAGCTGCATAAAGTTAAGAGTGCTGGAGGGAAAAAAAAGACAAGATACAGTAATACTCTTGGGCCTGAATACATTGCTTAGGTTTTGAATTAGACAAATGTTCTTTCACCATCTTCATTTGCTCAGAAAGAGTAAAACCTGTCTCCTTAGCAATTTTCATCTCAACATGACTCCCTTTTGTGAATACCCTTTCTCAGTTAAAGTACATGGAAGGCCTTGGGCAGATTCACACATTGGTTGTTGATCCTGTTACTCCCAAGACACTTTTTTCTTCTCTTTTTTACAGCACTCATCATTTTGTATCATAATTATTTAGCGTGTCTGACTGCGTGGCTAGACTGTGAACCCCAAAGAAGAGGATCATGCTTTATTCATTTTTGCAGCCTGCAGCCCCAGGAGTGCCTCCCCTGCAGAGTACATCTCGTGAATCCTGGTCAAATAAATTGATAATGAAGCAACCTCCCATCAGCCTTTTCTCTCTTGAGGGGAAGGATTCTCAAACTACAAGAGAACACCGTCCCTCCTGTGCATTCTTAAGAGTGAATTCGTGGTTTGGGTTTGCTTTCTAACTATTTCCTGTTTTAATTATTTCCTACTTGTATTTATATGTACTATACAATTCTACATAAATTGAGTCACTTAGAGCTGGAATCAGTAAACTTCTTTTAAAGGGCCAGATAGTAACTATTTTACATTCAGGGGACTACACAGTCTCTGTCACAACCACCCAACTCTGCCTCTGTAGCACAAAAATGGCCTCAGGCAATATGTAAATGTTGGGCTTGTCTGTGTGCCAATAAGACAGGCCTCTATTGCCACCACTAGGTTGTGAGCAGGGCTGCAATGAGCAACTTTATACAGATGGCCTTTCTTTTCTGTACATATGTATCTATAGAAACAATGTCAAGATGAGGAATTACTGGGGCAAAGAATAAATACATCTGTAATGTGGTAGATATGGCCAAATTTGTATTGCCTTTCATAAAACATAATTAACAAAATAAACCCATGCTTTCAAAATCAAATTATTCACAGCTTTAGTGTAAGAATCACAATAGGAATTAAATCATCAAGTATTTATTGAATGTCTATCATCCATGCCTATGCTACACAATATGTGGAAAACAAAATAAGATACTGTGTCTTCATCCCAAAATTCTGAAGTCTGGTCAATAGAAATCAGTCAAAATGATTGTTCTACTTGAGGGATTTGTTGTTTTTTTAATGAGTTGACTAGCTAACAATTTAATTAATAAAAGAAGATCTACCCAAACTTCATTGCCATTATGGCTGAAGATATTCACAGCTAAAAGTAGTCATTTGGATCTTCACTAATATAATACTTTATCTTTGCATCATTAGAATCTCTTTTTCATGTTTTACTTTATATAATAATACCTATATACTTTTATGTCACCTACCTAACTATAGACAGACTCTGAGTCATTTGTCTCTGTTTTCCTTGAGTATTGCTCTCAGCACAAATTTGAAAAGATAACAGCTTTCTCAGACAATCCACATAAAGTCTGCTTAAAGCAAGAAGTATCTAAAATGCACACATATAGTGAATCATTTTCTTTTTCAGATTTTTTGTTATTAAGGTATTACTGATATACACTCTTATGAAGGTTTCACATGAAAAAACAATGTGGTTACTACATTCACCCATGTTATCGTGTCCACCCCATACCCCATTGCAGTCACTACCCAACAGTATAGTAAGATGCCATGGAGTCACTATTTGCCTTCTCTGTACTACACTGTCTTCCCCATGATCCCCTTCCCCCACAATGTATGCCAGTCATAATACCCCTCAGTCCTCTTCTCCCTCCCTCCCCACCCGCCCTCCCCCATCCCTCCCCTTTAGTAACGGCTAGTCCCTTCTTGGAGTCTGTGACGTTGCTGCTGTTTTGTTCCTTCAGTTTTGCTTCCTTCTTATATGCCACAAATGAGGGAAATCATTTGGTACTTGTCTTTCTCCACCTCGCTTATTTCACTGAGCATAATATCCTCCACCTCCATCCATGTTGTTTCAAATGGTAGGATTTGGTTCTTTCTTATGCCTGAATAGTATTCCATTGTGTATATGTACCACATCTTCTTTATCCATTCATCTATTGATGGACACTTAGGTTGCTTCAATATCTTGGCTATTGTAAATAGTACTGCAATAAACATAGGGGTGCATATGTCTTTTTGAATCTGAGAAATTTTATTCCTTGGGTAAATTCCTAGGAGTGAAATTCCCGAGTCAAATGGTATTTCTATTTTTAGTTTTTTGAGGAACCTCCATATTGTTTTCCACAATGGTTGAACTAGCTTACATTTCCACGAGCAGTGTAGGAGGGTTCCCCTTTCTCCACATCCTTGCCAGCATTTGTTGTTAATCTTTTTGATACTGGCCATCCTAACTGGTGTGAGGCGATATTTCATTGTGTTTTTAATTTGCATTTCCCTGATGATTAGTGATGTGGAGCATCTTTTCATGTGCCTTTTGGCCATCTGAATTTCTTCTTTGGAGAATTGTCTCTTCAGATCCTCCGCCCATTTTTTAATCGGGTTATTTGCTCTTTGGGTGTTGAGGTGTGTAAGTTCTTTATATATTTTGGTTGTTAACCCCTTGTTGGATATGTCATTTACAAACATATTCTCCCATACTGTAGAATAACTTTTTGTTCTGTTCATGGTGTCCCTTGCTGTACAGAGCTTTTTAGTTTGATGTAGTCCCATGTGTTCATTTTTGCTTTTTTTTCCCCTTGCTTGAGGAGATGCATTCAGAAAAAATTTGCTCATGTTTGTATTCAGGAGATTTTTGCCTATGTTGTCTTCTAAGAGTTTTATGGTTTCATGACTTACATTCAGGTCTTTAATCCATTTCAAGTTTATTTTTGTGTATGGGGTTAGACAATAATCCAGTTTCATTCTCTTGCATGTAGCTGTCCAGTATTGCCCACACCAGTTGTTGAAGAGGCTGTTATTTCCCCATTGTATGTCCATGGCTCCTATATCGTATATTAATTCACCAATATGGTTGGGTTTATATCTGGGCTCTCTAGTCTGTTCCATTGGTCTATTGGTCTGTTCTTGTGCCAGTACCAAATTCTCTTGATTACTGTGGCTTTGCAGTAGAGCTTAAAGTCAGGGAGCATAATTCCCCCAGCTTTATTCTTCCTACTCAGGATTGCTTTGGCTATTCAGGGTCTGTTGTGGTCCCATATGAATTTTAGAACTTTTTGCTCTAGTTCATTGAAAAATGCTGTTGGTGTTTTGTTAGGGATTGCATTGAATCTGTAGATTGCTTTAGGCAGGATGGTCATTTTGAGAATGTTAATTCCTCCTATGCATGAGCATGGGATGTGTTTCCATTTATTAGTGTCCTCTATAATTTCTGTTAGAAGTGTCTTGTAGTTTTCAGAATATAGGTCTTTCACTTCCTTGGTTAGGTTTATTCCTAGGTATTTTCTTCTTTTTGATGCAATTGTGAATGGAATTGTTTTCCTGATTTCTCTTTCTGCTAGTTCATCGTTAGTGTATAAGAATGCCACAGATTTCTGTGTATTAATTTTGTATCCTGAAACATTGCTGAATGCAGATATTAGATCTAGTACTTTTGGAGTGGATTCTTTAGGGTTTTTTATGTACAATATCATGTCATCTGCAAACAGTGACAGTGTACCTTCTTTACCAATCTGGATGCCTTTTATTTCTTTGTGTTGTCTGATTGCCATAGCAACGACCTCCAGAACTATGTTGAATAAAAGTGGGGAGAGTGGGCATCCTTGTCTTGTTCCCGTCTTTAAGGAAAAGCTTTCAGCTTCTCACTGTTAAGTATGATGTTGGCTGTGGGTTTGTCGTATATGGCCTTTATTATGTTGAGGTACTTGCCCTCTATACCCATTTTGCTGAAAGTTTTTATTATGAATGGATGTTGAATTTTGTCGAATGCCTTTTCAGCATCTATGGAGATGATCATGTGGTTTTTGTCCTTTTTTGTTGATATGATGGATGATGTTGATGGATTTTCGAATGTTGTACCATCCTTGCATCCCTGGAATGAATCCTACTTGATCATGATGGATGTATCTTTTTGATGTATTTTTCAATTTGGTTTGCTAATGTTTTGTTGAGTATTTTTGCATCTATGTTCATCAGGTATATTGGTCTGTAATTTTCTTTTTTTGTGGTGTCTTTGCATTATTTTCATATTAAGGTGATTCTGGCCTCATAGAATGAGTTTGGGAGTATTTCCTCCTCTTCTATTTTTTGGAAAACTTTAAGGAGAATGGGTATTTGGTCTTCACTAGATGTTTGATAAAATTCAGCAGTGGTGAAGCCATATGGTCCAGGGGTTTTGTTCTAGGGTAGTTTTTTGATTACCAATTCAATTTCATTGCTAGTAATTGGTCTGTTCAGATTTTCTGTTTCTTTCTGGGTCAGCTTTG
Source organism: Manis pentadactyla (assembly GCF_030020395.1). Classification (NCBI taxonomy): domain Eukaryota; kingdom Metazoa; phylum Chordata; class Mammalia; order Pholidota; family Manidae; genus Manis; species Manis pentadactyla. Next base: position 11,477,200 of record NC_080038.1, read on the forward strand.
GAAGGTTGTATTTTTCTAGAAAGTTGTCCATTTCTTCTAGGTTATCCAGTTTGTTAGCATATAATTTTTCATAGTATTCTCTAATAATTCTTTGTATTTCTGTGGTGTCTGTAGTGATTTTTCTATTCTCATTTCTGATTCTGCTTATGGGTGTAGACTGTCTTTTTTTCTTGGTAAGTCTGGCTAAGGGTTTATCGATTTTGTTTATTTTCTCAAAGAACCAGCTCCTGCTTCCATTTATTCTTTCTATTGTTTTATTCTTCTCGATTTTATTTATTTATGCTCTAATCTTTATTATGTCCCTCCTTCTACTGACTTTGGGCCTCATTTGTTTTTTTTTTTCTAGTTTCATTAATTGTGAGTTTAGACTCTTCATATGGGATTGTTCTTCTTTCCTAAGGTAGACCTGTATTGCAATATACTTCCCTCTAGCATGGCCTTTGCTGTGTCCCACAGATTTTGTGGTGTTGAATTATTGTTGTCATTTGTCTCCATATATTGCTTGATCTCTGTTTTTGTTTGGTCATTGATCCATTGGTTATTTAGGAGCATGTTGTTAATACTCCATGTGTTTGTGGGATTTTTCATTTTCTTTGCATAATTTATTTCTAGTTTCACACCTTTGTGGTCTGAGAAGCTGGTTGGTACAATTTCAATCTTTTTTAATTTACTGAGGCTCTGTCTGTGGCCCAGTATATGATCTATTCTTGAAAATGTTCCATGCGCACTTAAGAATGTGTATCCTGCTGCTTCTGGGTGGAGAGTTCTTTAGGTGACTGTTAGGTCCATCTGTTCTAATGTGTTGTTCAATGCCTGTGTCTCCTTACTTATTTTCTGTCTGGTTGATCTGTCCTTCAGAGTGAGTGGAGTGTTGAAGTCTCCTAGAATGAATGCATTGCATTCTATTTCCCCTTTTAATTCTGTTAGTATTTGTTTCACATATGTAAATGGTCCTGTGTTGGTTGCATAGACATTTGTAATGGTTATATCCCCTTGTTGGATTAACCCCTTTATCATTCTGTAATGTCCTCCTTTGTCTCTTGTGACTTACCTTGTTTTAAAGTCTATTTTGTCTGATACAAGCACTGCAACACCTGCTTTTTTCTCCCTATTAGTTGCATGAAATATATTTTTCCAACCCTTCACTTTTAGTCTGTGTATGTCTTTGGGTTTAAAGTGAGTCTCTTGTAGGCAGCATATAGATGGGTCTTGTTTTTTATCCATTCAGTGACTCTATGTCTTTTGATTTGTGCATTCACACCATTTACACTTAGGGTGATTATTGATAGGTATGTACTTATTGCCATTGCAGGCTTTAGATTTGTGGTTACCAAAGGTTCAAGGATAACCTAAGAGTGTAACTTAACTCACTTAGTATGCTATTACAAACCCAATCTAAAGGTTCTTTTTTTTCCCCTCCTTTTTTTCTCCTCCATTCTTTATATATTAGGTATCATAATCTGTACTCTTTGCCTATCCCTTTTTATTACCTCTGGTGACATCTATTTAACCTTAGGAACACTTCCATCTACAGCAGTTCCACCAAAATACACTAGAGAGATGGTTTGTGGGAAGTAAATTCTCTCACCTTCTGCTTATCTGGAAATTGTTTAATCCCTCTTCAAATTTAAATGATAATCTTGCCAGATAAAGTAATCTTGGTTCCAGACCCTTCTGCTTCATTGCATTAAATACATCATGCCACTCCCTTCTGGCCTATAAGGTTTCTGTTGAGAAGTCTGATGATAGCATGATGGGCTTTCCTTTGTATGTGATCTTATTTCTCTCTCTGGCTGCTTTTAATAGTCTGTCTTTATCCTTGATCTTTGCCATTTTAATTACTATATGTCTTGGTGTTGTCCTCCTTTGGTCCCTTGTGTTGGGAGGCCTTTGCACCTCCATGGCCTGGCCTGAGAGACTATCTCCTTCCCCAGATTAGGGAAGTTTTCAGCAATTACTTCCTCAAAGACACTTTCTATCCCTTTTTCTCTCTCTTCTTCTTCTGGTACCCCTATAATATGAATATTGTTTCATTTGGATTGGTCACACAGTTCTCTCAGTATTCTGTCATTCCTAGAGATCCTTTTTTCTCTCTGTTCCTCAGCTTTTTGTATTCCTCTTCTCCAATTTCTATTTCATTTATCATCTCCTCCACGGTATCTAATCTGCTTTTAATACCCTCCATTGTGTTCCTCAATGACTGGATCTCTGTCCTAAATTCATTCCTGAGTTCTTAAATATCTCTGTACCTCCAGGAGCATGTTTATTATTTTTATTTCGAAATCTCTTTCTGGAAGATTTATTAGTTCAGTCTCAGTCACCTCTTTTTCTGGTGTTGAGAGTTTGCTTTGAACCAGGTTCCTTTGACATTTCATATTTGTATGTGGCACCCTCTAGTGCCCAGAAGCTCTACTCTCTGGAGCTGCTCAGGCCCTGGAGTGATGTTGGCCATCACAGGGGAGTGGTGCTGCTGCCTGGGGAGAGGAAAGAGCTGTTTCCTGCTTCCTGGCTGCTATCCTGTCTCCACTGCTAGAACCAGTGGGCCTAGCACACAGGTATAAGCCTCTATGCTTTATGTTTACAGCTGCTATAGGCGTGGCTTCCCTCTGGCTGGCCTGATGCCAGGGCAGGGTTTGCCAGTTCAAGAGCCAGGTGCTGGCTGGGAGGAAGGCTCAGCAGGCTGCACATCACAGTGGGGGGCCTTGGAGCTAATTAGCCAGCCAGGAGCTAATAGAAGACTGTGAAAGTTCCCAACCTGCTGGTCAGAGTGCACCCAGACAATTTTGTTTACCTGTCGTTTCTCCTGAGCAGTAAACTCTGTGCAGTCCTTGCCTCTTTAGCAGCCCTCTCACTTTTAGGAAGTCTTTCAGACTGCCCACCCACATCAGCCAGATATAGATCCCTGTTTCCCACAAGCAACTGGAATCTCAGTCTCTCCAGGTATTCTGCCTGTCTTAGCTTCCCAACCTCACTAATCACCAGAGCACCATGCAATGTAGGTTTGTGCTCCCAGAGAAGATCTCCAGGGCTAGGTATTCAGCAGTCCCAGGCTTCCACTCCCTCCCCGCTCTGTTTCTCTTCCTCCCACTGGTGAGCTGCGGTGGGGTAAGGGCTTGGATCCCGCTGGGTCATGGCTTTGGTACGTTACCCTCTTCCATAAGATCTGTTCTTTCCTCCAGGTGTATACCCTCTGGCATGGCCTTCTTTCCTGTTGCTCTTTCAGGATTAGTTGTATTAATTACATTTTCATATTATATGTGGTTTTAGGAGGAGGTCTCTGTCTCATCTCTCATGCCACCATCTTTAATCCCTCCCTATGAATCCTTTTTTAAGGACTGACTCTAAGGTTCAGCATTTTGATCACATTCAGGAAACTATTCGGATCATCATTCTAGCTGTGTCAATTAAATGTCACAAATGATTAATAGGTTAGGCCCTGCAAGATTCACATAATATAATGCACATAATCTAGCTATCATAGGAGACAATACCTTTTCTTTACTTGTCCCTGCTGGCTTCAGAGTGCCTCTGAGAACTGAAGAGAAATGTGGGTTTGGCCAAAAGCTCAGAGACCCTGGGAGAAAACACAAGGCTGCTGAATGCGTTGCCATATAGGTTGTCTCCTGGGGCCAATGGCTGTGGTCACCCTGCTGGCCCCTCTCACATCATCAGTCATGGATTATTTTATCAGAAAGCTCTGCCACTGGACTCACATGTCATATAGAAATATGCTCTCACTAACCAGATTCAAAGAGCCAGAAAGTTCAAATAACCAGAAATGTTTTGACCACCAAAAAGAAGGCAGAGTTGGCAGGGGAGAAGGAGAAATGAAATGAATAAACTAAATTAATCTACAAGACCAAACAACCATAACTAGTTTGATAATGAGCATGTATTTGCAATACTTAGTATTTGCAACATCTGAAAGTGCTTTATGAATTATCAAAGAAACAGTAAAGGCAATTTAATTCTAGTTTTAATTACATCACATTATCTTCTAACTCTTGGAATTTGACTCAGTTATATGTTAGTCTTCATCTGCAGGTTTTTCTAAGTCCTTTAATTTCTTTATTAGAACATGGTAATATTATAGAATCTGCAGGGATTTGGTGACCATGACTGTGCAGCCTTTTAACCCAGAAATTTGAAATATGTAGTATTATTGGTATAAATTCAGCACTGTATAAGCTGGTTAATGCTCAAACCAGAAAATTCAGTTAAGTAGAATACCTAATTCCCTGACATTTCTGGAATAATCAGTTTACTGGTTTCTGGGTGCACTCTTAAACATATTGACTTGAGCTAAACTGTATTTTTGTTCTATATTAGTTTCCTAGGATTGCTGTTAACAGAGCATCATAAGCTGGGTGACATGAAACAATAGAAATTTATTCTCTCCCAATGCAGGAGACTAGAATTCTGAAATCAAGATGTTGATAGGGCTATGTTCCCTCTGAGGGCTCAAGGAAAGAATCCTTCCACCTCTTCTAGCTTCTGGTGGTTGTCAGTAATCCTCAGCATTCCTTGGCTCATAGACACGTCATTCCAATCTCTGACCTTGGTGTCTTATGAGGTTCTCACTATGTGTCTCTGTCTCTGTATCTTCTCATCTTTTTATAAAGACACCAGTTATATTAGATTAAGGGCACACCCTACTCCAGGATGACCACATATCTACCTAACTGCTTGCATCTGCAATAACCCTATTTCCAAATAAGGTCACATTCTGAGGTACTGGGGATTAGGACTTGTGGTAAAAATGGGAGTTTCTGACCAGGATTCCTGCCTGGCCTTAATAATGCCCATTGCATATATAATAAGAGCCTGTTTGCACATTTATGGGACAGGGCCGCTGGTCAGTCATAGGAGCACCAGCCCTGAGGAAGGGTGGACAGGAAACACCCATTCTCTCCTCCCCTCAGTTCCTAGTATGTCATTTGTTGGGCATCTGCTAGTTGCCAGAGACCCGCCCACAGAGTTCCTCCCAGTGCTAGGGGTGGGAAAGTAGAGAGGAGAGGACTGCCAGGAGAACAGAGAAGGCTGCTAGGGAGAGCAGGGAGTGAGGAGAGACTGAGACCTACTGCCATGAGAATAAATCCCCTTTAAGCCCTCAACTTCTTGCCCTTGCCTTTATTCAGTCTCACTGAATTCATAGGGATTTTGCCTAGGGCCAGGAACCCCCTCCTGCTGGACCAGCAGGACTTCAATATATCTTTTGAGGGACACAATTCAACCCATATTTCCCCAACAGCAAGTACCATAATTTAGTCCCAAGGAACACCTATCCATCCATAAAGTGAAGGAAAAAAAATCACTTTTCATTTAATGGTCAGCTGATACATGGCAGGAGAATGGGATAGCATTGGGATTGGCTCTGGACTTTCCACAGCAGCAAACACTTCCCACACTCTTGAATTCTTCCCAGTCTGGGTTTAGGCTGGGAAGCAGCATGCACAATGCCTGGCCTCCCAAAGACGACCTCAGAAGAGGAAGGATCCACAGAGTTCTTGACGGCAGCAGCCAGCTTGAGCAACTTTAGCTTTGGAATCACTACCATGACAAGAATAATGCATGTCAGGGGCTCCCAAATGTCCAGCTCTGCTCTATGGCCTATGCAAACACCCAGCTACTACAGATATTATTTATGGAGAAATCAGTGCCAAGTGACAAATCCATTTCTTCTAGATTAGGCTAGCCATGTTCCTGACTCCAACCAGACTTCCCTTTGCTTCACGAGGTCACCTTTTATCATCTTTGGCTAGAGTTGCTATTAAGTATAACAAAGCTTTCAAACCCAGCCCCTTCAACATTTTCCTTGTCTATAATCAAACTAGCAAAATCTATAAAATATAGGAAGAAAGAAGAAACGATGAGAATTTAACAGTTAGATGAATCTTATTAAGACATAAACATAAAACTAAGTGAAAAAAGCAAGTCTATCATTACCATGTGCCTCATATAATACCATTGTGTCAATGCAGAGGAAAACTTACCTAAAACAGTACTAATATCATTTATGAGTATATATGTATAAAGGGAAAAAAGGAAGAAAGAAAAACTTATTTGAAATTAAGGCTGACTTTAGAAAAATTTGTAACTGGTAGCAAAATTTTAAATCAACGGTACAGGCTTTTTATATAATCATTTTAGATAAGAAGTAATATTGGTTTTACTAAAATGTTCCTTAATTTATTTGGCATCAAATGGGTCCAAGGGAGAGAAAGAGTCATATGCAGGATTAAGAATACCAAGTGTTGAATTTGTTTAATAAAAATGAAAAACATTCTTATAAAGACATCTATAACATACAGTATATGCATAAATCAGGCTAGTTTCCTGGTCATATGTTTTGGGAACAAAGGCAGAAAACCTCAGTCTCTCAAGCTGCAGCCTCTAGTCCTATCCTACCTGCAATAACTGCACCCATCTGATCCCCTAGCATTTACCTTGCACACCTGTCATCCCAGGAGATAACCTTCCAACTCAAGCCTGCCAGCTTTCCAGATGTCTGTTATTTTCTATTTTGCTGCTAGTTTCCCCAGATCCCCTATCACTATTCAAATTATCATAATATACAAACTTTGAAGATGGTCTCTGAAAAGAAATATCTCACTCTTAGAGCGGTTAAAAAGAGCCCAGTTTCACAATCTGTATTTCACTAGATATTTATTTTCAAAATCATTTGATGGACAAACCATCTTCCTAATGTTTTGGTTTCTCATTCAAACACTTTGAAACTGCATGCAATGAAAATCCAGTGGTAAAATAATAAAAGCCAACAATCACCTGCCTTAAAAATGCTATTTTCACTTGAGGATCAACAGAGGTGAGGCTTAGAACCTCACCCCCCCTGTTTTGAGAGAAATCTTCTGCATCCGTGGATGTTTTGTTGCTCTTGTCTAGCTTGGATTAATACTTAGTCTATAGGCACACACCTGATCATCTACATTTGCCCTCTTACAGCACTAAACTATGTTTTCTACCTTTATCTTGCATCTACCTACCACTTCAGCATTTTACTTAAAAAAAAATACAGGAGAAATGTGGGATTCACATATAAATCAAGTATAAAAATCAAATGGATAATCATATCTGACTTGATTGTTCATAGTTCATGATGCATGATCAAAACCGAAAGTTTCTGTGATATGACTGCCCTTGCACGGTTCACCATGTAAGAACTTATTCACTATGTAAGAACTTGTTCACCATGTAAGAACTTGTTCATTATGCTTCAGAAGATTGGAGACTGTTGAGAATTAGGCTTGGGGTTGATTAATGATTGTGCATTGAGTCCCCTATACAGAATTTTATTGTTGTTAACAACCATTTGATCAATAAATATGAGAGATGCCCTCTCAAAAAAAAATGCTATTTTCACAAAGCTAAATTTACCAGCTATCTCCCAATGTTTTCCATGGGGAGCAAAGGCAGAACAACTCTGTCAAGTGAACAGCAATTGCTCTGTTTTTCCCCCATCATAGCATCCAGGGGAGCTAGAACTCTTAGCAAATGAAGCACTATGAGACAAGAAAGAAGGAAAAGTTGTGACAGCTTCCCCAACAAGTCTTTTAACAATATACCGCTTATTTCTCCTTTCCCCTGAAGGTGGATTCTGGATGCTTGAAGCATCACAGCATAACAACACATAAAAATTTCGGTATTGGGGCATAATTCAAGATTTTATAGACCCAGGATCTAATTCAACAAAATAATTTCCACATTAATATAAGGACTTTTCCCTTTGTTATGGATTGAAGAAGGCTCACAATCATCAGCCACAAACTATTACCCAGTACCCCTAGGCTTCCAAAACACTGTGGTTGGCACATGGCAAGATAAGAAAGTTGCAGCCTAGGACCTGAGTCAGCTTATTTAAAAAATAGGCTCAAAAAGCTTACCAAAACATTATCATAAGCAAAGGAGAACCAATATTGCCACATAAAAAGTATAGGAATAATAGAGTATAAATCTCGATGAACTGGAACAGGCTGTCGTAACTATTGTACTTTGTATTCCAAGGAACATGAAGTGGATGGTTTTTTTCCCTTCTTACTGTTCCAGTATGGTTGCTAGCCTGTGGCCAGACTGAGTTTTGTTGACTGGCTTGCTTAATTCTGTTCCAACCCCCTTATGTGGCTTCCTGGATTACAGAGACTTGAAAGCAACAAGCTCTATTTTCCAGAGTCTTTTACAACTAAAATTGTGGATGACATTTTGATTCTGCATAACAGATGCACTCATCCAACATTTGGACTTGGAGCCAAGTTATGTAGGAAGAGAGACCAGGTGTGAGAAATTCATTTTGTGGATGCAGATCATAAGTAAGGTGGCCTTGTTCCAGAGCCAGCAGCCAAGGCTGTGGTTTCCTGACTTAGCAGATAGGCTTCCCTAGCACAGCAGAGAGAGAGGCCCCCAAGCCAGTTAAAGGTAGTGGCCCACTCCAAAAGCAGTGAAAGGGGAAGTGCCCCAAGACCCAGTTTTGTGGTGTGCTTTGAAAGTCGGACCTGGCAGTCCAGCTCATAGTCTATCTCTTTAGCCCTTCCAGTGATAGTGCCACTTAATACCCCTTACTATTCCCTTTCTGCTTAGACCAGGTATAACTGATTCTGTCTCTGTAAGTAATCTCCACTAAATACAGTACACATTCACTTCCCTGCCTTCATAGATACAGTTTAATAAATGGACTTGCTGGATAAGTGTCTCAAAATTCTTCAAAATCACTGTTAAGAAAATAAGGGTTTTGTTCAAATGAAGTTAATAAATGACAAATCACCTTGAACTTCCAGGGGTGACTTAACTTCATTTAAACAAAAATATCCTATCACACTCTCATAACAAGTAAAATATTGTAGGTGTAGAGGAATAAGGAAACCAAGTCAAGAGAATACAGAAAGCATAACCTATGATTAAGTCAATAAATATGCCTGTGTGTTGATAGTGGGTTCACTATTTCCATAGTTGCTGAAGAGACTCCAGCAACTGTTCAGGAAAAGACAATGTGAGCCTGGAATGGGGTGGTAAGAAGAGTCAGAGGGTAGAGCAAAGATGGCGTCAGAGTTCAGATTCCCCGAGAAGCAAAACTTGAGATGACAGGCTCCACCAAAAAAAAGTGTTAAAAATAATAAACAACTCTAGCAAAGCTGTAGGATATAAAATTAACACTCAGAAATAAATTGCACTTCTATATGCTAACAATGAGAACTCGAAAAGGAAATTAAGAAAATAATACACATATAAAACAATAAAATCCGCTAAGAATTATTTAAACTTATCCACTAAAGTATTTGCACACAAGGTAAATATAAAGAAATTAATAGTTTTTGTACCCCAAAGTAGCAGAAGAGAACAGATAATTGAAAAACAAATCACATTCACAAGACAATAAAAACATAAAATACTCATTATTTAATATGCAGAATCCTATGATAAAAATATAAACTTTTACTAAGACATATAAAGACAGACTTAAATATATAGAACAGTGCCATACTCCCGGCTGTCATGACAGAATATTATAAAGATGTCAATTCTTCCTAAAATGACTTAGAGATTTAATGCAATTCCAATCAAAATTCCATTTTTTAATTTTAACATAATTTATCCCAAAAATGTGTGTTGTGATGCCAGCTTTCACTCTAACCATCTTCATAATTCAAGTAAGATAACAATACTGAAGGTGTGGCCAATGACGGCATCCATGGGACCAGGGGAGTATCCTGAGCTTCTGAAGAGCACAAGTGTTCCAGAATCAGGAACTGTGTTCACACCATTCCATCTTGCCCCAAGAAAGGCTACTGCCCTTCAGTGTGTATTTCCTCTTCTGTGAAACACAGTCATCTGGTGATTACTTAACCAACATTTTCCCCCTCTCAGCTAGTTGAAATTTAGTAGTTATGTCTACCCGAGCCTTTGCCTACTTACCTACTGATTGCAGGCCCAGTGGAATATTCTACAAGAGTCCAGATGCTGCACATGCTGTAGATCATGAGATGCCAACAGCACACAAAGGGAAGATAGCCGATGGCTTGAACCATCGATTGCAGCATCAAGCTGACTGTCACATTGCCCTACCCAGCCCCATTAGTACACACTGTGGAAGAGCTTGTCTAATGCTCGGCCGCTCTGGGAGATTCCTGAGCATTCTGTAAATCTCCATAACAGACTCACACAGAGACAGGATCAGATTATCATGTGGGTCCCATGCAGCCCACTAGTTGCACCAGAGTTCTAACTCTCCCAAGTAATTGGTTCTTGCCTTCCTTTTATTTTCCTAGGATTCCAATGGGCTACATTCCCTGGAAGAATGTGCTGGTCCTGGAAATGAAGTCATTCAGAGGTTTCGAGCCCCTCCATCTGTGACTCTCAGAATCCAGGACATAGTTCTTAATCTCCCTGGTCAAAGCCAGGTTGTGGACAAGTCTGGCATTCCGGCTAGCAGGAAGCAGGGCTGAGAAAGGAGCTGGAAGCTGCACATTTTCAAATGGCATTAAGAACTTGGTCACAGGCACACACCTAGTCCCAGGTATTTCTGGGAGTAGAGATCTAGTAGCTGGGAACAAGAGGGAAATGGATTCAGGGGGCGACAAGCTGCCTTCCATAGCTCCCTTCTCCATCTCTGCCTGGAGCAGAGCATGAAAGGGCGCGGGCTTACACACTGAGAACCAGGGAGGGAGTTTCCACTTCATTACCAGCAAACGGCGTGCCCTTTTTAAAAAGCACTTTCTGGTTGAAAGCATTGGCCTGTCATAATGTCCTGCTGTCTCTGATGCATTGCTAAGTGGGGACTCCAACTAGATGAAGGAGAATGTACTCACAAAATCTCAGGCATTTGGGGAAGGCTCTCTACCCAATACACAAGTCTTTAAAATAAGCACCTCGGTGGTAACTGGCCCATAAAAGCTGTTTTAGAAATTGTCAAGTGGCATTTGATTGCATGTAACAATTTCAAATTTAGCCAAGTCCCTTCTGGGTTTGGCTAAGTAACTTCTCCCTCATGCTTTTCATATTTTACTGATGTTCAGATCCCATTGCTAGGGAAAGGGCTTGTCAATTTTCCCAATCAAGTCCAGAATGGCCTGCTAAATGTATTTTTCTCTGGCTTTGTGTTCTACATTTATCGGAGTTTGACGGGGTTAAACCCAAGGCCATCTTACAGCCCCTCTTTTAGTGAAAATGAGTCATACTTATTTCTAACTAAGACCCCCCCCTGGGGGAAAGGGAGAGAGCAAAGTAGCTGGTTTACTTAAGTACGGAAGCAACAAATGCAATATTCTTCCTCAGGTGTCAGTCCTTTCCCAAGGCCTTAGTATATTCCTCAAAATAATCACACTTGACTAAGATGTACAGCAACAGCAGAAAAGGCGACGTTGTTCAAAATCAGTCTTTTGACTAAAAAAAAGTAATCATCTCATTAGTCACATAGATCAGACTAATCCAAACAGTTGCATTTCATATGAAGATTAGCCTAAACGGAACCTGAAATTAATTCTAACATGGGTGAGCATTCCAAATGACAAAGCAGCCCTTCCTTAGGTAGCTGAAGTCTCTGAGCTGCTGATTATAAATCTATGTTGGATAACACCTTAAAATGGATAAAGCCTCATAAACAGAGAACCCACTGGGCTCCCATCTGGGAACCCATTGATAGTTGTTAATCCAAAGAGGCTTCTTTGTGGCTGCTTTTCTATAAACCACACAAAACTTCTGTTCACTTCTACTAAAGAATGAGATGAACATTAAGTTAAAGAGTATAGCAAAGAGTAGCTGTAGACAGTTATTTCTAAGGGATAAATCTCTTTTTAAAAAATTAGATTGCTTTTTGGATTGGGAGAAAAGGATAATAAATGCTGGCAGAGCCACCAGAGGCAATTTATCTGGATCTCAGAAAGATATTTGATAACCTTTGGTACCGTAAACTGATAAATAAAATTAAGGAATTTAAAAATCAGTGCTAAAATCCACATATGGAAATTATCCTGGCTGGAATTTGAGGTGCAATATTTTAAAGGCAATGGTATCAAATTGTCATAGTAACTGAGACAGAAAGGAATTCCTGGTACTTGCTTAGTCAAGACAAGCTATCAGGTAAAACTTCTCTTCTAAACAATAAAGTTCTTTTATGAAAAGCATGTAGATTTTCCTATATAAACCTAAACATCTAATCTAAGTCTCATAATATTTTTAACTTTAATATCTAGTCATTTCTCTTTTATAAGAGGAAATTACTCTTGCCTGTCAACTCAGTTTAGAAGTCCTTAAAATTTTTCTTGGAAACCTATTTGCAAAAAAAAAAAAGTGATTCCCAGGCTATAATACCCAAGGTGTGGCAATGAAGGTTTTTATGACCTGGTTCCACTGTATCTTTCAACATTAATTTCTGTCACACCCTGCCCCAGCAGCAGTAATTTCAGAATAAAGTTTTCCCTGGAATCTCTCATTATTAGTAAAGAGATATCGTTTTCGTGATTGTATCTAAGATTTCAGAGTAAACTCTTTTGAAGCCCTGAACTAGTTGAAAAGAATCAGGGTTGCCTGGACAGAGTTTCTACAATCCAACTATAATTTAAAGAATGCTGAGCCAAAAAGTAAGAAATCTAAATTTTGCCACTACATTATCTCCCAACCCCATTCATCAGATAAATCGGAACCTGGCTGGTATAAATCTGTCGCTGGTTTGTCACCTGGACCAGCTACATAACTTGTGGGGCCCGGTGCAAATGAAAATGCGGGGCAACTTCTTCAAAAATTATTAAGAATTTCAAGATAGTAACAGCAGAGCATTAAACCAAGCATAAAGCCCTTGTAAGCATGAGCCCTGTGCAACTGTGCGGGCTGCACAGCCAGGAAGGCAGCTCTGCTTCTCACCTCTAAACTCCTGTTTCCTTGGAAACGGCTTGGAGCCCCAAGGTTGAAAATCAGCCCTACATGTCTTCTGAAGTAAGAAATAAGAATGTAAACATGTTTGAGAAGGACTTAAATGAATAATCAAATGACCTGGAAAAGCCAGTGTTTCAGTTAAGAGTGTCTGGGAACCCGCTGATCGTTGTTGATTCAAACAGGGATGTATTTATTTCAGGTACCAAGAACTCTAAAGTAGGGATACAGGGCCGGTTCAGCAGCTTATAAATGACAGGGAAAACTAGGCTCCTTCTGTCTCTCCCATTCTTAGCAACGGGGCTGACATCCCTAACCAGCATCAGTGTTCCAAGCACAGCAGATTCTGCTTACATCTTTTTAGCCAGAACTAAGTCATGTTTCCAATATTAGGTAGAAAGGAGGCTGGAGATATGAGTTCTTAGCGTTCCAGTCTCCATAGTTAAAGACTGTCAGTTAAGAGAAGGTTAGAATAGGTGATGAATAGTTTAGAACACACAGGTTGGAATAGAAATAGGCTGGAATACAGTATCTATCAAGCCACTTAGGTGTTTCTCCAGAGCAGTGCTTCTCAAATTCAATGTGCATATGAATCACCTGGGGATTTTATTAAAATGTAGACTCAAAATGAGTAGACCTGGGGTCAGGCCTGAGAGTCTGCATTTCCCAAGTGATGCTGATGCCTTTGGTCTGTGCACCACACCTTGAGCATTGAGTCCCTAGAATACCAAGAGCCAGGAGAGACAAAATGATATTAGAAAGAACTGATAAACCTAAAGTAGAGGAATAGGTATTGATATACATTCACAGGAAAAAGGAAACTCAGCTCTCCGTAACTGAGGAAGGTGCCTTTGTCAAGAGAAGAGCAATATAGAAGCTTCCTAATGAGAACGCCCAGATGAACTTGCCAATCAAAGGGACGCTTTGCTCTTGGTAGGGTACTTGCACCTTGAAGCCAATAATGGGACATTTATGAAAGATTCAGTTTCTTTGATGGCCTTGATAGTTTGGAAAAGATAGCTCTGTCTGCTTGAGTGAATTCATTAAGTGCAAAGAATTTCAAAGTCTGAGTCCATAAGAAGGGGGCATAAAAATAAGAGTGAAAATGGGAAAAGCTGGAAAGTAGAAGTTATGATCTAAGCTGGAATTGTCCCACTAATTATTTTAAGAGCATAGAATTTTCTCTTGGACTCGAATGCACAGGGTTCTTTCAGAGAAGAAGAGTGTTTGGGGGTTTTTTGTTTTGTTACTTTCAGCTGATGATGTCACATAGTTACCCACAGCCATCCAGGATGGTGTGTCAATTAGCATTCTTTATCTGCAAGCAATAGAAACCAAGTCAGGCTGACTTAAACACAAGTCAATTTACTGGATGACTATTGGCACTTACAGAAGTGATAGGCTTGGGAATTGACAGGAACCAAGGGAACACAAGAGGATCAGGAGACAGAAATCACAGCCATAGTCTTAGATCAAAGTCTGTTTAGCACACCATTGTTTCCTGCCCTTAGGTCAAAGTTCCAGGCCAGAACTTCCAATCAGCCAAGCCTCATTACATACTTACATCTTGGTGTGGCCTCTTGGCTTCTGTAAAATGTCATTGGCACCTGGAATTGTTCTCCCACCAAGACCACACTCTACAAAAAAATAACTCCCCAAAAAGAAATCCAAATGATACCATAAAGGTGAAATGGATTCTTGGCAATGAAAAACAATAAACAAATGCTCACTACTGATGGAAAATACTGTTTCTTTCAAGTACAGGCTCCAACTGATTGATGGTGGCTGCCTGGAGTATACCTTGAGAGGGTTTCTGAAACCACATCCAAGCATAATGGGAAAAGTTTTGTAGCTCTGGGAGGAAGGGGGTTCCTGGCCTGGAACAAGTTCTCTATGAATTTGAAGAGAATGAAGGAAAACAAGGGAGAGCAGCTGGGAATGAAAGCGTTTATTCTCATGGCTCAGTCTCTCCTCGCTCCAAACCCTGGCTGCTCTGCTGTCCCTCTCCACTCACACTCGGCCTTGCTACCACACTGGGCAGAACTCTGTGGAAAGGTCGCCGGTGACTGGCCAGGCATCTGACCAGTTATGTACCAGGAAAGGAGGGGAGGAGAGAATGGGTGCTTCCTCTCCACCGCCACCCTGGACTGGTGATCCCATGACTGCAAACATGCTCTTATTATATACACAGTGGGTGTTATTAAGGCCAGGCAGGCATTCTGGTCAGAAAGTTCCACTTTCCCCCACAAGGTGCCATGCTTGATTAGTACAGTTGGCCATTGCCACAGGAAGTAAAAGAAGTAAAATATGTGCCAACTGTTTACCATTTTTTACATAGCATAAATCTGCCTTCTTCGTAAAAGCTTTCACTTAGCCTTCCTGCTAGAAGTAAACCCTCCCTCTTTGGCTCAAATTATTTTCCATCCCTGAATAGCTGAGAAATCATAACAATCTGAACCCCTCTGTGCCTCCATTTTTTCACTGGTTAATGGAATATTAATACCCAAATCATAGGGTAGTTTTGAGTGTTATATACACTAAAATAAGGCAAATATTTTGCATAATGCCTGGCAAAAAGTCAGCACTCAATAAATGTTAGTATGCCCCAATATCTCTATGACCTCTTTATGGCTGACCATACATTTTTCTTTGGGTCATGGCTATTTGTATTTAAGTACACAGAGGTGGAATGAAGGGATACTAGACTTTGAAACCATTAGGGTCCTGCTCATAACATTCCACTCACTAGCTGTGTGGTCTTGTCCTAGTCATCACTATACTTCCACTACCCAGTACAGTACCTATCACTTAGAGCCAGAGCTCAAGGAACAATCATTGAACAAGTAAGAAAGTTAACTCTCTGAGCCTCAGATCTCACAGCTTTAAATTGGGACTGTACCTGGCTCACTATATCAGGATGTTTCAAACCAAAAACATGTAAATATTGCCTGGTACAATCTTTAATCCCATATGTGGGGTTCCATAAATGTCAGTTTCCTTCCTTTCTCAAAAACTGGTATTTTCTATGAACAAAAAAGGTGCCCTGGAGTGTGATTCATTTCATATACTTAGATTAAACCAAGGAGCAACTGTATTCAATTAGATTTGAACGCTTGCTTTAAAAACATAGATATATGAGCTACAAAAAAATTCACTTCAATTATAAATGAAGATAATTGAAACATATATTTTTATAAGGAATAAAAAGCCAGACAAAAAAAAATCCTTTCTTTGCTCCTGTACCTTTGTTATTCCAAGAGGCATTAAACTGATATACACCCAGAAAATGGTTTTGATGGACTTCAGAGAAATAGGAACAAAAGGACCCTATTCAAGTTAATGCTCACTATTATTTTTAGTTCTGAAACTGGAATAGATAAAACTGAAAACTGCTTAATTCTGCAAGCTATTAAAGAATGGTCATTCTAAAAACAAATTTATATTTACTTTAAGATACACTTAGAAAATATCACTGTATTATCTTGAAATTCAATGTGGGCTCCTTTCCCAATAGGACCTGACTAACTAGAGCAAGCAATTTTCTACCAATCTGTATTTCTGTACAAACACAGGCTCATGAAAGAACGGCTTGGGAACTTGGTTTGCTCCACAATAAAAAATAAAAGCTGCTCTTTTCATTTAAAAATCTTTCAGTTGCCTTTTGCTTCATTCCCTTCTATCTTGCAGATGGTTTCTTTTCTTCCTTGATTGTTTTCCATTTCACTGATGGAAGAGGAAACCAACTGCATAATTCTTAAGGCAGATCTATACCCTGTTGATGACACAGTTATCTTAATTTTCCAGTTGTGGGGGTGAGCTACATTAGGCAAGAATGCTGTGGTTTTTGTCCTCTCTAAAGTACATTGACAGAAATTGAGCCATAGCAAAACATCTGTGTGAGTATTTGTGTTTGTGTGTTTAATATCAATGCACCTGTGTGGGCATGTACAAAACACACAGGAAACTACAGGTTAATTTAAGTGACGATTGTTTTAACACACATTTGTCTTTACTGTTAGTTCTAACTTTAAAAACAATATAAAAATGAAGGTGAGAATGTGACATAGGCCCCCGGATGGTAATCAGAAAAGCTGGGCCTTCAGTTCTCATGTCACTGCTAACTGGCTTTGTGACTATGGTAGCCATCCTCTAAGAAGGTGTCCAGTGATCTCTTCCTTCTGGTATTCGTGCCCTTAAGTAGTCCCCCCCCATATTATATGAGGACTAGTCTGTGTGACCAATAGCCTATGGCCGAAGTGATGTTTATTACTTCTGAGGCTACATCATAGAAGACACTGTGGCTTCTCTACCTAGTTCTCTTGAATCACTCACTCTGCGGTAAGCCAGTTGCTGTGTTATGAGAACACGGAAGCAGCTCTGTGGAGAGGCCCACAGGGTGAGAAACAGAGGCTTCTGAGCAACAGTCCCTTCAGTGAGCAGGAAAGGAGACCCTCCTGGCCCAGTCAAGCCTTCTGATGACTGTAGTCTCGGCTGACATCTTGATTGCGACCTCGTGAGAGATCCTGAGCCAGAACCACCACGTAAGTAGTTCCTATATTCCTGATCCACAGAAACTATGACATAATAAATATCTAGTCTCTCAAGCCACTAAATTTTGGGGAAACTTATTAAATAGAAATAGGTAACTAATGCAATGACCCAGCAGGAAGAGCACTTTATACTTCCATTTCTCAGGGTTTTTTTTATTCAGTCAACAAATATTTCCTGTCTGATGTGTCAGGTATTAAAATAAGTTGGACCAAATGCTCCTTACAGAAATAACATTTGGATTTTTGTGGCTAATCACAGAGTCTCTCAGACTATTCTTTCAATAGAATCTGCACTTTGCTAGACCAAATGCCCACTTCAAGAGAAAGTCCAAATACTATCTGAAACCAATACCACTAACTGGCTGACCCCACAGCTCTTCCCCTGTCTCTTGTTACTTTTAGACTTAGACACTGAAAACAGTAATTGGCTTTCCCAGCTTCCTCTGCCACCAGCGGTGGCCATGTAACCTAATACTGACCCGTGAGACAGAAACAGAAATTCATTTAAAGGCTTTCCCAAGAAACATTTTGCTTTCCTGATAAAATCGGCAAATATGGCTGGCACCACTCTTTCTTCCTTTTTTTCTGCCTTGAATACAGCCCAATGCCTGGAGCTGTGGCAGCCATCTTATAGCCATGAAGGAAAGGTCTAGGGAACTAAGAGACAGTGGCCTTGACAGAGTTGCCAAGCCAATGCCAGGAGCTTCCTGCTTCCAGAGATGTAGAGCTCTCTATTTAAGTTGCAAAAGTTGCACTCTCCATTACATATAACCAAACTCAACCTTAATCAACACAATACTAGAGAAAATGATTGGTTTCAAAAGAAATAAGAGATTTCCTCCTAACAAATCTCCTTTGCTCTGAATTCCATGAATTGTTGAGATATATTCTTGCTTACATCAATACCAACAAAAAAGCCTCTTTCCTGCCTTCCTAAACAACAATCATTAGTGTATTAAAAATACTTAACATCTATTGAGTGTTTACCATGAAAAAAGTGCTGTTCTAAGTGTTTTAGAAGTTTTAATTCACTTAATCTTCACAATAATTCCTTGAGATCAATACTATTATTTTCTACATTTTGCAGATGAGAAAACTGAGGCACAGAGAGATTAAGGAAACTTGCAAGGTTTTATAACTAATTAAATAGCAAGGCTGAAAATTAAACCAAGATCATTTCATTTCTATCTTCATTATTTTGTTTCCTTATCTGACATTATCACATAAAGCAATCGTGTGTGTTTTTTCCTTCACAACAACAATAATATACACACAGCAATAGTAGTATACAGCAGTATAAGAGTAGTATAACTCCTTTCAGGTTCCAGGACCTGATTCCAAAATGTGTCAGTGTGTGGGAGGGGTCTTCCCACACACACACCACCAAGCAATTCTCAACACCAGCAGGGTGTCTGAGAACTCAACTCAATTCTGATGCTCTCTGCCCGGAGACAGCACCAGATTCCCCAGGTGAAGGGCTCTGTCCTACAAGACTGCCCTCCACCTCCGACTCCAGACGCCGCAAGCCCCAGGCAGTTAACCTGTGCTTCTGACCTACCAGCTGCAGATTGGAGGTTCCCACGACCTCCCCAGGAAGTTCAATTAATTTCCTAGAGCAGCTCACAGAACTCAGGAAAACACTTATGTTTGCCAATTTAATAAA
Source organism: Manis pentadactyla (assembly GCF_030020395.1). Lineage (NCBI taxonomy): Eukaryota > Metazoa > Chordata > Mammalia > Pholidota > Manidae > Manis > Manis pentadactyla. The sequence goes on from NC_080038.1 coordinate 11,496,289, forward strand.
GGATACCATAAAAAATACAAGTTAGCAGCCAGATGAAGAGAGACACAGGGCAAGGTCCCAAATAAAGGAGCGTCTCTCCTCCTGGAGCTTGGGGCCCGGCTCTGTGACATGTGGAGGCGTTCTGCTCCCCAAGCATGGAAGCTTTGTGTGACAGAGAAGCAAGATCCAAGGGAGCAGAGAGAGATCAACTTTTCTCAGGTTCTTGCGAGGACTTTATCGCATATTGTGATTGACCAAATGACTGGCTCTTGGCTGATTCAACCTCCAGCCCCTGCCCTTGGGTGGGGGTCCGAAAGTCTGTCATTAACATGACAAGACACCCATTTCTCCTTTGAGGCTCTGCATTCAAATTTGGTCATATTTGAATATCCATATATGTGTTTCTTATGACTGTCATGATATAACAGCAATAAACACAAGAAAAAAATGACATCCATACTGCCCCCAAATGCATAGGATCTTCCACATTTTTTAAGCTGCTTCTGTAACTTAAATTGTACATATAACCAGCAGGTGGAGAAGAGCCAGGTTGAGCAATAGAATAGCATATGACATATATGACTTTGGATGGAGGGAAAAATAATATTAACAGCCATCATCATTATATTGACATTTATTGAGTTTCTCCTTTACACTATGCACTACCCTAGTAAGTACTCTGTCGTCTTCATATATATAAAATATTTAGGAATATTTCCCCAAGGGTCAGTGAGGCCTGATGTTCAAATGACCACTCAAATCAATGGAGAAAAACCAAAGCCATACTCAGAGGAACCTTGGAGAAATGTATCCAAAGCCCTTTAAGTCAAAAGAAAAATTAAATAGCTATGCTTTATTGAATATTTACTGTGTCAGACATTGCACTTAATGTTCTACAAGCATTATCTTTTCATCTTCACACAACTGTAAGAAGGACATCCTATCCATTAGCCTTTGATCCCCTCTGCCTACTCCCCTGTCAACCCACCTGCTGGGGCACAAGAGGAGGAGATATAAAGGTTGGGAGTAACTAGATAAAATCTTCAGGGACCAGCCAATATGTTCTATGCATGTGAAGTAATTGGACTTTTTGGTAGAGACAAAGGGCAAAGAACAGCAATAGCAATAGGCAGAGTAATATCCCCTTGTATTGGTTCCCCAAGCCCCAGTTCCTGCAGAGTGATACAGAGAGGGCCAGGTGATACCTGAACATGCAGTGAGGAACCCACACCTTGGTAAGGCCAATCTTTGATAAGGGAGCTGCTACCAAACCTGCTTTGCAGAGAAACATTATCATTACTATCCTGGAAAGCAAGTACATCTTCCCCCTGCTATAGGGAAGACACTACCTCTGTCTTCTAAGGCTTTTTATTATACAAGTATCCTTGAAAAGATAGTCTGAAATGCAAATCTGTTGATGCCTTTGCTCAGAAGATATGCAAAAATGAAAGACTCCCATGGAGATTTTTCTCCTAAAAAACAAATGATCCAGAAAGGTTTTCATACGATCATTCCAGTGTTCCCAGGTAGGTATAAATGCAGGTATTGAGCTGCTATTTACTTAAATATTTGGAAAGCAATCACAGAATGTCCATAGCCTACTATGTCAAAAATGATTCACCTATTTTAAGAAAATACAGTGCAGAAAAATATGTATAAGTATTGAGCACTCTTCAGGCCTCACATATATATAGGCTTTTCACAAACCCCATTTACACCCACCACAATCTAAATTTAGGCATGGACATCCTATGACTGCACTCTGGACCTTTTAGTCATTAAACCATCAAGTGTGATTTCTGAGAAAAATTAAGTTATTAGTGAGTGATATTAATGATTACATTTATAAATAAATTAAATGTGTCAGCACTTTATGAATAAGTACTAAGAGCTACTAAAAGAGCATGATAGACCAGGTGTAACTGATTTAGTTCAATCATCAACCTGTTAGATTAATACCTGATTACCCCTATTAGGTTCCTCTTTACATGTGAGGAAACCAGGACTCACATAGATTAAATAAACGTTCTAAGATCACACAGCAGGTTTATGGAAAAACCCACATTTGTCTCACTCCACATGAAATCCTAAAATGAATGAACAGCATTCTTTTGATCACTTTTAGACATACTAAAATATTCTTGGAAACCAGGTGAGGTAGGGCAGGGAAATGGGACAAGGGTGATGCCATTGGAAAATCTACTTAGCCTGTGAGAAAGGCCCAGCTTATTCTTTAACTTAACCTTTATGGTGTTCTTCCTCTTCTACTAGCCCCTTAATTAAGTGACTTTATAACCAGGACAGGAAATAGACCTCCAAAGTGTAATGAACCTATGTGGATAAAGAATGCCGGGATCCGGACCAACACAGTCACCTGAATAACCCTGTTCTTAAGACAAAACTTCAAAGGAATTATGAAACACCTGTATGCATCATGCCTTATGCTGACCCCTACCCAAAAGGCCCTTTAAAATCCCAAACCCCAAACTCTGAAGCACACCTCCTCTCTGAGGTTGCCCATACTCCCCTTTCTTTGAGTGTACTTTTTAAATAAAGTCTCCTCACTGCTCAGCTTATTGCATTTTCTCTGTGCTCTTCCAGTGGTAAGTGTCTTTGTCACTTTGCTATTTCACTCTATTTTTCAGACTTAAGCACAAGTCCTCACTCTGTCTCTGTTCTACTCCAGGTAAGTAAGGAGGGGCTGCTGAGAGCTCTGATTTGGGCCTGCAATTCCTGTCGCCTGGGTGACGTGGAAGGGACTGCAGCTGTACGATCACGTTCTTTAGTAGCCTGCCTAAAAACCTCTTTTTTTTTTTGCCTTTGGGAAGTTCTCAGAACATAATCTCACTCCATCCAGTGCTCTGCAGCTCCACCAAATTCTGGAGTGATAGGGGCCTAGTTCCCACGCTGTGCAGATTCGGGCAGACACTCGTTGCCACATGATCCTGGCTTTAGGAGTTGGCAAGGGATTTGCCCTATGCTGCCATTCCCTGGTACTCTTGCTTTAATGAATTCTTCCTTACCCACACTTGTCCAACTTGCTTTATTTATTTATGTCCGAAATTCAGGGTCAAGAACCCTCCCCCCTCCACGTTGAGGTTTCTCCTAGTGCTTCACAAAGTGTGCAGAGAGAGACCTCCCCAGAGGCAGCTGCCCAGCAACACAGGGCCTTTCATAGGTACACAGTGAGAAAATTGGATTTGGGATCTGAGCCCATAAAATGATAACACTATATATTTTTTCTAAGATAACTACCATCCAGGCAGGAACTTAAGACCTCAAAATGCCTTTTCCCAAATGGAATAGGAAAAAGTAAGCTATGGCATTTGTAAAAGCTATTCAGTGATAAATTAACCTCTGGGCTGTCATAAAACTACTTTGGTAATTTCCTGAATGCTATGTTTGGGGTTAATAACCACCTGGGAATGATATTATAGCCCTCAGTCATTTATTTAGTGCCAGCAATAACCCAGAAAAATCCCTTCAATTATTTAAGCCACCTCACATAGTTATGAGGCAGAAAAAGAACAGGATTATTTATTAATTAATAGGAATTTCAATCCTTTGACATTTTAAACTACAGTTGTCCCTTGAACAACATGGGTTTGAACTGCGTGGGTCCACTAATGCGGGGATTTTTTTCAATAAATATATTGGAAAATTTGGGGGAGATTACAACAATTTGAAAAAGCATTTTCTTTTCTCTAGCTTATTTATTATGTTGGGCAGGAAGATATTTCATCTACCCCTCAAGGTTCTTCTAGCTGGTCTAAGAATCACACTGACATAAGACAGATTAACAGGAGAAAAAAACAAAGTTTAATTACACATGTAGGGAGAAGCCATAGACACAGGTTCCAAAAACAGTCAGGGACAAAATTAGGTATATGTATCATCCTGAACTAAGGACCCCAAAGCAGAAGAGAAGCAATCCACAGGAATATGAAGAGAGTAAATGTTTGGTAAACGAAATACTTGATGGGCCACACAGAAACAGTGGGGCACAGAGAGAACTTTTAACTGGCCTTGTCACATCCCTCCTTGCCTATCAGCCCCAGTGTACATTATAATGTAACTCTCTAGGGCGGGAGCTCTCTTCCTGGAGCGGGTCCTCCATCTAAATTCTTTTTTATGTGGTTGTGGGGAGGAGAGAAGGTCAAAGTATCTTCCTGAGTCTTTTGGGCCTTGATGGTTTTCAGTTCAAAATGATCTGCATGTCACAATGGCACATGTTGTGGAGGCCTGCCCTGGGCCCCTACAGTTATAAGAAAAGAGGATATAACACATAAAACATATAAAATATTTGTTAATCAACTGTTTATGTCATCAATAGGTAAAATTTCTGATTAACAGCAGGCTATTTGTAGTTAAGGTTTTGGGGAGTCAAAATTTATATGCGGATTTTTGACTGTGAGGGGGTCTAGACCCTTATCCTGTATTGTTCAAGGGTCACTTTACCTTTAAATGTAGAGAAAAAAACAGGAATTTACATTTAGAAGGGACTCCTCCATTTGTAAGGGCATCTCCCTGTCTGTACCAGGAAGAGGAGAATGACTCTAAATCACCGGAAACTCTCATAAATGGAGAAGCACCGACCTAAGTCTACCTAACAACCTTACCCTCGTTTACTGTGCTTTGCCCAAAAACCTGGCCCTTTCCCTGGTCAGCATCTTTTGTTTGGGCTGGAGATGGTGTTTAAGGTAGTGGCTTGTGCCGCTTCAGGGAGTTACTCATTTTGCCTGGGCCTCACCCATGTGTACAGGAGGTACACATGTTATTAAATGTCTGTTTGGTTTTCTCCTGTTAATCTGTCTTTTATTACAAGGCGTCTCAGCCAAGAAGCTAGAAGAGTAGAGGGAAAATTATTTTTCCTCCTCTACAAAAGGATGTAATTCCCAGAGATATTAAAAAGTATTAAAAAAACTCAAAATACATCAGTCATTTTGACACACTCTTCAACGGTGTATTTTCAGCATTCGGGGGGGGGGGTTGTGTATTATTTTCATTCATTTTCTTCACAATTAACATAGTCTACCTGTGTAAGTCTGATGAGGAACACTGCACAGGTAGCCCCACTTGGAGAAGCCTCTCAGATTTCTCATGAACAAATCAAAGAGAAGCCCAAATCTCTCAGTTGCTTGCTGACAAGCAGTTAGGGATTCAAGAAAGGGGAGGTTGCAATAACAAGGTGAAATGAACTCAATAAACATAAATGAATAAGATAAAGCAAACTCAATAAACATAAATTAACGTAGGACCCTTTGTTTTCCTCTTAAAAGATGCAGATAAACTCTTAACACATGTAGTCTTGAGATGTTTTACAGGAACTCAGAACCCATCAGGCAGCCCACATGCTAGCCACAGCAGGAGATCCCAGAAAGCTGCAGCCAGAAGACTGGTAACTAAGATTCCTGACATAATCCCATTAGCTCACCACTGACCAATTGGAACTATGTGCACGAGCTGATCCCACAATCTGCAACCCTCACTCATAAATTTGCCCTTAAAAACCCATGCTTGTAACTCAGTGGGGAGTTTGGGAATGTGTGCACTAGCTGCCCATCCTCCTTGCATGGTACCCTGCAGTAAACCTGCCTACTTTTCATTATAACCCAGTATCAGTGTTTGATTGGCTGCACATCAAGTGAGTAGACCCAGGTTTGGCTTCATTTGGTAATATGAGCATGCAAATAAAGTTAAAGATTACCAGCTTTCAGCAAGTTTAACTGAGGTAGGAAAGAAGAATGGCAGGATGAAACAAAGGGCCTAAGCCGCCTTAATAAGTCGGGTATGGGAGTAACAGGCAGAATGGCCTGAGACTGATAAGCAAGATGCAGTAGGAACTGGCTGGAACTAGATGAAACCAAGATGGAGTCCAATTTGACTAGGAATAGACCTCTAACATCATTAAAATCTCATTTACCTAGTAAAAATCACACCCATCAGTCCCCAGAAGAGACCTAACAAGGAAAAGCACCCTTTTAAAAATCTGCCCACATAAATCATGGCTGTTCCACCCCCTACTTTACATACTCGTTATTTTTTCAACAAAAGCGCTAACAGACCCCCAGGGAGGGGCTGCTCTGCCTATGGAGTAGCCTGCTTCTCAGTGCTCTATTTCTTTACCTTGTACCTCTCAGTAAATCTGTCTCGAGCTGTACCTGGCTTGCATTTGATTTCTATCCTGCACTTAGCCAAGAATGCTTCCGTGCAGTGGAGACCAGAGGGCTTGGGCTTCCTGCCTTCTCCTGTAACATAAAGATCTATACTGACTTTGAGACTTAGACTTACCTCACTGACATTTTTATGAAATAATGAAGACAAAATGTAATAAAACATTCACATAATGGCACAAACACTGCTGTGCAATGATGGAAATGCTTCCAAACCAGACTGTTGAATGACAGGTAGCGCCAACATGTGATAGTTTAAAATACTCATTCATCACCTGATGTATGAAGAGTTCAGTTTGGCTTAGGAAAGGCAGTTTAAGGATTTCCCAATGAATAATGTGTCGATGTGTGGGATGCATTAAAGTCGAATCTCAAAGGTCAGCACAGCCTGAATGTAAAATAATTCTGAACTTCCCAGGTGTGATGGTAGCTAGCTCACACTGTCTGATTCTCCACTTCCATTAATCAGGCAGAACACCCATTGATACACAGGACATTTCAATTCACAGTAAGTAACACTGGAACCTGAGCAACACAGTCAATGACTTGCCATTCTCTGGGAGAAATTCTAGGGGCTGTAGGGGTGATGAGATGGACTAAGAAACTGACCACCTCCTAGTCTTTCAAAACAGGATAGAGTCAGAGAGGAGGCAGGTGGAGGTGAAATAGACATCCCTATCTCAGAGAGAACAGGTCTGAGCTATACTTTTTCCACAGGAGAATCATTTCTTGAGGCACTTAGGGTTGTTGATATCAGAAATTTGGCCACAAGCTGCAGTCATCAACTCACCCCCCAAGTTAAAATCTGAGTCAGAAATAGTGAGAAACTCCAGCTGGTCCAAGAACATAGACAAGGGGAGTAGCATCACGTTAATTATTACAAGCTAGATCTCTTTCTTTCAAGGTTGAGCTAACAGGAGGGGAAAAAAAGAATGTAACATGTGTTACAAAAGAAACAAGCTCAGGAGTCATTTGCCTCCCATGACAGCAAACCAAGACTTAATAACATTTTCAACCTCTTCCAGGAATGTGGTCTTTCAACAGTCAATCAGAAAATTTCTGTTCAGCACCAGGGAGGAAATCTGTCACATGGGCCCCCTCTATCCCCACCAGAAGAACATGCATTATGAGACCCCCAGATCTTACCTCTAAGGGAGGGCAACCTTGCCTGAAACAATCCCTTCTTTTCTTTTGTTATTAACTTCTTGCCCTACCGTCCTGCCTAAAAAACCTTCCATTTTGTACAGCCTTTCAGAGCATATCTCTCTACTCGCTAGATGACATGCTTCTCAATTCATGAATCACTTAATAAAGCCAATTAGATCTTCAAATTTACCTGGGTGAATTTTTTTAACACATGAAAGGGCCAATAAAAATATTTTGCAGTATTAAAAATTCACCATAGACCAGCTATTCTTCAAATGATCATGTTCCAGTTACTCTGCTTGGCACGTCACACTTAATTTAATTTTCAGAGCCTCCTTGTCAAAAAGCAATGTGTAACTCCAGGGGGAAAATATGTTCCCAGCCCAGGGCAAATAAGCCTTTGAAGCTGAAATCAGTCAAAGGAACAAATAAAGTGGGAGAAATCCACTTATTGCTTACAAGCAGTCGTCTGGTCCTGCTCGCCCGCGTTTCTGCAACCCAGGTGCCAAGGTGCGTGCTGGCTCCCCACCCACCTTGTCATTACCTATTGATATGGAGATGGCTACTTCTCTCCACCCCTTGGAAACACGTACTGATATGGAGATACACTAAGGCCAGGTGAGAGATTCTGGAAATATTGCAGTTTTACCCACAAAATTATTATTCTCATTCTGGAGGTGAGGAAACTAGAGTTTGGGAAGGATAGCTAAATACCCCAAAGTCATGTAGCTGGTTGGTGGCAAGGCTGAGATTCAAATAAAAATTGAAAATCGGTGCTCCTAATCCCAGCCTAGACCATCTTCCAGGGAACCATGGATCTGTGCTTCTCAACACCCCTCACCCCTTTATACATACAAATCACCTGGGGCCCTGTTAAAATGCAGATTCTGATTCACTGGAGTTGAAGCCTGAAAATATGGATTTCTTATAAGCTCCCTGTTGATGTTGCTGCTGCTGGTGCTCAGATCACAGTTTGAGCAGCAACAGTCTAGGGAACATGCTACTATGGGAAAACAGAAGAAAACTGGACAACCAAAAAATGTAACAAAATGTGAAGTCTATGAAGTAATGAAAGGTGAAATGAAAACACAAAAGGCCAGTATAGAATGCACTGAGGAGAAGGCAAGCGTGAAGGAAAAGCTGGGAATGATGGAAAAGAATCCAAGGAAACTACAAACAGGCAGAAGTGAAGAACACTCCAGCAGTATCAAAGGAGTAGAATCTACATTACAGAACAAACAAATCAAAAATGGGCAAGGCAAACTTGAAGAGCACTCTAAAAATAACAAGGACATAGAACAAAAGGATGAAAACAATAGAAGATTATAACTGGGACAAAGATGCAAGCTTCTGAAAATAGGCATTGTAGAGGGGGACCAGGACAACTGGGGCAAACAGTCTACGTGACAATATGATAGGAGAAAACTTTTCTGCATTTAAGATAGTAAGACATAACTCCAGGCCTGAATAATTAAGGGTAAGACATTCCTGTGGCAGACACTCTTGGTGATATGTCCAGTTTCACCTCCACCCACTTCAGAGTCTACCTGCAGCTACAGTCAGTGGTTCCTGGATCCCCAACAACTCCCTGTTGCAAGCACCGATGTCCTCTGCTACCAAGGACTTCATTCATCCCGTGCATTGGGCAGCCCAGACAAATCACCCCCAGGTTAAATCAACCAAAGATGGACAGGAATCAGTCACTAAATGCCCCAACTCCCCCTTTGCAGACTGGAACAACTCTGGGGTGTGTTTTACATTATTTCCCAGCATCCCCAGCAATATAGAGCCCCAGTTGCCCTCAGTTGTAATGCACACATCAACTCATCCTTTATCAGCTCTTCTCTCTTCCTTGTCTAACTTCCTCACCCCCTCATTTTATCCCTACTGGGATCACCTCCTAACTCAATTATCTGCGTGTATGCTCAGGGAATGCTTTTGGGGAAACACAAGCTGAGATATGGCTTGAGTATGTCAGAGGAAAATCCCTAACTATATTCGAAAGCCAAGAAACTCCATTTCATGGTGTGCTATTTAAGTATTAACTGACCTCCATGTTTTGAATTCAGGAGCAAAGAAGCCACACTGATGTGGGCAACACATAAGTCTTCCCACATCCCAGGCCTTCCACCACCTCCTCCTACTTTGGGCTTCACTGCACATAGTTTATAATACCCAGAATGCTGTAGGGCATCATTCCTATTCCTTGTCTCCTCCCATTAACTGTAGTCCTCACAAAGAAATACTGTGTCTTATTAGCTTTGTATCCCAAGCACCTAGCACAATACCTTGCACATAGAAGGCTTTTGATAACTTTGTTAAATGGTGGGCTAGTTCTGCCACTGACTAGATGTGTAAGCTTGGACAAATCACTGAACAGGATAAGCCATAGTTCCTTTCATCTGTAATATGAGAGAACTCAACTCAATATTCTCTGAGGTCAAGTTATTATATGAATCCACATAGGCAAAATTTCCCCCCACTCTTCTGTCCTAAACCTGGTTAATGCAGCATAAAGCTGACCACATTATTAAGAGAGCAGCCCGATCTTTATGGAACACATTAATCTGTAACTCTGGTATCTCCTAAAATCTTAGCATTTAGCTGCCTCTTTTGGGGCCTAAGTAGAATTCTACTGGTGATTATGATGTACTCTCATAACCCAAGGCATTGTCTAGACCTGTGCTGTCCAATATAGCAGCCATTAGTCCCATGTGTCTATTGGCCGCTTGAAATGTGCCTAGTCCAAAATGAGATATGAAGTGTAAGATACACACCAGATTCCAAGTTTAATACAAAAAAAATGCGAAATATCTCAACAATTGGGTTATGTTGATTACATGTTAAAATGATCATATTTTGGATATATTAGGCTAAAGAAGATTTTATTATTAGTATTAACTTTACCTATTTCCTTTTACTTTTTAATGTAGCTATGAAACTATTTAGTGTGAAGAATATTAAGTGACTCATTCTATTTCTACTGTGCAGTCCTGGTCTAGAAGCTATGAGGGATAAAAAGGTGAGTGTCTTAGTCTCTGATCTTTAAGATTATTTCAGTATAGTGGAGAGAGAAATGGACAAGAGGAATAGATCCAAAAGTAACTAACAGAAGGCAGAGCAGCTGCAAGACAGAAGAGTAGAGGGACAAAGTGCTACTCGAGTGAAGGGGAGGGAGCCATTCTAGAAATGAGTTTTATTTGGAGGGGATTTTAATAGGGGTGTGGGGATTTCCTGCACAAGAAATCACCCTGCTGTGCTTGGTCATCATTATTCTCAGAGATTTGTGCATTATCACAACAGGTCTTTGCTAACAGTTGCAGAGGAACTAGAGAAAACCAGCCCAAACCTAGTCTGAAAGACATTATTGCTCTCACAATGCTCTGAGAACAAGAAGAAAATCTTGTTTATTTCCTGCCTGCAGTGTTAAAATCTGTCAAGAGATGGGATGATATAAATTCCCCCAAATAAAGCATTATGGCTTGACTTTCCCCATACTCCTCTAAAAAGACAAATTGTTGTTCACAATGCAATCTCTTGAATTGGCTAAATGGTCTTTCAAATAAACATTTTGAGAGATGGGACTCTCAAGTGCTTAAAAATTCCTCCAGGTCCTTAATGAATGTATCAATGTGACTTCATGAGAAATGGATGGAAAATGAAAAATGTGATGCATGACAGAGTTGGCTGGAGTGGGTTTCAGAGATATTTACTTATAATTCCATCTTCAAAAAGATTTTGGGCAATAGCAAGTGAGACCTAAAGGCAGCAGCAGAATTCTGTCTTTAACAATTCATCATCCTTCCCCCCCCATTTTCCTTATTAAGAGAACTCTGCTTCTATGTGAAGAGGCAATATAGCCAGCTAAAAACTATATTCCCCATACTCTCTTGCACATGGGATGACCAGATGACTCAGGGCAGGCCAATGAAGTGTAGGTAGAAGTTGTGTGGGGCTTCGAGGAGAGCTCCTGTATTGGAGGGCACCCTCCACCGTGCGCCCTCTGCTCTGCAGTGCTTCCTGCCTGCAAGTGAGCACAGCGCTGAATGAGAAGCAGCCAACTGTGGCCAGCAGTGATCACACACTCAGGATGGCTGAGCAAAGAGATGGAGCCTGGAGCCTTGGTGCCATTATGGAACCACCAACCCTAAACTATCCAACTCCAGATTCGTACGTGAAAAATATTAAATAGCTATTTTTTAAGCCACTGATTTAGATACATTTTGTAACTGATATAAATTCTCTGTTGCTTTGTATACCCAATCAATGATTACAACTTGTATGTTTGCATTTTCACCAAATGCTGATGTTTTACTGTGACCTACCAACCGCGTATTAATGGCAAAGCCAGTGTTCGTCATTACTGCTTAATGGACTGTATTACCTAAAAGAATAAAGAACCTAAACTACAAGGTACAGCGTTTTCAGAGACACTATTCACTAACCCTTACCTCAAGAGCCTAGAGACAACAATAAACAACATGTATTGAGTACTTGCCATTGACGAGGTGCTGTTTTCAATGTATTACATATATTACACATGTCAGCCTAGATGGACTCTGTGAGGTGGTTATTTTTCCCATGATATAGGTGAGAGGAAAGGAAGCATATAGAGTTAAATGATGTGACCAGAATCCCTACTATGAAGTGGTAGATTCATCAGAATTCAAACCCATGTTGGCTGATGCTAGAGCCTACTCTCTGCCAGCTATATTTGATTCCCTCCTGCTCACAAAGTGTCCAAAATTCTTCTCTCAATGCTTTAAATGCCATATGACCATTCTTTTTTCCTTTAACCTAATTGATGTTTTAATGACTTCAACCTACTTATAATTTTATTTAATGCTACTTCTCATGGCTTCTCATGGTGTAGTTCAAAATCATCACCACCACCACAGACAGGATCATTAAGGCTGTATCTCCAGTTGATGGTAGATTAGAGCTAAAATAACTATACATACTCCTTGGCCTGGGGCAGTCCAGTTTGCATCTATTGTCCTAGTATCCTGTCAAACGTAGCATTAATTCTGGATTTTTCATTTTTAATGAAGTGGTACTATTTTTAACAGCTTCATTGAGGCATCTGTGACATTTACAAAGTATATATTTAAGGTATACAATGTGATGTTTTTCACATCCATCTGTGATATCAACACATCCATCTGATTAACATATCTATCATCTCTACATAGATATCACTGTGTGTGTGTGGTGAGATTTAAGATCTATTCTCTTAACAAATTTCAAATATACAATATAGTACTGTTAACTATTGTCCCCATGCTGTACATTGTATCTCTATAACTTATTCATCTTGCATAAATGAGGCTTTGTACCCTTTGACCAACATCACCTTATTTCTAACTCCCCCCAGCCCCTGGAAACCATCAGTCTACTCTCTAATTTTGTAAGTTTGACTATTTTAGAATTAATACTATTAAGAGATGCAGTTAAATAAGCTGTATGGATTTAGTAGACTTCTATCTTTTAACTCTAGCTTCTGTGATGGTCTTATACAGTAGCATTTGAGACCCAAAGGCAATAAATAGAACTCTCCCTTTAACAAGTAATTAAATATTAGACATGGTTACTAATAGCCAACTGCTTCTTTTCCAATCTTTTCCAGACACAGATTTATTACAAATCAAGGACAGCATATAGAGTACTAGCTGATAAAATGAAGTACTCTCAGACTAAAGCGCCTAAGGGAAGTGTAGCAGTTATTATTACTGCCTAACAAACCATTCCAAAACTTAGTGACTTACAACAACAGCCATTTTGTTTGCTCATGAGTATACGCATCAGCAATTTGGGTTGGGCTCAGCTGAGTGGTTGTTCTGCTTGTCTAGTCTGGGGTCACTCATGTGGGTCACTCATCTGTGTCATCTGGGTGAGGATCATATAGAGGTTTCATTTAACTGGGTTATATCTATTGGTGTTTACCATATTAAAAGATAGAAACTTTGTAAAGATAAGAATATGTAAGAACACATTTTCTATCAGCCATAAGAGCAGTGATATCATCACACATTATGTATCATATGGAAAACTCTAATGTACACTTGTAAGAGAATGAGAGCTAAGAAGGCACATATCTTAGTATTACTATGAAAATGGTTTTGATCTCATGGACCCCCTGGAAAGGTTTCAGGGACCACCAAGAGTAGTCACCAGACAGCATATTGAGAACTGCTGGCCTAAGATGGTCTCACTCATGTTTGATAATTGGTACTGGCTGACAGCTGGGCCTCTCTATGTGGAATAAATCCTACTTGGTCCTGATGAATGATCCTTTTGATGTATTTTTAATTCAGTTTGCTAATATTTTGTTGAGGATTTTTGCATCTATGTTCATCAGGGATATTGGTCTATGATTTTTTTTGTAGGGTTTTTGCCTGGTTTTAGTATTAGAGAGATGCTGGCCTCATAGAAGTTTGGAAGTTTTCCCTCTTCTACTTTTTGGAATACTTTCAGAAGGATGGGTATTAGCTCTCCTTTAAATGTTTGGTAGAATTTAGCTATGAAGCCATCAGGTCCTGGAATTTCATTTCTGGGGAGTTTTTTGATTATCATTTTAATTTCATTGATGGTAATTGTTCTGTTCAGATTTTCTGTTTCTTCCTGGGTCAGTCTTGGAAAGTTCTATTTTTCTAGGAAGTTGTCCATTTCTTCTAGCTTGTCCAACTTATTGGCATATAATTTTTCATAGTATTCTCTAATAATTCTTTCTGTGGTATCCATTGTGACTACTCCTTTTTTTGTTTCTGATTTTATTTATTTGTGTACTCTCTTTTTTTCTTGATAAGTCTGGCTAGGGGCTTATCTATTTTCTCAAAGAAACAGCTCTTAGTTTCATTAATTTTTTTCTATTGTTTTATTCTTCTCTATAGTATTTATTTCTACTCTGATCTTTATTATTTCCCCCCTTCTATTATCTTTGGTTTTCATTTGTTCTTCTTTTTCTAGTTTCTTTAGTTGTAAGTTTAGACTGTTTATTTGGGATTGTTCTTATTTCTTGAGGTAGGGCTGTACTGTATTGCTATGTACTACCCTCTTTAGAATTGCCTTTGTGGCATTGAACAAATATTGAACTGTTGTATTTTTGTTTTCATGTATCTCCATGTATTGCTATTTCTGTTTTAATTTGGTCATAGATCTACTATTTTCTAGAAGCATGTTGTTCAACCTCCATGTTTGTAGGCTTTTTAATTTTCTTTGTATAATTTATTTCTAGTTTCTTATCAATGTGGTCTGAGAAGTTGCTTGATACAATTTCAATTTACTGAGGCTTTTTGTCACCTAGTATGTGATCTATTCTGGAGAATGTTCCATGTACACTTGAGAAAAATATGTATCCTGCTGTTTTGGGGTGGAGTGTTCTGTAGATGTCTTTTTTTTTTTGAGAGGGCATCTCTCATATTTATTGATCAAATGGTTGTTAACAACAATAAAATTCTGTATAGGGGACTCAATGCACAATCATCAATCCACCCAAGCCTAATTTTCGTCAGTCTCCAATCTTCTGAAGCATAACGAACAAGTTCTTACACGGTGAACAAATTCTTACATAGTGAATAAGTTCTTACATGGTGAACAGTGCAAGGGCAGTCATCACAGAAACTTTCGGTTTTGATCACACATTATGAACTATAAACAATCAGGTCAAATATGAATATTTGTTTGATTTTTATACTTTATTTATATGTGAATCCCACATTTCTCCCTTATTATTATTATTTGTAATAGAATGCTGAAGTGGTAGGTAGATGCAAGATAAAGGTAGAAAACATAGTTTAGTGCTGTAAGAGGGCAAATGTAGATGATCAGGTGTGTGCCTGTAGACTATGTGTTAATCCAAGCTAGACAAGGGCAACAAAACATCCACAGATGCAGAAGATTTCTCTCAAAACAGGGGGGGTGAGGTTCTAAGCCTCACCTCTGTTGATCCCCAATTTCTCACCTGATGACCCCCCTGCGACTGTGCCTGTCTTAGGTTGTTCCTCCCTTGAGGAATCTTACCCGTCTCTGGCTAACCAGTCATCTTCCGGGGCCATACAGGGAAATGTAAAGTTGGTAAGTGAGAGAGAAGCAATATTGTTTGAAATGTAGATGTCTTTTAAGTCCATCTGATCTAATGTATTGTTCAGTGCCTCTGTTTCCTTATTTATTTTCTGTCTGTTGCTCTGTCTATTGATGTGAGTGGTGTGTTAAAGTCTACAATGAATGTGTTGTGATTTCCCCCTTTAATTCTGTATTTGTTTTACATATTTAGGTGCACCTATGTTGGGTGTGTAGATATTTATAATGGTTATATCCTCTTGTTGGACTGACCCCTTTATCATTATGTAGTGTCCTTCTTTGTCTCATTACTTTCTTTGTTTTGAAATCTATTTTGTCTGATATAAGTACTGCTACTCCTGCTTTTTTTTCCATATTATTTGCATGAAATATCTTCTTCCATCCCTTCACTTTTAGCTTGTATGTCTTTGGGTCTGAAATGAGTCTCCTGTAGGCAATTATAGATGGGTCTTGTTTCCTTATCCATTCTGCCACTCTATGTCTTTTGGTCTGTGCATTCAGTCCATTTACATTTAAGGTAATTTTTGATAGGTATGTACTTATTGCCATTTTATTAGCTGTTTTCTGTTTGTTTTTTTAGCTCCTTCCTGTTTCTTTCTTCCTCTCTTATATACTTTCCTTGTTATTTCATGTTTTTTTTAATGTTGTGGTTGGATTTCTCTTTTTTAATTTTTTGTGTATCTTTTACAGGCTTTATGTTTGTGGATACCAAAGGTTCAAGAATATCTTCCTGACTATATAACAGTATATATTAAGTTGCTGGTTGCTCTGTTTCAAACAAAATCTAAAGGTTTTTTCTTCTTTTTCCTTCTTCACATTTTATGTATTAGATGTCATAATCAAAACTATTTAGACTTAGGATCATTTCCATCTGCAGCAGTCACTTTAACGTATCCTGTAATGCTAGTTTTGTTGTTATAAATTCTTTGAGGTGTCATTTATCTGCAAATTGTTTAATCCCTGATTCATATTTAAATGATAATCTTGCTGGGTAGAGGATTCTTGGTTGAAGGTCCTTCTGTTTCAGTACATTAAATATTTCAAGCCACTCCCTTCTGGACTCTAAAGTTTCTGCTGAGAAGTCTGCTGGTAGCATGATGGGGTTTCCTTTATAAGTAGTCTTTTTTCTCTCTCTGGCTGCTTTTGTACTCTCTTTTATCTTTAATCTCTGCCACTTTAATTATTATATGTCTCAGTGTTGTCTTCCTGGGGTTCCTTGACGTGAGTGTCTATTTCCTTACCCAAACTGGGGAAATTTTCAATAATTATTTCCTCAAAGAGACTTTCTATGCCTTTGTCTCCCTTTTCTCCTCTGGTACCTCTATTATGTGAATATTGTTTCATTTGCATTGGTTGCACAGCTCTCTTATCATTCTTTCATTCCTAGAAACTATTTTTTATCTCTGTTCCTCAGCTTCACTGGGTTCCTGTTCTCTGATTTCCATGTCGACTGTCTCCCCTACTTGCACAATTTGTTATTAATTCCCTCCATTTTGTGTTTCATTTGTTATTGTATTCTTCAGCTCTTGTGTCTCTTTGTTAAAGTCCTCCCTGAGATCTTCAGATCAGTGAGCATACTTATGACTTTTACTTTGAAATCTTTATCAGGAAGATTGGTGATCTCCATTTCATTTGGCCCTCTTTCTGGTGTCTTATCCTGTACTTTTTTTTAAATAGTTTTTTTATATTCCTCTGCCTCCTCATTTTGTCAGGGTTTCTGTATTTCTTCCTTTGTGTATGGATGGATCTGATATGCTTCCTGATCTAGAGAGTAATGGCTTTATGAAGAAGGTGCCCTCAGAAGCTCAGGACTCTTTCCAGTATCTGATTCTGCTTTGCTGTGGAGCCCCAGTTGCTGTTGGTGGGCAATATGCTAGGTCGCCTTTCTGTCTGTCTGTCAGCAGTGGTTTATCTCAGTCTGTTGAGGCTGGTGGTTTGCCTCAGCTGGGCCTGTGATTAGAGCAGTGGTTTCTGCTAGGATCATTGTGGGTGGGGCTTCTCTCTCCCTGCCCGGCAATGATGGCAGGGCTGCTGGGTTAACAGGGTGGGTGGGGCAGTTGCAGGGCGAGTTACACAATGGCAGGGTGCACAGGCTCACAGTGGTGGCAAGTCACCCGGTTGTGGAGCCGTTGGGTGCTCAGCACTGGCAGTGTGCCATTCTGTGGGGGGTGCAGCAGGCATGCAGCAACGGTCACCAATCACATTCTGGGAGTGCACGTAGGAAGTCAGTTGCATGGTGGATGGTACCATGGGTGCCTGGTTGTGAGCACAGGTAGCAAGTTGGGGAGTAGAAGGCCCCCATGGTGGCAGAGGCAGCTAGTCATGCCCCAGCAGCACACAGCTGCTACAACAGCAAGTCCTCTGGGTGTCCTCTAGTAGCACTGAGGCACACAGCACCCAGCTTGGCCACTTGTGGGAAGGTAGGAGCTTTTGAAGCTGACTCCTGCAGGTATCTCCCCAGTTGGTCAGAAACATGACTGTGAAAGCTGGGAGAGTCTCCCTGTGCCTGCCAGGCAGCAAAGTCAGATGTTGCTGGGCTGAGTGGGCTGGCTCAGTGACAGTACACAGGGTGACACCTCAGGGCTGAGCTGCCAGCAAGGAGAATGGAGCACATGGGGCTTCTGAGAGTGCTTGACCTCCTGGGCCAAGGGATATCTGGGGAGGTATTGTCCACCTTCCCTTTCTCCTGCAGAGACACCTCTGTCCAGCCCTCACCCTTCTAGCTCCCCTCTCACTGCTGGCAAGCCTTTCAAACTGCTGCCTCTGTGTTAGGTCTCAGCAGGACCAGTGGAGCATGCATGTTCTCCACAGGTGGCTGGTGTCTTAGCCTCCCAGAGTGTTCCAACTGTCCCTGGTGTCCAGTCCTGCTTATCACCAGAACCCAATGTCATGTTCCTGGAGCAGATCTCAAGGTCCAGGTGTGCAGAGTTCCTGGGCACCTATTTCCTCCCCACTCCATTCCTCTTCCTCCCACTTGTAGGCTGGGGTGGGGGGAAGGCTTGAATTCCAGCTTGGTCACAGCTCTGCCATTTTACCCTTTTCTGTGTGGTCTTCTCTTCTTCCCCAGGTGTAGATGGTCCATTCTGCAGTCTTCAGTCCATTTTCAGGTTTAGTTGTATTTGCTATAGTTGCTTCTTTTGTGTGTGTGTGGGATGAGGTTTCTACCTTGTCTTCCTACTCTGCCATCTTGAGGCTCCCACCCATGTGCTCACTTTCAGTTCCAAATGTTCTAGTGCACATAACGTTATAGCTAGTGTGTCAGGTCAATTAGAAGAAATAAACTTCACAGTTAAATGATGCCAGGTTTATATGAACGATTTCAGATGTTTCAAACAGAACAACCAGTGCCAATGATGATCTTATTTTTCCATCTATTTCATGAAATCAGAGTAAAGGTTGGATGTTCATTCTGCTGAAGGTGAAACGTCTGATGCTGTGAATACTATTACAAATTCAGCTGTAAAATTCAACATGAAAGATGAAAGTTTTGTTTTTATGTGCAATATATGTACTTTTTATTTCATGGAGTGCCGTGATTACAAACAATGGCATTATTTCATTAGGAAACTTATGGAAAAAATAGGTTCCTGGAAGTGGTTTGCTACATACATTATTTATGGTTGTGCTCAACAAACAGGAGTATTCTACCCATAAAAACAGAAGCTGTAGCTGTCAAAACTTCAGATATGTTTCTATATACACACAGCATAACTGAACTACAAAATTTCTGTGATGAAGACAATGTTGCATGCAAACAATAATACTAATAATCAGCATGGCAATACATGCTTCCTTTCTTTTCTACCCTCATCCATCAGATTTTAGAAATGTTTGAGCTTTTGAATCTCCCAGTGGTATAGGATTTTTGTTAAAGTGCAAAGAGTTCTGTACATTTTGGTTGCACTTTTCCAAAACCTATTGAAAACCTTTAATCAAAGTATTCAAGAAATTGAGAACCAAAATATTTAAACTTTTAACAAATTGTAATGATTAAAACAAGGCCTCCAGACAGAAATCATTAAAACATATCCATACAAATGCAAGTGAGAAACCAAACAAAATAAATCATGAGACCTCAGATCATGTACATGATTTAACTTTGAAATTATGTGTTGGGATACCCTGTAGGAAGACCCTTTGGGTGGCCCTCCTATTATCAACTGGATAAATCCATATATTCTTCACTAAGAGAATTAAAATTGATAGATCTTATAATTTTACAGCATCTAAATTTGATGACATTCAAAAGAATCATTAAAAAAGAGACTTTTTGGATAAGCTTTTCTTGTAAAATATTTGTTGAAGACACCTGGAGCCAAAATTATAGTACCTATAAAGAGTTACTCAGGCTTAAATACTTACACATTTCAGTATCCACAAAAATAGTGATTAGAGTTTCCCTAATTTTGCAGAATTTGTTCCAAATCTATAAAGAGAATAAATTTGCAATTCGCAATACTATGATCTAGTGGTAGAGTTGATTGATATGTCAACAATTTCAAATTAACCACAAAAATGCAACTTTAAAGAAAATTACAGCCAATTTTATGAAAAAATAATTAAAAACAGTAACACCAATTAAAATACATTCTTTAGATAAACATCAGTGACACAGTCTTAAAGAAGAGATACAGCTAAGAAACTAATAAAAATGTGTAAATTATAAATATGAATAATTATGTTGTATACCTGAAACTAATCAAATGTTATATATACATCAATAAAAATATATAAAGAATAATTGTCCTGCTTCTATTACTTTTAATGTCAAAATTATCAATATAAAAATGTTTTCATTTTGCTGTAATATATGCACACATATATTACTTTTATTTTTGAAAGATTTTATTTCCAATAAAACTCTTTTTAGATCCATCAATATAACAAAACCAAATCACTGGTCAACAAATAAATACTCTACTTATTTTAGACCTTCCCCCTTTCACTTCAAAAGTGTCTGGTTCAGACTACACGTTACATGGTTACCATAGTTACAGTCACATCATTTGTTTCCACTGGGCTTTCTAATATAATTGTATTAAAATAAAGGAAGCTTTGATACTATGATAAGAAGAGCAGAAGGGATGCTCAATATTCACTTAGCACCAAAAACCTTTTTTTTCTTCTTTTTTGCCTGATTGCTTTCAGGAACAGGTTTTCATGTTTTATCATTCCATTAATTATGTATCTCACACCATCCCGCTATGCTCCAGTTTAATGGTGCTCAAGGATCATTTCTCACTCCAGAGTACACAAGGGCTCTTCTTGGAAAAGTTGCTAAATATATACTCCCTAGGGTGGTACAGTGCCCCTTTTCCCAAAGGGTTCACACCCAATATGACCCCACTCCACCCTATCTGGATCACGTCCTGAACCAGAAAAGCTCAGTTAGACAAAGCTATTCCCTTACATCTCCCCTTTCTTTCTCTTCCCTCTCCCTCCTCCTGCCACTTTAATAAGTTGCCACAGTAAGTAAAAGAGCAATAAGACCTTTTTTAATTGAATTATAAATAAGGAAGTGTCTTTCTTCATTAATTAATGGTTTTTGAACTGAACATTTTTATAGTCAGGTTGTTTATTATTTTTGTTTTTTTCTTATTAAGGCCCCATTTCAATTATTTCCCAGCATGTAGTCAGCTGCTGCATAATATTTTGAAAATGGACTGGTTCAGATCACTACAATGGGTGAGCCCAAGTATGCCTTCATACCTCTGCTGTTTCTATTTTTATAAATATAATGATCACTTATGTGTTTCTGTTGCTTCTATTCTATAGTGTTTCCATTCCCTATCCTGTACATTACTTAGGGTAATGTAATGGTAGTTGCCCTTATATCTCAGTGGTTTAAACATTCAAAGCTGATTGCTCTCTCAAAGCCCAGTCAGCTGTACTTTGGGGATATGGGTTGTGTCTCTGCTCCACAGAGTCAGAGGGATTCAGACTGACAAAGACTTTGCCACCTCAGAGTAGAGGATCACATGGGAAGTCCTAACAAGTCAAGCCTGAAAGTGACCCACATAGCATCCAACTACATTCCACTGGCCAGTGCTCAGTCACAGCTAACTGTACCTAACTGCAAGGGAAGCTGGGAAATGTAGTTCAGCTGTGTCTCCAGGAGGAAGGAAAACAAGTGTGATGAACAGTCCACTAGTCTCTGCCATAAACTAATTAGACACAGTCACTTTATTTATTAAAACCTCAAAATAGGCTGAATTAAAGCTCTTTGAGGAATAAATATTTAAGTAAAAGCTCACTATTAAATGCTACAAATTGCCTTCAATTACTAGGGGAAATGGTAACTCACTTTAAGAAATAATAACATAAGTGTTTAGGGACTGCAGAAGTTTGTCTCTAATGAGAATGTTATGGTTCAAATAAATTTTCCTTTATTTTACTACTTTTGAGTATTTATTTGACTGCCTATACACCTTGACTGCCCATGTGAAAACAAGTGGCAAACTTAGAGTCCTGTGACTCAGCCTTGCTGAACGTCTGGAACAAATTGTACACATAAGTACATAGTTTCGAAATCTGGTGCTCTCTGGAATTGCTTGTCTACAACTTTATAGCAAAATGGAGCTTTCTAACATAAGTTTGAACTATTTGCTACTGCAATGATAATTTCACAAAAATTACCTATTTGTATATTGCAAATGCCTTCCAAACATTGCAATCATAGCTATTCCTTCACCATCTTTGACAGAATTTTCATTCTCATTTCACAAGTGAGGCAGCAAATGGAGTCCAAAGGATCTCATTGTTTTGCGATCCTGAAATGGACTCCCTCTAATATATCTATTATCTGTATATATAGATGATATATAAATATAGTTTATTATAGATATAAATATATAGATATTGATAGATACAGATATAGATAGATCTGTATCTGATTTTCGTTATCCTTCTCATTAATGTATTTGTGAACACATATTAATCTACAAACTAAATGATAAAAAAATTTATAGCATCTGTTTTCATGAATCTCTGTCCTGATAGATGGTAGTCATATTGGTAGAGTTTATTTTCCAAAATTATCTTTTGGAAGCATTTAAATGATGCAAAGGAAAATCATATAATCCAAACTCTTCTTTAAAATTGTTTTTTTAGCCAAGTTTATTTTACCTGTGTGCTAACTCATTTGTTCCTTCATATTTTTCCTTCCTCTGTTCATTCCTTTAGAAAATCATTCACAAATAAGATTGATTTCATCCTTTTAGTTATCTTAAAAATAGCTACATGTGATGGGCTTCTTTCTGGAGGGCACATTTTGAGGAGCATGATTAGAGTTCAAGTTCCATGGACACAAAACTACGAAAAGAATGCTTGTGACTCTAAGTTGTATTCCTTAGTTATATTTGTACGTGTTGCAGAAATATTCTGGTCACTCATTCATTTTTTTTCCCAGCTTTATTGAGGTATAATTGATTAATAAAATTGTAACATATTTAAAGTATAAAATGTGATGATTTGATAGACATATACACTATGAAATGATTACCACAATCAAGTTAACACATGTTTCACTTCACATGGTTACCTTTCCCCCTTTCTTTTCTTTTCTTTTTTTTTTATATGTGTGAGAACACTTAAATAGCAGATTTCAACTATACAATGCAGAATTATTAACTATAGTCACCATGCTGTACATGATATCTTCAGAATTTATTCATCTTATAACTGAAAATTTTTACCCTTTGACCAACATCTCCCCATTGTCCCCACCCCTCAACCCCTGGCAGCCACCATTCTGTTTTTGGTTTCTATGATTTCAACTTTGCTTTGTTTAGATTCCACACATGTGATACCACATAATATTTGTCTTTCTGTGTCTGGTTTATTTCACTTAAAATAATGCCCTCCAGATCCATCCATATTGTTGCAAATGTCAGAATTTCCATCTTTTTCATGGTTGAATAATAGTCTATCATATATGTACACCACACTTTCTATATCCATTCATCCATCAATGGCCCCTTAAATTGTTTCCATAGTTTGGCTATTGTAAATAATGCTGCAGTGAACATGGAGGCACAGACATATCTTTGCAATAATGATTTCCTTTCCTTGGATATATACCCAGAAGTAGAGTTGCTAGATCACATGGCAGTCCTATTTTTATTTTTTTGAGGCACCTCCAGACTGATTTCCATAGTGGCTGCTCCAGTTTACACTCCCACTAACAAAACATTAGGGTTCCTTTTACTCCACATCCTCACCAACATTTTTCTCTTGTCCTTTTGATAATAGACACCTCATTTATTATTTATGCACCTTTTCTTCACTTACCTATTCAACAGGTACAGTGCTTTGGGAAAATACCCACTGTTGGTGAACAAAAGGGTTGTAGAATAGCAAAAGGTAACCACGTAAAGTTCATTAATGATTGAACTACGAATACAAGTGCTGCATTTTGCCATTTTTTAACATATTATTTTAGAATTGCAACCCTCCTACTTCCATGACCAAAACAAGACCTGGAATTTACAAGTTATTGCAATTATTTTTTTTCTTCCGGTCACATGAACACAAATTTATATAATTCTAAATGCCCTGAGAGATCATCTCCTCTCACATTATTTTACACATGAGGAGAGTTAGGTTCAGAAAACTGAAGCAATTTCCCCAAGATTGCAGAGGTAGCTGGGGGAAGATCTAGGACTAGATTCCAGTTCAGGTTTTACATCCCCAGAAGAGCACAACAGTGAAATGACAATTGATTTTATAATACTAATGAGGAAATACTGGCAGACACAGCTACACAAAGTGTGATTTTGAGGTTGTAAACTAGAAAATTGAAAAGTCTATTTCCATGTCCCTTAGCTTTCCTTCCTCTACCTTCTCTCCTCTTCCCTTTCTTTCCGTCTTTCTTTCCATGCTTCTTGTAAGGAGGGAGTTAGATTCTCCTCACAAAGTTGAATGACTTTCTGACATAGTTGGGAAAATGAATTTGAGCTGAAAAGTGGGAAAACTAGACACCTGAGAAAAAGAAACTAATATCAATACAGTCCCACTAAACACAGGCCAGATGATGATTTTCTAAACACTGCCCTCATGGTGACTTAAACATTCCACAATTTACAAGTTAGGTCAGAGGAAGTAAATTCCTAAGCAACACATGAGAAAACTTAACTGAAGATGAGAAAATACAAATTAAAATATCAGGATATCATTTTTTTAACCTGTATTTCTAAGGATACTCCTCAGTGCTTGTGAGAGTTGATAAGATGGGAACACTCAAGCATTACTGGCTAGTGGGTGTGAATACTTGCACCACCATTCTAGAAGATACTTTTTCAGAAAAATATACCAAGAGCCCTGATATGTTTATGCCCTTTGAGTCAGAAATGCACTTCTAGGTATTGGTCCTATGGAGATAATCAGAGATCCAGCTAAAGATTTATATGCAAGGATATATGCAAGGATACTCACCACTGTGCTGTTCATGATGATAACCTATATATATGAAACAGACTAAACATCAACAGAGAAAGCCACCAGTAAATAAAGTATGGCATATCCATCACATGGATTCTTCAGTAATTATTAATGGTATGGGAGAAAATGCTCACAATACAAAGTTAAATCAGAGATTCTCAAGCAGGGATGATTCTGCCAAAGGACACTCAGCAATGTGGGAAGACACATTTGGTTGTCATGACTGGGGGTGGGGGGCTACTGGCATCTAGTGAGTAGATGTCAGAGGTGCTGCTAACATCCTAGAATGGGCAGCCCTCTACCCCCTGAATTATCCTGCCCAAATGGCAATAGTACACATTGGAGAAACTTAGTCATGAATAAAACAGGGCACAATACAATGAATGTGATTGACCTCAAGCATTAAGAGGGAAAAACAAAGACATTACTTGGTGATAAAATCACGGTTGATGTTTATTTTCTTCTCTGTACTTTGTTTTCCTAAATATTCTCCCATGAGCATGATTATTCACATAATCAATTTAAAAATTTTAAACAGTCCTTCAAGAGCTCTGTGCAGCCTCTTGCATCAAATCAAACTCCTCTCCTTCTTCTCAGGATCACACATAATTTAGCCCTGCTTGACCTATGGAAACATTATTCTTCCCCACTTTTCATCAAGAACTCTCCACTTTAATAAGACAAATTTCTCCTGCATCCCTGAACACACCATGCTCATTTGCTCATCTCCTTGATTATCTGTGACACAGAATCATTACCTACCACATAGGATTGTTGAGAGGCTCAAAGGAGATAAAATGTGCAGAAGCATTTCACAATTATCAAGTCCACAAATGTTAGTTTTCACTTTCTGTTGCCATGCCCACCTTCTCTCCAGCTAAGCTAAAGCTGTCCATGGTTCAGCTCCCAACTCACGAATCTCTTTGTCTACAAAGTCTGCCTTTACTTCTCCCAGATTGTTTTGAGAAACAGTGAAACCTTACAACTTTGCCATCATAAAAAGAGAAAGGTTGAAGTTGATGCATAGTTTCTCAAATTATGTTCCTTGGAACATTAATTCCATGAGATACTATAGTAGTTAAGGTCATTTCAGGAAACAAATGGTACATCCAAACTAGGCCACTGGAGGAAAGCTTAATTATGGGCTGTTCACAAAGATGAGGGCAGAAGGTAGGGAAACCGATGCAAGACCCCACAGCTTCCAGCAGCAGGGAGCTGTGAACATCCCTAAGCCCCAGGACAAAATAGGGTGGAGCAGTTTACTGAACCCAGAATCAACAAGGAAAGACTGACAGGGAGAAGGCTCCACTTAGGAGCTAGAATTCCTGTCCATGGAAAGCAGCCAACTCTACGCAACCCAGCAGCGTGTGACTCAAGGAATAAATACCCTAACCCCCTTTTGTTCTTCCCTCTAATGCAGGTAGGTCTCACTGGCCAAACCAACTCAGAAATTAAAGCATCTATCAGTCAGGGTTTCTCGAGAGTAACAGAACCAACATTTAGAGAGAAAGAGAAGAGATTAATTTTAAGAAATTGGCTCACGTAATTGGCAGCAGGGTAGGGAGGGGGAGTGTTATATTGCAGTCTGGAGTTAGAATTTCTTCTTTGGAAAACCTCAATTTTTAATTTGCAAGGCCTTCAACTGATTGGATAAGGCCCAACCCCATTATGAAAGGTGAGCTGCTTTACTTAAAGTGTGTTGATTGTAGAGGTCAACCATATCTACAAAATACCTTTGCACCAACATCTAGATTTGTGTTTGATTAAATAAGTGGGTAATAGAGCCCAGCTAGGTTGACACATAAAACTAAGCATGACAAATGTGAATGGAAGATGGCGGCATGAGTAGAGCAGCAGAAATATCCTCCCAAAACCATAAAAATTTTTGAAAACACAACAAATACAACTATTCCTAAAAGAGAGACCACAAGACACAGGACAATAGCCAGACAACATCTACACCTGCAAGAACCCAGCACCTTGTGAAGGTGGTAAGATACAAGCCGTGGCCCAGCGGGACCCAAGCACCCCTCACCCCAGCTCCTGGCAGGAGGAGAGGAGTTGGAGTGAGGAGGGAGAGGGAGCCCAGGACTGCTAAATAGCCAGCCCCAGCCATCCGCACCAGGAGCGCAGACACACAGTGTGAGAAGTGTGGGATACTAGGGAAACAATACAGTTAAACCTGTGAGTGGGACCCCACAGCCGGTGCCCCTGGGACAAAAGAAAAGTGAGTGCTTTTTGAAAGTCTTAAAGGGACAGGGGCCTCACAGCTGGGGTCCCAGAGCACACAGCCCAGGAGCTGGGAGTCCCAGGAAACTCCGGGCGCCCTAACCTCCTAGGTGGCAGCATAGCTCTGAGACCCCTCAAGGCGATAAACAGCCTCCCGCCGGTTCCCCCTCCCCACCGGCACAGACCTGCCATAGCAGAGCAGCAGCCTGAGGCTGGCCACGCCCACAGCAAGGGAGCTTCCTCATAGCGGCCGAGCAACAAACAGAGACCCCATCTACACGCAACTGCCCAACACAAGCTGCTAGGGGTCGCCACTGTCCCAGGAAAGAAAGGCCAGGAGCAAGTGGAAAGGATCTTGGTTCTTCCAGCTAACAGATGAGCCAACAGCATACCACTGCATCTATCAACATGAAAAGGCAGAAGAATTTGATCCAGACCAGACTAACCCAGACATCCTACACATTCAACCCTGAGAAGGAATCTGGGGACATATATTTAACCAATCTTCCTGAAAAAGAATTCAAAATAAATAAAAGTCATAACCATGCTGATGGACTTGCAGAGAAATATGCAAGAGCTAAGGAGGGAGAATACAGAAATAAAACAATCTCTGGAAGGACTTCAAAGCAGAATGGATGAGATGCAAGAGACCAGTAATGGACTAGAAATCAGAGAACAGGAATGCAGAGAAGCTGCCGCAGAGAGAGATAAAAGGATCTCCAGGAATGAAAGAATATTAAGAGAACTGTGTGACCAATCAAAACGGAACAATATCCTCATCACAGGAGTACCAGAAGAAGAGAGAGAAAAAGGGATAGAAAGTGTCTTTGAAGAAATAATTACTGAGAACTTCCCCAAACTGGGGGAGGAAATGGCCTCTCAGACCATGGAAGCTCACAGAACTCCCATGACAAGGAACCCAAGGAGGGCAACACCAAGACACATAATAATTAAAATGGGAAAGATCAAAGACAAGGACAGAGTATTAAAGGCAGCCAGAGAGAAAAAAAAGGTTACCAACAAAGGAAAACCCATCAAGCTATCATCAGACTTCTCAGCAGAAACCTTACAGGACAGAAGGGAAGGGCATCATATATTTAATGCCATGAAACAGAAAGGCCTTGAACCAAGGGTACTGTACCCAGCATGATTATCATTTAAATATGAAGGAAGGATTAAACAATTCCGAGACAAGCAAAAGTTGAGGGAATTTGCTTCCCACAAACCACCTCTACAGGGTATTTTAGACGGACTGCTCTAGATGAGCACGCTCCTAAAGAGAGCACAAAACAAAACACACAACATATGAAGAATGGAGGAGGAGGAATAAGAAGGAAGAGAAATAAAGAATCATCAGAAAGTGTTTATAATAGCTCCATAAGCGAGTTAAGTTAGACAGTAAGATAGTAAAGAAGCTAACCTTGAACCTTTGGTAACCACAAATCTAAAGACAGAAATGGCAATGAGCACCTATCCTTCAATAATCACCCTAAATGTAAATGGACTGAATGCACCAATCAAAGACACAGAGTAATAGAATGGATAAAAAAGCAAGACCCATCTATATGCCACTTACAAGAGACTCACCTCAAACCCAAAGACATATACAGACTAAAAGTCAAGAGATGGAAAAAGATATTTCATGCAAACAACAGAGAGAAAAAAGCAGGTGTCGCAGTACTACTATCAGACAAAATAGACTTCAAAACAAAGAAAGTAACAAGAGATAAAGAAGGACATTTACATAATGAAAAAGGGCTCAGTCCAACAAGAGGATATAACCATTATAAATATATATGCACCCAACACAGGAGCACCAGCATATGTGAAACAAATACTAACAGAATTAAAGGAGGAAATAGAATGCACTGCATTCATTTTGGGAGACTTCAACACACCACTCACTCCAAAGGACAGATCCACCAGACAGAAAATAAGTAAGGACACAGAGGCACTGAACAACACACTAGAACAGATGGACCTAATAGACATCTATAGAACTCTACATCCAAAAGCAACAGGATACACATTCTTCTCAAGTGCACATGGAACATTCTCCAGAATAGACCACATACTAGGCCACAAAAGGAGCCTCAGTAAATTCAAAAATATGGAAAGCCTACCAACCAATTTTCAGACCACAAAGGTATAAAACTAGAAATAAATTGTACAAAGAAAGCAAAAAGGCTCACAAACACATGGAGGCTTAACAACATGCTCCTAAATAATCAACGGATCAATGACCAAACTAAAATGGAGATCCAGCAATATATGGAAACAAATGACAACAACAACACAAAAGCCCCAACTTCTGTGGGACGCAGCAAAAGCAGTCTTAAGAGGAAAGTATATAGCAATCCAGGCATATTTAAAGAAGGAGGAACAATCCCAAATGAATAGTCTAACATCGCAATTATTGAAATTGGAAAAAGAAGAACAAATGAGGCCTAAGGTCAGCAGACGGAGGGACATAATAAAGATCAGAGAAGAAATAAATAAAATTGAGAAGAATAAAACAATAGAAAAAATCAATGAAACCAAGAGCTGGTTCTTCGAGAGAATAAACAAAATAGATAAGCCTCTACCCAGACTAATTAAGAGAAAAATAGAATCAACATACATCAACAGAATCAGAAACAAGAAAGGAAAAATCACAACGAACCCCACAGAAATACGAAGAATTATTAGAGAATACTATGAAAACCTATATGCTAACAAGCTGGAAATCCTAGAAGAAATGGACAACTTCCTAGTAAAAGACAACCTTCCAAGACTGACCCAGAAAGAAACAGAAAATCTAAACAGACCAATTACCAGCAACGAAATTGAAGCGGTAATCAAAAACCTACCAAAGAACAAAACCCCCGGGCCAGATGGATTTACCTCGGAATTTTATCAGACATACAGGGAAGACATAATACCCATTCTCCATAAAGTTTTCCAAAAAATAGAAGAGGAGGGAATACTCCCAAACTCATCTTTTGAAGCCAACATCACCCTAATATCAAAACCAGGCAAAGACCCCACCAAAAAAGAAAACTATAGACCAATATCCCTGATGAACGTAGATGCAAAAATACTCAACAAAATATTAGCAAACCGAATTCAAAAATACATCAAAAGGATCATACACCATGACCAAGTGGGATTCATCTCAGGGATGCAAGGATGGTACAACATTCGAAAATCCATCAACATCATCCACCACACCAACAAAAAGAAGGACAAAAGCCACATGATCATCTCCATAGATGCTGAAAAAGCATTCGATAAAATTTAACATCCATTCATGATAAAAACTCTCAGCAAAATGGGTATAGAGGGCAAGTACCTCAACATAATAAAGGCCATATATCATAAACCCACAGCCAACATCATACTGAACAGCAAGAAGCTGAAAGCTCTTCCTCTGAGATTGGGAACAAGACAGGGATGCCCACTCTCCCCACTGTTATTTAACATAGTACTGGAGGTCCTAGCCACGGCAATCAGACAAAATAAAGAAATACAAGGAATCCAGATTGGTAAAGAAGAAGTTAAACTGTCACTATTTGCAGATGACATGATGTTGTACATAAAAAACCCTAAAGACTCCACTCCAAAACTACTAGAACTAATATCAGAATTCAGCAAAGTTGCAGGATACAAAATTAACACACAGAAATCTGTGGCTTTCCTATACACTAACAATGAACTAATAGAAAGAGAAATGAGGAAAACAATTCCATTCACAATTGCATCAAAAAGAATAAAATAACTGAATAAACCTAACCAAGGAAGTAAAGACCTATACCCTGAAAACTATAAGACACTCTTAAGAGAAATAAAAGAGGTCACTACCAAATGGAAACTCATCCCATTCTCTTGGCTAGGAAGAATTAATATTGTCAAAATGGCCATCCTGCCCAAAACAATATACAGATTCGATACAATCCCTATCAAATTACCAGCAGCATTCTTCAATGAACTGGAAAAAATAGTTCAAAAATTCATATGGAACCACCAAAGACCCCGAATAGCCAAAGCAATCCTGAGAAGGAAGAATAAAGTGGGTGGGGGGGGATCTCGCTCCCCAACTTCAAGCTCTACTACAAAGCCACAGTAATCAAAACAATTTGGTACTGGCACAAGAACAGAGCCACAGAGCAATGGAACAGAATAGAGACTCCAAACATTAACCCAAACATATATGGTAAATTAATATACAATAAAGGAGCCATGGACATACAATGGGGAAATGATAGTCTCTTCAACAGATGGTGCTGGCAAAACTGGACAGCTACATGTAAGAGAATGAAACTGGATCACTGTCTAACCCCATACACAAAAATCTGAAATGGATCAAAGACCTGAATGTAAGTCATGAAACCATAAAACTCTAAGGAAAAAACATAGGCAAAAATCTCTTAGACATAAACATGAGTGACCTCTTCTTGAACATATCTACCCGGGCAAGGGAAACAAAAGCAAAAATGAACAAGTGGGACTATATCAAGCTGAAAAGCTTCTGTACAGCAAAGGACACCATCAATAGAACAAAAAGGTACCCTACAGTATGGGAGAATATATTCATAAATGACAGATCCGATAAAGGGTTGACATCTAAAATATATAAAGAGCTCACACACCTCAACAAACAAAAAACAAATAATCCAATTTAAAAATGGGCAGAGGAGTTGAATAGACAGTTCTCTAAAGAAGAAATTCAGATGGTCAACAGACACATGAAAAGGTGCTCCACATTGCTAGTTATCAGAGAAATGCAAATTAAAACCACAATGAGATATCACCTCACACCAGTAAGGATGGCCACCATCCAAAAGACAAACAACAACAAATGTTGGCGAGGTTGTGGAGAAAGGGGAACCCTCCTACACTGCTGCTGGGAATGTAAATGAGTTCAACCAGTATGGAAAGCAGTATGGAGGTTCCTCAAAAAGCTCAAAATAGAAATACCATTTGACCCAGGAATTCCACTCCTAGGAATTTACCCTAATAATGCATCAGCCCAGTTTGAAAAAGACAGATGCAACCCTATGTTCATCGCAGCACTATTTACAATAGCCAAGAAATGGAAGCAACCTAAGTGTCCATCAGTAGATGAATGGATAAAGAAGGGGTGGAACATATAAACAATGGAATATTATTCAGCCATAAGAAGAAAACAAATCCTACCATTTGCAACAACTTGGATGGAGCCAAGAGGGTATAAATAAGTCAGGTGGAGAAAGACAAACACCAAATGATTTCACTCATCTGTGGAGTATAAGAACAAACAAAAACTGAAGGAACAAAACATCAACAGACCCACAGAACCCAAGAATGGACTAATAGTTACCAAAGGAAAAGGGACTGGGGAGGATGGGTGGGAAGGGAGGGATAAGGGCGGGGAAGAAGAAAGGGGGCCTTACGATTAGCATGTACAGTGTTGGGGGGGCACAGGGAGGGCTGTGCAACACAGAGAAGGCAGATGGTGATTATACAGCATCTTGCTACGCTGATGGACAGTGACTGTAGTGGGGTATGTTGGGGGGACTTTATGAGGGGGGGCGCGTGGTAAACATAGTGTTCTTCATGTAATTGTAGATTAATCATACCAAAATTAAAAAAAAAAAAGAACTAACCATGACAGAGGTCAAGGAGGACCTGTTAATGTGGTTCATACAGGCTGGCCTCCCTCTTGGGCACATGGCAGAATGGAGGTGGGTTGAAGGAAGGAGGATCTGGTAGAACAAAGAGTAGACAGAAGTTACCTGGCATAGTTTTAATAGATACCTTGTAAGCAGAAGTGTTCCATGGTAAAGTAAATTTGAGAAACACTAAGTTACAAGAAGTTAAAATAAATATTTTCCCAGTAAAATGAAGAGCGGAATCATTCTGAGCAGGAAAGGCAGGATGCTCAAAGGCTCATGGGTCAAAAGGTGGGTATAAATGTGCGCTACGGGTGAGAAGTATCAACGCGCTTATGTGGCTGGAGTAGGCTGTCCAAGTGCAGCGGGGCGGCCAAGGGGGCCGTTAAGTGGAGCACGTTACCGGCTGAGGACTTTAGAGTGTATGATTAAGAGGTTTAATTTTTTTCAAGAGATAATTAAGAGTGACTATGAGTGTCTTAGAATGAGAGTGGCCTAATCCAAATAAAAGCTGATGAAAGTATTCATGTTGCTCTGTGTAGGACACATTGGAATAGAGACAAGAAATTAAGAAGCCAGAAAGGAGGCAGATGCACTGTGGATGTACGATGGCAATTGACTATTATGTGATTATGGTGGGAATGAAAAGGAAGCAGAACCAGGAAAGCTTCCAGAGAAAGAAATGCTTAGTGGCAGGCTTGAAGTAGAAAGTAAATGAAGGAGATAATTCTAAAGTTGGAAAATAATTACAATGCTATTTCATCATAATTAAAGATCTTGGGAAAACCATTAGCCCTCCACAGTTGCATGAGGGAGGCCACGAATTTTGTTTTGGGGCATCACTGAGCTCAGCAAGTAGACACCATGAACGAAGTTCACCCTCCCAAGCTGAAAAAATTTATGGACAATAAGTTGTCATTGAAATTAAATGGTGGCAATCATGTGCAAGGAATACTGCAGGCATTTGATCCCTTTATGAGTCTTGTGATAGATGAATGTGTGGAGATGGCAACTAGTGGGCAACAGAACAATACTGGAATGGTGGTAATACGAGGAAATAGTATGACTGTGTTAGAAGCCTTGGGACAAGTATAAACAATGTGCTACCAGAAAAACAACTGCTTCCATGTGTCCCTTCTCCACAGCACCTGTTTTACTACAATACAAAAATCGGGTGTGTATGTTTTCACACTGAACTTTTTTGTGAATAAACTTTTGTAATAGTCAAAAAAAAAAAAAGAAAAAGATCTAGAATACCCATCCGACCACAATAAGTAATCACTTCTTTCATTCCAAACAAAAATTAAAGGATGATTTACGTGAGAGGATGAAATGACAACCCCCATCCATTTCGCTGTGCCTACGGAGAACCACTTCTTCCAATAATATAATTGGGAATAAAATTGCAGAAGCTTCTTGAGGAAAAAAGCTCAATAGAAACTCATAATGGGAAATAATCAGTGTAACTGAATAAAACTGGAAAGATTGTGTTCATAGACGCAATAGGAGAGTGTCTTTCATGATTGCAATCGACGAGGAGTTCCACATGTCAGCAGGCAAAGAAATCAGGACTCATGGAACAAATACAATGTGTATTTTTTCCACAAAGTATTGCTCTCCCATCCTGGCAACTGAGACTTTCGTGGAAATAAATAAAGCTGTGTCCTGTTCTTCATCACAGCCTCCAACGAGGACACAAGTAAAGCCTCACTCTCCCCAGCCATCCCACTTGCCACAGTGGGCAGGAAAGACCCTGGGAAGAAGGTTCTGACCCACACCCTGGCCCAAAGGAATGGACACTGGTCTTGGAGTTGGATGATACAGGCCCGGGCTCTGCCACTTGACTCTAGCCACCCATGTCACCTTTGAGAACCTGCTTCCTCACCTTTAGAGTGGAGATAACTTAACTTAGAGTGTTAACATGTTAAATGAAATAATGCAAATAAAAACATTTTATGCTTGGGGGCCCTTTTGCTATAAGCAGTCACGCAACTTCCGTTGGCCCCACCTTGGGTAGAAAGGGGCATCTGGGGCTGTAGACTTGGATGACCAAGAGCCATGGCAAGGCGCCATGCAGAAACAGATTCTCTAGGTCCCCAGTGAGTGGGATAAAAGCACCTATAGGCCAGAACTTCATCTCCCTAATTCCTATCTAGTTGCCATGGAAACCCCTCATCATAATTTTAAGGATTCATTCAACCTGCCATTTTGACTGTAATAGAAACATAAAAATTGGTCTTAATATAGTTATAATTAAATACTTCCATTAATTGCTTTTACAGAATTTTTCTGCCATTTAATAGACAACAAAGCAAACAGCAGTCATTTTCCCAAAAGATCAGTGAATGAGAACTTATGGGTAATTTCTCCTCTCAGAATGGCTTGATCTTGCCTGATAAAATACCATCTCCCCAAAATAAGAAGTTGCTGTTTTCCTAGAAAATGCGGCAGAAAGTTAGAAAATGCCAGCCAGCTGCAATGGCAATTCCCTTTACAGAGGACACAAAATTAAGAAGGAATCATTAGCTGTGTCCTCTTGCCACATCAGTCACTGGATAAGGAGGGATCCAAGACCCAGAAGCTCCCTGTGATACCAAGGTAGTCTGCTCACTGAACCACGTTAGCAGCTCCAAAGGTTCTGTGAGATTGAGAGCACGGGCCTCAAAGACTGCGGATGTGACAACACCACGGCGTCAGCTCACATTTACTGAGCACTTGCAGTGGAGGCGAGGCACCATGCTAAGCTCCTTCCCTGCATCGGCTAATTGAATCCTCA
Source organism: Manis pentadactyla (assembly GCF_030020395.1). Classification (NCBI taxonomy): domain Eukaryota; kingdom Metazoa; phylum Chordata; class Mammalia; order Pholidota; family Manidae; genus Manis; species Manis pentadactyla. The sequence goes on from NC_080038.1 coordinate 11,531,739, forward strand.
CAAAAATCTCAAAGTAAGTGCTATTATCACCTCCATCTTACAAATAAGGAATCAGAGGTTTAGGGAGTTATGTAAATAGACCAAATCCAGAAAGAGAATACAGAGCAGAGCCACCATACCTATATGTACGGGTATAATAAAAATCCCAAGGTCAAAAGCAGCCTGTCGTAAATTCAGGTGGATGATCATCAGCATCTCAAAGCTCTTGTGTTTAACCCTTCCTTCTCACACAGACCCTCAAAAAAAATAATCCTCCCACTCCAAAATGTCACAAAAAAGTCTTCAAAGGATGCCTCTCCTGTGCCCATGACCAGCTCGTGGGCCATAGTCTGTCACCGGCATCTTCACATCTCCGCTTTCTCTCCCATCCGGTTCACCCCCATCGGTGTCCTTGCTAATGCAGCCACTAGGGGGAGCCTTAAGGCTGACAGGGCTGATGGACACGTTGGAACAACCTTAACCGTAGGTCTCCTGGAGGTTCCAGAGTTGCCAGTTTTGAAAATGCCAGAGTGGTCCTTGGTGCCAAGAAGGCTCTTGTCTTTTCGCAGTGATGTCCACTGTCACCTGGACCCTGAAGTAGCTCATCCAGTCTGATTGTCCCCTTCTTCTTGAGGATTCGAAAGCTGACCGTCCTGTCTTAGTTTTTCCCTAGTCCCCTTCCCTCACCTCTGGCACAAAAGCAAATGCAACAGGACAGAACATCAAAGTCAGTTTGTGCTGGGGTGTCTTCTGGAACATGTTTTATATAGTTCAAACTTCTATATTTCAAGAATAATTTTTTCACAGGACTGACAAAGAATACTATCATGTACATCTATTTATCAGCTACCATAGCAAGAGTATAGAGTTTTCAATTCACTCAGTGCACCAACTTCAAACATGTGATTATTGATTTTTTTTCTCATATGGGGACATTCACTTTATTTTACATTTTGTTCCAGAAATGAGAGATTTCCATTGTTCCAGAAATAAGTATATCACACAATTTCATATTTGCATAATCCAAGTTAACATAAGGCCATATTAATAAATATTCAGCTCTTCCTACCTTCCCCCCCATTTATAAAGGGGAAGAAATCTTAACTGAGTTGAGCACCAAGTTTTTCCCATGGTGTGTGGAATCTGGTTAATGAGATGAGTATCAGAGAAATAAAAACAGATTACCCACATCAGAGGCCCACATGTATCGTGGAGGGTCAGGTGCAGGGAGCACGAGCTTCTAGGAAGGTATCACTGCACAGGATTAACATAAGGATGAAAGTATGCCTGTGGTGGAGAGAGAGTTTAGGGGACAAGAAGGAGATTTTAGCTCTATACTTGAGTGGGGACTCATAGTCAAGAGACAGAAGAGCCATGCAGTTTGGTTTTAGGGAAGAGTTTTCACAGACTAAAGAGAAAATGGGAAGAGAACATTTTATATTTTTATGAGCCACTTCCAGAAGGAGCATTCTTAGAAACGTGGCTGCAGGGCACGATAGAAAGATTGAGAGCAATAAAGATGTCTAAAGAAGATGCTCTTTTAAGCTTTGCTGGCATTAAGAATGTATTCTCCTGGTAGCTTTTTTTTTTCCAAGAAACTGAGTACAGACACGAATTGCTGTGAGTTGTTTATCTACCACAATGCCATTTCTTTGAAAGCAGCACTGTGCAGAGACTGAACCATATGGGGCCCTGATTGCATTCAGGTCCTACAAAGTAACAAAGAACTCCCTCTCTTTTCAGGAAAACAAAGAGACAGATACCAGGCAAGGTCACCAACCTCTGAATCTTAGTTTGATCTGAACGGGGACATATGCCACAAAAGTTGAGTACCATCTAGAATCAGGGCTATCTTCCTTCATACCAGTAGGTGTATTTGAGATACTCAGACCCATTCAAATAGTCTATAGTTTTCACAGCAAATGCTCGTAGGAGATTTGCATTTTCTGGGTCCTTTTAAATATGTACATCTTCATGTCCTTTTTTTCTTCCCTTATTCTCCTCTTCAGGTCACAAAGTCAAGTTTTATAGATCTTACTCTACTCTGTTGATGAATCCATCCCATCCTTCTCACTTAAAATAGGATAAAAATCATCTCATGACTGGAGTATCACTTAGCTTTTGTTGTGTAACCAACCACTCCCAAACCTAGTGGTTTAAACCAACTACCATTTATTTAGCTCATGATTCTGGGAGTTGACTGGTTATTCTTCTGATACCTTGGCTTACTCGATCCCTGCTGGGCTTCTGCATCTGGAGTGAGCTGGCAGACAGCTGGTTACTGGGTCATCTAAGGATGATCCATAGGATCTGGCTCCTGTGTTCGGTGGTTGGCAGGCTGGAGCGGCAGCCGCATCTTTCCTCATGAGCAGGATTGCCTGAGTTCCTTCAAACAGTGGTCATAGGGTCCCAGGACACACAAGAGCAGAAGCCACATAGCCTCCTGATGCCTGGGTTTGGAAATTATTTGATGTCATTTCTGCCACTTTCCATTGGTGCAAATAAGACCTGAGGCCAGCCTCAATTTCAAGCATAGGGAATTAGACTCCATCTCTTGATGGAAGGAGCTAAAAAGTATTGATGCCATTTTTTGCAATCTGTTCTACTATTGATATAGCTGAACTCACTACCCCCTACCCCAGAGAAAGACACTCTTCCTGCCAGTTACTATAGAGGAACTTGGGCAAGAAACATCAACTGGCTGCTCCTAAGTTGGAAGCAGTATTTTGGTAAAGCTCATATCAAAACTACTAATAGGTAATCACCTCCCTGGTGTGTTCGGCAGCAAAAGCTGTGCCTATCTGCTAAGTTCCATTAGAGCCACTATCCTTGCTGCATTGCCTCCAGGGACAATGTCCTCTTTTATGTATCTTCTTTAGCTAGTTAAGCAAGTGGAAAGACTGGCCCTTAGAACAGGACTTTGCCATAACAGAGTGGGATATAAGACACGTGGATGAGACATATCAAGGTTGAATCCAGAGACTGGAGCAGAGACAGCCATGTGGAGGAGAGTGGGGGTGGGAGGGAAGGGGTCCTCACTAGTTACAGAGCAATAGAATGCCCTTGAAATTTGAGGGGGCAGCTACTAACAGATATTAGGCATATGAAATGGTGGTGGAAAATTTCAGTTACCTCACAACTTTGTCTAGCCCCTTGCTCCTAGCCTACCCTCTCCCTTCCCATATCCTCCATTCTCATGCCAATTGATTGACATTCATTTGAAATTTGCTATAGTTATCTGCTTTACATGAATACCCTGCCAGTGCCTAACACAGTGACAGTTCATAGAGATCGTTAGCAAGAATGATTGATGGCAAGACCACACCCTTGAAATTGGTGAGTTGATCGACTTACATTTTCTCTGAAGTTTTCCCTGTGTCTGAGTGATTCGGTAATGCAGATCAATATCATTCCTAACTCTACTGCTTCTCCTATAATTAACTTCCTATAAAGTAGCACTCAAGAAAAGATTATCAGATAGAAGGATGGATGGATGGATAAATGAACAGCAAGAGCAGGAAGGAATCCTGAGGTGTGAAGAGCATTCAGCAGTGGAAGCCAGGGAGCAGATGGGAAGGTTGTCAAGAGGTTTTTGCTGAAAAAGAGGCATGAGAAGAATGAGAATGGTCCACGCCTGCTGCTCTGGAGCAGCCAGCCACCAGAGCAGCAAACCTGCTACTTTTATCCCCACAAGTCTCTAAACAGATCTGGCCTGGTGTTCTTGGGTTGTTTTAAGTTTTAACTGTGACTAAGCTAGGTAATGTTTTAAAACAGAAGCTTCTTTTGAACAATATTTCACTTTGCCCTTTGACTACTAGTGAGTTCTTTCCAAAATTTGTTTCTCATTCCACATTTGTCATCTACAACCTCAACATTTTTATTCTGTAATAGATAACAAAGATCATGTAGCCTACAGACGCCTGCAGCTTGTAGTTTTTTAGAACGCAGATCTGTAGCATCCAAATTTTAACAGGTAAAACTTGTAGCCATCATTTTATTTCTCTGCCTATGCAATCCAGCATTATAAAAATACCATTACACAATATAAACTCTGGCACCAGAAGATAAACAAGTGAAATATTGTTCTGCATTTTATGTGTTTAATTATGTAGTCCCAAATCTGATTTTGGATTGAGCCACTCCATCTATTCTAAGGTTGTATATGTCAGGAATAGTTACTTCAGAATTATACCGAGTGAAAGAATTTAATAAAATTGACTTTAAAAAAAGCAAAACCTTCCTTTATCTGATTTCTTTCTTCTGCAGTATCTGGCATTTCGTAGTGTATTTTATTATTTTATTTCAATTCAGTATTCAAGCAAAGCTTTGACACATTTTGATTACCATGACAGCTGAAATGAAATGCTTACAAGAACAGCATATTTGGAGCCAAAGAGCCGGTTGACATAATGAATGCAACGACAAAAATAATTTTACAGCAGCCCAGCCTAGCATATTGGCTTCATTTAAAATTTATATCAGACAGGTTTTTTAAAACACTTTTCCACTGAAAGAAAACAGTAGCTTTTAATTCTTCCTGTTGGCTGAGAAAAGTCCAAAAGCTTTGGAGATTTGAATAGCTACCACAGTCCCAGAAAGCCATGGCCCAGCATCTTATCGTAGAATTATTTTCAGACGTTTTAGAACAAAAAGGTACCTTGGGAGCTACACAATTAAGAAATTAGTCCATTAGAATAACAGTAGACTCTTGTAGTGACTTAACAAATTGTGCTTGAACATGGCGAGAATGCTCCCAGTAAAAACCTGCCCTCTCAGAACTGCTTTCTAATGGGCATCGACTTAGCAGTGGTTATATTTTCAAATTAGCAATCAAATTCAAGACACATTATAGGCTCTAGTCTACATTTACACAGCTTTGTAGAAGGACAGAGAGGAAAGAGCACTGCCATTTCATCAGAACACCTACGATGAGCAGGATCATGGAACCCCCGTGGTGTCCACATCATAACCCCAGAGCCTGTGAATATGTTAACCTTATAATGGTGGAAGGAAATTAAAGTTGCAGAAGGAATTAAGGTTGCTAATCAGCTGACCTTAAAATAGGTCTATTATTCTGGATTGTCCAGGTGGGCCTAAAGTAGTCACAGGAGTCCTTAAAGGGGCAAGAGGAAGGCAGAAGAGATCGGAGTGATGCAATGCAAGAAGCACTCAATTCACTGCCCTGACTTTAAAGATGGATGAAGGGACCACAAGCCAAACAATGCAGGCAGCCTCTAGGAACTGGAAAAGGCCAGGAAACAAACAGGTTCTCCCCTAGAGCCTCCAGAAGGGAACGCAGGCCTGCTGACACCTTCATTCCAGCTGAGTGCCACCCGTGTCAGATATCTATCCTACAAAACTGTAGAGTAATACATTTGTGCTGTTTTAAGTCACTAAGTGGGTGGTAATTTGTTATAGCCACCATAGGAAACTAATACATTGCTCAACAGTTACCCCAGTGCAGAGCTTCTTGTGTCCCCAAGCACATGCAGGGAATACAAGGCTGCCACAGAACCGCATCCAAGGTGTAGATGGGTCAGCTTGACACAGAGAAGCCACAGCTTCAGCTTACCAACAATGACATGCCAGCCCCCAGCAGCCCTAGTCCAGAAGCAGTCCCATAAATCAAGACTTCACAACAAACAGAGCACGCACAACCTTCCACACCTATTCATAGTGCAGTTTCCAAAGAAGCAGGGCTCTCAGGCGGAGAAAGACAAGTACCAAAGGATTTCCCTCATCTGGGGAGTATAAGAACAAAGAAAAACTGAAGGAACAAAACAGCAGCAGACTCACCGAACCCAAAAATGGACTAACAGTTGCCAAAGGGAAAGGGACTGGGGAGGATGGGTGGGAAGGGAGGGACAAGGGGAATAAGGGGCATTACGATTAGCACACATAATGTGGGGGGGGGTCACAGGGAAGGCAGTATAGCACAGAGAAGACAAGTAATGATTCTATAGCATCTTACTCTGCTGATGGACAGTTACTGTAATGGGGTATGTGGGGGGGACTTGATAATAGGGGGAGTCTAGTAATGATAATGTTGTTTAAGTAATTGTACGTTAATGATATCAAAATAAAATAAATTTTAAAAAAAGAAGGGCTCTGAGGTCATTCTCACGACAGGTCTGCGTCAGCTCGGTGCTGAGGCTTACTCTTTACTCACAGCTGTGATCTCAATGTCATTATGTATAATCACACTCTAAATCTGAGGAATCTGTCGTTGTCCAAATCTTGGGTCAAGTCAGGCAGGTGCCCTCCCACAGACACTGAAGGGGCAAGTACTCACTTTCCTTGGACCCAGGCAGCTGGGAAGGACCTGGCCCATGACCTAAGCTCGGCCAGTCAGGATTCCAAGAAGGCAGTTTGGGGTCCCTTCCCACATTGTCAGTCACAGCAGCTTCACGCCCAGTAAGGGGAACAGTGGAACCCAAAGAGCCTTGCCCTTGACATTTTCTGTAGTTCCTCCTGCCCAGATTTCCTTAGTTCCGGCCCATTTCCTGAGTCTGGTTTGACAGCTTTCACATCAATCCCATGAACTATCTGATATGCCTCCAATCAATTCCTTTTCTGCTTAAGGTAAGCAAAATGGGTCATGTCATGAACCCTAAGTGGATCAGCAGTTGTTACCAGGAGAGGGCTTCAGCAGCAGATCTGGAATTGAGGGCAAGCTACGCTTGATTATATAACCTAGTTATGGTAAAGGCAGTGAGCATTCAGGAGTGGAAATGTGGCAACCCGTGGCCCAGGGTGGAAAAGCAACTAATCCAATTACAACTTTTATAGTATGTGTTTGAAAGCCAGCCCTGAGGGGCCACATTGCTAAGGCTGCATATAACAGCATGAGAGTTAGGACTGAACAGTGATGTGGCTAATATTAGAAACACAAGGAAACTGAGATCTCTAATTCTTGCTTGAAAGCAAAAACTGAAACTAGGGACTTTCTAATGTCCGCGCTAAGAAGAATGTCTTCTCTTTTTGTGGCAGCAGTATAAAACTACCCTAAATCAAACCCCACCCTAATGGGAAGTTAATCTGTAATGTCAACTGAATCACAGCCTCATCAGGGCCCTTATGGACAGTTAGGGCATTGATACAGAAAGAGCACACCTTGAGAGCTGCAATTGTGTTAAACGGAAGGATGGCCGGAACTCAAACACCCAAATCCCAAATTCCTCTGGACCTCGGTTTTCAGCTCAAGCCACCTTTCCTCCTGTGTCTGAGGAGGCAATTCGTGCCTTATCTAAAGTCTGTGTAATTCTCTGTCCTTGCTAGAGTTGCCTCACACAGGGAGCCTATGTCAGTTCAGAGGCCCTAAGCCTCCTTCTGAAGGGAAGCCAGGGAGGCCTAAAGATGGGCCCTGAAATGACACCATGAAAATATATTGGTGACCTTCCCAAAGGGACCTGTGAATATTTGTCAAAGAAGCTGCTCATTATGCACAGGGAAATACCTAGCCTTTTCAGAGATTATTGAACACTGCATCTGGGTTAACACCTCAGCCACTCACTAATCAGAATGAGGCTCAGAGGATTCAGGTGATAAATGCAGTCTGAGGCCAAGTCCAAGTCTGTTTCAAACTGGACATAATGACACTCTGAACTCAGGCCAGGATGGTTTACCTGTTTTCCAAGGATTTACTTATCACTGGTAGAATGTCCACGTTGTCTCTGATCCACAAGTAAAATGGGCCAAACGGAAGCCTTTAGGGTTACCCCTTCCACTCAAAATGAAAAATAAAGAGCAATATCATATCTGAGGGAATTACACAATTAGCGTCATCATGAAATTCCTAAGAAATGCAGGGATGGTGATTCCTAGTACATCCCCATTTAACTTTCTGATTTGTCCAATGCAGAGGATGGGGGTTTCTTGGATGATGAGGGTGGATTGACATGAGCTTCCACAGGGGGCAATTCCAATTGCAGCCCCATTCCCAGATGTGGCTTACTTACTGGGAAAAGCTAACGTGGCCTCTATTGTCTAGTACATATTCATTTATTCAATAAATATGCACTGAACACCTACTGTGTTCCAGGCAGTTCTCTAGGTGCCAGGGACACTGCAGTGAACAAGCAAAGCGAAATGCCCATCCTTGTGAAGTTCTGTATCTAGCAAATATTTTTGTCTCTTTTCAGATAAACACCACAAGCATTTTGCTGTTACCTAGCAGGGATACCAGAATGCCTTACAGACTTGTCACAGGACTTTTCTGGCACGCAGGAAATTTGACTTTCTCGCTATCCCACAGAACAATCCTGAAGACTATATCATACTGAGAGAATATAGAGACCAGGAACCGGATTGTTTCTGACACTTTTCAGATCCCTGCATGAAGAAGAGATGTTCAAAGGGAGGGAGGGAAAAACGAATGCAAACACCATCCTTTCGCAACATATGGCACAACCCTGGGCATACATGCCTGAAAGAGGGTGGTAGACAAGATCATTAGCAGAAATGAGGTCAAGAAATGAAGAGGTCATACTGTTAGAAGGATCATCAACACAGAGAGAGTCCACCCTCCTTATTTGCAGATCCTGTATCTGCAAATTCACCTACTCACTAACATTTATGTGTAACCTCACAATCAATGCTGATGGCTATTAGCGGTCATTTGTGGACTTGGGCAGAGGAGCAAAAAACTCTACCTGCCCAATGCCTGCCCTCCCAGCTGAGGTGCAGCAAGGTGACGCTGCCTTCTTCTCCCAGCTCTCATATTGTAAGCAAGTGTCCTTTTCATAGCCTACTTAGTGCTACAGCTCCTGCCATTCTGTGCTGTTTGTTGGTGATTTTGCTGTTTAAAATGGTTCCCAGCTGTTGTGCTGAAGTACTATCTGCATCCCTAAGCACAAGAAGGTAGTGATGTGCCTGCAGAGAACATATGACTGTTAGATAAGCTTCCTTCAGGCATGAGTTATGGTGCTGTCAGCTGTGAGTTCAATGTTCACAAAGCAATAACACAGATTAAATAAGGTGTCTTTAAACAGAAACACACATAAAACAAGGTTACATATTGATCATTTGATGAAAACGTGACCAGAGCTCACAGGAACCTAATCCTGTATTTCTCTGAGGAGCAATGTTTGAATATTCACAAATTCAGTGTTCGTAGTTACTTTATAGAACATAACTACCACAAATAATGAGACTCAGCCATATTTCAATCATCAAGAATTATGCAGGAATAGTGCTGGGAAGGATGACAGGAAGCCTAAAGGTACATTTTTCAAAGAGTGACCAAGGCATCTGGAGATAACTGCAATGAGAAAGAGTAGTGGAGGATTTCAGGAAGGAGGAAGAAACTTCTGGAAAAATCAATGAAAACTAATCGAAAATAAGGAATAGGATAATATTAGAAATGTGCGACATCAGAAGCAGGTTTGTGACAGAATTTTTTTTTTTATTCTTGTTTAGCTCTAAACTGGCCATGCCTGAGGTAGCCCCCTTGCTCCCAGCTGTAACGTGAGCCCTGATTCTCCTCCTTACACACAACAACAATAGCAGGTCAACCCTCTTCAGAACCTCCACATCTGAACAAAGGAAAGATCAGCTGCAGAGTACAGAAGCATAATTCTATTTTACAACTCAATATGTCACAAAATATAATCCATTTTCCTTTGCTATTTCTATATAAACCCATCTATTATGCCCATAGAAGACATAGGTTACCTTTTGAGGGAAACTATTCATAAGGGAAAAAAATTAGAATTTTGAACAAGCCATTAAGGTGACCAATACAGACATTTGAAAATAGGACTTCAATCTATATGAGATGACTAATCTGAAAAGATGAAAACATAATCAAATTTCAATAGCACTCCTCCATTTAATTTAACCTTTGAGGGGCCTGGTCAATGTTCTCTTAAAATTATTTCACCCAGTTATTCTCCAGGGAACAGAAAAAAATGGAACTTATACTTAAATACATGCATGCACATTTATAAACACTGTAGTTTATTTACCTTTATGGTTTTTCCCCCAACAAATAATTCTAGATATTAAGGCTTCTCAGCCTGAAAAAAAAGTCTTTGGAGAAAGGCCTCATTCTGAAAAAATCAAGGATTAGTGCCCCATCTTGAAGTACTTCTGAAGAAAATTCACCAAACAAATGTAAAATTCACTCTGCCCTCTTAATTAAACCAACTTGTAATGAGTTTTCCTTAGGGTTTTAACAATTATGAGATTCTTGATTAAAAATTCATAATCTCCAATGATAATTTCAAAAAAACTACTCAGACTTGCTTCTCTATACTTATTTTAGGTTTATCATTTAATTTCTTTTAAAAATATTAAAGTGGAAATCAAATAATGTGTAGTTCGACAATGTCTTCCCACCTTTACGAACAGAAAAAACAATAAATTCTCAGCACTCATCAGAAAAGACTGAATATCTAATTGACCCAAAGTTTAAAGGAGTACCTGGAGTAAGGGACACTGGAGAGAGCTGTGTCACTGCAGGGAGAATACACTAATTTATATAAGAATTATTTTAAAGGCATACTTGATTAAATTTTGAAAAGTATAAAATTGCTCAGGGCTAGCTCTAGTAGAGAGAACCAGTCACTCCTCTACATAGTTGGCAGCATTATAAATTAGGTCCAACTTTCTGGAAGGCAATTTGGCAATATGTATCAAAAGCCATAATAATGGATGACCTCAATGACCACTTCTTGGAATTTGTCTTAAGAAAATAAAGGAAAGATGTACTGAAATTTTGCACAGCATTGATTACTCTGTTGCTTAAAATGAGAGAAAATAAGAAATGATGAGAATGTCTACCAATAAAGAACTGTTCCAATAAATGGGTCTTTCCTCAACCATCTTTGCCCCCTTCAGTCTAGTCTCTACAGAGTAGCCAGTATCATCTAATCAAAATGCAATGACTTGATGGTCCCATCACTCCTGCACTCAAAACCCTCCAATGGTTCCCCTTGCTGAGGGTCAAAGCCAAATCTTTATTATGGTCTAGAGCCATACATAATATGGAGTTGCCATTAAGTGGCTCTTCCCTGAACAAGTGTATGTGCTCCAGGTAACAATGGTTTTCACCTTAGACCCAGAAGAACCTAGAATCTTAAGAAGCCCCCTTGGGAAGGACATTCCATTTGATATTTACCTTGACAGGCACCCTCCTACATAAATTTTTAACATTTTCTCTAGAACTGTGATTATATTAGGCACTCTGAACAGAAAGCTGCTTTTCCCAGTCACTACCAAGTAACTACCATCTCTCACCCAGACTAACACAAAGCTGCCTACCATATTTCTTGACAGCCACCCCATCCCCTCCTAATTTATTCTCTATACTACATTCAAAGTAATCTCCTTTTTTTAAAAAAATGGCAATAATTTCCTCATGCTTAAAAACCATCATGCCTTCCCATTTCTCTACAGATTAAGATCCAAATTCTTGATGGTCAAGGGTCTAAAACAGTGCTATACAATGGAAATATACTGGAAGCCACACAAGTAATTTTAAATTTTATAGTAGCCCCATTTTTCCAAAAAGTTTCAAAGTGGTAAGATTAATTTTAATACTATGTTTTATCTTAGCCAATCTATCCGAAATATTATCATCTTGATATGCAACTAACAATTCAAACAGATCTTCAATGTTCTCACAACAAAAAAAAAATTGTAGTTATGTAAGGTGATGGATGTGTTAACTAACTCTATTGTGGTAATTATTTTGCAATATGTATGCATATCAGATCATCATGTTATCCATCTTCACCTTACACAAGGTTATATATCAAATCTATCTCAATAAAGCTGGGGAAAAATTCAAAAATACTGACATATTTAACATGCAGTTTTTCATATGAAGTGTTTGAAGTCTAGTGTATATTTTACCTTTGCAACACATCTCAAGTTGGACTAGCCCCATTTTGCATGCTTCATAGCCCCACATGGTTAGGGGCCACCACGTTAGTGCACCTCTACACACTCAGGACTATGCCCACCTCTTCAACCTTCTCAGGCTACAGACATATTTAACCTTCAGGTAGTCAAAGTTGCTATTTTCTCTTTCTCAGTCTTTTAAGCATGTTGAGCTCTTATACAACAAATAATTTTAAAGAAGAGACAAATAACCACATTTTTAAATGGGCAAAAGATTTTAAAGACATTTCACCAAAGGAAATATACAAATGCCCATGGCCAATAAGCATTTTGAAAAGTATTCCACAGCATTAGTCATTAGGGAAATGCAAATCAAAACCAAAATGAGATACCATCTGAGATCCACTAGAATGGTCATAAGTAAAAAGAGAGACAATACCAAGTGTTGGCAAGAATGAAGAAACTGGGACTCACATACATTGCTGGTAGGATTATAAAACAGTGCACCCTTTTTGGAAAACACTGTGGCAGCTTTTCAAAATTTTGAACATAGTCACCATATGACCCAGCAATTCCAATCTTAGATATCTGCCCAAGAGAAATGAAGACATATATCTATATAAGACATATGTCCATACAAGACTTATAGAAGCAACCCAAATGTCCATCAACTGGTAAATGGATAAACAAAAATGTGGCATAAGCATACAGTGCACTATCACCCAGCAATAAAAATGCTACAATTTCAAAAATGTACCCTAAGAAGCCAGACACAAAAGGACACATATTGCATGATTTCATTTTTATGAAATGTCCAGAAAAGGAAAATCTATAGAGACAGAAAATAGATGAGTTGTCACCTAGGCTGGGGAATGGAAATGGAACATTGACTGCAAATGGGACCTTTTAGAAGTGATGAAAATGTTCTAAAATTGGATCATGGTGATGGCACAACTCTATAAAACCACTAAAAATGATTGAACTGTACATATAAAATGAGTGAATTTTATGGCATAAAATATATAGCTCAATAAAGTTATTTTTAAGAAGAGTAAAAAAAATTCACAAGAATTTTTTTAAAAACTTGAATATTTACATTCTGCTGTAAATGTGTCATACCTCTGGTATTCCCAGACTCCTCTTACCAGGTTATAATTTCCACACGGGTAGGAACCACTAATGCTGTGCTCCAAACATCTACGTTATGCCTTTCACATGGCAGGGGCTCAAACAGCTGTTGAATGAATTGTAAGTGAACTGCTTGGGCAATTTCAAAAATCCATAAACACTTAAAAGTTTTAAAAATTCCTACTCAGCAATTAGATGAACACTATGTTGAGTGAAAGAAGCCAGAAACAAATGAATACATACTATATGATTCCATTTTAAAAGTTCTAGAACAGGGAAAACTAGAAATCTGAAGAGTAGTTTCTTGGGGGAGCAGGGGACAAGACCTGAATGGGAAGGATGTGAGGGAACTCTTAAGGATGATGGAATGTTCCATATACTAATTAGAATGGTGGTTACAAAGGTGTACACTTGTCGAAATTCCTCAAAATATACACTGAAAAGTAGTGTATGTCATATATAAACTATATCCCAGTTTAAAAACGTGGATACCTCTGGTACAAAATAAAAGAAAAAAAATTATTTAATAAAGAAAGCTGCATCATTCTTTAGTATGAAATGCAAGGCCTCCTACAGCCTGGTCCCCAAGTGCCACTCCAAACTTGCTTGCCCCATTGCCCTCCCTGAAAAGTCCCCACCAATCCCCACAACTCCCCACCCCGACTGGGGTCCCAGCCTTAATTATCTGCTGGCATTCCCCCAATACACCATGTACATCCCCGCCCCTGTACCCTTACTCAAGCTGCCCTCCCTTCCTGAAACCTCTTTCCCCACTGCCAACAGCTGGGCACCTGCCGATTTTACAAAACTTCAGAAAGTTGAGTCGTGGTTGCCCGGAGCTGTGACGCCAGTGGGTACTAAGGATCTCTTTGGGGCGATAGAACCATTGTAAGATTGGACTGTGGTGATAACTGAGCAATTCTGTAAACTGACTAAATGCATTGAATTGTACATTTCAAAATGAGTGAATTTTACAGTAAGGTGTGTAAATCAGACCTTAATAAAGTTGTTTTCAAAAAACAAGCTTAGCTCACAAACAACCCCTCCATGTAGATCTGTCCCCTCCCAAATGCTCAAACCAAGCACCTATTTTCTGTCCTGCCCCGCTATACTCTGTACCTACTTCTGTTGATGACCTGTGCACGTCACTGCATTTTTTTTCTCCAAGTGCCCTTCTCTACCCAGACTGTGAAGGGTGCCCCTGTGCAAGCTTTGTCACCCACGCTGAACACCATACCTGACACATAAGGCCACCAAATGACTGCCTCTTGGATGAACATGTTGCATTTTAACTTCATTATTCCTGCTACTCTCCTACATTAAGCCGTAGACTTGGGTCCCAGTTAGAAATGGATGTCTCCTTATCTGGACAGGTGTGGCTTTGGGCACATGAGTAGCGTCGGGGGAAACACAGCAAATACCTATCTACAGACTCCTGCCCTTGCACTTCTGCTTCGTCCCACCTCGACTCCCCAGACTTCTACCTGCACTTGAAATGCCCAGTTCATTCACAAGGACTTAAAAGCCTTTCAACAGCAGGAGAATTTGGAGGAATGGCACCCAGTCTCAAAAACTCTCATCTGCTGGCCCACAGGGTGGTTACTATTAGCCCTGCAGGCTTCAGAAGGTCTCAGGAGCCATGCTGTGTTCTCAGTCTCAGCTCTCTTGTCCTAATGGGGTCACACTAAATTCGCTAGAAAGCCCCTGAAATGATTGTTGGCCCCGTGCCTTCCCCACTCAGCAGGCCCCATTTCCAGACCACGTGAGATATTATAGGGAGGGGAGGAAGCACTGGATGTTAGGTAAGTGGCCCTGGGCCTGAGCCCAGCTCCACCAGTCACTACCCATGTGACCTCAGCAAGTGTCTGTACCATTCCAAGATGCAGCTACTGCTTCTGCAAAAGCAGGTTTAATAACAACCACCCTTTTGAACTTACCAAGCAGCCCCGCACATCAAGAGAGGCAGCACATGAACATGTGTTCAGTTAAATAAGCTCCATGGATCTGGAGATGCTAACCGTGGCCTTTTCTGTTGGTTTTCTTTTGCCCTTCACCTGAATGTTTCAGTTAGTCCACTGGGATCTGTAAATTATCCCCCGGATGCTGTAGGACAAAGAACTACTTGACCCCTTCAACCCAACCGGAGAAACGTACACTGAGTGAAATCTGTATAGAGGGCACCACCCAGCTCAGCACTTGATTCCTTTACTCCCCAAGGGTCTTGAAGGATCTTTCTCAACAGCTGATCATAGTAACTTGATATTTTTTAAAATGTTTTATTGTTGGCATAAAATCTAAGGGATGTCATTTGTTCTCTTCTTTATACTTTTCCTGCATTTTTTTTCAATTTTCCACAAAGAACATATACTGCTATTATATTTAAGAGAAACTGTGGTTTAAAAGAAAAAGAAGTTACAATGCTGATTCCATTTTAGACCAAACATCTATAGCTAATATTTTCAAAACACTACTAAGTATAGAAGGCATTGTTACAAGGACTTTGTATATATGAATTCTCTCAACATCTCTATGAGGCAGGTATTATTATTATTTGACTCCTTTTTCAAGATGAGGAAATAGACACACAAAGATTCTTCCTACCTGGGTCACACGACTAGTACGTGATGGAGCTAGAATTTGAAGCCAAGCACTTTGGTGTCAGAGTCCATGCGTTTAACTAGTGTTCCAGGGAAAAGGCACGTGAGTGACGGTATTACCATCTACCGTGGCTCTAAGGGCCCAGTGGCACAAGCAGTCCCCCTTGGAGGAAATCAGTGGTCTATTGGAGGGTGGGGTCCTGAAGGCAAGAACTATGTCTTGTCCATCTGTTTCTGTGCCAGTTAGATTTTGCTGCATAACAGACTACCCTAAAACTTAGGTACCAGAAAACTACAACCGTCATTTTCATTCACAATTCTGAGTTGGAATTTGGACTGGGCTTCTCTTGTGCTGGTCTTCTGCTGTGCTCAGCTGAGCCACATCAGTTATCTGCTGGTCTGCAAGGCCTCTCTGCTTTGGAAGCTGGGGCCACAGAAGCCTCTGAGCTGTCGGTCTCTCATCACCCAGCAGGCTAGCCTGGACTTCTTCACCTGGCAGTACTGGCAGGGTCCCAAGAGCCTCAAAAGTGGGTAAGCCCCAGTGACAAGAGTTTTTTGGGTTTCAGCTTGCATCACGTTTGCTACAGACCCATCAGCCAAAGCAAATTACATGGGCAAGCCCAGAGTCAGTGTGGGAGGGGACTATCCAATGGCATAAATGCAGAGGGCTAAATAATTGGTGACCATTTATTGCAATGTGCCAGTATCTCCACAACCAAGCAGAGTCTAATAAACAGCAGGCACAAAATAAATGCTTACTGAACTGAATGCTGTTTCCCCTTCATGAAAAATCAAGATAAAACCAACAATCTTTTCCCTCTCTCCACTACGCATACCCCATCAAGCAGTTGGAAGAGGCTGACTGACACGTGCTCGCAGAGGAACACCTCACCCTGGCTAATGCAGCCTATCACCTGGAGCCAGTCACCTCCTAACACAGGGTATTCTCAGCTCTTGAGGTGAGGGGTATGTTCTTCCTGGTGGCTGCTTCCCTAAAGCTCTTAGAATCCCAGGACTTTTCTGCCCAAAGGACCTCTCCTTGTCCCACAGCTTCCTTGACATCCCTCAAGGAGACCTCTATCAGCTGCTCCAATTAGCATCCACTGTTTGCCCTCTAGTGGCTCCTTTACATTGTGTAGCCCTCTAACAACTGCACCAGAAGAAGCAACTGTGTGTGCTTTAGGTCAGTAGTTTTCAAAGGAGGTGATATTTTCCCCCATGGGACATTCAGATTGCAGAAATTTGGGGTTGTCACAACTGGGAGAAAAGTGCTGGCATCTAGTGCGTAGAGGCCAGACACGCTGTTAACATCCCACAGTGCACAGGACACTCCATCACATGACATCATCTCGTTCAAAATGCCAATCATGCCACAGCTGAAAAACTCTTAGGCAGAGAGAGCCCAAGTTCGTCCAAAGGATGCACGCACTGCCCCAGCAAGGGTTGTTACGTGGCTGTGTCCATCATTCCTCGGGAAAAATTGATCCCTAGGCAGCAACCCTAAATTCTCTGTGTCACTTCAATCTCAGGTACAGTCATGGGTATCCACAATTCCCCAGGTTAGACAAACAGCTTTAAATGGGAGCTTGGTTACATGCAAGATGATCTTCCTGGGTTTTTTTCTATTATCTATACTCAATCGTACTCATTCTGAGAGCAATTTTCTCAGAAGAGACGAGTGCTCACAGGTTTTTATTGTGAGCCAGTTAAAAGCTGTAAGAAATAAAAATGGCTTCCAATGGACAACTGCATTGTGGGACTTCTGCATGGAGCAGCCGAACCCTTTGATAAAATGCACATCAATTGCAAGAATAAATGACAGACATTCGGTTTTAACAAAATGACACTTGTTCCGTGGAGGAAGAGAACTTCTTACTGTCAGAGCGAACACCAAGAACAGAGAGAATGAAAGCTGTACAGACACTGATTGCCACAGCAGCTCCATGTACAAAAGCGACAGGAAATGAAAGCCTTGGTTCTGGTCACTCATCTTACTGTGGCATTTCAGCAATGCTAATTAGAAGAGAGTAGCTGACATTTTCCAAGCGTGAAAGATAAGCTAAAATTTACCCAGGAAATTTACTTCTGAAATTTTCTCAGAAAATTCAATAATAAGGGTGCTTTCTTTTAACCCTGGACTTTATTCCTTGGCTGTTCAGTTTCTGATACTCCATTATGCTAGCGGCTAGGGACATCTTCCTCACTCATTAACTGGAGGTTCTCATTGGCGAGCGAGGCAGGGAGATGGGAGAAGGAAGGGAAGCACCCACAGCTCCAGCTGCTCTTGCTTTGAAACCCTCTCTCTGCTTCTGAATGCTTCCCTCTTTGGGCCCTCCTTTCCCAGCTCCTCTCTTCTTCCTCCTGTTTTCCTCACCCCTGCCTCTGAGCTCCGGGGCCCCGGGAGGGCAGACGGGTACTGGCAGGAATCCTGGGCATGGTAGGAGATACGGCCAGTGTTGGGGGGAAACGTGCGTCATTCCCTGGTACAGGTTGAGTTCATTCTCTTTGTTCTCATCCCCGCGACAACAAAGAATTGAAAGGCAGAGGCATAGTAGCGAAGCAGAGTCAAACTTTTATTTGAATGCACTCCAAGGGAGGGGCAGGCCAGAGTCAAGGGAGGAAAAGGCAGGAAAGGGAAGCTCATGGAACTCCTGCTCAGCACAGGGCAGATCCCTTGCCAACTGCTGAAGCCAGGGTTACCTAGTGTCCAGGGTCTGCTTGAATCTGCAGGCCATGGGAACTGAGTCCCTACCACCCCAGGATTTGGGGGAGCCACAGAGCACTAGATGGAGTTAGACTGTGTTCTGAGAACTTCCCAAAAGCAAAGAAAAGAGGTTTTTCAGGCAGGCTACTAAAGAGCATGATCGTACAGCTGCAGTCCTGTCCGGGTC
This sequence comes from Manis pentadactyla, assembly GCF_030020395.1. NCBI lineage: Eukaryota > Metazoa > Chordata > Mammalia > Pholidota > Manidae > Manis > Manis pentadactyla. The sequence continues at coordinate 11,550,178 of NC_080038.1, forward strand.
ACCCAGGCGACAGGAACTTGCAGGCCCAAATCAGAGCTCTCAGCAGCCCCTCCCTATTTATCTGGAGTAGAACAGAGAGAGTGACACACTCGAAGAAAGGCGAGTGTGGGCACCCTCAGAGAGAGGCACGCTTAAGGGTTTAGGGTTTGGGGCCTTTTGGGTAGGGGTCAGCATAAGGCATGATGCATACAGGTGTTTCATAATTCCTTTGAAGTTTTGTCTTAAGAACAGGGTTATTCAGGTGACTGTGTTGGTCCGGATCCCAGCATTCTTTATCCACATAGGTTCATTACACGTTGGAGGTCTATTTCCTGTCCTGGTTATAAAGTCACTTAATTAAGGGGCTAGTAGAAGAGGAAGAACAGCATCAAGGTCAAGTTAAAGAATAAGCGGGGCCTTTTCACAGGCTAAGTAGATTTTCCAATGGCCTGATCTAATTGGTACAATGAAGACGTGGGCTGCTCTCTGATAACTTTTCTTTACCTGGGGAATATCCAGACATTCCAAGTCACTCCTGGGCTTCGAAACTTCAGCTAATTCACTCATGAACTCTGTGAGTCCTTTCTGGCTCTCTGGTTTTATCTGGAACCAAATGGGGGACTTTAGCTGAGAAACTCCTCCCCCTAGTCCTGGTCCTGGGCACACTTTACTGCCACTCTGCAGCTCATTCGGACGAGTCTAGACAGTCGCAGGTAGCAGCCAGCTTAGGGGAATCCTGATGGAACCGTGAGTCTGAGCTCTCCATCCAGGCCAGGAACCACACTGGCTGAACTGCATTAATTTCCAACCGGTCACAATAGAGCCACACGCTCTGTATTGAGCAGCAGCTCTGGAGTGTAAAGAATAGAGACACCTGACATGCTGAGACATGTATGCACTGAATGTACATTGAAAAAAACATGAGCTGTTGAGTCATAATGTTCTTTGTTAAGTCCGTATTCTGTATTAGACACTGCACGAAGCACACTATAGACCTTTTCTCACAGGCTGTGTGACCTTGTGCAAAGTGGTTAACCTCTCTGTTTCTGTTTCCTTTCCCACATAGAAATAGCCACCTTGCAGAGTTATCTTGAGGATTGGTTGAAATAACATATAGAAAGTTCCTGGCACATGGTAACTATCTTAGTCAGCTCTGGCTGCCATAACAAAATACCACAGACCGAGTGGCTTAACCAACAGAAATTAATTTTCTCATGGTTCCAGACGTTAAAAAGTCCAAGATCAAGGTGCCAGCTCATGCGGTTCCTGGTGAGACTGCTCTCCTTGAATTGCAGGTGGTTAGCTCCTCACTATGTCCTTGTGTGGCCAGGGGGAGAGAGACAGAGAGCTCTCCAAGTACCATCACACTGGGGGTTAAGGCTTCAGCATAGGAATTTGGGGGAAACACAAACAATCAAGCCATACCAGTATGCATTAAGTAAATGGTAGCTCTTATTATGATTATAATTATTATTAATAAAACAGGTATTGACACTCAGGAAACAACTACAATGGTATGGCTTTGTCTAAAACAAAGGAAATCTGGCTCAAGTACCCACTGACCTGACTTGGTATTGGTGGAAAGTAATGCATCAGTTTCTTGGTGCCTTCCTCAGGCTCCCAGTGCTGGAGTAGCACTGCACGGTATCTCCTTGCTGAATCCCGAGGCCTCCAGCGAACAACGGTCCCCTGTCTCTGCCTGAGCATCACTGATCTGGGCAGGCTGCAGCTGTGCCTGCTCACCGTGATCCTTTCCATTGTCTATAGGGCATTCTCTGTGGTCTTCCCACATCTGAAGTGTTGCATTCTTGCGAGCTCTGCTCTCTTCTAGCTGTGCAAACTTGCAATCCTGGTTGCTCTTCCTTGTCCTGTCCCAAGGATCCATAGCACGCAGGATCAAGACCCCCCCCCTTTTTAAACTTCCAAGCAGAAGTCGCCACTTCTTCCATTCTTTGATAGTCTAACCCAGTTACAGGCTGTCTTCAGATAGCCTTCACATCTCCCAGGAAATAATTCCCTTTGCATCCTGAGAAGGGCGATAAGTATATTTATTTTTAACTTGGTGAACCTCAACTTCAAGCAAATAAGTAAAAAATTAATTACTCAATCATTTTCTACATGACTTTCCAAAGGGTATTTACTGATGGAGAGATAAGATGCTACAAAATTTCAAGAAATTCAGTTAAAGGGGAATAAACATCTTCATTTGTTTTCATGGAATATGCAATGTGGTTCTTCATATAATATGGACTCTCATAAGTTCTTAGAGGCCATTTAATTTGTGCTCCCAGATGAAATATTAAATTCCCTGTCTCCCAGTCAATTACACCTTTTACCCTACCAAATGCCAGCACAATGTCTGATGAAAAAAACATCAAGCTGGACTTCAAGAGATCTGGACCCTGGACCAAACTCAGTCTCTGCTGAGGGTTTCAGATTCCTCATCTCTAAGGTTCCTTCCATTCTTAACATTCCATACTGCTTTAAGAAATTTTAAGAAAAAGGTCCTGGACACCAAAATAGTTACAACATTGAAACATGCTGTTCTTTTCTAGAGTGAGTCCTCTTTCCAAATGTCCACTGTATTTTAAAATGCAGAGAAAACCATCACTAACCATTCAGTTCAACAAACACTAATGGAGTACCAACAAAATTCTTGATGGGTTCAGATATTTCAAAATTCCTTGAGCACGCATTGGTTTGTGCCCTTAACCAAGCTTATATGATAGAAGCTCTTCTTATTTACCACTGCATTCTTAGGCATCAGTCTTCTGCTAATGAACCACAGTGCAAAAGGGATCAAATTTCAACACAGGTAAACTGAAGTTTGCTTTCTTTGAGGCAAGTATTACATTATATATAATCTTTGGGCTGAGAAGTAAAAATGGCCACAAAAGTACAGAAGATGGTATATATGTATGCATATAATACCTTACAGCATATATAATAAATACCTCACCTACAATCTTCTACAGATTCTGGGAAGGAGAATAGCATGATACTTCAGGCATTTATTTTTCTTAACTGAAAAACTGGGATAAAATTGTGGGCCGCAAAGGGAAGTGGTAAAGGCAAAAATACATTCAAATCAGAAGTATTTATGGAGTATCTAGCCTGTGCTGGGCCAACAAGAAGGAAAAGGAGAAGACAGTAGCCTCCGTCCTCTCAACACAACCAAGACTGAGTAAATCTTTTCACATATCATGAAAGATCCATTTGCACCAAAGAATTAGTAAAACTTTCACTGACAATCTCCTGGGGAGATGGATAATGAATTTACAGTACACAACACACATGTCTCCAAAAATTTCCAATAACTATTTCTTCTCAAGTCTCTTCTCTGAGCCAGGCGATTCCCTGGTCTTCTTCCTCCACCTACCCTATTTGTTTATTTATTTATTTACTTACTTACTTACTTACTTACTTATTTTTCGGAGGGCATCTCTCATATTTATTGATCAAATGGTCGTTAACAACAATAAAATTCTGGATAGGGGACTCAATGCTCAATGCACAATCATTAATCCACCCCAAGCCTAATTCTCGTCAGTCTCCAATCTTCTGAAGCATAACGAACAAGTTCTTACATAGTGAATAAGTTCTTAATGGTGAACAGTGCAAGGGCAGTCATCACAGAAACTTTCGGTTTTGATCACACATTATGAACTATAAACAATCAGGTCAAATATGAATATTCGTTTGATTTTTATACTTGATTTATATGTGAATCCCACATTTCTCCCTTATTATTATTATTATTTTTTTTAATAAAATGCTGAAGTGGTAGGTAGATACAAGACAAAGGTAGAAAACATAGTTTAGTGTTGTTGTAAGAGAAAAAATGTAGATGATCAGGTGTGTGCCTGTAGACTAAGTATTAATCCAAGCTAGACAAGGGCAACAAAACATCCACGGATGCAGAAGATTTCTCTCAAAACAGGGGGGGTGAGGTTCTAAGCCTCACCTCTGTTGATCCCCAATTTCTCACCTGATGGCCCCCCTGCGACTGTGCCTGTCTTAGGTTGTTCCTCCCTTGAGGAATCTTACCCGTCTCTGGCTAACCAGTCATCTTCCGGGTCCTTACAGGGAAATGTAAAGTTGGTAAGTGAGAGAGAAGCCTTATTGTTTGAAATGGTTAGCTTTTTATTTCTTTGCAGATTTATGCCCTGTAGCTTCTATGCCCAGCATTTGTCTTGAGGTATCTTTACCACTTGGAAGAATTATGATACTCGGTAAATTTGATATGAGGACGCCCACCCCCCCATATATCTTATGCTCAGTAAAATGGCTTGTCAGTGACTGAGGAATACTACCTGCCGGCTGGGAGTGCCTGAATCTGGAGAAAAAAGCAAGACAGCCAAAGAAAGGAAAGGAATGGAAGTGGATAAACGGGGTGGTAGCATGTGGACTGGAGCTGAGGAACTGAATGACTGAGAGAAGAGGCTAGGCAAGAGGTAGTTATGGAGGTTTTAGAGACACAAGCATGTTGTACAATGTACACAAGACCCTGGCATAGAGTGCAGATGGCACATGCAGTGCAGGGCAGGACAAGAAATGGCAATTGCTCAAGAGTGAATGGTGAGCGCCTAGATAAGGGTGGCAGCAGGGAGTATTCCGAAATAAGGTGCTAAGATTTTCAAGTTCTTTTTTAACATGACCAGATAACACTGGTAAATGTCTCCCACCCTAGAATGACTGTCTCTGTCCCCCCCAGATCTCCTCTGCATCTTTCAAGGCTCAGATCAATAGCCAGCCCTTCGGGCCTCATCAGCTCTTCCCTTCTCTCACCGTGTAGCTGTCCATTTGTATTGTTGAGCTGCTTTCATTGCACTCTCCCCCTCCTACCATCCATCCAATATGTTATTATCGAAGCAGTCTTTAACACAGTTTTCATCATGTTATACCTCTACAAAACAATTCATTGGCATCTCTTTGCCGATAAAGATTTTTTAAATTGAAAATCAGTCATTTATGATCGTGAAAAATGTATTCTGCAGGTAATGGCTCAGTACCTCTCATATATAAGCATTTTCCCCAGAGCTGAAGTGAACGTGGCAATGTGTCATATTTCATTCCTGTTTCATATACTATTTCACAGCTTACAGTCCTGTCCTGCTCATCGACATGCCAATTCACTACAGCTTCCAAAGATCCAGAGCCATAGGAGACAAAGCTCAAAGCAATACAGTAATGTTTTTCAATGTCTACAATAGTATAACAATCAGAGTTACTGTATCATCCACAAAAATTTTATGTTATTAAAAGGATTCTAAACCCCCTTTGGAAGGAATCATTCTGAAACATTCATTGTTGGATCATTACAACTGCCCTGTAAATATTCCCAATCCAGTCACACTCTCTCCACCTCCCCATTCTCCTGAAAGATTATCCTAACTTTGGGTGAACGTTCAGGTGGTTGGAGCCAAAATTACAGCTGATTCAAAGCAATGTTTTCAACCCTGGTGTGCACCAACATCCCCAGGGCTCCCTCTGGGCCACTTAGTTCAGGATCTCTGGAGTGGGCCTGGGCATCAGGATTCAGATTCTAGGGTGTGGCCAGGCTTGGGCGCCACTGCATTAAACTGGGAGAAGCACCCCAGTCCCTGAGAGGGCTGGCAAGAGCAAGCAAGGCCAGCAGCTTCAGAGAACCCGGGCACCACGCAGGGGTCTGGGGCAGGGACACCGCCAAGTGAAGGAAGACATCCCCACCCACAAGAAGGAGAGCATCCCAGCCGCACACACCGCCTCCTTGAGAAACCAGCCACATTTCTACAGTGAGCTAGATACAGAATCGAGAGACGAGGGCATCAGGACACTCACGCAGCACAGTAAGCATTGGTTAAACTTCCCTACACCACTCTTCTGCTTCTAGAGAAAAATCTATATGATGTGCAATCTTGCAGGGGAGCCCTATGTCTTCTGACCTAATTTAAATCATTATTAAATTACTTCTCAACTGATGTTGAAAACAGAAAAGATGTCACTGAATGGCCACGTCTTAACACTGACTTTTACACCAACCGCGCCTGACTCTGGGGCCAAGCTCTCAGACTGAATTTTCAGGAAGATTCGGAGTAACGCTCAATGAAAAATGCAACCTCAAGTGGTAAAACTGAAACTATTTGTCAGGCTTGCTTTAACTAGACACCGTAGGTGACAAAGCAAGCAGGAGAGCAGGGATGACTCAGCTCTGTTCATTAAAAACCACCACTGCAATCTCAGATAACATTGTATTTTAATCCTGCTCTGGTAACTTTCTCTTTTTGCAACATTTAAATAGTTTTAACAGCTTCCAGGTACTTCCAAAAGTTGAATCCAGATTTTGACAAAGGATGACAGAGCCTCTGTATTCTTGAGGGATGTGAATCCTCAAATTGGCAACAACTGTATAGGAAAAAAACATAATATACAGATATAGGATTTGGTGCCATCTTAGGTTTCAGGCACCCACTTAGGGGTCTTGGAATAGATCCCCCGTGGGTAAGGGAGCACTGCTGTCCTAGACAACTTGTAATTTCCTCCATAACAGATAATAAGAAATACCTGGGTAATGGGTTCCATGCCTAAGAGAGAAAAGCCAAACCTTGTGGTCTTCCTGGTCCCTAAAACTTCTGTAATGTTCCCCCAAGCACCCAAACTTCACCCCACATACCCCTGTGCTAGCCTGTCCTCCCCCTTCAGCTTGGAGTGGAGCCTGGAGCTCAGCTTGCCTTCCATGCTGTCCCTGGGTCCCCAGCACTCAAACGTTAACTCCATTCTCCCAGAATGGTGAAATGCCTCTGCTCTGCTCTTCTTAGGAGACTGGGCATTTGAAATAGGGGTGAACCACACCTGCTGGGGCCACTCTGTCACCTCCACTCTCTCACTTGCACACCAGCCTCAGAGCAAATGATATATACGTGTGTGATGTGTATCACCATGATCAGTGAAAGAAAGTAGAGGACGACTTTCCCCGCCTTCACCAGCATCCCCCTCACCTCGACCCATGCCTAGTAGTATGGTTGTGATATGGTTGTGACAAAGAGTTAAAAGGACATGAAAATGAGCACAAACAAAACAGGCTCATTCCAGTATCAGGTGTCAGCCAGCCAGCCAGGAGACCTCAACACTCCAGTGCCAGGAGCCATGCTACTCAAGCTGGGTAGCGAAGCTCAGGCTGGAGGAAGACCCCTGCAAAGCAGGGGCTCTTGCAGCTGGCTCCCCCTATTACCCGCCTTGATTTTGTTATTCTCCATTATACTACTGGCTTTGCTTTTGCTTGCATTTTTGCCAAGGCCTAAGCTAACCTTTGCTAAGCAGCACGGAAAGGAGGAGAACATAAACTTCCCAAAAGCTTCTCAGGACAGTGCTCCTGAGGAATGGAACACGCAGGGGCCAGATGGCGATCTTGGCATAGAATACCAAAACCTGCAGGTAGCTAGTCAGACGTTGACTGCCCCATCTCCACTAAGTGGGAATGTCCCCCTTTTTTACAATGCTAATGAAATTAGTGCTGAAGAGTTTTATAAGAAAATTAGAGAAATAGAGTTATAGGGGAATACTGAGTGGAATAACCCTGTCTGACACTTAATCTTCTCATGTTTTCTTCCCTCTGCTACTTCTATAGTTTTTCTTCCTTCCTAATTACAGCCCTTTACTAGAATTAGTGCCTCATACATGAAATTACCAAGTACCATAATTCTTCCAAGTGGTAAAGATACCTCAAGACAAGTGATGGGCATAGAAGCCACGGAGCATAAATCTGCAAAGAAGTAAAAAACTAACCTTTTCAAAGAACATTACTTCTCTCTCACTTACCAGCTTTACATTTCCCTGTATGGCCCCGGAAGATGACTGGTTAGCCAGAGACGGGTAAGATTCCTCAAGGGAGGAACAACCTAAGACAGGCACAGTCGTAGGGGGGCCATCAGGTGAGAAAATGGGGGCCAACAGAGGTGAGGCTTAGAACCTCACCCCCCCAGTTTTGAGACAAATTGTCTACACCCATGGATGTTTTGTTGCCCTTGTCTGGCTTGGATTAATACCTAGTCTATAGGCACAAACCTGATCATCTACACTTGCCTTCTTACAGTTCTAAATCATGCTTTCTATCTTTATCTTGCATCTACCTACAACAGAATAAATATTATGAGGGGATAAAATGTACCCATTACATTAAAAATATAGATGATGATACCTGCCTAGCTAACTGTAGCACTGAGTGACCTGTATTTCACCCTGAGCTGATAGACTCCATAGTCACTGCTACATGCTGCACGTTTCTGTGGTCACATGGCTTACTTAGAAACCGCTTTGCATAGAAACAAGAAACACAATAGAGTCCATGTTGCTAAGAAAAGTTTAGGTCAAGGAACAGAAAAAAATCACCTAACACTTGGCTAACCATGAATAGAGTAGAAAGAAGAAGAAAGAAAAAAGCTTGCCTATACTTGTTAATCAAAAGAACAAATAAAAAATAATCATATCCTTGTGCAAAATGGTATAAATAAAGCTGTCATCCGCCCTTTGTTGAGAGACCACCTCCATCTGACTCTGTGTCCTGTCTCTCCGTGCACCGACTCCGTCTCATCCTTTTGGGCTTCACACCCCCCCGCTGGAGCTGGACTCCGGCACTCCAGGGATACTAACTCAAATTGTTACAGCCCCAAACACTACATTGTCACCTCCCCACTGTATGGACTGTATAGGGTACCATATGCACGAAAAGCCCCAGAAACCCAAATCAGAGGGCAAGCCCCTGCCTGCCTCTGCTGGCCTCATCAAGTAAACGATGGGCAATCCGTCCACGGCTTGGTTCACTCTCTGCGACTCTCCTGCCTGGAACCTCAGCGTTACTGGTCAAACGAAGCTTCTGACACTGTTACTTCGGAGACGAGTGGTGGCATTAGGAGAGTGGCAGAGAAAGGAAAGGTGAGTCCAAAGAGAAGGAAGGAAGGTTCTTTCCTAGACTCAGAGAAAAGTCAGGGCCGAATGTTCTGATTGGGCTTTTGTGGCTCATGAAGACCTCAAATACGTGGTTATCCAACCTATGATTAACGCCTTCTGAAGAAGCAGCCCATACTACTTTCCGACTGTTTGAACAATCGCATGTATTAAAATGTCTCTAGATGGTAAGCCTCAGAGGGCAAGGATCTTAGCATACGCTTTTCACTGATACGTCTCAAGCGCCTAAATAATACCTGGCTCAGAAAAGCCGCTCAAAAAAGTTGTTAAATGAATGGGTGCCCCCCAGTGGCTTCCTACAGTGATTCTACTTCTACTCTGGAAAGTCCAAAAGTCTGTTTTTCTCACTAAGACAACCCAGCAAATATTTTAAGACAACTATCATGTTTCCCTCTCCACAACTCCCACTTGCAATTTTTTTCTTTTCCAAGTTTGACATCCCTGTCTATGCAACCATTTCCTATAGGGTGGATCACCAGTCCCCCTGAAGATTTATTGGATACCTGTTGTGCAATCACCACAGGGAAGGGATGGGACCCTCAAAGAATCCCCTGTACGATCTACTCCACTCATCAGACCTGACTCTTTCAACCACCACATTGTTCTAATTTACCCATCAGGACACTTATGAAAGACTTCGGCAAATGGCTAGCATAAATCCAGGTGAACTGTACTATTTTGCTCCAGTAGAGTTATCTGGCTACCTCATCCGGCAAGAGGAGGAAGAAGAGAAGAGGGAGGGGAAAAAATGAGGTTAACCCGGCACTACTTTCATGACTTTATGCAGAGGTTCCCCACGTTGGAATTACTTGAGGAGCCTCTATAGAAGATAGACTCCTGGGACCACACCTCAGAAATTCTGATCGAATTGGTCTGGGATGTAGAGTGGGCACCAGGATTCTTTAAAGCAAAGCTACCCCAAATGATTCTAACGTATACTTGGGACTGAAGACCACTGCATTCATGCAAACTCCTTAGAGATCAACACATCTCTTCTGGGGGGCTCACCATCTTTTTTTTTTTAAGGCCCATTCTAGAATATTGCACCTGGGTCTGCACCCATTTTTGAAAATAAAGTTTTATGGGAACAAAGCCATGCTCATTCATGTACACATTTGTTATGGCTGCTTTCTCACTTCAGCAGTAGTTGCCATGGAGACCACGTGGTCTGCAGAGCCTAAAATATTTACTACCTGGCCCTTTACAGAAAACATTTGCCGACCTCGGGCTTAAAATCAATATCAAATTCACTATGGTTTGGGGAATTCATGGCCTTTCTCTTTTGAAAACTCAAGACACTGTTGTTTATCTGTTTGGTCTTAATATTTGGGCCTTCCAGCCTATTACTCTCCTGGACCCTGTCCCAACTCCCACAATTACTTAAGAAAGACTGGCAGTCATAAGAAGAAAACAAATCCTACCATTTGCAACAGCATGGATGGAGCTAGAGGGGATTATTTTCAGTGAAATAAGCCAGGCGGAGAAAGACAAGTACCAAATGATTTCACTCATCTGAGGAGTATAAGAACAAAGGAAAACTGAAGGAACAAAACAGCAGCAGACTCACAGAACTCAAGAAGGGACTAGCACTTACCATTGGGGAGGGGTGAGGGAGGGCAGGTGGGGAGGGAGGGAGAAGAGGATTGAGGGGTATCATAATTGACACACATGGTATGGGGGGGATCATGCGGAAGACAGTGTAGCACAGAGAGGACAAGTGGTGACTCGGTGGCATCTTCTACACTGATGGATGGTGACTACAGTGGGGAATGGTAGGGAACTCAGTAATATGGGTGAACATAGTGAGCACATTGTTTTTCATGTGAAACCTTCATAAAAATGTATATCAATGATACATTAATAAAAAAAAGAAAGAAAGACTCGCAGTATTTTGGCAATATCACCTATCACAACTCTAAAGATTAGAAGTAATAGATTTTATTCTGATGTATGAATGTATGCAATAGAAAACCTTTTAAGGTTGCCCAAGACTGCATTTAATAATTTTCATGTACACAAGATTGTTAACCAGAATGAGCACACATTTGTAATCATTTATTTATACTTCCTACATGAACATTCCACGTACTGTGTGCAGCCAAGTTTCCTACTCCATTCTCTGAACCTGCAAGCTCTCAAAACCTAAGGTTATAATATATATAACAGAAAATATTTGATACACAATGTTTACTATATAATGTGTACTTTATGGCATGTAATTGGCAAGCTATATCTGTGAGACAGATATCGATGCTGGAACACTCTCTTGGGCATTTTTGCATTCTACCCTGCAAGTGTTTCTAAAGCTAATAATAAATGATCCATGGGAAATGAGACCTAAAATACATGTTTCACTGAAAATTTAGGCATGAAGAATATATGGGAAGATGCTTATAAGAATATCCACCCCACCCTGGGCTGTTCCCACGTTGCACAATAATCTGAATTTCTGGTATCATTCAGCACAATCTGCTGGTACTGTAGCCTGAGCATTTATAATTGTGTGCCATTATTACACATGCACTTCCACCCCAGGAGAATGAGAATTAGTGATATTTTTTTCTCTATCACAAGCACAGTTAATACAGGCCTTCTTAGAGACTCATTTTCCATGGGATACTGGTAAGTCCTAGAAACTGCATCGGAGCATGGGCCTACTTCCATCATGCACTGGCTCTGGGGGTGACAGCATGCAGTTTCTGAGGACACAGTGCTAAGCTGAGCTGCTGGCAGTCCTCAGAAATTGAGTAATCATGCCTCCTGCATGAAAATCACTCTCATTTCAGTCAATAAGCCTGTGAAGAAAATGGAATCATTAACTGGAATAGTAAAATCTGAGAAAGCATTTTAAAGCATTTACTATATGAAATGCTTTTACCACTAGAAAGCCCTTGGAGGGAAAGAAAACTGCTGGGAATTTACAAAGGTGAAATGATCCTCAGAGCTCCTCCCAAACCTTCTACCAGTTTGATTTGAATCACAAGTAATGAATGGCTATACAGCATAACCCAACACAAATGTAGGCAATTTATTAATGTATATTTTGACAAGAAGATAAAGGAACCCACTTTGATTACCTTAATGTCACAAATATTCAAAATATTTACCAGCATCAACACCTGGTTTTGGAGTGGCCCAGAAAACATCTCTGCACTCCACTTCAGCTGAACTGTTGTCTCATTACTCAGGGGTGGCTAGCCCTGCTTCCTGGCCCTTCAGGTTGGAACAGTCTACATCACTGCTGATTTCTGGAAATCTACTTCAAATGATCACAAAGTGCTACTGTACTTTCAGTGCTGAGCGTGTGCTTTTGTGATCTAATTCTTTTCAAAAGCAATCTATCCACAGTGGATCTGTTGTATGTTTCTCTCAGCCAAAATGTTTAACTAACCAGAAGACCCCATTTTCACATGTAGCATAACACAGTTTAATTCATCAAGTCACAGAAAAATAATTGTTCAGATTCTACCCCGGAGCAGGAAAGATCATACTTTGCTCTTCCCCTCTCAGAATGCCCCATACTCAGCTAACAATGGTACAGAGGGCACAGGACCCCAGCCCATCACCTCTGAGCAGGAAGATCATGCTCTGTTTTTTCTCCCTCTTGGAGTGTCTCACAACTCAGGTAAAAATGGTAAAGGTGGGACTTGAGACTGGCTGGGCTGGCTCTACAGCCCATGTTATCTGCACTTCATGACAACACTTTAGATTGTGTTTTAAGTGTACCAAGGCTGCTTGCTAAATTAAAATAAGGCTGGGGTACCTGTAAGACTTGTCATGAAGGTGCCTGCAGGGGCACTGACTGGGTGAGCTCCCCCAGGTGTCTCACATGCCAGCCCAACAGAGCAGAAGCAAGGAGAGGCAAAGCACGTGGACACCAGGAAAAGAAGACCCTGCCACCTTCAGAGTCTTCCCAGCACCCTCTCCCAACAAGGCTTCATGAACCTCATACCAGGTGGCAATGGAAAAACATCCCACAATCAGGGCAACAAAGAGTGGATTTGAAGCTGAAAAGCAAGAGATTGGAAATGGGCACAGATACGAAAAGCTGCTCTTTCAATTAAAAAGTCTGTGTTCCAGTAAGTTTGGAAAACACTACTTAACATACCACCCTCATAACACACAGTGTTTTAGCAGCACTGAGCATCCTATGGGAAAGAACCCCACTGAATTCTGCTCAATGTAGCATTTCTAAAACTCCACTCCAGCACAAAACTATGTTGCTCCTGATAATTAACACCCTACAGAACACTCGCAGGGAAACTGCTCCGAGCATAGTATGGTGAGACTGGCATGCCGATAACCAGAATGGGAGAGAAGCACCGGTGTTGGAGAGCAGCTTGCGTGCCTTCCCCGAGTCACAGAGAGCCGTCTGCTGTTTAAGGGACTCCTCTGGAACAGAATGCACACAAATGAAGTCATCTGGGTAGGCTCCTTTGTGGCATTTCCATCATTTTATTTACTGCACACAAACCATAAGCTCTGCAGACACTGTGGAAATACAGTTTATTTAGGAAACTAAAAATATCTCCCAAATGGCATTTGGCCATTGCTTCATTTCCCAACTCCTTCTGCTTGCCCAGTCCTTGCTCTAAATCATCCCTTGATGGTACAATGGGAAAAGGATGGGATTTAAAAACTGGGATTGATGGTATTAGAGTCAGGGGGCTTGTAATGCCATAATCCTGTCTGGCCACTCACCCCATTTTACCTCTGGGGCTTCCTGAGGAACTAGAAGCACAAAAAATAATGGATACGAGTCAAAACAGTGTTTTCTTATCTGCCCACTGGAAAGGAATGCAGCTAAGAAAAGGGTGAGCAAAGGTGGGCTGTGTGCGGTGAGAGCCCCTACATCATTCAGTCTTGGGTTCAAAAACCAATTGCATCCCACTTCTGGAACAGTGTAAAGGAGGAAAAAGTATTTTTCTCTCTACCCTTTCAAGTTTTCAGCTGTGGCCCCCATAACTGAGACACATTAACAGGAGAAAAACAAACAGAAGTTAATTAACATGTGTTCCTCATGTATACGTGGAAGATACCCAGGGAAAAATGAGTAACTCACAAAGGCGACATAGGATTCAGGCTTAACTACCATCTTCAGCAAAAGACAAAAGAGAGAAGAGTGGTAAGGAGGCCAGTTACAGGGAAATGACCAAGAAAAGTACAATGAACAAGAATAAGGTCTGTTATGCAGATTTAAGCCAGTGCCTTCTCCATTGATAAGGGCACATAAATGGGAATCCAAGCTACCAAAAAGATTCAGATTATTGATAAAGAAAGTGCAGAACTCTATTCCTCTCTTGGAACACTTGTTGTGGGGGAAGCCAGCGGCCATATTGTAAGCTAGACGAAGGAAAGGCCCATGTGGCCAGGAACTAAGGGAGGCCTCTGACTGATAGCCATTAGTATCTAAGACCTCCTCACAACAGCCATGTTAATGTACCATCTTGGAAGCAAATTCTCTGGCCTCAGTCAAGTCTTCAGATGACTGCAGCCCCAGCTGAAGCTTGGCTACAACCTCATGAGAGACCACTAGCCAAACTACTCTCATATTCCTGACCCTCAGAAACTATATGATAAAAAAATTTGTGGTCTTAAGTCACTAAATTTTGGGATACTTTGTTACACAGCAATAGATACCTAATACAGATTCACCAAATGTAATTCTGAATGAGTGATTCTGAAGTCTGGGATTTCTTCTCATTTTGCAACAACAACACACACACACTCTCACAAAGCCTTGCATAAAATTCTCTGGTCATGATACCTGGTAAAATCCAGATTAAGATCTCCAAATTCTATTATATCACAAATACATTCTTTTCATGTATTCCCAATTAATTCATTCAATAAACATTATCAAGCACTTACTATGAGCCAGGCAATGCTGTGGACAGCAGCAACCAAGACAGACAAAAATCTCTGCCCTCATGGGACTTACTATTAATGAAGGAGAAACAAACAACATGTAGAATATTAGGCAGTAATTAGCACTAAGGAGGTAAAACAAAGCACTAACTTAGATCAATCAAACTTCACTTCTGGCTCTCAATATAGTCCAGGGCAATTTCCCTCTGTGTGGAGGTTCAGAGACAGGCTCCTTCCATCTTCTAGCTCCACCTTCCCAGGGTTTCAGGGTCCTCTGAAGATGATCAGCAGATGAGGAAAGTGAGGGAGGAGAAGGTGCACCTGCTTCTAGACAATCACCTCCAGGAGCGGCATGCATCCTTTCCACTCAGAAACCATAACCAAAAAATGTTACATGGCCCCAGCAAGATGCAAAGCAATCTGGTAAATGTAGCCCTAGCTCTATGTTGCAAAGGGGAGAAGGATTTTTTTTTTTGGTAAGCAGCGATTTTTCTCTGCTGCAGTCCCATTTATCTATTCCAGCTCTGCCTGTTGTACATGCAGAGCCCAGACTTAAGCCCAGGCACAGTCATGCAAGGGGAAAAAATGTCTCCCACCTCGATATCTAAAATCCCATCAGAAGAAATCCCTTCCTTTATATGAGTCATTGCTGTATTTTTTAAACACCTTGCCAAAAATGCAGTCACCAATAGAGGCAATATATGGAGTTCCCGCCAATCCTGAGAGATGCTCATCAGATTTTCTTTTTCATTCCCTGAGATAAGGAAAACCAGCTGGTAATTCTGTAAGTCTTAATGAGGGAATTAAAGGGAGGCCAAGGGGACAAGTGCTGAAAACTCCTCCCAGCTTTGCCAAGAGTGAGTGGCTGGGCTCTCCGTCACAAACTCTAAATTACTCCAGGCATCGTCTTAACTGCCTATTCACAGCTACTCTCCCAAGTCAAGAGACCACTTTATAAGTGCATTTTAGCTGCACATAGTCCTTCTCAAAGAGAAAAGCACAGCCCCAGTTAATAGCACAAGCAGCTAAATATCAGAAGTGATTGCTGTGATGGAAGTGGTTCATCAAAGCAAGTCAGGAAAAGGGCATCTATTTAAAAACTAAATGGAGTTCTGAAAGGCAAACCCTGAACCTACTGATTTTATTTTAACCCACAGACCAACTCTTTCCTCTCCCTATGATTATTTTATACAAATTGCATTACATCACTCCCTTGGGAAATACAGGTGTAAGCTTCATTTCTACTTCTTAGGACTCAAAATGACTTTAAAGGGAATGAATTGGAGTTTTTAAACATTCTTTAAACATTCGTGTTCTGGAGGCCAGAGCTGCAACTAGAGGCACGTTGCCTTGGTTGACAGTTTCAAAGTCTAACATCAACCTGTAACCTTCTATGCTCAAGAAATTTATTTGCCCCAATTTACCAGCTTCCCCTTAGAATCATCAGCATATTTCTATAAAAGTGAATAATTTGTTAGCCCACAAGAAATTTTTTTAAATTCCCTGGATTTTATTAGCAACCACATCTATTCCAGTCTGTCTTTGAAACTGAATGTGTAAAATGTCACTACACAAACAGGCTATTGTGGTCATTTTAACCCAGGAGACACACATGCTGGTCTTGGTGTTTCTGTCTATGGCATTAGAATCAGACACTGTGAGGACATTACTGTCATCCCAGCGAAGGGGGGCAGAATTTACCACTGCAGAATATGTCACTTTGGCATGAGAATTATTTTGAACTAACTGCAATCAAAACCCAGCAGATTCAGGAAAAGCACGTTTTCCCCCTCCATTGCCTAAATTTACATTGGAAAGGGGGTCTGTACCAGAAAGAGAGCTATCACCAGACACAGCTTTTTACCTAAGAAATGTATCCGCGTAACAGGGCAACCTTTGTTTTCCATACGGCTCCTCTCTCCTTCCTGTGAATGGCCTTCCTTCTCTTTGAATGCCCAGGCCCCGCCCCTACCCCAGCTCAGGATGCTCTGTAAGCCTCAATTGC
Source organism: Manis pentadactyla (assembly GCF_030020395.1). Taxonomy (NCBI): domain Eukaryota; kingdom Metazoa; phylum Chordata; class Mammalia; order Pholidota; family Manidae; genus Manis; species Manis pentadactyla. The sequence goes on from NC_080038.1 coordinate 11,566,973, forward strand.
CTGACTGCCTTTGGGTTTCCTGTTTATGGGGCTCCCTGCGAATGAAATTTAAATTTGTTTTTCTCCTATTAATCTTTTCTATATCAATTTAATTATTAGACCAGCTAAAGAAGAAGGGGACATTTCCCACACACACACTGGTTTGCAACTTGGCAAGACTATTTCCCACTGACAAAGGCTTCAAGAGGGCATTACCTCTAAAGAATGAGGCTGATTTTCGTTAGGTGGCTCCAGAACCATCTTTGAAAGTATATTCGTTTTCTAAGGCTACTGTAACAAAGTACCACAAACGTGGTGGCTTTGAACAGCAGAAATTTATTTTTTTTCCACCTCTGGAAGCTAGAAGTCCAAAATCAAGATTCTGACAGAGCCGTGCTCCACCCAAGTCTGTAAGGGAGTATCTTGCCTTGCGTTTGCCAGGTTCCAGCAGCCCCAGGTATTGCTCGGCTCATGATACCATCACTCCAGGCTCTGTCCCCATCTTCACATGCCCATCTTCTCCCTATGTGTCTTCCGTTTTCACTTGGTGTTTTCCTCTTTTCGTAAGAACACCAGTCCTGTTGGATTAGGGCCTGTCCTAATGACTTCCTCTTAACTCGATTACATCTGGAAAGACTATCAACACATTCAAGGCCCTATTTCCTCACATTCACAGGTACCAGGGGTTAGGACCTCAATCGATCTTTGATCAGGAGAGGGGGGATTTATAACTCAGCACATAATAAAAAATAACCCTGAGAAGGGATTCAAAGCAATGTTGCAAAGATCAATAAAGCCCTCAAAACTACTACAAGGACTTTGCGAAGTAACATTGGTGGCACCTGGAAGCAAGAATTCAAATGGAGGGCCACATTCCGTCAGTCTAATGGTAGAGGACTACAGACCTAGCTATGGCCACCACCTGACCCATGTTCCCACCCAACACCCCACAGCCTGGGGGCCACTGTTCTCAGATAGGCTGACGTTGCCAAGGCTTTAGCCAGCCCTAAGGTTTGTGCATCTAAATGACAGAATGGTTCTCACAAAGTCAGGCGGGCTGGAAGCCAGAGCTAGGTCTAACTGGACCTGCCCCGAATCAGACAGGTCAAGCTCCCCAAGCCAGAAAGGGTACTTTAGCTACTCAAGATGTTCGGGCAGTTCTAAGCACATCCCCAACTACACCAACTAAGACGGGAAGGAGGGAACGGAGTTATCTGGGAGTGATTTAAGATGGCCACATTTAAACAAAAGCAGCCACTCTTCCTCTGGCTTCCTGGGGCAGAAGTACTGCTTACTCACACACAGACATTCACAGGTTCTCAGCAGAACATTCTGGGGCCAGGGGTGGGGTGCCTCTTCTGGCCTGGAGGGCCTGGGTCAGCCAGTGCATCTGTGAGGCAGAAAGACAGACAGGAGGGGGATAAAAAGAGGGTGGGCCCACCAAGCACTCAGGGAGTTAATCAGAGAAAGCCAGAGAGCCAGGAAGAACTCAGAGTGGACACCCTTTGTAAAGTGAGTTCATTCCCCATGCTCTGAATCCTGGCTGACCTTGAGACTCACTCTAGCTAAGGCAGGTGAGATAAGGCACAGACATGGGACAGGCATCATGATTAATTTTCCTAAAAATGCTGAAGTATAACTAGCATAATAAGAACAGAAGGGACTTATTTTAAGGCTAAGATTCCATTATAAAAACCAGAGAGTTAGAAGATAAGATTCCTAACATATTATTCAGTAATCAGACAGTAACCCACCCTATCTTAAAGCAAGGCAAGTAGTCTTAACTGCTATGTTCCCAGCGCTTGGGGGTAGCCACTATCTTGGAGAGGAACAGGAAATTTATACTAAAGAATTGTCTAGAGGACTGACTATGGATAACGAGATGTTGTCTCACTGGAGATAGACATCATGAGAACACATGACAAGCCTACACCCCCTAACCCTTTAAGGTTACCCCATTCTTAAAAGCCTTAAAAGACAGAATCCTAAGCCCTTAAGTGCGCCTCGTCTCTGAGGCTGCCTGCACTCCCCTTTCTTGGAGTGTGTATTTTTAAAAGACTTCTCGATGCTCAGCTTATTATATTGTGTCTCTGTGCTCTTCCGCTGGTGTCTTTGTCACTTGCTATTTCACTCTGTTTTCCGGAGTTTAAGCACAGGTCTTCATTCTCTCCGTCCTACTTCAGGTACGTAGGGAGGAGCTACTGAGAGCTCTGATTTGAGCTTGCAAGTTCCTGTCAGAGAGCGTCCTCCTCCTCTCTGCTTTATTCAAGTCAACCTGCCTTTGGCTGCCTTGACTCTGGCCGCTCCTGCCTTAGAGTGCATTCAAATAAAACTTTTGCTCTGCTTGACGGCTTTGTCTCTGCCCTTCAATTCTTTGTTGCGACAGGGACAAGAACCAAGGAGAACAAACTCAATCCCCAAAACATCTCTTTCCTACAATTCCCAGTAACTTGATCAGTCATCATACTTTTTAAAGTGTTTTTAAAAGTTTAAAACATTTTTTAATGTTTTTAGAATTCCCAAAACTTTGAGTTCGAAAAAGTTCCAAAAATCACTGCCTTTCATTGCTTGTGATGTGGGGGGTGTCCTCCACAGTGGGGGTCAAGAGCAGGGGGACCCTCATGTACTGGTATAAGGGCAGCTTAGTTGACACTTGGTTCTAATATAATTAGTTAAAAGAAGAACTCTTGCTCTTTTACAAGCCCTGGAGGGAGGGACAGTCCCCACAACACCCCCAAAACCTTCAGCAGATGAAAGCGAGGCAGCCCACACTCATCTCACCACTAGGAGGGGAAGTGGCTACTGAGGCAAGTCTGCTCCCCCCTTTAGCGAACTGCCATGAGCCAACCCACCAAGCTCTTCAGAGTCCCTACAAGCAAAACGCCTGTCCCACTTGTTTCCTAGGCAGAGCAAGCCAAGTTTGAAACAAGTTAGTGGAGGAGGACAAGTTCAAACAGCCGGCCCAAAGAAGCTGTGAGAGTTTCTAAGGTCCCGGTATAAGAGGCCCAGGATTAAAGTGAAATACCAGGTTGAGCCCTTCTTCGCCTCCTCTCTTCACTTAGCCATATGAACTTGGGCAAAGCATTTAGCCCCAAGTTCCTCTTCTTTAAAATGGGAGTAATAAATCATAAAATCTATGCAATGTACTTATACAGGGTTGCTCTCAGGATCAGATGTCCAAGTGTAAACTAAAAGTGCTAGGTTTATTAGGTAAGAACTGTTGCTTCTGCTCTTACACCATCCACTCAGTTTATTGGGTATGACATTCTGTGGCTGTCATTAAAGATGTAACTTCCCCTAAGGAGTCAGAGTTTTAAAATGGCTTACCTTCTGAGTCTATTTCAAGCTTATAAATAATAACATAATAACAATATAATTAATTAGTTAATAATTTATGTAAATACTGAAATAATAATAATAAAACAAGGGCAGGCTTTACCTTCAGTCGAGTGGGTAATGATTTATGTGTTGTAAAGGGAGAAATTCTGGGATAATTCCCAGTATAAACATAATACCTCTTCTATGCTGATGCTTACAATTCAATTATCAGAGTTTTTCTTTGGGTTAGCATTGGCCCTCTTCCCATGTTCTACTTTTAAACCCAATAAGATTGAAAAGAATAATGTACAAATTTTCTGACATTTCAGTACAAATGTGTTTATCAGACAGTGCACTTTCCTGATAGGAAGTGGCAAGGCCTCTGGGCCCAGGAAGGCGTGGGAAGTTGGAAAAGGAATGAGTTTGGGAGCAGTGCACAGGATGGTGGGACTGGTTAAAAGATAAACGAGAGAAAACTGAAAGTCCCCTCAAAGACAATTTCTATCAACCTCATGTACTGGTATAAGGGCAGCTTAGTTGACACTTGGTTGTAATATAACTCATATTACATATATGTAATGTAACTCATAACCTGGCCCAGTCTCGATATGATATGATAATGATATGATATGATATGATATATGATATGATGTGATATATAATATATGATATGATATGATATGATACGATATGTTATGATATGATATGGTATGATATTGATAGGGAAATATTTACAAGAATAGCTGTCTAGTCCAGGTGGCTCCCTTCTCTTCTCTAGTTAGCTAAGACAGCAATAGTTCCCGTTTTCTCCCTCCCCTTCACTCCCTGCTCTGCCAGGCACTCACTCCCTAGCCTCACTCCCTAACTTCACTCCCTAAACTTACTCCCCCTTGCTTGCTCGTTTTCTGTGCATGTAGAAATGTTGCAGATACGGAAGCAGAAAGATATATATTGCTCCCCTTGCCTTTGTTCGGGGCTCAGACCTTGGGAGATTACTCCCCTCTGAGCCCGCCGGTGTAAAATTAAAACCTCAACACTCCAACACCTCCGAGTGCCGCTTGGTTCTTCTGTCAGCAATCCAGTCCAGGTTTTTCAGGTTTTTCCGTAACAATATGATATAATATGATATGATATAATATATAATATATGTAATATATAATATACACATATCTCTTGGCATACAGATATTCAGATTCAGGGAGAAATAGTAAAATATGATGCAAACAGACAGCTCCTACAAATTAGGCATCACGATGTGAGCACCGTAGACAGGAATTTCAGAGGGTGAATAATATCCCACAAAGAAACTGTGACATCCTCTTGAAACTTATCTGAAATAAAAGTTTTCCCAGTTATAATGAACACACAAACTAGAAGAGCTCACAAAGTTCTCCAGCTTCATTAGTGAAAATAGATCTGTCTTTATATAGGCACAGGCCTTGTCCTCCTCTCTCATCTCACATTTTTCCAGGGCAATCAGTAGAAAACGAATCTGCATCTGATTATTTTTTAAAAAAAGAAAGAAATGTCAGAGAGTAGTTTGCTGAGTCCTTTACAGAGTAGTTCTCTTAGACATGGAAAATGGGAAGAAAATGACTGTCATTTGACAGACATTAGCTTAGCCCGATGTAGGGACCCAGGGCAGACTGCCCCAAGACGTGCCATTACAACATGCAGATCATTGTGAGCTGAAAACCACCAAGACCCCAAAGACTCGGGAAGGTAAGTCGACCTTCCCCACCCCACAACTGCATGAAAAGAATTTAGATGGAGGACCCGCTCCAGTAGGAGGGCTACCACCATAGAGAGTTACATTATAATGTACACTGGGGCTGATAGAGGGATGTGACAAAGCCTCTTAAAATTTCTCTCTGTGCCCCACTGTTTCTGTGCGACCCACCAAGTATGTTGTTCCCCAAACATTTACTCTGTTCATATTCCTGTGGATTGCTTCCCTTTCCTTTGAAATCTCCGACCCGTACTCCCTTCTCCCTGATTTAAGATGACATATATACCTCATTCTCCCCAACTGCTTTTGAAACCCATGTCCATGGCTTCCCCCACATGCACAATTAAATGTTTTCTTCTCCTGTTAAACTGTCTCATGTCAATTTGACTCTTAGACCAGCTAGAAGAACCTCAAAAGGGAGAGGAAATTTCTTCCTCCCCAACACCAGCCACAAATAAAACTCCTGCTACTCCTGAAAGGTATGTATCACCTGTGGTGCCCTGAGCCACATTAGAATCTGTGGTAAACTGATTGTACCAATTCTCCACCTGTCCCATTCTCCATGATTTTTGCCATGTGATTGTATGGTTCATGTAGAGAAAATAGAACTTTCTGACCAGGATTCCTGCCTGGCCTTAATAGCATCCACTGTGTATATAATAAGAGCATATTTGTACATTTATGGGATATTTACTGGTGACAGAGCCACTGGTCACTCACAGGAGTACCTGTGCAAGGGAGGGTGGAGGGGAAATACCCATTCTCTCCACCCTTCCGTTCCTGGTACATAATTCGTCAGGCACCCACCAGTCACCAGAGACACATCTACAGAGTTGTTCTCAGTGCAACGGGTGGGGAAGTAGAGGGCCACGAGGAGAGTAGGGAGAGCTCTGTGGAGCCCCAGTGCTCCTGGAGAATGCAGCCCGAGTATGGGAGCAGGGAGCTTGGAGGGCAGGGAGCAAGGGACACTGAGACCGACGGCCTGGAGGAGTAAGCCTGTGCTGGGGAGCAGAACTTACAGCCAGTCCGGGGAGCGCATTCGAGCCAGCCACATGGACCAAGCTGCCTGTGACCACTGTGAGAATAAGCATGGTAGCCTCCTTTCCCCCCAGCTTCTTGCCCTTGCCCTCCTTTGATATGAGAGAACTTGCCCCAGGTGGAGAACCTCCTCCTCCTGGAGCTACAGTTCATCTCACTAAATACACGAAGTCCATGTCCTTATCATTTGAATCTGATCTCACACATGGGCTTTGGCTAATAGATGAGGCCCACACTACAGGAGGCCTAGCATGTTCCCACTTGGTCTTGTTATGGAAAATACTGGAAAAACCTGGACTGGATCACTGATGGAAGAACCAAGCAGCACTCGGAGGTCTTGGAGTGTTGAGGTTCATTTTACACCGGCGGACTCAGAGCAGAGTAATCTCCCAAGGTCTGAGCCCCGAACAAAGGCAAGGGGAGCAATATATATCTTTCTGCCTCCTTATCTGCAACATTTCTATGTGCACAGCAAACAAGCAAGCAAGGCAAGGGGGAGTAGGTTTAGGGAGTGAGGTTAGGGAGTGAGTGCCTGGCAGGGCAGGAATTAAGGGAGTGTTCTGTTGTCTTTGCTAAGAAAAGCCGCAGAAGGGAGCCACCTAGACTAGACTGCTGTCCTTGTAAACTTTCCCTATCAGTCTCTCATATACCTCTGAAATCACCATGAGAACATGCCCAGGAGAGCCTGCTGGCAGAGGAAAGACATAGAGCCGTAGTCAACCTAAATCAGCCAAGAGCCAGCTGAGCCCCAGACAAGAGAGCCAGCTCCCAGAAGGTACTCAGACATGTGAGAGAGCCAAGCCCAGCCTCCACAAAACTATAGCCAGCCATGACGCAGACCTGAGAGTGAGGTGAGCCAAAGCTGCAGAGCCACCTAGCTGACGACCCAGATGTGTGACCGACCGGTCTGACTGTTGTTTAAGACCAAGGTTTTGTCATTGCTTGACATGCAACGTTATTGGGCAATAGGTAACTGGTACAGAGTCCTAGCTTCTGGACTCCACTCTTGCCCAAGGAGCATCCAGAAAGTCAAAGACAGCTTCAGATTCCTGACTACTCCACAGTTCCATGGAGCAGCCAGCCAATTCACTCTTTGCTGCATTTCCCCGTTGTCCCCAAAGCAATACAAACATGGGAGTAACTGCAGTAACCTCCTTCAGCATCTTTCTCTGGCAGACCGGCCCTAACCACATGAATAGTGAAGATACTGAAGAACTGAGGGGAGTATACCCACCTGTTAAAGATACTTGGTGTTAGTAGAACAGGATTTCATTTATGTAAAAAAGTATAATAAAATATGTACCTATGCATACAAAAGAACCTAAAAGGTTATACACTAAAGCTCCGGAAAGGTTTTTCACTAGGACGCTAGGTAAGATTATAGGTTAATGTTCTTCTTTTGCTTGTCTGTGATATCTGATTTTCCTGAAATAAACATGAATCTGTAATTTTAAAGAGAGAAACATAAACCATGAAAGAAATAATAAAACTTTAAAAGAAACAGAAAAATATTTAAATTTACTTTGAGGGTTTGAGCAGTTATTATCATTTGTAGTTTGTTTTAAGTCAATTATGCAGAATTATTGGATGAAAATTAATGAGTTGAAATTTAAAAATCAGAAATCACAGCAAAATTCTGAAAAACAGACAAAATTACTTACAGACATATAGTCACCAGGTCTACCTAAATTAACAAGGCTTTAAAAAAGAAAACAGGGACTGGACACAAGCATTTTCTAATAAATTATTGCCTAGAGCAGGGGTCAGCAAAGGTTTTCTGTAAAGGTCCTTATAGTAAATAAAATCTGGGGCTTTGTGAGCCAGACTGTCTGTTAAAACTACTCTGCCACTGTAGCACAAAAGTGGCCAGACACCATCTGTGAATGAATAGGCATGAATATGTTCCAATAAATCTTTACTTTAAAAAGCAGGTAACAGGCCAGATTTGTTTACCTACCTCTGGCCTAGACCAAATTGCTACCATAGCAATAATAGCTAATGATTGTATTCATTATAACTTACTTAAATCATAGTGATGAAGTATTCTCTGCACCAGCAGACCCTGTCCTCCCTCACCTGCTGTCAAGTCTTTTTCCCTCTTTATGTCTCAGCCTCCTCTTGCAGAAACCTGAGAGTCCTTACTTAAAAGGATGTTCTAATGTACTTGTCCTTCTCCTCTGCTAGGCTAAAAGCACCTAATAAGCAGGATCATGTCTTAATCACCTTTATATCCCCAGAGCCTTGTGGAAAACAGAAACCAATGCAGATGCCCAATAAAGTAATGTGAAGTGAATGATTCAGCAAACACAGTCACATCAAGAGAATGAGAAGACAAGTCACAGACTGGTAGAAAATAATTGCAAAAGACATGTCTGAGAAAGGACTCTTATCTAAAATATACAATGAACTCTTAAAACCCAAAAATAAAAAGATGAATGACCCAATTAAAAAATGGGCAAAGGATCTGAATAGATACCTCACTGAAGAAGATATATAGACAGCAAATAAGCATATGAAAATATGCTTAACATATTTAATGTTAATGAAATGAAAATATGCTTAACATGTCATTAGAGAATTGCAAATTAAAACAATGAGATACTACTACACACTTATTAGCATGCCAACGACCAAAACACTGACAACACCAAAAGCTGACAAAGATTTGGAGCAACAGGAACTCTCATTCATTGCTGGTAAGAATGCAAAATAGTATAGACACTTTGGAAGATAGTTTGGTGGTTTCCTTGGCAGTTTCTTACACAATTAAAATACTCTTTCTCTATAATCCAGCATTCACACTCTGTGGTATTTACCTAAAGTACTTGAAAAACTTATGTCTACACAGAAACCTGCATACAGATGCTTATAGCAGGTCTATTCATAATTTCCAAAACTTGGAAGCAACCAAGATGTCCTTCAGTAGGTGAATGGATAAACTGTGGTATATCTGAATAATGAAATATTATTTTGAAATTTTAAAAAAAGTGTTATCAAGCCATAAAAAGACTTGGAGTAACCACATATGTATAGTACTAAGTTAAGGAAGTAAATCCAAAAAGGCAACATACTATATGATTCCAACTATATGACATTTGGAAAAAGGCAAAACTATGGAGGCAAAAAAAAAGATCAGTAGCTGTCAGGGTTGGGAGCAAGGAGGAAGGATGAATAGAGATTTTTAAGGAAGTGAAAATACTCTATATATATTATAATGATGGACACATGTCATTATACATTTGTCAAAATCCACAGAATGCACAACATCAAGAATGAACCCTAATGTAAACTATGGACTTTGGGTGATAATGATGAGTCAATGCAGATTCATTGATTGTCAGTATACCGCTCTGGTGGGGGATGTTGATAGTGGAGGGGGCTGGGCATGTGGAGGGGCAGGAGGTATATGGGAAACCTCTGTACTTTCTGCTCAATTTTGCTGTTGACTTAAAAGTGCTGTAAAAAACAAAGTCTACTTACATACACACACACACAATCACATCAGTATTGCAAGTGCTTACTCAGCCTCTTCTATAGCCATTAGGAGACAGTAAAAGCTAATTACCTGATCAGGCAATAGTTTCTTAGATCTGACATCAAAAACACAGGTGACAAAAGCAAAAACAGATATATTAAACTTTATCAAAATTAAAAACCTCTCTCCTGCAAATGTTACCATCAAGAAAGTCAAAAGACAACCCAGGAAACAGGAGAATATTTTTTATGAATCATATACCTAATAAGGGATTGGTGTCTAGAATATGTAAAGAACTCTCACAACTTAATAATAGAAAGACAAATATGCCAATGTTTAGATTGGCAAGCAATATAAACAGGTATTTCTCCAAAGATGTATAAATGCATATTTCTTAGTGCAAGGGTGAAATACTGCAATAATAATGGTGATGATTGTTAATAGCATTAATTTTATGTTAAAAAAGCAATTATTAAAATTCTCAAACAGTTAAGTAGGAGAAGAGATTGACAGTAAAACTATTAAGAAAGAGTGCATTACATGGTTAGAAAAAAACCTTGTAAGTTTTGTCCCTACCAATATCAGACAGTTTTAGTGGTAATTAGACTATACATAATTTTAATTTTTGCAGAATTATTTGGTGGACAGTCATAATACTAAACAAAATAAGTTTTAAGAATTGTATTTTTTTTGTTTTTTAAACAACCCCACAAACAATTGCAGATATGAAAACATCATGGGAAACTTTCAGGCCAATTTCTGCATGAAAGTTTGTTGGCTCTGTAGAAGGAAGTGGAAAAGTCAAGCAAGCCTCAAATCTTCTTCAGTCCCTTGGGCCCTCATCAATAACACAAACACTTGTCCTCAATTTTGGCCACCCTGGGCCAAAGGAACGGAGACATGTTCAGGGCACACAGAAAAGAGGGACCTTTGGCATAAAAATGAATGCGACCCAGACCTGCTCCCCATCCCTCCCTCCCCCAACACCACTACCACCAACCCTTTGGGAACTGCCTTGATCTGAGCCAGAACAAGAGAGGGAACACATCCCAAATGTTAAATCAAGTTTGGAGGCAACTCTGGAGAACAGTCAGTGTTGAGAAAATGGAATTCTGACCAGGATGCCCCCCGGGCCTTAATATTGCCCATTGTAGACCTGTAAGAGCCTGGTTTGCATACTTATGAGAACAGCAGGATGTTTATCAGTGGCTGGGTCAGTCATGGGACTACTGACCCAGGGGTGGAGTGAAGAGGAAACACCCACTTTCTCCTCTGCTCAGTTCCTAGTACTTAATTGGCTGGGCATCCACCAGTCACCATAGAGACCCGCCCACAGGGTTCCTTCCAGTGTTAGGAGAGGGGAAGGGAGAACAGCTGAAAGCGGAGAAGAGTGGTGCAAGCAGAGAGGCGAAACCTAGAGGGAGAGACTGAGACCTGCTGTGAGAGTAAACATGGTATGAACCCCTTTTAACCCCCCACCAAATTTGGTCTTTATTCCGTCTCAGCAAATTCCTAGTGAACTTGCCCAGAGTGAAAAACTCCTCCTCCCAGGACAACAGTCAGCTACTTAAAATTCTTGTTTTAAAAACAATTTGAAGTAGAAGCTATCACTGTAATTCTTTTTCAGCCATTTGTAATCATTTTTGGACTAAGGCACTTAAATTGATCATTAAAACAAATATCTTTACTTATATACAATTATTTTTTTAAGTGTTAGAAATGACAGTGTCAAGTGTGCAACTTTTCTTACCCATTTCATGGTTGTGGGCTCCATTTCACAGCAGACATTCACTAATTTTTGTGAATCTCCACAGCAAAGTAAACACAGAATTATTTTTAAAAAGCACTCTATTGTTCTTTCCAAGTCTGTTTCCTAAGTCCCTTTATTTAAACAGAAGAATTACTTATTTCCTTTACAATGATTTTTGCACTTTGATTAATCAAAAGTAGGGGATGGAAAAGTTATACTAGATCTGGTCAACCAATAACCAGGCTTTGTTTCCAGCTAACTGAAAAGCAGAAAAGAAACTGGTTTCCATCCCATTATAATTGTTCCTTTCAACAGTGTGATAAGCTAAGGTATCATGACAAAATGGAATTACTTAAATCTAATGTTTTCAAGCACTGAAAATGTATTTGATTGTATTCCATACATTTCTTAAAGTACTTGCATTACTCCCAACATTTTTACCTTATTACTGGGAACTTCATAAATCCTAAAGCATTGGTTTCTGGCTTCAGTGTGCATTTCACAAATATAGTTTGTCCATAGCAACAAGAAAAGAAAAAGTAACCCTATTACAGTCACTTAGGAAGATGACAAAATACAAAGATGCTCTTAGGAAAAATTGTCAAAGACTTGGAAATGGGCAAAAGATTAACTGACTGCCCCTTAAGTGGAGTTCTGGGTATTTTCCAGCTCACCTTCCCAGGATTACTTCACTCTTTCTGGGTGTGTACTTTTGGCTGCACATCATTCCACTGATTAGGCTATTTTACAACTCTGCAAGTGTAGAAGTTAAGCTGTACAAAACTGTCAGAATGCAAATAATTGCTGTCCATTGAAATGCAAATTAATTTTGTATGATAGAAACATAAAAAATGTCTGCCCTGTAGAAAGGATGACCTCAAGCATTATATTTTCTTGCCATATAGGACAGCACTGTTATATATATATATATATATATATATATATATATCAAGCCACATATGTAATGTTACATTTTCTAGTGGTACATTAAAAAAGGTTAAACAGTGAAAAGGCAAAATTCATTTTAATTATATTTTATTTAAGTCAATGTATCCAAAATGTTGTCATTTCAATAAGTAATCAACTTTTAAAATATTAAGATACTTTGGGTTTTTTTTGTTTTTTGTATACTAAATCTTCAAAATCTAGTGGGTATTTTACATTTACACACATCTCAATTCATACTAGCCCCAACTCAGGTGTTCAGTAACCACATATGGTTAGTGGCTACCATTATTGGATGGTCTAGCTATAGTTTTTCTTTGTCTGTATAGGTCTGGATAGTTCAACTACTGCATCTTCTTGTAGAACTATTTCCTAAAACCCTTCTGGCATTAAGCCTAGCTATTTCTTCAGCACCTAATATGTGCCTGGCGATTCACTACTAACTAGAACAGGTGTAAAAACTGTATAATGGATGACCCTGCTTTGGAGTAAGGTGAGATAAGACATATAATCATTAAAAAGCTAAAAAACAAGACATCATATAAATGAATTCTTGAATTTAATGGACAATAGAAAAGCACAAATCAATACAGATAGGCATAATCAAGGAGGAGGAGATTTGGAAGGGAAGAAAAGAACCAAGGTTATTTATTCAAGATGTAACAAAGGGTGAGAAAGGATAGAGGTAGGTCAGAGCTTAGAGAAAACAGAAGTTACTAGCCTGATTTTATCAGACTATTTGCTTCAGATCATGGTTTTCATAATATATAGTTATTTTTTTGGTGGATAAATTAAAACAACTTTAGGATGAAAACAGATCTTATATGTTATATATTGCATGATCTCAACTCTGTCCTACAAATTTAAAAGACAGGAAGAAAACACCTAAAAATGGCTCCCAGATAACAAGATTGATGATGGTAGAGTAGAGTATGATGCTGTTTCTTTGGAGTTTGTTATACCTTTCATTTTTTTAAAGTAATAATGTATTTTTTTAATTCGAAAAAATATATGCTATTTATTATATGTAAAGAAATTGCACTTAATCTGATGGCTACAGAAATTTTGAAATGAGATTCAGTAAATAGGTATGTCTAACTGCTCCAGTGTGATCTCTTGATGTTTTAAAAACTAGAACAAGACTCCAGGGCTTTCATATCACATAATCTAGAGCCACAGGCTATTGGACAGATAAACTGTGGAGTATTAAGCTGTCAGCCATTTTCCATTAATTTGGTCTCGCGACTGTGAGAAGAGGCAAGCATTACTTAAGTTAGTAAGTGGCCATCTAGGGTTGATTTTACTTTTGGAAAAGCAGCTTGCTAAGGTGACTGCCTCATTGCAAAGTAAGGTTCATGGCTAATGGTTTTGACAAATCAAACTATTCAACTTCCCAAGGTGATTCACTTGATCACTCATCCTCTGCTGGCCATGCAACTGATAAGAATTTTAAACACAGCTTTCATCTTTGACCGTTGTCTTTATGATTCCGTTCATAGAGCAAACTTGTGATGTTTTCCAGTTAACTTGAGCAAGCAGCCCTTAACGAATAACTGGATCCTTTACCAGTGCTTTGCCCACCCTACCTCTAGCACAATTGTTATGCATGCCTTATCCTTATTTGCTTTTGAGATTTACTCATTACTATTAACCACTGCCCTTTGTCTACTTCATTCTCACATTCTGACTCCTACCACTTATTCAGCTATTTCTTCTCCTTCCCACGCATTCTCCTGCTTTAGCCCGGTAGTTTCAAATTGAGTTCTTGAAATAAGCCAGGCACGTTTTCAAAATGCTAGAACATTCAGTAGATTTATAGAGATGGCTGTTTAAGTGCGATAACTATCAATCGATAAAATTAGCAATTTTTATTGATCAAACACTATATTTATGGATCATGGATTTAACTGATCAAACACTGTATTTATAGATTTATGGAGTAAGTGTAGACCTAAAGAAGTCCTGAATAGCTTGCTTGTCCTCATAGAGTCAAACAGTGAGAAAAGAAAAGCAAGAACTATAGAAAATAGCACATAAATATATATGTGAGTTCACTACAGTGCTCTTTATGCTAATGAAACACTGGAAACAACCTAAATATCCAATAGGGGAATGGTGGAGGAAATTATATATGTCTAAACAATGAAATATCATGTAATTATTTGAGTATTGATTATAATATCATTTGAACAAAGAGTTTCTAAGAATAGCCTTTTAACGTTACTTGCTCTTATATATGTGATCCCACTCACATTCCTGTCACTGGATTTTAATGATACTTTGGTGCCTGGATGAGAAGAAACCTTTTCTCTCCTCTCCTTTGTCACCAGCCAATCTTCATGTCTCCAAATCCAGATGTTACACATCTGTCAACAAACATTTATTCAACAAGCATTGCTTGTGCAGCCTACCAGTTGGCACCTGCTCTTGTTGGGCTCATGGTCAAATAATGACACAATTAAGTATATGATTACAAATGGAATGACGGCTGTGAAGTAAAGAAATGGTTGTAAAAGATGGTAGTCTAGGGGAGGCTTCCCTGTGCAAGTGACACTTGAACTGGGATCTAAAAACAAGTATGATTTATGAAGCAGTATTGGGAGAGGGTGGGCAGCAACGTGTGCAATGATCCTGACACAGAAAATGCATGGTGTTTTTAAAGAATTGAAAAAGACCAGTGTAGCTAAAACCCAGAAAATGATGACAAAGTACATGACATGAGGTGGAGAGGAAGGCGAGACTGAGTATGTCAGACTTCGTGGTTTTAAACGGAGGGCAATGGAAAGTCACTGAAGGACTTTAAGGTTGAGAAGTGGAGGGATGATGCAATCAAATTTTCATTTTGAAAAGATAATACTGGCTTCAGTGTGGAGGTAGACTGGAAAGGGAGCAGGGTGGACACTGGGAGACCAGTTAGGAGTCTACAACATTAGTCTGGGTGATAGTTCAAGCTTGAACGAGGGAGTTGGCTGTGGAGATAGAGAAAAGGAGACAGATCTGGGAGGTATTTAGAGGATATAGTTAGTAGGGCTTGATGACAGACCAGAATGGAGAATGAAGGAGAGAAGTGTCTAGGATGACTCCTTAGCTTTCTGGCTTTGTAACACTGGATGTACAGTGGTATCATTCATTCGAATATGAGGGTCAGGACTGATGATCATGAGTTTGGTCAAGTTTGACCATCCCATCATGGGCTGACAGATAGTTATTCAGGCCATGGGCATAGATGAGACTGCCTCAGAGGAAAGGGTAGCATGGGTAGGAAGGAGGGTCTGAACCGAAACCTGCCGAGTTCCAACACTGGAAGGAAACTACAACTGCAAACGCAGAGGAAACGTGACCAGAGAGGGAGAAGCAAAACCACGAGAGCTCGGTGCCTCAAAACTAAGAGATGTGTCAAAAGTCCATAATCCTTCCAAACAATGGTGATTTATCAGCCCAAAAACTTGAGCTAAGCCTTTTTCATAGCACCATTTATTTCTTACTTTTACTTTATATTCCTTTCCACATGTGCGTTATGGCCATTTGTGCATGTATCTTATTTCTACTATCATAGCATAGGACCCTTAAAGGCAGAGCATGTGCCTTGTCTGTCTTTGTGCCTGCAACAAGTAGTGCAGAGTACTGATCATGTGGTATGTGCAGTTATTTGTTAAGTGAATGAATGAGTCAGGAGAGGGTAAGCCAATCAAAATTTAGTTGCTAGGTCAAAGAACTTTTGCAGCATGCAGTGATGTTAATGACTCCCTTGGAAGTGAATTCCAGGGGATGCACCATCTTGCCCAAATTAAGAGGATCTACAAGAAGATGCCTTAGGGCATGAAGCATTTTCAACAGTATTTATCAATGTCTTTGGAAATAAGAGGAAGGCCAAATCTGTAGTCTACCTACAATTACTATACTGTATAGTTCAAAATATTTCTTGAAATGGACTCTTTCAAGGTTGTTGGGGCCAACAGTCATTTTCAAATTTGCAGTGGCAAATCATTTGTTGGTTGTAGAAGCCATGTGGTCAGTTTACATAACATTGCCTTTATGAAACTTGGAAAGTTGTGGTGGAGGTGCAGAGGGGATTTCAGAAGCCATTTGAGGGGGAAAAATTATTCAAACCCCTGGGAATCTGTGTCCAAATCATTGGTGCCATTAGATTAAATGAACTATAGGAAGTTGTCAGCAGGTTTCCATGTAAATAGTCTGTTTATTTCTCTGCATTCAGAGCCTTCTCTCCCCACTGCTGGCCCCACTTAAATCCCATTCAGAAACAAGGTCCATTTGGTGTGACTGGAGAATTTATGGAAGACTCCATGAAATCAGAGGGACCTGACTGGGGCCTTGAACAATGGGAAAACCTTTGGTAGGTGGGTATATGAAGGAGAATAATCAAGCACACCAGTGCCAAGCAGTGTCGCTAAAAAGGGGTATGAGGTGCCCTGATGTCCTGGGAACTCTGACCTGGCCACAGAAATGGGTACAGCTGGGAGGCAGTATGAGGTATGGTCTGCAGAGCCCCATTAAGAAGGTTCTTGAATGTTTGATGCACAGGTTGAAATGTCATTCTGGAGTTGGTGGAGAACGCATGATGCAAGCCTCCTCAGTTGAGGTGAAGGTGGGGGGAGAACAGAATACCAGCATCATACGTGGAACGCTTCCAAACTGCACACGGTCTCCCCTAACCGCTACTATAAGAATTTCGCAGTCAGGTAAAACCTTCAAAGGCAGAGAAAAGCTCTTGACTGGTATTTAACAGTAGCAAAGTGACAACTGATTGAAGAAATGAGCCCTCTCACCTCTGAGCTTTATATGCACCTTTCTGTTCTCTCATTTTGATGGCCTCTGTACTTGCCCCCAGGGTACACTTGTTGCTCATACTCTAGCTGAACAACTCAGAGAAAATCTTTTTCTTTGTATTTCCATGGCAAAGTGGAGATGGACTGATGTTTTCCAAAATTACATTGGAAACCGGTAAGAGAAAGAAAACATGAAGAATAGCACAAAGAGAGTCAATTTTCCAAAGTGGGGTCCAAAATTCCCCGAGATAGCTAATATCATCAAAGCAGTGAACCTGAGAGGTACAGCTGTTAAGGAGGCCCTTTCCAAACTGGAACCCCAATCCCTACATAAGGGGATACAACTGCGGAGAGCACCCAACTCTCACTAAAACCCTCTTTCCTCTCCAATTTTCAGACAGCCCCAAATTTCCAGGAGCTTTTCCCTATCCTGCCTGAGAGCTTATCCTCTCGTCCATGCTGTCTAGTCCTACCTGCTGCTCCCTCACGTATTTCTCTTTTCCACAAACCATCCCACGCATCACTTCCCAAAACATCACAGAGTCTGCTACAGACCGCTACACTACTACTCTTCTTTCTCTCTCTCCTTCTTAGTCCCTCTCTCTCCTTTCCCTCCTCAACTTGGACCTTTTCTGAAAACTCTGTTGCACACAGGGAAAAGAAAACAAAGGCTGTATCTAAATACCATACTTTCGTCTGGGAGACATTCTCCCCAGTTCCTTGTCCGACCGTGAGCTCTGTGACCACCGAGCTCTGCCTGCTCTTCAGCACCCAGGAAAAATGCCAGTGTTCACAAATCCAACCTTATTCTTTTTCAACCCTCCCTTATCTGCTTGGGGCCTGTTGCTAGGCTCCAAGTTCCTGATGAAGCTACATACCTGCATCACACCCAGAGAAAGGCATTCCTGACAGTTCTGACTGCAAATATTATTTCCAATAGTTCCCATAAGAACAAGCTTATTAGAGCTTACTAAGAGTTTAGGAATTCTAATCACTTTATATTACTTCCTTAATATAGTTAATGCTTTAACTTCCTCTTTGATCTTGAAGATATATTGGATTTTATTATTGGCCTGAATTTTAAACTTTATTTTCAAAATGTCCTGTGTCTGCATTTGCTGTGATAATTTCCTTTTGAATGTGTTTTGCACGTTTATCCATGCTTTTCAAATGTAAATTCAATGATATGAGAGCAATGTTTATTCAGACATTAGCATTCATCAGATGTCACAACTGAAATGGACGGCTTCTCCAGGGAATATGGCTCTAATACTTCTCTCTTCTTGCTCTATAGAATCTCTGTATGACTTTACCAAAGCCACTGACTTCAATTAGCATCTGTGAAATGATAACTCACAAATCTATGCTTCCCATGTGGACTTCTCTCCTGAGATTCAGATGTGGTTCCAACTGCCCACCAAGTATCTCTACTTGGATGCTGTACAGGCTTCACAAAGTTAACATCTCCCAAATGGAATTTATTATCCTCCAAAACCTGTTCTTCCTCCATTAACCCTTTACTCGATGAATGATAGCAGCATTCATCCAGAAATCTGGCATGTGGGTCTCCCCACCAAACCAGGAACCCTATGTCCCATTCATCTCCACATCTTCAAATACTAGCACAGAACCTAGTACACTGTAGTACCCACTAGTTGTTTTTCAATAAGTAATTGAATGAACAATGGTTCATTCTGGTCCTGTTACCCCAATAAGGCATCACAGGAATGAGACCCCTTTCCAGTCGCTCATGCTGCCATGCCCCCAAAACATTCTTATTCCTCACAGCTGTACAGTACCAAATGTTACCTTTTGGAAAAGAAGCTTTTAACGTTTTGGGGTTTTTTTCCTGATTACAGAATTCCAGCCAGTGCCATGTACTTCAGTGTCAACTCAGTTCAAACCTATGGTTTCTTTAAGGCACTATGTTGCAGATGGTAACCCCTCTTTATTTTGGGGTCATGTTTACAAACCCGAGTCCTGCCGGGTTCATTGTGCCCCCCAACCTCTCTGTGTAGCTTTGGAGGTCCAATGCTTCAAAGCCAAACCAGTCTGGGTCGTAGGCATTTTCAGTTTGTCTTTATAGCCTAAATGTCTATCATTCTCTTGGTAGGACCATGACTGACAGCTTTACGAACAAAATTTTTAAGATTCGTGTCTGTAAAACTGCTTTTCTAATTCAGATTAATTTATACCATCTTAAGTAATAAATTATTTGATCTGGCAATTTCTTTATGAAATCAAGCACTATCTCAGATATACATGAGATATTCTAAGGATTTATAATTCTAGACTTTTAAAAGCAACTCTACTTTTTTTCATTTGAATACATTTGCCTTTCTGGAGTTTGGGATGATTATAATGGGTTCATTCAAAATACTCTGTATTAAAACAACACTTCCCAATAACATCTGAATAAAAAAGCAATTTAATCTCCTTGAAAACAATTTTTGGCATTAAAATTAATTATATCCATTTACGTAATTATGGGGAAAGCTCAATGAAAACTACCACTCTATTTAACATCTTATACTTGATGAAGCACATTAGAACATGAATACACAGTTAAAAGACAGGTTCTTTCATTACCAGACTGTTACACTACTTCTCTAACAAATATGACCATCTCCCCATCCTTTGCCTTTCTTACAAAGTCTATAAAACTAGTAAGTTGAACTAACTAGGGAGGGGAGATTTAACACATTTGTGAAAAGTGTCTTATAAATAAATCAGTACCAGTGTGTTACCAGCAAAGGTCTTAACTGATTTACTTAATAAAGTAAAATAAACATATTAACAGTTTACATGAGAATGGATAAACCAACTATCAAAAAATAACAATTCAGTTTAGCAGGTCTTTTCATTAAAGTCTAAAAATAATCTTTGGATCTATAAATTCAGTCAAATCCTTATTGAAATCCCAGCGGCCTTTCTTTTTTTTTCTTTTAATGGAATTTAGCAAACTGATACTAAAATTCATAATGCAAGGGACCCAGGATAGCCAAAATAATCTGAAAAAGAAGAACAATGATGGAGAACTAACACTTCTCAATTTCAAAATTCATTGCAAATTACAGTAATCAAGACAGTGTGGTACTAAGCACAATGATAGATATAATGGAATAAAATTTAAAGTCCAGAAGTAAACCCTTACATTTTTGGTCAATTGCTTTTTGACAAGGATGCCAAGACAAGTCAATGGAAGAAAGACAGTCTTTCAAACAAATGGTTCTGGGAACACATACAAAAGAATGAATTTGGACCCCTACCTCACCCTTTATAGAAAATTTAACTTGAAATGGATCATAGACCTAAATATAATAGCTGAAACTATAAAACACTTAGAAGAAATCATAGGAGTATCTCTTCATGGCCTTTGTTAGGATTGACTTCTCAGATATGACACCAAAAACATAAGTGACAAAAGGAAAAAATAAGTTGGACATCATCAAAATCAAAAATTTTGTGCTCCCAAGGACACTATCAAGAAAGTGAAAAGACAACCCAAAAAATAGGAGAAAACACTTACAAATTATATATCTGACTGGTATCCCAGAATATGTAAAAAACTCTTACTACTTAATCATTTTAAAAAACTCAACTAAAAAAACAGGGCAAAGGATTTGAAAAGACATTTTTCCAAAGAAGATATACAAATGACCTTAAGTGTTAGCAGAGATGGGTCCTTGATTTCATTGCAAGAAAGAATTCAAGAATTGACACAGAAAAGCCATTCAGCATTAAGAGTTTATTTGGGAAATAAAGTTCAGAAAAAGACTAGAATACACACCCGACGGTTGAGGTACAGGCGAACCCAGAGGGAATTTTCCCAGGGAGGCAATAAGGAGCCTTTTTTTATAAGACAGGAGATGAATATTCACGGAGTGAGGTGAGAGAGGGAACAGGTGGAGTCTTCCTGGAGTGCAGGGTTGCTCCACCCTCACGCCAGGTGGGTGGGGAGGCCTGATTTTCACTATGTTAGTGACTGTCTCATGTATTTGGAAGCAAAGTCAGGGTCAACTTCTCCATGTTAGAACCAGCTGGTTTGGGCCAGTCTGTTATCAATATTCTTACTCCACATCTAGCTTATACAGAATTTGTAGAATATAAGCAAGCATCTGACCAAATTCCCCCTCCCTCTCCCTGCTTATGTAGCTATTTACCTATTCTAACATGAGCACATGACAAGATGCTCATCATTAGTCATCAGGGAAATGCAAATCAAAACCACAATGAGGTATCACTTCATACCCACTAGGATGGCTTTAATCAAAAAGATAAACAATAACAAGTATTAGGCTGTAGAAAAACTGGAACCCTCATTCACTGCTGGTGAGAATATAAAATGGTACAACTGCTTTGGAAAATAGTTGGCAATTCTTCAAAAAGTTAAACATTGTCTTACCATATTATTAGAGTAGGCAGTTAGTTAATAAGCAGGAGAAAGGGGCCAGCCCATCACCAAGGAAGACTTCTCCCTGGCCAACCCTTAAGCCCTCCTTAGTTCCCAGTTCCGTATCAAGAATGCCTAGTTTATCAGGAGGCCCAGACAGTCAGACACCTGGATTGTCAAGAGGCCCGGGACCACAGAGCTTCCCTGTTTATAAGCCATGCCCAAGGTCCAAGGGCCTTGCCCAAAAGTAATCCCACTTCATCAATATAACACCTAAATCTAATTACCATTGTGGTTTTGGCCCCATTGCAGGCTTTCTTAGGTACTTAAGGGTAAGGTGCCTATGCTCTGAGGAAAGGGTTATATAATCTCGAGGGGTCAATCAACCTGAGAATCAAAGGATGTAAGAAATAGGGCAGGACTTCCTGCCATCCTAAGAAAAAATAAAAGCCAACCTAACCCTAATAGTGGGGTTGCTTCTGGTTTCCAGACAGCCTGCCCTCCTGTCTCAAGAGTGTACTTTTCACTTTACCCCAATAAATTCCTCACTGCTTTTTTCTTGCCATTTGGTCTCTAGACTGAATTCTTTCCTTCGAGAAGACAATTGGAGAAGCACAACACGTTCCACTGGTAACAATATGACCTAGCAATTTCACTGTTAGGCATATGCCCGAGAAATGAAAACATTATGTTCACATAAAAACTTGTACACAAATGTTTGTAGCAGCATTAGATCAAAATATCAGAAGGTAGAAACAACCTAAATGTCCATCAACTGATGAATGGTTAAAGATTTGGTATATCCACTCTTTTACTCTTCTTGGACCCAATTCCAACCTGTGTGTTGGGAGTGTGGGAGACAGCTTCCCACACAATACCAGCAAAGTATCTGAGAATTCAACTCAGTTCTGACACTATCTAATCAGAGATAGCCTCAGATCCCACAGGTTGAGGTCTCAGTCCTATAGGACCATCCCCCTAATTCAAACTCCAGTTGTCAGCCCAGATGGTTTGTTACCTGTGCTTCTGACTGACAGGCTATAAGATAAAGGTTCCCATAACTTGCTTGAGTTTGATTAATTTGCTGGATCTGCTCACAGAACTGAACAACATTTTATTTACCAGATCACCAGTTCATTATAAAAGGATATCACTCAGGAACAACCAGATGGAAGAGACGCAGAGGGCAAGGCCTGGGGAAAGGGTGCAGGGCTTCCACACCCTCTCAAGGAGCACCATTCTCCCAGCACCTCCAAATGCTCACCAGCCCAGAAGCTCTCCAAACTCCACCCTCATGGGTTTTTATGACAACTTCATTACATAGGCAGCATTAAATCACTGGCCATTGGAGACTTCTCCCCTCCTAGTAAGTCAGTGGGTAGGACTGAAAGTTCCAACCTTCTAACCATGTGGTTGGCTTCACTGGCAACCTGCCCCCACACAATAG
This sequence comes from Manis pentadactyla, assembly GCF_030020395.1. Taxonomy (NCBI): domain Eukaryota; kingdom Metazoa; phylum Chordata; class Mammalia; order Pholidota; family Manidae; genus Manis; species Manis pentadactyla. The sequence goes on from NC_080038.1 coordinate 11,589,834, forward strand.
GTGCTTTCCAAATGCCACCTCATTAACATAATAACAGACACCTTTGTCACTCTCCTCCCTTAGGAAATTCCAAGGGTTTTAGGAGCTCTGTGCCAGAAATGAGCACAAAAATTAAATATGTATTTCTTATTATAAGTCACAATATCACATCCATGCAATGGAATCTTATTTTGCAACAAAAAAGAAAGAAATACTGATGGGTGAACTTCGAAAACATTATGCAAGTGCTAAGTGAAAGAATCCAGTCACAAACATCACAAACTATATGGCTCCATTATATGAAGCATCCAGAACAGGCAAATCTATAAAAGACCGAAAGAAGGTAAGTGATATCTTAGATCAGTGGGAATGGCATGGGGTGGAGGGTGGGGAGTGATTGCTAATAGGTCCCATGTTTCTTTTAAGGGAGATGAAAATCAGATTGTGATTATGGTTGCAGATCTGGTGACTACAAAAAACAATTAATTATACACTTGTGGAGAAAATGGAAATTATAGCTGGGATCCTAGCCTGAATATCGCCCATTGCAGACCTTTAAGAGCCTGTTTGCATTCTATGGGCTGTTTACTAGGGATAGAGTGGCTGGTCAGTCAAGGGAGTACTGGTGCAGAGGAGGGGTGGAGAGGAAACACCCATTCTCTGCTCTCCTCAGTTCCTGGTACATAATTGGTCAGGCTTCCACCAGTCACCATAGAGACCCACCCACTGAGTTTCTCCCAGTACTAGGGGTAAGGAAGTAGAGGGCTGGGGAAGGAGGGAGAGAGTGGTGCTTGCATGGGAGCAGAGAGCTTGGAGAGTGGAGAAGGGAAGCCCGGAGGGAGAGACAGGAGAATGCAGACTGGTGTAGGAAAGCTGTGGAGCCCTGGTACTAGGAGAGGATTAAACCTGTGCTGTGGAGCAGGGGGAAGCAGTCCTGGACCCAGCTTCTTATACACAGCTGGGTGACTGCCGTAAGAATAAACATGCTATAAACCTCTGTTAACCCCCCAACTTGCCCTTGTCTTTATTCGGCCTCACAAATTCATAAGGAACTTGCCCCAGTTGGGGAACCTCCCTTCTCCCAGAGCAACAACACTTTAAATAGGTGAATTGTGTGGTATGTGAATTATATTTCAATACACCTGTTAAAAAAATAAAAATAATCTTCATTCCATTCAAGTCAAAATTCACTATGATATCTGAATGAAGGAGTCTAAATTAAGAAAGTTTTATGAGCTTCCTTTTTATCCTCTCAATAGTTTTGATCTGTAGCTGAACGTTTTGTAACTGAAATGCCTGCTAAAATGATCCCATTCCTCTCCCCAGGGCAAATTTCATCAAATTTCCCTTCCAACTTTATTCCCCAATAAAGATCAGTACTCTTACTCTTGCTACTTAAAAGATGTAATCCCAAAGGACTCTTCACTTATCTCCTAGGTAGCAAGCAGTGTTGCCACAGGAAACCATTTTTCTTTTGATTCAGAAGACTTGGCCAATCTGCAAACTACATTCTGCTTCCTGATAAGACTGCTCAGAAACATTTCTTTATTTCTAATCAGGAAAACTAGTGAAAGACTTTGAAATAGACCCCAAAAATTTATTTTCTGCATGTCCCATCTGATGTGTGCCCTTCCAGGTTATTTGATTCTATAGTGGCTTGTGCCTTTCAATGTCTTTGTTCTATTTTACAACTCTGTAAATTGTTTTAAAATGATAATGATGTAAATGATTCATATCCATTGAAATGAAAATGAATTGTGTCTGTGGAATGGAATGGACTATTGCCTATGGGTATTGGCCAGTTTTGCATTTATTTCTATATTCTTGGAAGTATTCCTGATTTCCTTCATGTGTGCATTCTTTGAATTTTACTTGAACTGGTTGTAACATCTTACTGGTTCCCTTAGAAATTAATAAGATAAATAGGATATTTCATAGGTGTTCATTTTACATTTGTTATAAAAGTCCTGATTTTAATATTTCTTAGAAAAGTATCCTCTAATACTTCTACTTTACACATAGTATAGTGAGATTTGGTTTACCTCAAATTAGTCCTTAAGAAAATGGCAGATAATAAATAATCTAATAATCCGTAGTTCAGTACTAATGCAGTTTTATGTTACAGTTCAATATATAATATTAGCACAATGTCTAATATATAATTGATGCTCAATGAATTCTCATTAGATAATTATTTTTCTCTTTTGCTACATATCTGAAAGTCAGATATTGTCAGAGGAGGCCCCTCATATACACTTTGTCTACATCTCCCTGAATCAACTTTCTCTTATGATGTTGGCACTGCCTTTTGCCAAGGACTTGACACACAGCAGACCTGGCCTCTATTCCTGTGATTTGAGGACTTGCAGCCTACTCCCCCAACCCCACTGTTTTCAAAGAGACTCAGTAAAAATGCACCTAAAACAGGGAGAAAAGATGCCAAAACCAACAACTCTCATTGAAGAACGTACCTGTCAGCCCATCCCCAGCTCCCCAACACCCACTCGCAGGGGTGGGATGGGGGAAGTATTTTCCATCTAAGAACTGCCCCTAATCTGAGAGATACTCCTTTTGGGACTGTACGTGTTATGGGTTGAGTTTGTTCTCAGTCCTTGTCCCCACCACAACGAAGAACTGAAAGGCACAGACACAATAGCGAAACAGAGAAAAAGGTCTATTTGAATCCACTCCAAAAGAGGAGCTGGCCAGAGTCAAGGTAGACAAAGGCCTCGATCTGTTAGGCGGAACGCTTATATATTGCCTTAGGAAGCAACTCTTTGACTGACAGGGTGGGATTATTTGATTTTCAGGTCTTTCTATGTAGCTGTCCCTGTAGGTGAGCCTGTCCTTTACCCACACTGAGGTGGGATTTGGGCAGTTCTTAGTTCTGTTCAATTGTGCCCACACTGGGATCTGGCTGGGGAGGAACTTATTTCCCTGCAAAGCCTTTGTTGTCGCCACATGGGACCCCCTAGCTGGGCAGAGATTGGGCTGCTTTTTCTTTGAACCTTATCTGGGCAGCTTCTTTGAGCCTTATCTTCCCTTTTCCAGCTGTTCATGTCTATCTTTCTACCTAACATAGGGGCCCAGGGCAAGCTGCCCCAAATGTGCCACTTTGGCAGGCAGATTATTTGGGCTGAAAACATTCAAAACCAAAAAGACTCAGGAAGAAACTCTGACCTTCCCCCAACTGCCTAAAAGAATTTAGATAGAGGACCTGCTCCAGAAAGAGGGCTATCAACTTGGGTAACATATTATAAATATGAACTAGGGGTGGTAGACAAGGAGGGATTTAGCGATGACCGTTTGTTAAAATCTGTGCCCCACTGTGTCTGTGTGGCCCAGCAAACATTTTTTACCAAACATTTATTCTTTTTCATCTTCCTGTGAATTGCTTTCCTTTCCTTTGAAGGAAAGGACCATACTCCCTTCTCCTTAGTGCTGGATGACATATAGACCTCATTTTGCCTGTCTGAAATTTCCTGTTTCTGCGGATTCCCTGTACGTATGTAATTAAACTGGATTTTCTACTGTTAGTCTGTCTCTTCTGACCAGCCTGAAGAACCTTGAAGGGTAGGGGAAGATGTTTCCTCCCCAACATGCCTTTATAAACTAATTTCAGTCTTTGTGAAGCTAAAAGAGTTGTCATTAAGAGGATCAGTGATTCACCCTTTTCTCATTCATGGCAGGTCTGAGGGGAAAGAGGGAAGAGGAGATGGATTCATTATAACGTGAGGTGCTAACTCCATTATGAGAGAAGCAGCCTTATAATTACGGGGCAGTTAAGAAAAGTCTGTCTTCCTCATCCTCAAGGTTTGACTGTAGTCTGAAAACTATGGCTTGTCCTTAAGTGATATGGGTTTATTTATTCATTCAATAAACATTTATGAAGTCCCTGCTGTGGGTCTGGCACTTTGCTAGGCAATGTAGTGTAGGGGCCAAGAGCAGGTTGCCCCAAGATATGCCATTGTGATATTCAGATTGTTTCAGAGCTGAAAACAATCAAGCCAAAAACACTCAGAAAGAAACTTTGACACCAAAGCCTACTGCATGAAAAGAATTTAGATGGAGGAACCACTCCAGAAGGGGAGCTATCATCACAATCACAGCACTATAATGGGAACCAGGGGTGGTAGACATGGAAGGATGTGGCTAAGTCTGTTAAAATTCCCCTCTAGGTTCCACTCTTTTGGGGCCCAGCAAACATTTGTTTAGCAAACATTTACTCTTTCATCTTCCTGTAAGTGGCTTCCCTTTTTCTTTGAAGCCCCAGACGCTTACCCACCTCTCCCTGGTTCGGGATAGCATATATACCTCATTCTCCCTGACTGTCTTTAGAACCCATGTCTATGGCTTCCCCATACATACATAATTAAATGTTGTTTTTTTCTCCTATTTATCTAGCTCATGTCAATTTGATTCTTAAACCAGCTAGAAGAACCTCAAGGGGAAGAGATTTCTTCCTGCCCAACAGCAGCAGGTGCCCATACCCCTCAGACCGTCCCAGAAATCATCTGCAGAGAATTCCCTTATAGGCCAATGGATTCCCCCAAGGGTGTTAGATGACCACTAAAGGAATATGATCACCTGCACATACTGGAAGTGCTAGGATAGGAGTGGTTAAAGACCCCAACTTCCTACTTCTACAGGGGGCTGTTTCACAGTCTCACAGAAGGTCCCCAGAAGGTTTGAGACTGTGGCCCACAGTGGTCTCCTGCTCATTCATGCACCTCTTCATTGACTTTCCACCTTCCTGTCTCTCTTCCTGGAATCATCTCCCAAATAAACCACCTGCCCCCAAATCCTTACCTTGGGGTCTGTTCTGGGGGCAACCCAAACTAAGACAGGCAATGTCCGTGCGTATGTGCAGTGAACCAATGTGTGTTCTCCTCTTCTATTTTGTAGCGGTAGAGGGCCCAAGATTTCCCTTCTGGACACCTGGAAACTGAATAACTCAGATTGGGGGCATGTCCTGCTATGGGTGAAAAGCCACACCTCCTATCCCCACACGCTTATTGCCTACATTAACATGGCTTCACTGACATCACTCAACTATTCCACTGTCTTCATCAACATGACTTTTATTCATCCCCAAAATCCTAGTTGAAGAAGATAAAAGTCACACATAATTTTGTTTTTTGTTCCAGAAAATTTCCTCAAGAAAATTATTTAAATGAAAATCAAACTGTTCTACTCTATAATAGTATGAACAACTTTACTGCCCAAGACTTTTTAAATAGTCACCTCAAAATCCACCCTTGCTGAGTTCACCAATACTAAACTCTTGTATCATGATCCTTACCCAATATTAATCAAGCTTCTGCATGAAAGGCCTATTTTAGCGTGGCTTCTAAATCCTCCTAAGTAGCCTAACTTAGCCCTTCCCCCGAAGGAAGCTACCAAGACCCTGTCAAGGAATGCTCCTCCTTACTACACTAAGAATAAACTCAGCTTTCTCAGCAGGTTGTGCTGGTGGGATTCTCAGAGAGCTAGCATTCAAAGGGGGTAGAGAACAGAGTTGAAAGGGATATCCTTGGATAAGACCATGCCCTGAGTAGATGATAGAGTTTCATAAAACTTGAGCTGCAGGTTGTCATGACAGATATTAGATATTAGAAGTGGTCTACCTGATGAGTAAAAGACTCAAGGTCAGGAGAGCCCGAAGAGCAAGGTTAAGAGCAATGGACTATGTTGCATCCCCCAGGGGATCTCCTGTGAAGGACTCAAGTCCCTGGGCACATTTTCCATAGAGCATGTGAAATAAGGCATAATGAATACGTGGTTTAAAAGTCCTTCCTTCATAAGTTGTAACTCCCATGTGTGTTATTTGACTTTTTGGGAAACCCTGGTTCACCTACAAATTTTTGTGAGGGGGTACTCTGAAGGGAAGAGAGGGACAGGGTCATGGGGGAGGTGAGTCCTGACCAGGTCAGCCCTCCTCCCCACTGAGGCCTGGTTAGTTGCAGCGCTGGGGACACATCAAGGAGGACGTCAGCTGAATGCAGATCAGTGGCCCAGGCCATGCCCAGCCATGAGCTGCGATGACACAGGAAGTCACGCAGCCCTTGGAGAATAACAAGGAGGGATCAAGGGAGCCTCAGCAGCATTGTCCAATAGAAATAGTGTGCGCCACAAATGACAGCTACATATGTAATTTAAAATGTCTTATATCCTCAGTAAAACTAGAGAAAAAGTTTTCTTGTAACCACATAGTTTTTAAAGCGTAGAAAGAACCAGGTGAAATTAATTTTGATTATATATTTTACTTAAGTCCAAAGTATTATTATTTCAACATGGAATCAGTTTAAAACTTACTAATGGGATGGTTTCCTTTTTATCACTAAGTCTCTGAAATCTAGTGCATATTTTGCACTTACAGCACATTTCAATCCAGACTAGCCACAGTTCAAGTGCTCAATAGCCACATGTATTGGACGGTGCAGGCCTAAGGGGAGGTGAACCTGAAAAGAGAACAGACTTTGGATAATAACCCCCATTCACTATGTTTCATTTAGCAGCTGACCTAGGGCTCTGTAAAAATCAGACGCCGAGGCTAGCAGAGCGTGCCACGGAAGAGGAATAAGGAATGCGCCGGAAAGCAGCCCTCCTCGCAAAGATAATTGTGTGTGTAGTCAGCCCTACCGTCTGGGCCACATCTGCTGTGTCAAAACACAATTTGGATTCTTACTTTCTGCTGTGTCAGGGACAAGCTGTACTTTCTGATCTCTTCATTTTCCCTTGTAATTCCTTCTATAAATTGCTCTTTTAAAAAAAATGCCTGGCTTATTCTGCTTGCTGTGCTGTGAGCAATAAAGTCCTTTGTCTCTGATCTGGGAATCTCATTCTTCTGTCAGGATCCATGAAACTGTGGCAGGCTAACTTGTTAGCTTGCAAGAAGGGTAAATTCTCAGACCCGTCACAGTCCTTGAAACTACCATCCCTTCCTTCGGTATCTAACCAAAGTCTTAAGTCCTCCGTGGTGACTCTACTTCACCTCTCAGAGCTCTTAACACTTGTTTCTAGTCAGCCTTTAGCATTCACCATATAGAATATTTTGTAATAATTCAGCATGAGTCTTTATTATAACATCTCCAACAACCTCCCCTTTGCTCTAAGTACCTTATTCATTAAGATGTTTGATCCGCTTACCCAGTCTGATCTCATTTGTGGTGAACATTTACCAGTTTTTGATGAACCCCTTTCCCTTGGTGAGGAGCCCTCTGATGGCAGATCCTGGTCCCCCACCACGAAGTCGAGGGAAGTGCTGCTCTGTTGGGTATCACACTGTTTAATGAAGCTGACACTTTTTTCATAACAGAGTTTTCTCAGTAGAGAAAGCACTAAATTGATTTACATTCTAGCACAAGTTCTTCGCCTCCTCAGAAAATAAAAACAATTAGTCCACAGCCCGCACCAGTCTGCAGGCTACACTTGGAGAATCACTGGTCCAGGGCCACATATCCCCTCTTCTAGCATCCTGCTGGGTGGGTAGATGCCCGTGACCCAAGTCTGGCAACCAATGCCCCTATCTCGGTCTTTGAATCTTGAAGGAGAGAAACAAAGATAGAGGAGCAGTGGAGAAGCTGCATTTTCGGACCAGCAGTGATATCTGCACTGAGAGTCTCCAGGGAACGGCAGTGTAACTGCTGAGTTGGGACCGCAGGGGTGCACTGAACAGACTCTAGCGTGCCCTGCCATGTTCTCCCTCCATACCCTCTCTTGGATCCCTTGCTTTATGAGCCTGCTTCTCCAGCCTCCCCTTTACTTCTATGAGCTACCCAAGAACTTCTGATGAATTCCTTTTCTGTTTAGCTGAATCAACAGAGAATTTTCCTGCCTGCACTCAGGAAACTTGACCTCTGAACCCTTTATTGTTCTAATTGAATAGCTGATGATACCTGTTTGGATACCAAACGCACCAAGCTATTTTCTGCTTGCAATTTGTCTTCTTATCTGTTAACTGGAAAACTCTGGGCTTCTTGATAACTGTATTTCTCATTAAAAATTAATTAATTGGCATTTAGATCTTAAGTTTCAGGTGATGAGTAAGAATAATGTGAGCCCACTGAAAAGAGAAAAGACTTTCTATAAGTTGGTAAACCTGGATTTTATATGGCACAGCGCTGACACCCAGCACAGGGGTTGTGGCAAATTCACACATTAAGGGTATCCCATGGAGACCCAGCCTGGATAGTCACCAGCCCTGCCCAGGCGACCCCTTCTGCAGTTGTAGCTCCACCCGGGGTCCAGTTAGCCCTTTGGCTTTCTTACAGAGTTATCAGAGACCGAGTCAGACTTATTTACAGCCTTCAAAGTCTGAAACAGGCAATAGACTGAACAGGTTCACATTACATTCTTAGAAGTTCATGGTTTGCCAGCAAGGCAAGTAGCGAATCCTGAAATAAATTTGTACACATGCATCACATTTGCATAGTTCCCCATTTATCACCTGTAAGCATCCCACACCAAAACCATATGGAAAGAAATCATTATCAAAAAGCAATCTGTGTCTCCATATTGACTACACCTCATTAATTTCTGGCTTGATTCCCTCTAACTTATATCATTAAATAGCTGCTTCTTGGTTTCATTTCTTTAAACATGAGTAATGATAATAATTATATCACCTTATATTTATGGAGTTGTTTATAGTTTCTGGAGAATTTTCTCACCCAGCGTCTCCTTCAATCATCACAATGATCCCTAGAAGAACTTTTAGACTTTCTTACAGATGAAAAAACAGAATAGCTCATCCTGGGTCACATAGCTACTACACAGCTGAATGTGGACTTGAACCTGGATCTTTCAAAATGCAACAAGCCAACACAGTGGAGTTCCCTGCCATTATCTAGAAAATTCGTAACAACTGTATATTGCATAAGCATTATTTTTTCCAAAATATCTGGATAAAGGTGCCTCTCAAATATTCTGTATTTTTACCTCTCCACCGTCAACACAGGTACTGGATAAATAAGTCAGTACTGCCATCTTACTTCTAAAAATACACAAATAATCAGACAATTTTCTACCAGACAAATCTTAAACCTCCAAACAAGTAAACCCTGGATCCCCCACAATGTTATTCAGAAGTCAACTCTTAGTTTGGTGTTTTATATGCTCCTGATTCTACAGGCTCATCTCTTCGTTACCAGAAGGTATCACGGAGAGTGCTTTACAGCTTGCAAAGAGCTTTTACACCAATTTGTTAAATTCTTACAAACACCCTACACGGTGGCATATCGTGAAGTATTTCATCTCCACTTTATAGACGAAGGGACCAGGGCTCACGGTAATCAAGGGCCTTTCTAAAATGACTTGTCTCAGAACTGTCAGGGCCAAGTTCAGAGCTCAGTACTACCACCCTTCAGCACATAGGGATAGAAAGCAATGGAGACCTTCACATAAACCCCCCAGGGCACACAAACAAAAGGTATGAATTTAGTGCCTGGATACATGCATCCTATTTTTCTCTGAGCCTCCTTTTCATCACAGTTGCCTCCTCCAAAGGATTAGTACAACTTGTTCTTGATAGACCCTTTCCTTCCTGCTCATTTCCTGGGATAGTTACGAGGATTAAACTTTGTAATGTATGTAAAAGGACTTTGTAATCATGTACAGCACAAGCATGTATAGGAAAGTGTCATTATAATAATTGCCAGTTACTCAGAAGCCAACAAAGCAGCTCTCCTTCCTCCCTCTTCTCTCTCCTCCCTCCATCCTAAGTGATTCTGAGCAGAAAGCAGTAATCCATTGAATCAACAGCTAACATTAACAGACACCACAGGACACAAAATACCAGGACCGCAGAAAAGACCACAGTCTCCTGAGGCAATAAATGACTCTGAGATGGGCCTAAGTTCAAGGCAGAGCCGAGGCTGTGCCTCCATGAAGCTGAGTCCCCATTTCCTGCCCTATTTGTGGGATAAGCTAAGTGATGAAAGACAGCAGAATACATGCAATATGCTTAGAAATCGTGAAGTATGTTTTGCATTGTTCCACTAAATATCAAAAGTTTTTATGTAATTCAATTACCTCCAATAAAATATTAGAAAAATAATAAAATACATAGGTTTCTTTTAGAGGACAAACCCAGCCTTTATCTATACATCTCAGTTTTTGAAGGTATCGGAAAGATAATGTCCCCAAGTTTTGCCAAAGGAAAAACAAGTATGGCCATAGAAAGGGAACTAGCCCTTCTCAATAAAGCACAGATTACATGTGCTTTTTCATGTGTTAGCTCACTCCTCAATTCACACAACAGCCCTGAAAAGATATTATTATTCTTACCTTAGACACTAGAAAAAGTGAGGCTCAGAAAAGGAAGTGACTTTCCACAGGTCGCTGATGCCAAAGCGAAGGCCAAACGGTGATGAACAGAGTGAACTGGAAAGACACAGTGGAAGGGTTACACAGAGCAGAAGTGGAAGCAGAGGAGGCAGTAGAACTTTCTGGGGTGTGGGTCAGCAGGGAAATCCATCATATGATCCAAATATGGCAAGTAGGAGAACTAACAGGCTAGAAAACCTTCCCTGCCATAGTGGCAGCAGATGCTGTCTGCACCCCACCCATATTCTCCACACTTACCATTTCTGGCTTCCAACCCCCAGCACCTGCCAGTTCCCTGCCTGCAGGCCTTCTCTGGCTGCTGGGGTAGCTCTGTCTGCTGGAAGTGCTGGGGGATTAACACTCTCTGGAAATAACTCACCAATGACTGACAAGTGTCAGTGGATAAACACCCAATGATCTTGCCTCTTTGGAAAACTGACTGAGCTGTGCATTCTTTTTGGGGGGGGGTCTTTTTTTTTAATTTTTTATTAAGGTATGATTGATACACACTCTTATAAAGGGTTTCACATGAAAAAACAATGTGGTTACCACATTTACCCCTTTTATCAAGTCCCCACCGATACCCCAGTGCAGTCACTGTCCATCAGTGCAGCAAGTTTCCAGAGATCCACTATGTCCCTTCTCTGTGCTACACTGTTCTCCCCGTGATCCCCCACACCATGTGTACTAAATGTAATACCCCTCAGTACCCTTCTCCCTCTCTCCCCACCCGCCCTCCCACGCCCCTCCCTTTTGGTAACCACTAGTTCATTCTTGGAGTCTCTGAGTCTGCTGCCATTTTGTTCCTTCAGTTTTGCTTCATTGTTATACTCCACAAATGAGGGAAATCATTTGGCATTTGTCTTTCTCCGCCTGGCTTATTTCACTGAGCATAATGTTCTCCAGCTCCATCCATGTTGTTGCAAATGGTAGGATTTGTTTCTTTCTTATGGCTGAATAGTATTCCATTGTATATATGTACCACCTCTTCTTTATCCATTCATCTACAGATGCACACTTAGGTTGCTTCCATACCATGGCTATTGTAAAAAGTGCTGCAATGAACATAGCAGTGCACATGTCTTCTTGGATCTGAGAAGTTGTATACTTTGGGTATATTCCAAGAAGTGGGATTCCAGGGTCAAATGGTATTTCTATTTTTAGTTTTTTGAGGAAACTCCGTATTGCTTTCCACAATGGTTGAACTAGCTTACATTCCCACCAGCAGTGTAGGAGGGTTCCCCTTTCTCCGCATCCTCGCCAACATTTGTTGTTCTTAGTCTTTTCGATGCTGGCCATCCTTACTGGTGTGAGGTGATATTTCATTGTGGTTTTAATTTGCATTTCCCTGATGATTAATGATGTGGAGCATCTTTTCATGTGTCTGTTGGCCATCTGAATTTCTTCTTTTGAGAACCGTCTCTTCATATCCTCTGCCCATTTGTTAATCAGATTATTTGCTTTTTGGGTGCTGAGATGTGTAAGTTCTTTATATATTTCAGATGTTAACCCCTTGTCGGATATGTCATTTACAAATATATTCTCCCATACTGTAGGATGCCTTTTTGTATTGTTGATGATGTCCTTTGCCATATAAAAACTTTTTAGTTTGATGTAGTCCAATGAGTTCATTTTTGCTTTTATTTCCCTTTCTTAAGAAGATGGGTTCAGGAAGAAGTTCCTCATGCTTATATTCAGGAGATGTTTGCCTATGTTGTCTTCTAAGAGTTTTATGGTTTCATGACTTACATTCAAGTCTTTAATCCATTTTGAGTTTCCTTTTGTGTATGGGGTTAAGCAATAATCCAGTTTCATTCTCTTGCATGTAGCTGTCCAGTTTTGCCAACACCAGTTGTTGAAGAGGCTGTCATTTCCCCATTGAATGTCCATGGCTTCTTTATCATATATTAATTGACCATATATGCTTGGGCTTATATCAGGGCTCTCTAGTCTGTTCCATTGGTCTATGGGTCTATTCTTGTGCCAGTACCAAATTGTCTTGATTACTGTGGCTTTGTAGTAGAGCTTGAATTTGGGGAGCATAATTCCCCCTGCTTTATTTTTCCTTCTCAGGATTGCATTGGCTATTCGAGATCTTTTGTGGTTCCATATGAATTTTAGGACGATTTTCTCTAGTTTGTTGAAGAATGTTGTTGGTATTTTGATAGGAATTGCATTGAATCTATAGATTGCTTTAGGCAGGATGTCCATTTTGACAATATTAATTCTTCCTATCCATGACCATGGGATGTGCTTCCATTTATTGGTAACTTCTTTAATTTCTCTCATGAGTGTCTTGTAGTTTTCAGAGTATAGCTCTTTCATTTTCTTGGTTAGGTTTATTCCTAGGTATTTTATTATTTTTGATGCAATTGTGAATGGAATTGTTTTCCTGATTTCTCTCTTTGCTAGTTCATTGTTAGTGTATAGGAATGCCACAGATTTCTATGTATTAATTTTGTATCCTGCAACTTTGCTGAATTCAGATACTAGATCTAGTAGTTTTGGAGTGGATTCTTTAGGGTTTTTTATGTACAATATCATGTCATCTGCAAACAGGGACAGTTTAACTTCTTCCTTGCCAATCTGGATGCCTTGTATTTCTTTGTGTTGTCTGATTTCCATGGCTAGGACCTCCAGACCTATGTTGAATAACAGTGGGGAGAATGGGCATCCTTGTCTTGTTCCCGATCTTAGAGGAAAAGCTTTCAGCTTCTCGCTGTTAAATATAATGTTGCCTGTGGGTTTGTCATATATGGCCTTTATTATGTTGAGGTACTTGCCCTGTATACCCATTTTGATGAGAGTTTTTATCATGAATGGATGTTGAATTTTGTCGAATGCTTTTTTTTCATCATCTATGTAGATGATTATGTGGTTTTTGTCCTTTATGTTGATGTGGTGGATGATGTTGATGGATTTTTTAATGTTGTACCATCCTTGCATCCCTAGCATAAATTCAACTTGATCATGATGGATGATCTTTTTGTTGTATTTTTGAAATTGGTTTGCTAATATTTTGTTGAATATTTTTGCATCTATGTTCATCAGGGATATTGGTCTGTAATTTTCTTTTTTTTGTGGTGTCTTTGCCTGGCTTTGGTATTAGAGTGATGCTGGCCTCGTAGAATGAGTTTGGAAGTATTCCCTCCTCTTCTATTTTTTGGAAAACTTTAAGGAGAATGGGTATGAGATCTTCACTAAATGTTTGATGAAATTCAGCAGTGAAGCCATCTGGTCCAGGTATTTTGTTCTTAGGTAGGTTTTTGATTACTAGTTAAATTTCGTTGGTAGTAATTGGTCTGTTCAGATTTTCTGTTTCTTCGTTGCTCAGCCTTGGAAGGTTGTATATTTCTAGAAAGTTGTCCATTTCTTCTAGGTTATCCAGTTTGTTAGCATATAATTTTTCATAGTATTCTCTAATAATTCTTTGTATTTCTGTGGTGTCCATAGTGATTTTTCCTTTCTCATTTCTCACTCTGTTTATGTGAGTAGACTCTCCTGTTTTCTTGATAAGTCTGTCTAGGGGTTTATCTAGTTTGTTTATTTTCTCGAAGAATCAGCTCTTGCTTTCATTAATTCTTTCTATTATTTGATTTTTCTCAATTTTATTTATTTCTGCTCTAATCTTTATTATGTCCCTCCTTCAACGACTTTGGGCCTCATTTGTTGTTCTTTTTCTAGTTTCATTAATTGTGAGTTTAGACTGCTTATATGGGATTGTTCTTCTTTCTTGAGGTAGGCCTGTATTGCAATATACTTTCCTCTTAGCACAGCCTTTGCTGCATCCCACAAATTTTGCGGTGTTGAATTATTGTTGTCATTTGTCTACATATATTGTTTGATCTCTGGTTTTATTTGGTCATTGATCCATTGATTATTTAGGAGCATGTTGTGAAGCCTCCATGTGTTTGTGGGATTTTTCATTTTCTTTGTGTAATTTATTTCTAGTTTCATAGCTTTATGATCTGAGAAACTGGTTGGTACAATTTCAATGTTTTTGAATTTATTGAAGCTCATTTTGTGGCCTAGTATGTGATCTATTCTTGAAAATGTTCCATGTGCACTTGAGAAGAATGTGTATTCTGTTGCTTTCGAGGGTAGAATTCTATAGATGTCTGTTAGGTCCATCTGTTCTAGTGTGTTGTTCAGTGCCTCTGTCTCCTTACTTATTTTCTGTCTGGTTGATCTGTCCTTCAGAGTGAGTGCAGTGTTGAAGTCTCCTAGAATGAATGCATTGCATTCTATTTCCCCTTTTAATTCTGTTAGTATTTGTTTCACATATGTGGTTGCTCCTGTGTTGGGAGCATAGATATTTATAATGGTTATATCTTCTTGTTGGACTGACCCCTTAATCATTATGTAATGTCCTTCTTTGTCTCTTGTGACTTTCTGTGTTTTGAAGTCTATTTTGTCTGATAAAAGTATTGCAACTCCTGCTTTTTTCTCTCTGTTAGTTGCATGAAATATCTTTTTCCATCCCTTCTAGTCTGTGTATGTCTTTGGGTTTAAAGTGAGTCTCCTGCAGGCAGCATATAGATGGGTCTTGTTTTTTTATCCATTCAGTGACTCTATGTCTTTTGATTGGTACATTCAGTCCGTTTACATTTAGGGTGATTATTGATAGGTATGTACTTATTTCCATTGCAGGTTTTAGATTCGTGGTTACCAAAGATTCAAGGTTAATTTCTTTACTATCTAAGAGTCTAACTTAACTCACTTAATATGCTGTTACAAACACCATCTAAAGGTTCTTTTCTTTTTCTCCTCCTTTTCCTTCCTCCTCCATTCTTTATATATTAGGTATCATATTCTGCATTCTTTGTCTATCCCTTGATTGACTTTGGGGATACTTAATTTAATTTTGCATTTGCTTAGTAATTAGCCATTCTACTTTCTTTACTGTGGTTTTATTTCTTTTGGTGACAGCTATTGAACCTTAGGAAAACTTCCATCTATAGCAGTCCCTCCAAAATAGACTGTAGAGATGGCTTGTGGGAGGTAAATTCTCTCAGCTTTTGCTTATCTGGAAATTGTTTAATCCCTCCTTCAAATTTAAATGATAATCTTGCCGGATGAAGTAATCTTGGTTCCAGGCCCTTCTGCTTCATTGCATTAAATACATCATGCCACTCCCTTCTGGCCTGTAAGGTTTCTGCTGAGAAGTCTGATGTTAGCCTGATGCGCTTTCCTTTGTATGTGATCTTATTTCTTTCTCTGGCTGCTTTTAATATTCTGTCCTTATCCTTGATCTTTGCCAGTTTTATTACTGTATGTCTTGGTGTTGTCTTCCTTGGTTCCCTTGTATTGGGAGATCTGTGGCTGTCCATGGCCCAAGAGACTATCTCTTTCCCCAGATTGGGGAAGTTTTCAGCAACTACCTCCTCAAAGACACTTTCTATCCCTTTTTCTCTCTCTTCTTCTTCTGGTATCCCTATAATGCAAATATTGTTCTGTTTGGATTGGTCACACAGTTCTCTCAATATTCTTTCATTCTTAGAGGTCCTTTTTTCTCTCTGTGCCTCAGCTTCTTTGTATTCCTCTTCTCTAGCTTCTATTTCACTTATCGTCTCCTCCACTGTATCCAAGCTGCTTTTAATACCCTCCATCATGCTCTTCAGCAATTGGATCTCCAACCTGAATTCATTCCTGAGTTCTTGGATATCTTTCTGTACCTCCATTAGCATGTTGATGATTTTTATTTTGATCTCCCTTTCAGGAAGAGTCCTAAGGTCCATGTCATTTAAATCTTTCTCTAGAGTTATATTAATTTTACTCTGGACCAGGTTCCTTTGCCGTTTCATATTTGTATATGGCGCCCTCTAGTGTCCAGAAGCTCTACTCTGGAGCTGCTCAGCCCCTGAAGCAATGTCAGGGGTCACAGGGGAGCAGTATTGGTGTCTGGGGGGAGGAAAGAGCTATTCCCTGCTTCCCACTGCTGTGTCTGTCTCTACTGCCTGAACCAGTGGGCCGAGCACACAGGTATAAGCTTTTGTCCCAGAGAAGCTGGATATGGATCCCTGCTTTCTACAAGCAGCTGGAATCTCGGTCTCTCCAGGAATTCTGCCTGTATTAGCTTTCCAACCCGGTAGTCATGTGAGTATCATGAAAGCACCATGAAATATAGTTTGTGCTCCCAGAGCAGATCTCTGGAGCTAGGTATTCAGCAGTCCCAGGCCTCCACTCTCTCCCTGCTCAGTTTCTCTTCCTCCCACCGGTGAACTGGGCTTGGGGAAGGGCTTGGTTCCCACCTGGCCACAGCTTTGGTACATTACCCTGTTCTGTGAGGTCTGCTCTTTTCTCCAGGTGTATGCATTCTGGCGCCATCCTCTTTCCTGTTGCTCTCTCAGGATTAGTTGTGCCAACTATATTTTCTAATTGTATCCAGTTTTAGGAGGAAGCCTCTGTCTCTCCTCTCATGCCACCATCTTTAATCTGACTCTGAGGTGTGCACTCTATGTCATTTCTCATGGTTTCCCTGAGATTATGCCCCAACTGCCCACAGGAGTAATGGGCTTAGTTGCTCACCCTTTACTGGCTGCCTTCTTTTCCCTGTCCACTTCCCCACTCCCTACCAGTGTTTCTTGGGACTAACTCACCAATGAACTATTTGCACAGAATCTTTGTCTCAAGGTGTTCAACTTGAGGGGACCCAAACTAAGAAAACAGCCTATCTTTTGAATTTAGGACAGTGGCGAACTAGTATTGGAGTCATCTAACTCCAATAAATTAGAGAGAATTCATTCAAGAACTACTCTTTAAAAGATAAGTCACTACATCACCCACTTCCTGGGCTGCACTAGCTAGTGAGTACTCTGTAGAACCAGAGGCACATCTCACTCTCTCCTAGCCCGACTTTCCCAGCCCCTCTAAATTATTTTATTTGTCATAGTTTTATTTCTAAGCATGTCTCACATAAACTTCAAACTCATCAGTCAGGTCCCTACCACTTGAGCTGGCTTTGCTCCCCACCCACTGCCCCAGTGAGGTCACAATCACACTAAGCTCCATAAGAAGGGAGAAGAATGTCCCCTTTCCCACCTTGGTCAAACTTTGTCACACGGGCACCCACATGGTATTGTCTGTTCTCCTGAGTCACATTAATCCTCTGTGGAAAAACCCCTCCAGTCCCAGACCTTGGCCATGAGCCCACAGGGCCATTTTGGACAGCATCTCCAAGACAGACACCACATTGTCCTCCCCAAAGTCTTTTCCTGTAACAACCCCCGAAATCCCTTGTTCTTGTTCCTCTTCCAACCCTCCTACTTACAGACCCTCTATGCCTCATTAATCATCTTTTCCCAGTTATATTTGAATTGCAGGACAGGTCACAGCTCAGGCCTAAACAGGGACCCTTGCTTCACTTATTAGCCAACACAGATATATATATATCCACACTCTGTATTCAGTCAGTCAACCTCAAAACTCAGAACTAAATGATTTTGGACACTGCAATCAATTGGATACAGTGATAAGTTGATCTTATAATTCCCATAAAAAAACCAACTTTATAACATGTGGTCATAGACTCAGTGGCCTTCCTTCTGTTCTGTCTTAAACCTTATAATGTCTTCCAAAGAACAATATACTTTTACTTTGCCCTGGAAATTTTGCAGAAGGTTTTGATTCAAAGTTATAAAGTTCTGACCTGATTAGATGTGGGTAGCTAATGGGCAAAGTCAGAGTTCCAGGAGATTTGAAGGGTTTCAACCAGACTATAAATGTAAAGTTAAGAAAAAATCAAAGGTATAAAAAATTGAATATAGAAGTATGTGAAACCAGAAAGATGTAGCTCAGATGCCATATCCTTTTTAAATCTTATTCTGTCCTGTGATCATATACAAATGTACACACACACACACACACACATGATCACTCACTGTGTGAATAGGCAGGGTAGCATGCTGATTCTGGAACTGAACTCTCTGGGATCAAATCCTATATCTGCCATTTACTACTTTTGTACCTTGAACAAGTTACTCAACCACTATGTGCCTGTTTCCCATAGGAAAATGAAGATAATAATTGTTTAAAGTTCTAATGAATTAACTATTTTTAAGAGCTTAAAAGAGTGACTCAAGGTAAGCACTTTGTATAATGGTATGTATTTTACTACCTTCTGCCTTCTTTTAGTCACCTGTGCATTTTGTCTTATCCATTCTATTAAATTTTAGACACCAGAGAACAGGGATTACGTCTCCTGCACGGCCTTACATGTGCAGGAAACAAAGAATCCAAAAACCCGTCAAAGCATAAGAAAATGTGCCCTTTACACATACCAGGTAGAAGGGGCTCATCCAAATTTACCAAAAGTCCAATCTCATTCATAGGAATGAATGAAACACATCCATTGATTCCTAGTGCTCTACCACCACAAGCAAGAATAACAGCTGCCATGTGTTATGTACCTATTCTGGCCCAGATACTTTAAATTTATAGTGGTATCTTCCAAGTTAAAATGACAGATTAAAAACACATCTAATTTTGTTCCTTCTCCAAACTATGCTAAAACTATCAAGAAAGGTGGTTTTTTGTGGGGTTTTTTTGGTTTTTTTTTTTTTAGCTGGGGGAAAGGGGAGGAGAAAAGAACATAAAGATTTTGGAAGTTGGGGAAAATACCAAGCAAGGTACTAGAGGGGTTCTTTGAAAACAATACTAATATTAGTGAATTTTAGTGAATAGGCTAAATAACCTAATCTTTTCCATTTCACATTTTAGATGGTCTGTGGTGTGGAACAAAGTTTTCAATGCCTGAACAGAGAAGTAATATTTAATGTCTTATCTGGAAATGTTAATTTAATTGTAAGTGAAAGTAACCATCTTTCTGTCAGCATTAATACATCATTCAAATATCTTTAGACGTCTGTGACTTTCATATGCAAGGTTTACAGCTTAGAGAACTATTTGCAAAATTTCCTTGGCCAGCTATCTTTAAATGATCGTGAAGATTAGATTGTAACTCCTAAATGTACTTATTAATAATGAAATACAACTTTTAAAATAGCACAACAAATCAGCTGATTCCCTTATGTTTAAAATCCACATAGGGCTGTGGCCATTAACAAGTATCTGAGAAATGCATTATCCATGAATTAGCTTAACCAGATGTTTGGATGCAAACATGGCAGGAAATATTCCCTCTCTTCAGAGGATAAATTTGTAAAAAGTTTATATTCAAGAAAATAAGTTGATCTACTTATAAAATATAAGTAGTTGTATATATACAAGTATATAAGTATAATATATATAAGTATATATTATATATAAATTATATATAAATATATAAGTATAATATTATTTGCAAACACCATTTTCCCTTGCAACTGTCTACATGTAAGAGTGCGATTGAAGGCTAGCACAATTTTCCACCTCAAAATATGCCTCTTTGGCATAAGGATTATCTTGAGCTGATTTTTAAGAAACAACAGACACAGGAGAAGCTCTGAAAATCTGAGAGGTTACCCTTTTTAAAGAGATATTTATATGTATAAAAGAAACTCCATTTGTAAGAGTGTTTCCTTCTCATTACCAATGGAGAAGGCTTCTGACTTAAATCTGCATAACCACCTGACCCTTGTTTACTCTGCTCTTCCTGATAACCTCCCATAGCTGCCCCCACCACACAAACATCTTGTTTTGTCTTTAGCTGGAGTTCATATTTAAGGGGGTGTCTTGGGCCCTTTTGGGGAGTTACTCAGTTTTCCTAGGCCTCTCCATGTATACAGGAGGTATACATATTATTAAACTCCTGTTTGCTTTTCTTAGGTCTTTTATTATAAGGGTGTCAGCCAAGAAGCTAGAAGGGTTGAAGGAAAATTCATTAAATATATTATATTTATGTGTTATACCAGTCAGGACATTCTGGTTGCAAGTGATAATAAAACCAACCATCATGTAATTGTAAATTAATGATACCAAAATTAAGAAAAAAAATCCAAAAAAATAAATAAAACCAACCAAACTGATTTATATTAAAAAGGGAAGTTATTGGCTTGATTAATTGAAAAACAGAGGGAAGCAATTCTAGTTTCAGTCACAGACACCAAACAATGGCATTAGTACTCACTACAGTCTTGCCTTGACTTCTTCACATCTATACACCTTTCTTTACATACATACAGTTTCTAAAATGTATCCTCCCAACATTATGCAGCTATTCAATGTACCACTGTAAGCCCGGGAAGAGGAAATCTGGGGCAAAATACCAGCCAAAGGGAGAAATAAAGTATAAAACCTGTTTAGTGCTTACAAACGGCAGTCCAGGGCCATCTTTCTCCTCTGCTCCTGAAGAAGCCAGCCAGCAAGCAAGCCCCTCCCCTTAACCTCTCAGGTTTGACACGCCCTAGGTTGCCCAGGTAATTACCCATTGATTGGAGATGAGCTTCTCTCCACCCCTGAGGACATGCATCTGCACCAAAGCCAGGGGAAATACTCTGGAAATGTTACAATTTTACCCACAACCACCAAGATTGCACTCACCCAAAAGAATCTGGGTGACAGTTCCCAGACAAGTGTACATGTAGCTCCTTATTGTCTGGAAGTCTGTGGAGAAAATGGGAATTTCTGACCAGAATTCCCACCTGGACTTAACAGCACCCATTGTGTATATATATATATATACATATAATAGCTTGCTTTGCACGCTTATGAGAGCAGCATGATGTTTACGCAGTGCCACTGGTCAGTCACCGGAATACCGTCCTGGGAAGGGGTGGAAACACCCACTCTCTCCTCTCCCTGTGTTCCTGGTAGCTAATTGTCTGGGCATCCACCAGTCACCAGAGACCCGCCCACGGGGTTCTCCCCAGTGCTGGCGGGGGGGATTACAGAGCTGCGGGTGAGAGCTGGCAGAAAGCCATGGAGCCCTGGTGCTCCTGCAGGATTAAGCCCGAGTGGTGGAGCAGGGAGATTGGAGAGCAGAGAGGGGAAGCCTGGTGGGAGAGCTGGGAGAGAATGGAGGCTGGTGGAGGGAAGTCAGAGCAGCCAAGAGACTGAGACCTACTGCCATGAGAATAAAACCCCCCTTTAAATCCCCAGCTTCTTGCCCTTGCCTTATTCGGTCTCAATGAATTCATAGGGAACTTATCTCAGGCAGGGAACCCCCTCCTCCTGTAGCAACAAAGTCGATGGATAGATTATTTAACTGCCCCAACAGACCCAGTATACAAAGGCTGGGGAAGAGGAGAGTGGAACACAGGACCACTGTTGGAAAAACAAATACCATTTGAAAAAAAAAAAGGGAACGGAGGGAAACACCACAGTGATCATGAGCACTATGTCCTCTTGAGAGGAATTTCAACAACTCCCTGCTGTAGACAACCAGCTACCTCTGGTTTTGCTCTCTGGGAGAAGCTGCCTTACTCAAGGTCTTCTATACTGCATCTGAGATGGTGTTGATGGAAAAGCCTGCTCCTAGGGGGGCTGTACCTTTCAGCAGGTAGATCCCCATTGCTGCAGGTTTAGGTGCCTGAAAATAACCTTTTAGGTTGAACAGAGATCACAGACCTTTGCTCACTGGACATAGAGTTCTTCTGCAATACAACTGAGGTAGAGCAGGGACATGGGACAACCATCATGATTAATTTTTCCTGCCCATGAAGAAAAATGCCAAGACATACACAATGTAGTAAGAACAGGAGGGACTCCATCTTAAGGCTAAAATTCTATGTTAAGAGCTAGGGAGTTAGGAGGGAAGATTCCTAACATACTTTATGGTATTTACCCAACAACTGACCCTATTTGAAGGCAGGGCAAGCAGCCCTAAAAGGTATTTTCCCACTGCTTGATGATAACCACTACCTTGGAGAAGAACAGGATCAATAAACTCCTGTGTTAAGTTTATCTTACAGAACATCCAGAGAACTGACTATAGATGGTGACTTGATGTCTCTCACCAAAGATAGACACCATGACACCACATGTCAAGCCTGTGCCCCCTGACCCTTTGCCCCATTCTTGAAATCCTTCAAAGACACTAATCCCAAGCCTTTAAGCGGGCTTCCTCTCTGAGGCTGCCCATACTCCCCTTTCTTTGAGCATGTACTTTGCCCTAAAATAAAGCCTTTTCACTGCTCAATTTATTGCTTTTTGTCTCTGAGCTCTTCCAGTGGTCTTTCTTACTTTGCTATTTCATTCAGCTTTCTAGACTTAAGCACTAGTCTTCTCTCTCTGTTTTACTTCAGACTGGTAGAGAAGGACTACTAAGACCTCCAATTTGGGCTTGCAAGTTCCCATTGCCTGGGTGACCTGGACAGGGCTACAGCTTACATTCATGCCCTTTAGTAGCCTTCCCAGAAACCTCCTTTCTTTGCCTTTGGGAAGTTCTCAGAACATAATCTCACTCCATCGAGTGCTCTGTGGCTCGCCCAAATCCTGGGGTAATAGGGTCTTAGTTCCCACACTGTGCAGATTCAAGCAGACACTGGGCATCAGGCGTCTGTGGCTTTAGAAGTTGGCAAGGGATCTGTCCTATGCTGAGGAGGAGTTCAATGAGCTTCCCATTCCTCCCTCTGCTCTTCCTTGCTCTTTATTGCCTGCATGCCCGCTGACATTCATTCCTACTCTTGCTTTAATGAATTCCTTCCTTACCTATTCTTGTCCAACCTGCTAGAGAATTCTTTCTTGATCAGAGTCAAGAACCTTCCCCAGTCCAGGTTGAGGTTTCACCTTGTGCACAGGGAGAGGCCTCCTGAGACGCAGCTACCTGACAGTGATGCCGGGGTTCTTGTTCACGAAGCCGAAGAATGAGCTTCACAAACAGTCAAGGTAGGAGAGCAAGGTACAGGCTTTTATTCAGAGATAAAGTGAAAGGACAGAGCTCCCGGCTCACACCAGGAGGGGACAAGAGAGCCTATAGTGGTGCGTTGTCTAGGGGGTTTTATAGGCAGCTGAAGATTTTTCGGGAACATCAAAAAAAGGCTTAGGGGTGTGGACTTGCATCACCCGCCCTGTCCTCAAGGTAGGCTGGGTCATAGTCTGATTGCTGGGGCTGACAGCAGAGTCACTGGTTATGCTGATACCTTGCAGAACACTCAGACATTCTAGGCCAAGTTGCTCCTGGCCTATTGACCTTTAACTGATCTCACTGAAGATGTCTGTATCTTTACCCTAGAGAATTAGTGTGACCTTGACTTTGCATAATGCTTAATAGAGTTTCAATGGGGACTTCTTTGCCCATTGTTACATTGCTCTCACTGTAAATATTCCACCCTGCTTTTCTCCAAAGGCCCTCACTGTGCTCTGACTACACCCATGGTCCCTGTCTCAACAGCACAACCTTCTTAAAAGCTTGGTGAGTTTTGCTTACATTTATTCAGTCAATTCTCTGAGCTAAGAACTGAAGTCAGAGATCTTGCCAAGTCATAGCCCAAAAATTTAGACCCTAAGTTTAGAATTACTGTCTTTCTGTAACAAATCTTAGTGTTCTGGAAAGCCTCTGGCCTTCAGCCTATCAGCCTCCATCTTGACATCTGATTCAGAGAAATGCAAAACAGTAGCAGGATTAGGGAGGAACAGTTACTCTGTACCTCAGGCTGTCTGTTCTAGACCTTTATCAGGCAGAAAACACACTGCAGAAGCTGCCCAGGAGGGGCAGGGATATAGAGCATTTCCCAGGCCCCAGTTTCATTACCTACTTTCTTTCCTGCATATGTTTTCACTTTAGCCTTTAACAGAGAATTCACTTTTTCCAATCCTGCATGGGTCATAATATCCTGACTCTCAGGCAGCTGGGATTGCTGGCTGCAGGTAGAAAGACCTCTAATGGTCAAATTTTGAAATACCCCAAGTTGAGATTCTTTTCTCTTTCTTGTAAGAACTATTGGAGGCCACAGAAAGTCACTGTGAGTAAAATTGTAATATTTCCAGAATATCTTACCTGGCTTTAGTACATGTGCATATCAATAGGCGTTCAGAGGTAGAAAGAAGTATGGCTTTAGTGCATTTGCATCATTCCTCACAGGTAGAGAGAAGTTCATCTCCATATCAATGGGTAATACCTGGGCAACAGGAGGGTTGATCTTACCTGAGAGGTGAGGGGAGGGCCAGTTTTGCTGCTGCTGAAGCAGGAAAGAGAGATGGCATGGAACTGCAATTTGTGAGCAATAAACAGATTTTAAACTTTATTTCTCCCTTTGACTGATTTCTATTTTTAGAGGTATTTTGTCCAGGGATTTCCTTTCCCCAGACTTACAGTCGCCAACTCCAACACCCTGACTTCTTTTCCAACCAATTCCCCCAAAGTTTTAACCTCAGTACATAAAAGGGCTGAGTCCCAAGATGTCAAGGGCAACAATTTAACTAACTTCTTTGCTAACACAAAACAAAAACTGCCAACTTGCCAGCCAAGGTAGAAAGTCCCCACACACCTCCACCCATCTTGATCATCCAATTCCACATTGTGGCTCTGTCACTCTTAGTCCCCATTTATTGGTATAATTGTTGACTCTTACTCTGGACCAACAACTCAAAACAGTTAATCAGAAACCTCTCTGTAAGGTTGGAGGTACCGAAGGGAGGAAAGCAAGGACAGTGCAAGCAGAACAAAGACAGCACCAAATAGCTCTGTGCCATATAAGGAAGGAATGGACGGCTCTCCCTGGATTCCAGTCCCATGACATGCCAACAAAGCCCAGATGCAGACCCCCTCCATCCAGAAGGAGGAGACCTCTGGCTGTCCATCACCCGACCCTGAACCAATAAAAATTCCCCACATACCCCTGGCGGCCCACTTCCCCCTCCCTTCCCTGTGCTTATAAAAACTCCCTGCCTGTCTGGTTGGGCGTGACTTCTCCAGCCTGTGTCTGTGCAGACTGGTGAACCTCACCCGGGATTGTGTTCAAATAAACTGCCTGGCCTTTTGTTGCCTCTTGTCGCCCGCTCATTTCGGTTAGAATTTATCTTACACTCTTGATATGCTAATTCCCTTCTTGTATCATCACAGTTTCTCTTTTAACTCAGGTTTCTCTCAATTTTTTTATTTCAAAGAAACTTTGGCGAGCCCCCAAAGCCCTCAGTTTGAGGGCAGGCCACTGAAGCCCAACTTACTTTCTCTCTGCAAGATTTCTTCAAATGTTCTCACGCTCGCATCCCTCCCACCACTGCACCTCACAACTTTTGCAGTGAGGGTCTTCCACGAGGCCTTGAGGCTGCAATCACTGCATCACCTTCCCCTCCACAACCCCCAACACAGGGAAGGAAAAACACATTTCAATCTCTATATATACTGGCCTCATCACTGCCTTCATTGGCTTCTTACCCTCACATATAAATGGGTATATAATGTGCTCCTTCCAAAGTCAAAAATCCAGTCAAGTTCTTTAAAATGAGTGAGATAGAAAGAGATCTTCCTGCTGTTTTTAAATTATTAATATGTAGCTGCTGTGTCCACAGATGTAGTCAACTTCTCAGCATCCCCTAAATAACACTGACGGGGTTCAGAACAAATCTCCCAAAAATGTGCCACTTTGGCATGTGGACTATTTTGAGCTGAAGGCAGTCAAGATCCAGGAGAATCAAGAAAAACTTTAACCTCCCCCTGAACTACATAAAAGAGTTTACATGGGGGGACTGACCCAGAAAGAGATCTATTACCAGGATAAATTTTATCTGAATGACCGATCTGTACAGCAGGGCAAGCATCTGATTAGCAAAAATCTCTTCTCATTGTACTATGAATTACTCTCACCCTTCTGAAGCCCCAGGAACTACCCCACTCCTTAGCTCAGGATGGTATATAAGCCTTAGTCGCCCACCTTGTTCTCGGATCTCATATTCTTACAGGATGCCCCAGTATGCTCGTAATTAAATGTGTTTTTCTCCTGTTAATCTGTCTTATGTCAGTTTGAGTATTATACTACCAAAGAACTTAGAAGGGAAGAAGGAAAAGTTTTCCTTCCCAACAGTACCTTCCCTTCTAAGATATGAATAAATAGGTAGATAAAGAGAGGGATTAAATATATGCCAAAATAGCAATGAGCATCTGCAGGTGGTGGAATAAAGGTGACTTTTATTTTCTTCTTTCTGCTTTTACGTATTTTCTAAATTGTCTGAAGTGACTTTGTATTGCTTTTGTAAAATAAGAAAAGATACAAACTTTTAAAAAATTTTTGTTGACACACAAAATCTTCTTAGGGTCATGAAAGTGTTCTAAAACTGGATTGTGGTGATGGTTACGCAACTGTAAATTTACTAAAAATTTTTGAAATATACACTTAAAATGGATGAATTTTATGGGTGTAAATTATACTTCAATGAAGCTGTTAACAAAGTGAGAGCTTCCATTTGACTAAATTTGAAGGAAAATAATCCCATCACAATGCACATATAAGAACCTCAAAGTATGGGAAGAAAATAACAAGGAGTGGCCACGTGAGGAAATGATGTGGGCAATGAAAAGAAGAAATAAAGGCAGAAAGTCAGGAAGAACATAAGAAAGAAAGGAAGGAAGGGAGAGAGGCAGGGAGGGAAAGAGGGGGAGGAAAGAGCTCAGAAATTAAACAGGAGATGTCCCACTATAGCATAACTAAAGACAGCCTAGCTGTACAGCTCCATCATTCCCACTTTGTGGGATATGTGTCATATATCAGCATGTTGTTAATGAACTTTTCTTGGCCCTTCAATAGCAACAGAAGGCTGGTATTTTGAAGACATTGATATAATTTGGAAATTCTACCACCAATTCTGTCAGAGTGCCCCATACTTAGCAATTTGGTCATTGTGACTTTGAAAGACAGATCTTATGCAACAAATAAAATACTACCACGATGTTGATGTACTACATGGACACAAACAACTCAAAGTGTTTGTTTTGCCTGAAATGAAGAAGCGCTACCTTCATATAATTTAACTCGACATTCGTTGAACATCTGTTCAGTACAATAAAATCTGCTTCCTGTTTTGAGGGATATAGAAACAGCCAAGGTACAATTACTGTCCTCTAGGAATTTATAATCAAATAGAGCAGATACATTCTATTTTAGGGGAGCTGCCATACTTTATGAAGGAGGTCATGTGTGAAAGTAAAGCTAGGACTTTTGCAGAGAATTTGAAGAGAAAAAAATAAGGGAGCACCTTCCAGCCTGGGAAACAGCATCCAGGAAGGCACAGGGAATGATAGATTTAGGATGTGACTAGGAAATAGTGAATCATTTATTTGGTTTGACTGCATGCAAGATTCATAAACAAATGGTGGGAAATATGTAATTAGGGCCAGATGGTGGAGTACCTGAGGAGGTTGAGCCCTCCTGTATGTGTAAACTGGAATCGGTAAAAATATTCAAAACAAAATGTGTCGCAAGATCCCAGTTTCTGTGAAATGTAAGATGGCATATTAGTTGTAAATATGTCCACAAAGTCTTTAATATAGACTTTGTATGTGGGAAGAAGATAAATAATTTGTGGCCAGAGGTGAAATTGTGGTGGCTTTAAAGATACATCCACAAATTCTTCAATACACCTGTCCTCAAGAGATGTAACATAATTCCCCTCCCCTTGACTGTGTGGACTGTACTTAGTGTCTCTCTTCTAATGAATACAATATGGCAGAAGTGATGGATGACACTTTCAAGGTGAGGTTATAAAAAGACTGCTGCTTCCTATAAACAGAGAAAACAAGTAGTGACTCTATAGCATCTCACTACGCTGATGGACAGTGACTGTAATGGGGTGTGTGGTGGGGACTTGATAATAGGGGAATCTAGTAACCACAGTGTTGTTCATGTGAAACCTGAGCGTAAGATTGTATATCAATGATACCTTAATAAAAAAAATAAAAATAAAAATAAGATTGCTACTTCCATCTGGGAAGGGCACTCACTCTCTCTTGGATCCATCTCTGTGGGAGAAGCCACCTGTGCTAAGGCGGCCTGGTGTAGAGGCCCATGTGGTGAGCAACTGAGGCCTGCTAAAAATCCTGTGAGTGAACGTGAAAGCAGATCCTTCCTCAGCCAAGCCTCAGATTCCTGCAGCCCCGAGTGACACCTTGACTGCAGTCTCATAGTTGCTCCTGATCCAGAACTACCTAACTAAGCTGCTCCCAGGCTTCTGACCTATAGAAACTGTGAGCTGGTCATTTTAAGCTGTTAAATTTGGGGGTAATTTGTTATGCAGAAATAGATATTACAAGTGGCTTAGAGGGAACAGAGACTGGAAAAGGCAGAGATAAGCTAGAGTTGGCATTAGGCAAGGCAATAGACTATGAAAATGTCAATCAGAACAGTGATGATGAGTAGAAGAGAAGGGATCTATCCCCGGAGCCTGATGGAAATTTAATTGACAGGATTTATGGGCTGATTAAATTGGGGGGCAGTAGACAGAGATGTTATCAGGCCCTTTCCATGTCCAGTTGAGATGACCAACATGTCATTGAAGGAAAATGGAATACGGAATAGGAAGCCCATGAAGCAGGTACTGGTGAGTTGACTGTATGTTGCCCTGTGTATGTGTGTTTTGTTTCTAAGCACGTTGACTCATATACTAACTGACATCCACACAGAGATATGCAAAAAGCTATTGCAAAATCTTAGCTGGCACACTTAGGGCACAGTTGATTCAGACTAGAGATGGAGATTCAATGTTATTAACAGATGGGGTGAAATGATCCATACTTTGAGTAGCAAGGCTCTGAAGTACCTTCTGGATTTTTGATTCTGCCATTGCCTAAAAATAAGGGAACATTCTTCACAATATAATAAAGGTTCAGGGGGTCCAGTGAAAGGGCATTTGGAAGGCAAAAGACAAGTAGGTGGAATAAAAGTATAGAAGAGGATCTTTTTTCACTGGCATCCTTGGAGCTAGAAAAATCTTCCTGTATGTATGTACATCAACAGGGTTTTCTTTTTAAAATGTGTTTGTATATGATACAGGGAATGAGGAAAATAAGAAAAGGAATGCTTCAGGACATGTAGTTCCACTGCTAACAGGGTAATGGTATAAATAAATGATGTAACAATAACATAATCAAGAAACCAGAACTCTGAGAGTAAGTAAATATACATGACTTTCCAGCAGCACCTGATATCATGAACAGCTTTCTGTGAGTTTGTTTTACTTGCATGAAAGTATACATTTGTATATTAAATAGGATACATCTAGACAGCCAACTTATTCTCTTAAATAAAATAACAACCTGTAAGGCTTTAAGCCAATATTTGAAAACACATCAAAGATTCAAAGTTAATACAGAGGACTCCAAGGGAAGAATTAAAAGCCTTAGGGAAAATCATGCTGCCAACATTGGAACAATAATGAGCTCAAATTTCAAGTTTTGTTCTTGCATTAGTTAATGCATTTGGGGAGAAATATTGCTTATGCTACACTTATTTCAGTGTTTCTAATAGCTAAATACCTTTCTCAGCTCTGCGCATCACCAAATCACAAGTCCCTCAGGTGTCCTTCTTTAGGTCAAATAACCCTACAAGCTCATCTTCCCTGCATAAGGATCTTTATTTCTCTGCATGCTCTGCAGTCAGAAGTGGCCACATCCAGCCTGGAAATCTGGTGCATTGGACCATTTCTGCTTCAACAGCTGAGAGTCCCTCAGCACATTGGACCAGATTCAGGGAGCTGGATAATTATGGATACTCCCTCACTAAAAGCTACCGTTTATTGGACATTTTTAATAGGAAACAGGTGTGAAACACAACTAACAAACAACTGTGCAAGAAAGGCCACATTCCT
The DNA here is from genome assembly GCF_030020395.1 of Manis pentadactyla. Taxonomy (NCBI): domain Eukaryota; kingdom Metazoa; phylum Chordata; class Mammalia; order Pholidota; family Manidae; genus Manis; species Manis pentadactyla. Next base: position 11,619,816 of record NC_080038.1, read on the forward strand.
TTTTTGTTTTTAAGTCAACCTAAATTGGACTCTGACCCCTAGTTCCTCCTTGCTGGCAGGAAATCCAGTCCTAATCATTTATGTCCACCTCCCCTCCCTTCCCCCTGGGTTGCAAAATGTCACATCACCAAATCAGTCATAAACCATTAGTCTGCAGTGGTTACAGCTGAAAAGTCCGGTGACCCATGAGTTGCAATTAGTTCCTGTCTCCTGAGGTGCATATATTCCCCAGTGAGTAATTAAGGGCCAGAGAAAAATCCCTTGGCCCTAGAAGCTGTCTCAATGACAGTGCCACAGCCTTGTTCTTACCCATATGTTACATCTCAGACCCTTGCCTGCCCCGACTCCACACTTTCACCTAGAAGAATATCCAGATTCCCAAGCCCTTGTTGCCATCATGAAGAATGTAAATTTTTGTTCCCATCTGAAGATAGTGGAAAGTGGTAAATATTTCTATCTACAAGAAAAATTGGCATCTGAGAACTGAACTGTTAACATTTTCTTTGTTCCGAAATCTTTTGCCTCATGTTGCAAATTATTGTCTTAAAACTGAGCAGCTATTATAAGCCTTTCCTAATGACAAACTTCATACATCTTTTTGTAACATTTCTAATGGTTTTTTATTGAAACTGCATGATGTGGAGAGTCTGATCCATCTAGGGAAGCTCATCTCTGTACTGGCACAGTTTAAAGTACATGTAAGTTTAAGTTGGGCTTGTTACTAAAACTGAGTATAAAGGACAGAATCAAGGATCCATCCAGACCTATATCCAGAAGTTCATAGTCAAGGGGTAGGGGTCTCAAGGTAAATGAGCCATCTAGCGGTGGCTGCCAGAGGACTGGAAAGTGTCCATTGGTTTGAGCAGTTAAGAAGGTCGTGTGGTCACTTTGATAAAAGCCATTTCCAAGTACTAAGAAGAAAGGAAATCTGGTAACAGGCTTAAGAGTCTTTAAGAAGTGGGAAACGGGTGTATCAAGTTTAGTCTGCTGTCTTGCCAGTGGGTTTCAGTCCAGGGTAAGTTCACTGCGGATTCAATGAGACCTAGAAATGACAATGGAACGTTCTTGGGATGGAAGGGTTTATAACCAACTTTATTCTGACAATGGCAGGTCAGTCACTAGAATCCCTTCCACTCAGAGCGAGTCTGCAGGCAGCAAGCCGCTCTCTGCCTCTGGGCCTCTTACCCTGGCAGCCGTCTCAGTGTCTGTCCTTGGTGCTGCCACCACTCCAGTCTCTGCTCTCCTGCAGCTGTGCAGCCATGCAGCCGTACCACCATGCTACACAGAGCACTGGGCAGAGCTCTTTATATAGAGTCAATAACAATGTATTGCCCACACATGTGTAGTGAGCAAACTGACCAGGGCCAGGTGAGAATCCTGGCCACAGGAACCTTCACTTTATCCGCATCTGTTCTTTTGATAATGTAATAGGATAGCTAGGGGTGATTTTGGGGGGTTATAGTTTTTTTTTTTAAGATAACAATTTGAGTATCTTCCCAGGCTACAGGGAGGGAGCCAAGTTGACTCTATAAGACCAAGAAATATCAGAGGAAGCTGTGTCTTTATTCTAATGGAGACAGGAGAGAAGGGACTCAAAAGCACAGAGAAAAGGGTTTGTTTGTAAACAAGAGAAAGGAAAGGAGTGCCTCATAGGAATATAGGAAAGGAGGCGAGGGGGCAGCCAAGCCAGCTTAGGTGAGTTTGAGGTCATGAGGTCAGAAAGCTGTGGGAGCTCAAACCCCAGAACCTCATTTTTACAGTGTAGGTGGGCTGGACAGGGGGCTTGAGGCATGAGGCAAAGATTTTAGTTTGTTTACATTTTTTGCACATATATATATATATATATATATATATATATATATATATATATATATATATATACAGTGATCTTGCTAGATCCAGGTACTAATTATAATAGTTTGAGGATTCTTTTGGATTTTGAAGATACATAATCATGGAACCTATGAGCAATGAGTTTTATTTTTCCTTTATAAAAGTTTATTTCTTTGACTTGCCTATGGCATGGGCTACCACCGGGCTTACATTAATTCTTTGGTCACATGGGATTCCCGTCCCATGTGGACACTGTAAGTTTGGGCTCCACAGCTTTGTGGTATGGGTTTGGGGATTTTAGTTTCTCCAAAAGACTTTTCTTCACCCCAAACCACACCTGGGACAAGATTGCCCCTTTCTTAGGCCCATGGACCGAGACTTCTAGTTACCCCCACACACACAGGAGCAGCCTTTCCTGAGGGGGCAGCTTTAGTCTGGGATCCCAACTCCAGCTCTTTGCCTCACACAGCGCCAAGGACACCTCTCCTGGGTACATGGTCCTAGCCTCCCATGGTCGTAGCCTAGGATTCTCTACATTCTTTGTGATGGCAACAAGGGCTTAGGAACCTGGATCTTTTTCTAGGTTGCAAATGTCAAACTTTAGCCCCTATGACTGAGGTTTATATCCAGTCCTTTCAGCCACTAGAACATTAGCTTGAATGCTGTGAGCTCTTTCTTTCTTTCTGGCACCTGGTGACTTCTCTTTCTTATTTCCAGTTCAGCTCTGAAACTACACCTTTTTAGCCAACACTGTAGTGAAGTGAGGTGGGTGTTGGGGCCTGTGGTTGGTACGTTAGTGGTCCCTCCATGGCGTAAATCTGCAGAGTTCAATGGTTTTCTTGAGGAGCCCTCAACAACCTAGGTGGAAAGATGGAGAGGGCAAGGGTTGTATTTGTCCTGGTCTAGGGTTTGTAGGATGGGCAAGATAGAAAACCAAGGGGGAGAGAGCACTGAGGATAGTGGCAGAAGGATATTGAAGTGATATGCTGTGAAGTCTACACTGGAGAGGGAAGTAATTGAGTCCAGGAAGGGGAAGGGTAAAGGGATTGAGCCAACAAGATAGCAGGGCAGATGTTCTACAAATAAAGGAGTTCAAGAACAGGCAAGCCAAGAGATTGTGCTCAGAGAAGGGATAATGAAGCTTAAGCCTTGAGAAGAAGATTGTTTCCCAGGGGTATCAAGACCATGGGAATGCCTTTCTGAAGTGGAAAGTGGACAAAGCCTGCTGGGATTTGATCCTAGTAGGTGAGGCTTCAGACCTCCTCACCTACCATCCTGTCTTCCAGGCTCAGGCCAACCATTCCCAACCCTCCCAGTCACCCCTGCAAATTTTTTTAAGCCAGGCACTCGCAGAGTGTAGTCCAGGAGCCTCTGAAGGTGGTGGTGCCTAGAAGTTAGGAATATGAGCTTGGGAGTCAGACTGCCTGAGATGACATCCTTCCCTGATATGTTTATCTTGGACCAGTCATTTAACATCTTAGCCTCAGGTTCCTCGCTCACCTATCCTGGGGATATCAGTGGTGTTTACCTCACAGGTGGCTATGCAGAGCACATGTGAAATGTTCTTCCTGAGCCTGGCATGTAAGAAATACTCAGAAAAAGCCAACCGCTACCATTAGAGATGAGGAAAGCGCTGCTGCAGAAATGCAATCGTTTCTTCGGTCTTCAAGAAGAAAGTGTAACTCCAAAGACTTCATTCCTTATTGAAATGAAACGCTATTTGTTTACTGGTGACTTTAATAGGGTTACTTAAATCTGGTGTTCATCCCTTGTAAAATTCACCCTCTACCTGAGTTTTGTGGGGACTTGAAATCTCTCCTCTACAGCCCTTGTCCCCACCCCCAGACACACAGCAAATCCCTCCTGCGCATTTGCAATGCTGACATTCCCCCAATTCTGAGGAAGGTTACTTTGTTTTGGTGCATTATCAGAGGGTCTTGAGGTTGGTGAGATTTTTTTATTGCTATTGTTCTTGCTTTTGAGTTATAAATACTATTTAGATTCATCAACATCAATTTAATTTGGGCAGGGTTGTTTGGCTAACTGAAATATTTTGCAGCTCTAGTATTTGGGGCCCATACTGTTCCGATAAATGGACATTTAAATGCATATCCATTGCATTGTATGATTCCCTACCACCACCCAGGTATCTCCGCAGATACTGAAAGGAAACTGCAATTTGATGAGGCTGGCCTGTTTGAGACATGCTAATCCCCCCCCAACACTGAAGAACTTGTATGTGGTAATTTCCTACACTAAATATCTTGCAGACTTTTAACTTGGAAATTCCATGCTATGTAAAACAAAAAAGCCCAGGCAGGTCAAGAGAGAAAGTATCCTAGATGTACAAGGTCGCTTTGATGCTTACTGAAACACAAAGGCCACCAATGCCCAGGATTACCTGGTGGCTGAGCAGGGCCTAGAAGTCAAGGGTTGCGGCTCTCGGTCTAGGGCTCATTTGTACGTCCCACATTATGACATGAATCTTGGAGCTGAGCTGAACTGTCATGTCTTGCCAATATAAATAATTGTGTGGCTGGTAGAAAGCTCAGGCGACAGACAATTCACGTCAAAAAAAAAAAAAAGACTTCGAGAGCTCAAATCCAAATCCATTCTACCATACAAATTAGCCAATTTCACAGTGTATGAGAAGCCCTACATTTCATTGCCTGTCTGAAACTAGGAACTCGTTTGCAGCAGTATGTTTTGTTTGCAGCAAACTGTCTTTTACCCAGCTCTCACGGAATCATGATCTCATTTTCCAGAGTGTTAGCTCTGGAAACATAATCAGCTGAAAGAAATTTATCTCTTTACATAAGTTAATTTTGCAGACAACTTTCCACATCCACTCCCCTCCCCCAATTGAAGGCTAACACTGAATGAGATAACGGATGCTTGCAAGTATAATTTGTCTTGGTTAGTGGGCATTTTTGCTCTCTGGGAGGGAATTTTAATCTTCTGCAGGAGCAAAGCGACTTGGGAGTGAGAAGGTATGTCAAACTGTCAACAAAGAAAAGACATGGAAAGAACTAAAGAAACCAATTTAAATGTGGCCCAAGTGGATAGTATCTTGGGGCTTCTGATAAAAATTCTCCGGAGGACCATACTTTCAAACCAAGCAACGTGTAATTCTCACAGATAAATCCCACTGAACGTGAGCTCATAATTCAAAATAAAAAATTAGAAGAAATCCATTCAGAGCAAAAATTAGAAAGTCATGTAGGAACAGGAAAGGAGGACTTGGATCTATTCAGGTTAGAGAGATGGAATTAAGATCATCACAAACCTGGAACTCAATGCAAGCTCAATGAAAGGTTTACTGGAAAGAATCTCTCGTTATCAACGGTCACAGGGAGACAATAGGAAATTTGTCCAATTTTTGTCTCTTGTACGGAAACAAATTCTCTTGACACCTTGTAACCAGGGGCATCCCTTCTTGTAATTTGGATCGTTGAGTTTTTACTGCCTGTATGAAAAGGGAATCCTCAACTCAAGAAACAGACAAGAAATGTGATACCCTGTTGTAATCATTGCCCAGATATTTATTAAGTTCCTGTCATTGTATTCACACACATCGTAGAGGGATCAAAAAAGCTAAACAGCCTCTGCACCCAGGGAAAAAAAGAAAAGCTCTCGTATATATTCAGCTACAAACTACTTTGCTGCAGTATTATTCCCATCTATCTATATCTCTCTCTCTATATATATATATACACATAAAGCATGCAGCTTTTGAGCAACATTTTCCTGCCTTTGCATGACATTTAAAATGTCATGGTTTCAAAGACAACAGTAACAAAGTCAACTGTTCAAATACTTGGAGCTCTTTTTCCTCCTTGTGGGTAAAATTGTAACATTTCCAGAGTATCTCACCAGGCTTTAGTGCATTTGCATATCCTCAAGGGTGGAGAGTTTATCTGCATGTCAATGGGTATAAACGGGCAACGGAGGACGTGAGTTTACAGGGAGGCGGTGGCTTGCTTGCTTGCTTCGTTCCAGAGCAGGGAAGAGAGACAGCGCTGGACTGCAGTTTGTAAGCAATAAATGGGTTTTAAACTTTATTTCTCCCTTTGACTGATTTCAGTTTTTAGAGGTATTTTGCCCCGGAATTTCCTTTCCCCAGACTTACACTCCTCTAAAAATATCAATAGCATTTGTTAATAGCTACCATCTGTTGGGCAAATATTATGTGACAGGTATAATGCTGCAGACTTGTTGCCCCATTTAATCCTCACATGATCCTATGCTTAGATATTATTCACTTTACACAGCGAGGAAAGTAGATTGGAAGGGTTAACTAACGTATCCAACCCCTCATAGTGCTTCAGGTTTGTCTGACTCTCAACTATTCTGCTACACTGTTTGGTGCCCTGCCCCTATGCAGACATCTGACATCCATCCAAAAGGAACATAGATTGAAATTTGACTTTGATTAGGGTACCAGAAAAAAGACTCAGTCTTGTTCACAAAATGAGATTTCCTTGCAAATAAAAACTCTCATTCACTGACAGATAGTCATTGAATACCTGTTTTGTGCCTGATTTTCTTCTGGAAGCTGATTATAAATTCAAATGGAAATGGATGCTGTGCACTAACTTACCACTAAACTAGTCATATACTATACTATGAAAAGAGGAAAATGTGTAATCTAGAATATTCTCCTAAAGTATAGCAGGGAACTCAGTTTGCATCTAAATTTTGTTCATCACAAAAATCAGATATATTCAGGGGCTCGGGAGGTAGAAAAGGGGATCCTCCAGCATTTATGTAAATGTGCCTTTTAAAGAAATTCATTCAAAGGGAAGAGAGGCGTAAAAAACAATTTGGGCACTAGGAGGGTGGACAAGGTCAAAGAAGAAGACAGGTCTTCAGATAGTCGGGATTGATGACGCAGTTCAATAATCAGGGGCCTGAAGCAGAAGAGCAAGAAAACCCCTAAGAGCCGAACCACCAGGTGTCTGTCAACTGGCAGTTCCATTCATGGGCAACAGGACCCACTGCCCGTGGCTCTTGCACCAAAGGGAGACTGTGCCTTCTGGGCAGACATCAGTGCCCGCAGCGTGGGACATCTGCAGCCTCAGGAGAAGCCTCGGCTCTGGCCTCATCTCTATAAAACACCAAGAGTGAGCCAGCTGCCAGCTTGGGCATTAGCAGTGTGAAGAGACTTGCCCGTAAAGGTCTGGAGCAGGAGAGGAGATAAATGTGGGTGCCACGGGACACCAACACGGGAGCTAGTGCCTAGAGCCTCTGTGAGATACCTCCTGGAGACTCCCAAGACCATCTGTAAAGTGTTAGACCTGAGTTCCAACAATGCTGGAGAGGCAGGCACGGCCTGGGAATTGAAGTGTGTGCTCCTTTTCTGCCAATTCGTATTAAGCAGATTTGTAATGCTGCAGTATAAGAAGATTAATGAAGTCTTACTTTATGTGGGAAATGTGAAATTATTCAGCCATAATTTTTTTTAATTCAAGAATCTCATAATTCCGAAGCTGCCTGCCAAGTGAATTTTATATGGAGTTAATCCTATTGTCACATGGCACAGCCACATTAGCTGTTAAACAGAAATAATGTTCCCATTAGAACATTCACCTGAATTACGTGGGTCTTGAATTATACCGGGTGCATGAGCTTTGTCTCTGTTGCTCTGACCTATTCAAACTTCAGGCCAGTGCGAGTGGGATGCTTGGACTGTATGAACAGCAGGGACAAAGAGATCCATGAGTCAGATATGGCCATTTTAATCAATGAAAAAACTGCCTTGCCTTTCATTCCAATAAGCTCCTGCCTCCTTTTTTGCAACACGGCATTTTCTCTGAAAATGAATTAAGGAGGAGTTGCATTTTTAAGCTGGCTCCTGTGGAGACTTACCCCTAAGGACCCATTATAGTGATGTGGCTGTGATATTTTTATTTTTCAATTCATTGGTGATTCTATCAATCTATTTTTCATCTCTCTATGGGCTTAATTCTGTCCACCCACTGAGAAGTCACCCACAGCCAGAAGCAGCTCATGAGCCTTTTGTAAGGACAGTCTTCTGAAATAAAGAGACTGGATGTGCTATAATGGATTTTGGTTTCGCTTCTTATGGCAAAGGTAAATGTAGTCACTGAGATAAGCAGGCTCTTATAGCAAATTCTGGTTGTTTTTCTAAAAAGGCTTCGGAATTATTTTATTAATCACAGAGTATAAAGAGTTAGATGTGCACTGCCCACTACGGTAGCCATTAACCACATCTGGCTATGGAGCACTTTAAATGGGGGTTAGTCTGAGTTGAGATGTGCTTTAAATGTACGGTACACATTGGATTTCGAAAATATGTAAAATGTCTCATTAATATTTTATGTTGAAATAATAATAGTTAGACTATATTAGGCTACATAGACTATGTTACTAAGATTGATTTCACCTGTTTCTTTTTACTTTTTAAATGAGTCTACTAGAAAATTTCAAAATACTTATGTAACTCACATCATATTTGTCCTTCAACAGCACCCGGTTAGATGCTACTATTACTCCCCTGTCGTTTCCTTTCTCCCCCTTTATAGAGGGGGCATGCTGGGCCTGGGGGATCATCACTTTGCCATCCGTGGAGCTCCTTACCTCCAGAATATTTCCGAATATTCTCAGGTAGGGTGTACATGTCCTGGCTGTCACTGAGCTGCCTTCATGTTTCTGCCCCCTCAGAACATGGCATCTTTCTTTACCTATCTCCCCCATTCCTAGTTTCAGCCCCACAAAAACTTCTTCCACACCAAAAAAAACGTTTGTTTTTGGTGGACACACGCCTTTCCTTAATAAGTCAGATGGCTAAAGAGTCATTTACTTCCACATTTTCTCAACCTCTCCAGCAGAGCCAGCTCTGGGTCTTTCATTTGCATAACCAAAAAGCCCTTCGAAGGGTTTTCCTGAATGAGAGTCACCCTTCCCCAGGATAAACACGGACATCTGTGGGGCGGCGGGCATTATTCCACCTGCTGCAGTGGATACAGAGCAGGGTGCCTGGGGAAGGGACCCAAGTCCTGAGGGATGACCTGGAAGTGGGTTCCCAGGTTTCCTTTTCCTTCCCTTCTGTATACCCCAGTTCAAACCCCGGGAAATCGGTTCCCTAGGACTAAGAGAGGGCACAGCAGGCAGAGGGTGCTGGCTCCAGCCCAGGGTGGTGGCAGGAGTGAGGTAGGTGTGAGGGGTGGAGGTACTCAGGGTCCTGCAGGTCCCAGCACTTGGCATTTCCCCCGCTTGACTTCCTGCGACCCAGCGGTGCAGTAGCACCAGGAAATCCCCACACTGCTGAACAGCAGTGCTTTTTCTAGGAGTCCAGACTCAGAAACAATACAGGAGGGGCCCTTTGTCCTCACGGCATCCATTCCAAGACCCCCACCCAGAGAAGGCCTGAAACGGAGGATGGGACCCAACCCTGACACATACGCCGTGTTTTCCGCACACACATACCTATGAGAAAGTCTAATTTGTAAATTTGACTGGGTAGGAAATTAACAACAATAACTGATAATAAAATAGAGCACTTATAACAGTATGCTGTGATAAAAGGCATGGGAATGCACTTGCACACTCTCTCAAAAGATCCTATTGTGCTGCACTCACCCTTCTTGTGATGATGTGAGATGATAAAGCGTCTGCCGGACCAGTGAGGGGACAGGAACGACTGAGCCCACAAGAGGGGGCAGGAGGTTATCACTGAGCGGGTGACGACAGGCAAGAAGGAGGAGTGACTGAAAGCACAGGAATGTGAAAGCGCGGACAGGAATCACTGTGGCGACAGACAGAGAACACCAGTGAGTCTTCCTGCAGTGGTCTTGGAGGCCCGACATACACTGCTGGGCTATCAGGGGTGGATAAAAAATGAGTTCCAAGAAGGCTCTCGGGAAATTAAAAACTAGAAAGAAAGGGAAAGACTTTTCAGGCTGAAAACAAGGGTCAATCATGGGAAATGCAGAAAAAAAGAAGACAACTGGTTAATTTCAGAAACACAAAATGAACGTTTAACGATGATACAGATGACAAAATCGAATCAGGCAGTTGCTGGATGATGTGCTGAAAGCAGAACCCCAAGTCAGCTAAAGGCTTCAGCCTATTTCCTTGGAATTTTCCCCGAAAACTTCTCAAGTAACCAACTACACAATTTCAGGTTCCTTTCAAAGAGTCATAAAGCAAGCCAAAAGAAATTCCAAAAACCATTTAAACCAATTATCTCTTCCAGGTAGGAGCTATACTTAACCGACTCAAAGAAAAGTTTGGGGCATTTTGGAGAAACACAGTTCCCCTTTCTGATGCTCAGCCCATCTCTGAGATGACAGCTGTGGTCCCTTGGCACCTAGGAGGCCAGAGAGAAGGGCACAGACCTGGCCAATGTCATGGCCTGGGCAGTCCTAAATTCTCCCCCTGGCTTTTGTTTGTTCCCAGACTTGTGCTTCTGTGGCAGGCTGTGATATTTAGCTGTACCATCGCTGATCCATCCCAAGTACCCACAGATGCAAACACTGGTTCCTTCACCACTTCCCACAAGGAACCCACTCACCTCAAGCCTTTGGTGAGTTTCAACATAATGTTTTCAAGGTTGGGGAACTTGCACAGAAAGTCACCCGTGAGAGAGCAGGGGCCTCTGCCACCTCCCCACCCTCTCCCTCTCTCCCCTGTGCACCCCTGTGTGATTGTTTCCTCTGCATCCTAAATGGATGACCTCCCCACTCTCCAGCTCCAAACTTTAATTTACTCATGTAACAGCCTCTCTCTCCCTCTCAGACACATAATCAAGAATGTCTCTGTGACTGCCACAAGCAGGCAAGACTTCCAAACAACTGGAGTGCTCTTGTGAAGAGGAACTTTGATGCGTAAAATTATCTCTGTCTTAGTCCATCAATCTAAGTAGGATCACTTCGGAACTCAGAGTAAATGTCCCCTATGACTGTTCTCACAGCGTCGAGAGGGAGTAAGTTCTGTAAAGCCCCACCTGGTTTCTACATGCTGAAGTCCAGTTTCAACCACTGACATGCTTTAGGTCTTCAACTTTCTGTTACTTTTCTTGCCTTTGCCTCAGGTGGGGTTCCTGCTGATTTAGGAGGTTATCCTATGAAACTCTGGTAAGGGAATGGGAACCTGAAAGAGAAAAGGGAAGGAAGCCAATATAGAGTGCATTCAGAAGCAGCTTATTAGGAGGAGCAAACAGGGCTTAATCCTGCCGAGCATCTCAGGGAAGTGGTGTTGAATAGGCCTCTCGAGAGCTGAGGAAGCTGAGGCGTTTATCCACCAACCCAGCCCTCTCCGGTTGAGGGTAGCTCCCAGGGGCCTTCAGACCCTGCCACTATGGCCTGCCCTGCACTGGGCTGAAGCACAAGCAGGCTCCCGCCGCCAGAGAAAGCCCTCGGGCAGAGTTGCAAGTGCATTCCATAAGCAGCCATCGGCATAGGTGGGCACCGGAATGGTGAGCGCCTGGGGGCATGGGCTGTCCACTGACTTCCTCTGCTCCGTTGAATAACCTAGACCTCTTCCCCCTACACTGTTTCACACTAGCCGCTGGTGGCGCTATTCCTGTACAGTATCCAACTGGCATAAGACAACTAACTCGCGCTCCAATCACCCAGCATGGCTGACTTGGCTTCTTCCGTTTCTGGGAACAGTTTCAGACAGATCCTTATAACGAGTGAACATAAGCAGAGAAGGCAAAGAATAAACATGTCAGTGAAGTACAAGTGATATTTATCTGATTTACTGACATGGTAGATGACATTTAATTCCGATGCTTCTTCCCACCATTTTGACAACTTATCTCATTGAACTTTATCACTTTCAATCTGGGCTTACAGACAAATTCCCAATGATCAGCAGAAGTAAAGGAAAAAATCCACCATCAGGAAAGGAAATGTCTGTTAAAGTGATACTGGATCCAGATACCTTGGCTTTGGACAGAGTGAGAGTTTTCAGTAGTGCAATACGATTCTTTTTTTCTTTTCTTTTTTTTTTTGTCTTAAAGTCTTGGTCTCAAAACATAATTTACTCTTATTTGAGTATATATGAATATTAGATCATGAAATAGTTATTTTTTCCAAGTAAAATTAACTAACTGCACAAATGGTTTTTTCCACTGGAGCCTGAAGTGGTGAGATTTGTCTTTTCGTTCTGCCATCTCCAGTCCCCTTTAACATTCCCAACCAATGCCCTTATATTTCAGTAGAAAGCAATGGTTTACACTGGAGTGGCGGGTGCTTAGGAGGTATGGTGGGTGGGGGGGGCCCACCAGTGTCTGTCAGGTTCCTAGTTCATATTTCCCTTTTCTCTCACCTTTCAAAATTCCTGTTCAGGTATATAATGAGCTAATTCATAGTAAGGCATAAATAGCTAAAAAGAACTTAATACTTTATAATTCTTCCCAAATACTTTGCATTTTAAAAAGAAATGGGTTATTCATGGTGTAATCTTAGGTGACGTGTTGGAAAGGCTGTGGGAATATTTTTTTGTAGGAAGGCCTTCAATGGCATCTCTCAAATCCATTTGGGCTACCACCTTTACCATCTTGTGATATCAGTGCTACAGAGATTTCAATAAAAAATATCATGGGACAACTGAATGAATTGTCTGTATGAATAAAGCATAAGTTAGAATGAAAATATAACTCGGCAGGACGATGATCCCTTTTAAGTTTGAATTCCATGGAGTTCTATTTGTTTATCCCATGGTGGTCCCACAGAAGAAATCCTGAAAAGTGATTGAATACTAATTGTGCAGATGAGTCTCCAATACAAAATAAGAAATTTGTGGAACAGAATTCAGCCTCAGAAAAGTAATTCCCCAGAGACTATCCAATCCAGCATATGTCATGTAAGGGACAGACTGTCCATTGTCTCCTAATGACTATCCTCTCCTTCTTAAACCTCCTGATTGTCAGCGGGGCACACAATCCCCAGGTAAAGACTGCATTTCCCAGCCTCCTGTTCTGCTAGGTTGGCCATATGTTCTAGCCAACAAGCTATAAATGGGATCTTACCATGTGATCTTATCTGAGGATCTTAAGAGCAAGAGCTCACCTTTTGTTCCTTCTCTCCATACAACCGGGCCCCCCAGCCACCTTTCTTCATCCTGCTGCTTAACTTGTTGTAATGTCTCCTAGCTTCATCTTAGACCACCAGGATGAGGGCATAGCCCGGGGATGACAGAGGAGACAGCTGGAAGTAGCCTGGGCCTCTGAGGATTTGGTGGAACAGAACCAGCGCACAAGCCCACAAGGCCCATCTTCAGACTTCAAAGTAAGAAGCACACAACCTTCTTTGGGGAGCTTCTGTTTCAGTCAAACGAGTCCCAACAGATACATCATCCTTTTTTTAAAAAATTTCACTCAACTTCTCATAGGAAAAAAGGACCCACGCGTGATGCAGGCCCATTCCCAGGTTGGAAAGCTAGTTTTATCACGTATGTCAATTCCCTGGTGTTATCCAGGTGGGTTTTTAACATTATCTCTTGTTATTTCATTATGATCTTTGATGCCTAGATAATTGGAGCATCAGAGAGAAGTGATAAGAACAGAGCTAATGTAATAACTTGGTAATTAAAAAACAATAAAAAAGTAATCAGAAACATGAGTTTAATCCTGGCTTTATCTGCACATTATTAAGCAGAACTCTTTCAGAAACTGGTGAAAATGAGAGACCTGCGAGGCATTGGAGATATCTGTAATCCCCTGAACCTTACACAGGAACAAGTGAATGAGCAAATAAATGAATCCCAGCTTTGACCTCTGCATTCTACTATAAGTTATAAATTTAAGACTAAATAAGACCCAAAGATTTTTTCATGAAGCAACTAACATGGTCATATATGTTTTAGGAAGGAAAGAAGACCCCAAAATGAGTGTTTCTGAGATTGCATTTTATGGAAACCACCTTATAACACTGGCAGCATGTATAGCTCTACGATCTGAAGGCTGATCATCCATGTCAGATCTTTTTAGCCAGATATATTTTGGAAGGTCAAGATATAATTTGGAAGGTCAATAACACAGGTGAGGGAGTGACATTCTTCTTCATTTGATAGAAATACTATTTCAGTATGAAAAGGCCAATTTAGAAAAAAATCACCCCACAAACTTAACCAGCAAGACACTGGTCGTTCCCTAATAAGATGAGTTCAGATAGATAATGTCTACTATTTTCTGTTGACCCAGCATTTTGCAGTCCCCTGCTAAATCTTGCTATGATTTTATTTCATACATTGTTAGGAAAAAAAAAAAAAAACCTGATCCTCCTAGACCCTTAGTTATTTCCCCAAAACAGCATTCTCAACATTGCCTGTACATTAGAACCACTAAGGAGCTTTAAAAAAACATCCAGGCCCAGGTCCAGTGCCAGACCAGTTTGGTGAGAACTTGCTGAGGGTCTGCTGAGGCACTAGCATTTTCCATTCACCCCAGGTGATGCTAACGTGCGCCTGGATTGACAGCCACTGCCGCAAAGGAGCCCCACCCACCTGTGTGACTAGGGCTGACACATCTTGCTGGAATTAAAATATACTGAAAATTAACCGTGTCATCCCTTCCCCAAGCATACCAACATTTGGATTTTCCCCTCACATTCTCATAACGCTATCAAGAAAAATAATTTCCCAAAACAGTTCCTTTTCGCAGTTACACAGTTTCTGGTTTGGCTGCAGTTGTCTGTTAAAAAACTGGATTTGCCCCTGGCAGGAGGGAGGAGAGGTTCAAACAAACTAAAGGAGTAGCTGACTCCTGACCCAGACTGGAGGCAGAGAGAACTAATCAACCCTCTCTCCTTCCCCTTCCCTCACCCCCAACTTCCATCTCCAAACGTCCCCTGCCTCAAGTATGATCCTGCTGGTGTTTCCACAACCAGTTCTGCAGGGAAACCCAAGTCATCCATAAGGCCCTGCTGCATGTGTGAGCTTAGTCTGCCGGATCCAAATCTCACTAAAACGCGGAAGAAAAATAACTCATCTTGATGACATCTTTTGATCATTCCTATTCATTGAGAGTCTTGTTATCTGAAAGTAGTCTCTTTCCTCTCTAAAGAAGGCGGCTGTGGGGGAAGTGCAGGATGTTAGATGTCCAAGCAGCTTCATTACTGACTGTCGAGTAATTCTGGATGAACTTCTAATCCTGATTCACCCAAAAATCATGAAGATAGTTTGATTCAAAACCCAGACCTGATCCCCCATGTCTCTGCTACATGATGAAATCAAAGCTGAAAGGAGCACCTATAAAAGAGACAATGGTGCATAACAAATTCAAAAGCTACACATGGGTATCTGGTAAGTTATATGAAATTGATTAATCTAATTTTAATCCTTTTCCTTCTCTGCAACCTAATCATGAATCAGAGGCTTTCAGTAATTCTCAGAGCAAGAAGAAATTCTCATATTCAAAATGACACATTTGGAATGTTAGAAATGTTTAGACTATTAAGTAATTAAATGAGCATTATTTGCTTGTTAAATTGCATAATGTAAAATGAACATTACTTCCAGATATTCAGATAAAAGACATAAAACACTGAACATAATTGCAGTCAACTTTTGATTATCTATACTCATGGGAAAGAAAACTGACCTGAATGAATGAAAACTTAGACTGGGTCTGAAAGGGAAGACAATTTGTCAATTCTTCTAAAAATAATATATAAATGCCATTTAAATCAGCATGAAAATGGGGAGTTTTTAAATGAGTGAAATGAATTTAAAGTTCATAGAGAAGAATACATGTAAGAAATAAAGCCAAGGAAAAATTAAAGAAAAATAATGAGGGAAGTAATTTATCTTTCCATATATTAAAACTTACTGCAAAACCTATTGCATAGTACCTGCATAGGAAGAGACAGATAGTAGAAGAACGGAGAATTCAG
Source organism: Manis pentadactyla (assembly GCF_030020395.1). Taxonomy (NCBI): domain Eukaryota; kingdom Metazoa; phylum Chordata; class Mammalia; order Pholidota; family Manidae; genus Manis; species Manis pentadactyla. The sequence continues at coordinate 11,635,511 of NC_080038.1, forward strand.
ACACAGATTCAAGTAAATATGGAAACTTGATATAAAGGTGGTATTTCAATTTATTTTTAAATGAGTTGTGTTAGTTTAAGTGGTTTTCCATCTGAAAAAAAGTCATGGCTTTACTTCATACTATATATATTTTTTAATTCCAGATGAAAATTATAGTTTTAAGTGTAAAAATGAAACAATACAAATATTAGAAGAAAAGTTGAGAGTAAATGGATAACCTTAGAATGTGAATGTCCTTCCTAAGCAAGACTTTAGTGCCAATATAAGCTACCATTACATCTCACCTGGATTATAGTAATACACTCTCAACTAGTCTGTTTGCATCCACTTAAGCTCCCATCCATTTAATTCCCTAAATATCAATAGGGTGATCTTTAGAAAATAAAACTGTACAGCTGAACATGGTTGCATCTTGTATACGTACGTCTTCCTTTTTTACTCTTAAAGATACTTATTTGTGCCTTTTCTCTCTCTCTTTGTTTCTTGAATCAATCTTTGGTCTTTGTTGAGTTTTTTTTAATTGTATTTTCCATTTCATTTAGTTTTATTATTGCTATCTTTAGCCTTTTTTTTCCATGACCAGAAAATAATATTTTATGTACATACATGTGGCAGTTAATTACCAAGATGCTGAGAGCCCAGAGGAAGGGTCCAAAGGTTCCTGACTGTTCCCACCAGGTTGCCTCTCAGCTTCCATGGGTCCCTGGAATTCCTTTCTTCTCTGCTCCCCTTCCCTCTTTCCTATTCTACTTTTTATATATTATTATTAAGGTATCATTGATTTACAGTCTTATGCCCAGGTTTCACATGAGCAACATTGTGGTTACTAGATTCCCCCATTATCAAGTCCCCACCACATATGCCATTACAGTCACTGTCCATCAGCGTAGTAAGATGCTATAGAGTCACTATTTGTCTTCTCTGTGCTATACCTCCTTCCCCGTGCCCCCCCTATATTATGTGTGCTAATCATAATACCCCTTAATCCCCTTCTCCCTCCCTTCCCACCCACCCTCCCCAGTCCCCTTCCCTTTGGTAACCGTTAATCCATTCTTGGAGTCTGTGAGTCTGCTGCTGTTTTGTTCCTTCAGTTTTTGCTTTGTTGTTATACTCCACAGATGAGTGAAATCATTTGGTACTTGTCTTTCTCCACCTGGCTTATTTCACTGAGCATAATACCCTCTAGCTCCATCCATGTTGTTGCAAATGGTAGGATTTGTTTTCTTCTTATGGCTGAATAAAGCTCTATTGTGAATATGGTACCACATCTTCTTTATCCATTCATCTACTGATGGACACTTAGGTTGCTTCCATTTCTTGTGTTTAGCCTTTTTTAAAGGTTTTACTGCTATATTTGGACACTTGGCTCATATTTATAAGCTTTTCTTCTTTCCCAAGGTAAACATTTAAAACTATACATTTTCCCTACAGTACTGCTTAACCTATTTTAATACATGGTATTGTCATTATTATTAAGTTATATATTTCCATTATGATTTCTTTTTTAATTCATGATTATTTAGACATTTTTGTTAATTTCCAAACATATAAAATATTCAAGATAGTTCTTACTGAAGTGTTACATAAATAATGAAAAGTACAGAAATCATAAGTACATACTCATGAATTTCCACGAAATGAATTTACCCATGTCTTCACTCTCAGAACATGATAAAAAGTTATTAGTCCCAGATGCCCCCCAGTGTGTCTACCCCAAGTCATCAAAGGTAACTAATTATCCTTCCTTCTATCACTATCAATTAGTTTTGTCCATTTTTAGATTTTATATAAACAGAATTGTGTATAGTATGCTCTCTTTTGTATCTAGTATCTTTCATTCTTTCTCATAGTTATGAGAATCATCGATTTTGTTGCATGGATGTACAACTCTTGATAGACATTCTGGCTGTTTTCAATGTTTGATTCTGGTGAACTATTATTAACATTTTTGTAGGCATTTCTGTTGGGTATATACCTAGGAATGGAATTGTGTGTTATAGCTTTGTATAGGTTCAGCTTTAGTAGATATTACCAATTTTCCAGTGTAGTTGTACCAAGCTACATGACCACCAGTATAGAATAAGAGTTTTGGTACTCCACATCATTTCCAACACTTAGCATGGTCAGTTTTCCTAGTGCTAGGATTGGGGGAGTACAGAGTGGCTTCTCATTGTGTCTTAAACTTGCATTTCCCTGAAGATCTAATGAGCTGAGCATCTTTTCATATGTTTATTGGCAACTCAGAGATCCTCTTCTATGAAGTACTTGTTAATTCTTTTGCTGATTTTTAAAAATTGAGATGTCTGGATTGCTTTCATTGATCTGAAGGAGTTTTTAATAAATTAAATATCAGTTCTGTGTTCAATATATATATTGAAATTTTTTTTCTCACATTGTGTGCCTTGCCTTTTCATTCTCTTAATGTTATATTTTCATGATCAAGAGTGCTTAGTTTTAATGAAGTCCAATTTATCAGTCTTTTTCATTGTGACTGTGATGTTTGCAACATAACTAATGAAAGATGAGTGTTTAGAATATATAAAGGACTTTTACAAATCGATAAGGAAGAAAAAAGCAATTTAAATATGGGCAAAAGACATGAATAGGTATTTCACAAGACAGAAAAAATGAATGGGTAATAATCAAATGAAAAAATGTTCAACTTCATTAGTAATCAGACCATGCAAATCAGACCTACCATTTTATATGTCAAATTAGCAAAAATTAAGAAGTGTTTGGATATGGAGCAACAAAATTAATACAGTTCCATTGGGGGGTGAAAATTTAAAAACTTTGGAATATAATACGGTATTACCTTGTAAAGTTGAAGATAATCCCCATCACCCAGTTTTTTTCCTCCCAGGTATCTATCCTAGAGAAGTTCATGCACATATGCACACAATAATTGGACAGCAATACTACAAAAAAGTAGAAAAGACAAATGTCCATTGACAGTAAAATAGATAAATTATAGCATACACACAATGGAACAATGCATAGCAGCAAAAATTATAATAATATACATCAACTTGGATGAATCTCAAAATTATAATGTTGAGTATAAAAATTGATTCTCAGAAGTCTATGTGCAATGTGAAACTACATGAATGTCAAAATCATAGATAGTTTGACAACATTGTTTTGAAATGTCATATATATTCAGAAATATGATAATGAAATTATTATCACAAGGGAATGAGAATGAAATCCAAAGTAACAGTTACCCTTCCCAGGAAGGAATGCAATTGGGAAGGTACCTACAGTGGTCCTGAGAAGTGTTGGTAGTATTCTAGTTCTTAAGCAGGATGAGGGGATACACAGGAGTTTCATTCATTCCTTTTTTTATACATAACTGTTAGGTTTATTCTGTGTAAAACTATTTCATAATAAAACTTTTTTTTCATAATAAAACATATTTTATGTTATGCAGCCATCAAAGTAGTATTTCTGGAAGTGTTTGAAATATCATGGAAATTACCAAGCTTGCCATATATGCTTTTGTATACATAGCATATCTCTGGAAGGATATACAAGGAAGTAGCAACAATAATTGTTACAGAAACTTGTCTAGAAAAGCTCCATTCTCCCTCTGGACCCATTTTCATCCATCTCCATCCTGCTCTGAATCCCAGACTCTTTAAAGATGGCATCAACTGGTTCCCTTGCTCTATAACTTCCAGGTGAGTTCAACCAATTGGAGGCACAAAGGAGAAGGGTGAGATTTAGGTATTTATTTCCCCAGTTCCCTCCCTGGTGTCTATGTGTCCCTCTAAGAAAAACCACAGCACCTATTGCTTTGCCTTCTATATTAGTCAGAGTTCTCCAGAGAAACAGAACCAATAGGGTGTGTATGTGTGTGTGCATGTGTGTGTGACAGAGACAGAGAGAGAGATTTATTATAAGGAATTGGCTCACACGATTATGGAAGCTAAGAAGTCCCAAGATTTGCAGGGTGCATCAGCTAAGCTCGAGACCTGGGAGAGCTAATGTAGAGTTCCCATCAGAATCTGAAGGCCTGAGAACCAGGAGAGCTGATGATGTACGTTCCTGTCCAAAAGCCAATAGGCATAAGACTTAAGAGCCAATGGTTTAGTCTGAGTTCATGGCCAGAAGACTGTCATCCCAGCTCCACAGTCAGGCAGGACGTGTTTCCTCTTATTCAGCTCTTTTATTCTATTCAGGCCTTGGATAGAATTGGATGAAGCCCAACTACGTTAGGGAGAGGAATCTGCTTTATTCAGTCTCCTGATTCAAATGTTAATCACACCTAGAAACATGCTCACAGGCACACCTAGAATAATGTTTGGCCAAATGTCTGGTCACCCGTGGCCTGGTCCCCCTCTCCTATAGCTATAGCTGCTCTCTCCTGGTTCTCCCTCCACTTGCCCATTCAGGTGTAGAATGTTACTTCACTGTACCATTTTTTCCTTCGGCCATACCATTGTAAACAGTTCCTTAAGCAACTGTTCATCAGTTATCCTATTTGTTTCCATTTCCTGCTGGGCCCCTGACGGATACTCTTATTTTTAAATATCAGTAGCTATAATTAAAATTCCTAATATATAATAAATTCTGTGAGCTTATTGGTAAAGAGACTTTTCAAACAATGCAATGCTAGGCCAGCTGAGTGACCCAGAAGGCCTTTGATGCAGCTTCTCTCTCTCTGTCTCTCCCTGGCCTTCCAGTCTGAATTTCCAAGTGTAACTAAGGGCAGAGGCAACCTCAAATGCTAACATCTCAACAGCACTTACTGTCCATGGTGCCTGGCCTGGGATCTTTGAACTGTGGTCTGGCTGCTTCCTCTCCTCTAGGACACAGCTGGCCGCTGACAGGCCGTCCAACACAACATTTAAAATTCAAAATGGGAAACACAGAATAATGAAGCCATCTGGTCCATATTGTGTTGTCCAACAATTATAAGTAATGTGAGCTATAAATACAACAAACAAAAGGAAGCAAACAAGAGACCATTAATCAATACTCGACAATTTGCACAAGATATGATGACTCAAGTGCATTTACACAAACACAGAAAATCCTTTTTCAAGAGAATCTCTACAGATGGTGGCCTCAAGTAGGTCTAGACTGAAGAATGCAATCTGCCAATGCCGTTCAGTCATATAACTTCTCTAAAGCAATAAAAATCTGCATGGAAATTTTACACAGAGAACCTTGATGTTGACACTTAAGAACTCACAGAATTATATATGAAAGGTAACAGAACCAGTCTTGGTTCAGAATCCAGAATAATTTCACATCGTAAGGACACCTTCCTGGAGAGGACTCTAAGACACTTACAACACCTGCCATCAGCCCCACTCATAAAACTTCAAGGAGCCTGAGTAGGAAAATAAACAAACAGAATGGTTTGGCTCTGGATCTGTAGTCTCCTCACCTCATGACCATCCCATAATCACTTCAAACTCAGTATATCTACAACTGAACAAATGCTCCTCCCTCCCCAATTTGGACCTTCTCTTATATCCTAGGGTTCTAACATGAGCCACTGAAGGATAATGGTGCAATCTGCTGAGAGAGAAAACACATTCCAACCACATGGCTGATTTCTCAGAAGAAAAGGGCATCTGGTAGAATGGATCCGTTGTTCTCACTTCTTCTGTCCTTCCCCTCGTCTACCGGGGTTTACTGTGGGCAGATCCCAACCCTCACTGGTTTAGCCAATGGAACTAACACAGAGGCTTCATTGTGCTCACAGGGTTTGGCTTGGCCTCTTTTGTGCTTCTGCCATTGGCCATGAGAAGAACATGCCTTGAGTAGCCATTGGTGATATTGGAACAGACCAGAAGCCAACCTGCAGCTAGAGCCAAGTGCTACAAAGCCACAGCCACTTGCAGGCCCATGAGTAAGAACTAAAGGTGCTTGATTTTGTAAGCCACTGAGGTTTGGGAAGGTTAGTTGTTATGCAGCACTATCACAGCAGAAACCGGACTAATACAAGTTTCTTTCCTGCTCTGGGAAGATAAATTAATAACTGTATACCACTGTGTATCCTTGGTAGTTTAGTGTGTGTATGTACACACACACATACAAACACACCTTTCTTCCTATGCACATATTTTTAATGTTCCACCTAACCGCTACTACCTTAACAGCGATTACCATAGTACAGCTACTCCACATACAACCAAAAATGAACTGACCCCCACCCCATTAGGAGACAACTCGACATCACAGCTAAGCTCACTATCTAGCTCCCAAGTTAAGGATCTCTTGGTGACGTCCATGACTCAGGCAGGATGAGATGTGGCATCACAAGGTCATGTAATTTGTGGCCTACATTATATCTGATATGCAACACGAGGAAAGAAGGACCAAAAAATGTTCAATAGAAAGGAAAAAAAAAGCAGCATCTCAAGCATGTGCATGATCCTCCTGGACCATTTTCTGTAAATGTCCACTTGTTGATTCACTTCCCCAGCAGTGAAGTCCTTGATCAACTCAGGTTGTGCCCATTGGATTTCCTTCACCCAATGATATCTAAAGCCCCAACCTGAGAGAGGTGGTGGGAAGATTCCCCTGCTAAGCACTGTACCGTCTTAGCAGCCCACTTCCCAAGGGAGACCCTTGATATAGGAAATCTTTGGCCAGGGTGTATGCTTTCCTAACGAAGCTGTACACCAGTTTCGTTCTCCACTTCCAGATGGATCAACTTGAACCAAAGCTTAGCTCTCTCCCTTGAAGTACCTCAAGAAAGGCAGAAAAGTAGCCCACCCTGGGAAACATCCAGACATTCTACGGGTAGGTACACAATCTCAGGAGGAAACAAACCATACTCTCTGATCAACACTTTTGCTGACCCTTATAACAGAAGAGATGGAGGGCTCTGCTATTCACTACAACTCAACCAATTCCACACCCAGGGTTGGTTGCTTGCAAAATCCCTCCTCCAGGTACAAATTTCTGACTTAGGTTAAGTTATTTTGATTGCAAACAAACAGAAACCTAGGGTGGCAATAAGCACAAAGTGAGGGCATGGGCTGTGGCAGAATTCATAGACCTTTTTTGAGAAAAAAAAAATCCCCACCACTCAAAAGGGCTTTAAATGTTTTCAGCAACCAATTAAAAAGTTAGATAACACTTTGCAATATAAGGGGACCTGGCACCCTGCTGATGGAAAAGTGGACAGTCTGCTGCAGCCACTTTCCAGGAAAGCAACCCGGCCTGTCTTGGCTCAGTTAGTTTGCTCATTTCCTATGGCCCAGCACCTCCACTCCTGGATATGTGTACTTCAGAGAAACGCACATACAGCTCCGTTGCAGCACGTGGTCAAGAATATCTCTGCAGCTTTGGTGCAGCAGCAGCAAGGTAGATGCACTCGAGAAATATATAAGTAAATGAGATGGACGCAGATTCAGGAATATAGGGCAGCAGCCCAAAGCAATGGACTAAATGCTCACACAGCAGTGGGGATGGACTTGAAAAACCTGTGTATAATGATCGCAGTGAAAGCTAGAATAAGAATTGTGTTGCATGAGCAAAACCGAAAGTTTCTGTGATGACTGCCCTTGTACTGTTCACTATGTAACTTATTCATTATGTAAGAATTTGTTCTACATGTAAGAACTTGTTTGTTATGCCTCAGAAGATTGGAGACTGACGAAAATTAGGTTTGGGGTGGATTAATGATTGTGCATTGAGCATTGACTCCCCTATACAGAATTTTATTGTCGTTAACAACCATTTGATCAATAAATATGAGAGATGCCCTCACAAAAAAAAAAAAAAAGGACAGACTTCCAATGGTAAAATAAATAAGTAACCGGGATGTAATGTATAGCATAAGGAATATAGTCAAGATATTGTAACAGCTTGGTAGGGTGATAGCTGGAACCTAGAATTATGTATATAAATGTTCTACCACTGTGTTGTACACTTGAAACTAATGTAATGTAATACTGTGCGTCAACTACCCTTCAATAAAAAATAATTATTTAAAAAAAAAAAAGAATTGTGGCACAGTGCCCTTTATATAAATTAGTCACGAACACGTGCATGGAACGCCACCATCAATGGCTCAGGAATTCACACCTTTTTAAGAACAAGGTGGAAGGGGAAATGAAAAACAAAAATCAGGCGCCCTGGACTGACCACAGACAGTACTGAGCCATGAACAGAGGTGCATGATGAAGTCAGCTCTCTGTGGCAGAAGTGTTTTTTAATTAAATAAATAGCAAAAGTTAAATGTTTTACTGAGTCCTTCTGGATGACTCAAAAAATAAAAGAAATTAGAAGACAAAAAAGAAACCTCACCTATAGTCCTCACCACTCAAAAACAGCCATTATGAATATTCCTAATGCTTGCTCAGTGAAAAGTTTTGAAGTCATCTCATATAGCTATCTTACATACAAGTGATGTATACTCTCACTGCTTCTCATATAGCTGCATTACATGTAAGTGATTTGTTATTTTACCACTTTGTCTTTGATTACTATCATAAAATAGGATTTCTTAAGGTTAAATAAGATATGGCAACAAGGCTTAAAATGTTTTCAGCAGCCAGATTTGTCCCCTCGCTTAATAAGTTCACTTTTAGGTGTGTCTTTCGGGGTAAAAAAGACATGTCTTACAAAAAAAAAAACACTTGCAGTTAGGTCATGAGTATATGTCACTGTATTTACCTACTTCACTGTTTCTTGGCACACTGAATGATTTATAGCTAAAGAAAACCTTGGGTGTGGACAATAGATAAATTATCTCAATTGGGTGGCCAGCCCGTAGGCACTCTGCATTCTCCCATGGCTATGGAATCCCAGCAGTGGCAGTTTTGCCTTCATAATAAACCTTATTTCTAGGATTTAAATCCTAAGTGTTTTGACCCCAGAAGTGCTGTCATGCTTGCCCTCCTGAGTTTCTATGAGTGGCAAAGAGGGAACAAGACAAAACAGAAATTCCTCAAGAGTTTACCTGACCTGTGCTGTATTTCTAGTGATAGTTCAGGTTATGTGTTATTTTTCCTTTGATGCCCTTTCTGAGTTCTTCTTTTCTGCCTGAGTTCAATTGAGTTTACACTGGGTTGTTTCTCTAAGATCAGAAAGATACTGTGAAAAATTGACATGACTGGAGCCATTTTAAAAATGAAAACCAGAGCAGCCACTGCAAAGAAGCCACCTTACCTACCTTTGTTTGAACTGGGCCAAAACCTTTGGCGGGGACAAAATAGCAGTCGTTTTAAGCAACTGTCTGAGAAGTCAGTGGAAGAATGGACATCCTGACTGCCAGGACCGATAGTTGTTAGACTTTTCTGAAGTTAGAATCAGTAGTCAATCAATGTACAGCCTGTGTAACTGCCCCCTCCCTTTTCCTTTTCCTCTTGCTTTCATCCTACAAGCAGCATTACTTGGGTTTATAGCTGAATCTATGCTCCACCAATTGCAGTTCTTTGATCCCAAATAACGCTCATCTTCCTTTCATTGTAGTTCTTTATTTTTAGGTTGACAATGTCAAGAACAAGTAACTGCCGTTCCAAAACTAGCCAATCCATATTGTGTGGATCCAGATTAAACACAGAGAAAATGGACGCAGAAAAAGACTACAGCACCCTGACCAGGAGGATGCTCTCTTCCATCTGATTTAGTTCGGCAGTTTCCCAGGGCAGCCACCTGGACCAGGCAGTTTGCCCTGAGAATTCAGCATCATTCCTCTTAAATAAAAATGTACTGCTTCTCCATGAAGGGGACTTTGGCTCTTGGATGAGTCACAGCTTTGCAAGACACAAACCGTGAGTTAAGTTTAGTCTTGCCCTCATATTCCACGAGTCAATAAAGACAGAAGTAACATTATATATAAATTTTTACTAAGAATGTATTCTACACGCCAAGCCTCCACTTTCTCTGCTACAAGCCACCAACTCCAGCACGCCAGGCAGGGCTACTACTGAGCACTCGAAATGTGGCTAGTCTGAACTCAGATGTGCTGTGGGGATCAACAGACCCAGAGTATACGCTAAATTTTAAACAAATACCCAGTGAACATTAAGTCTCACTTCTAAATTAAGAAAGGCATTGTTTACATAGCCACTAGAAAGGTTTTCTGCTCCACAATTAAGATTTGCATTTGTTAACTGACGTTTTAAAACAACTTTGCCTGAGTCCATTAGGGGCTCCTGCCTGCTACACGCTCCTTGGGTTGCCATTATTCTCTTTCAGATTAGAAAACAATTATAGTAATACACAATTATTTATTATCCACCTGGAAATAGCCAGGAATCAGGAGAGCCATGGAAAGCAATCGTAGTGCACTTTACGAATTTAATAAATTCCCATCTGCGTAGCATGAGTGCATTTCCCACTGTTCGTTCAACAGCTGAAGGTCCCATTATTGTCATTTTAGAATCCCTTTGCAAAACATGTCACACTTCCACAAATCTACCCAACTCTATCCTAGGTTGGAGCAAAGCATTCAAGCCCCACATAAATGTCGTCACCTCCCCAATAAGACGCCATGACATCATTCTACCCCTCCACTGAGCCACTCTTGAAAGACTGATGGCACTCGTGTGCATCTCCCCCTAACTGCTCTCAACATCGGCCTGAGTTCCCAGAACACAGGGCTCTAAGTCACTGCTGTGACTAACTCTAAGTCACTGTGTCCCACAGGCAGGGAGAGCTATCGAGCTGCAGAGGTCCCAAGTCAGCCAGGGCTCGTGCTGCGCTGGGAACGTGCCCTGCGGCCATTTTGCCTGTGTCAGCAGGCCTGCCACAGCCCTTCACCCGCGGTGGAGAAGAGAAACAGCCTAGATGGTTCAAAGCAGACAAAACCGAACAGGAGTCTGGTTCTCACATCCTTGACAGAATTCTTTAAGAGAATGAGAAAGGATCCTAAACCTTGCCTCCTCTCGCACATAGATAACACCAAAATGTGCAGAGTCTGTTCTTTTAAGACACTAACACATGTATCCTTGACACATGGCTCTGATGTATTGATTAATGTATCCCCTGTTGGAAAAAAACGTATATAAACTGTACTTAGACAAAAGGCCAGTGGAACAGGCTGATCAGAACTCTTCGTTGATTAACTGTTTTCAGGTCATGGTCCTCAGTAAGACTATGAATAAACTCTGTCTTTCTTAATATAATAGCCATGTTGACTTCAGTTGACACTGTCTAGCACACTACTGGCAAAGCTGACTCAAAAAAATATTTGATGAATTGAATTATCCATGTGTCTCTACATTTCTTTCTTTAAAAGTTCCATTTTTCTTTCATCTTAATGATCAGAAGGGCCAAATTTGCTGCTCACCAGTGGCTTCCATCTGGTTTGTCAAGGGGTCTGGCTATTTCGAAACCATACCCAAATCAAGGACAAAGTGTAGAAGTACAACACTGGCAGTTAGTAGATTTTGCTGTCAATGTTCATTCTCCTTCGAATGCAGAAAATACTCATTACTTGCAAATGTTCTTAAGGGGAACCTGAAAGAACCTGCCACATTCATTACCCCTACAGCGGTCCTGGGTAGAGAGCGGTAAGCACTAGAACAGCAAACCCAGCTAACCATTGTCTTTCCTCTAAGAACTCTATTCAGCATCTGGAGAGTTCTAAGGAAGAGAGAAGCAAGCGCGTTCTCAGAATTCAAAGGCAGAGGTAGAGCTGGGGTACCTAGGGAGCCACCAGAACCAACCAGTATGACGACGCATTAGCAACCCAATGGTCAGCCTCACGCATGACTACTATACTGGTTCCGCCTCAGCCACAGGAATATAACTAACCAAACGTGAGATGCTTTAAGATTTTTAATATATACTTGGTAGTCCGTATTCTACCCAGAGATTCCGCCATAAGTAAGTGGTACATCTGCATGTCCCCTTCATACAGAGTCTAGAGCTGTGCTGTCCAGTACTGTAGCCACTCCCACATGTGCTCTTGAGTACTTGAAATGTGGCTGGTCTGAACTGAAATGTGCTGTAATTGTGAAGTCCATACCAAACTTCAAAGAATTACAAGAAAAAATGTAAAATATCTCATGAATAATTTTTATATTGATTACATGTTGCAATTATATTTTGACATATTGTGTTAAAATACATTACTCAAATTTACCTCACTTGTTTCTTTTTACTTTTTATTATGACTACTAGGCAATTTCAAATACTACATATGCTTCACATTTTATTTTTTGGGCAGTGCTAGTCCAGAGAGCAGCTGGGGTAGAGAAGGGAAGATAAAGGGGATCCTGAAGTTCTAAAACTGGGAAGAACCTGGGTTTCTCCCCACCAAAATATCTCTGCCTGATAATGAGGCTACTGAGAGTCCTCACAGTAACTCACAATTTTCAGGATGCACCAAATCTGAATGCCATGATTTGAGGATGTGGGCTCACTACATCTTGGGAGCATCCTTGGTAAATGTTTGGGTTATCCAGTAATTGATTTTGCCAGTGTTTATAATACAAACATGCATCTACTCAACTCCTACTCATCCATCGGGGTTTGGTTCAGGCTCTGTATTAGGCCCTTCCCCAGCTAGACCACATCCAACAGGTCTTCGATATCCTCTGCTGTGTCAGTTCAGGGTTGGGCCCAGTATCTCTGACAAGCTGAACTTCTGATCTTTCCCCTATACATTTTTTTCCTCAGTATCTCATAATTATTCTTTTTTCACTAAATAGAGAAATACAATTTCATCTGAAATAAGAATGCTGTTTAAACATCTCAGTAAAATAATCATCTTTGCATGATATGTCTCTGGAAGGACCCAGAACAATCTGATAACACAACCTCCAGGGAATGAGGTAGCTAAGGACAGAGGTTGAAGAGACACTTCTCTGTAATCTTTACAATGTGGGACCTCATGATATGAGTTCTTTTAAAATCTTCCAAAGAAGTTCTAAAATTCATATGGAACCAGAAAAGACCCTGAATAGCCAAAAAATCCTTAGAAGGAAGAATAAAACAGGGGGGTATTATGCTCCCCAACTTCAAGCTCTACTACAAAGCCACAGTAATCAAGACAATTTGGTACTGGCACAAGAACAGACCCAGACCCACAGACCAATGGAAAAGAATAGAGAGCCTAGATATAAACCCACACATATATGGTCAATTAATATATGATAAAGGAGCCATGGACATACAATGGAGAAAGGACAACCTCTTCAACAATTGCTATTGGCCAAAACTGGACAACGATATGTAAGAAAATGAAACTGGATTATTGTCTAACTTCATACACAAAAATAAACTTGAAATGGATCAAAGACCTGAATGTAAGTCATGAAACCAAAAAACTCTTAGAAGAAAACATAGGCAAAACTCTCTTGAATATAAACATGAGCAACTTTTTCCTGAATGCATTTCCTCAGGCAAGGGAAGCAAAAGCAAAAATGAACAAGTGGGACTACATCAAACTAAAGAGCTTCTGTACAGCAAAGGACACCATCAGTAGAACAAAAAGGCATCCTACAGTATGGGAGAATATATTCATAAATGACACATCCAATAAGGGGTTAACATCCAAAATATATAGAGAGCTCACACACCTCAACACCCAAAAAGCAAATAACCCTATTATAAAATGGACAGAGGATCTGAACAGACACTTCTCCAAAGAAGAAATTCAGATGGCCAACAGACACATGAAAAGATGCTCCATATCACCAATCATCAGGGAAATGCAAATTAAACCCACAATGAGATATCACCTCACACCAGTTAGAATGGCCAACATCCAAAAGACAAGCAATAACAAATGCTGGTGAGGATGCAGAGAGAGGGGAACCCTCCTACACTGTTGGTGGGAATGTAAATTAGTTCAACTACTATGGAAAGCAATATGGAGGTTCCTCAAAAAACTAAAAGTAGAAATACCATTTGACCCAGGAATTCCACTCCTAGGAATTTACCTGAAGAAAACAGTATCACAGATTCAAAAAGACATATGCAGATCTATGTTTATCACAGCATTATCTACAATAGCCAAGATATGGAAGCAACCTAGTGTCCATCAGTAGATGAATGGGTAAAGAAGATGTGGTACATATTCACAATGGAATATTATTCAGCCATGAGAAGAAAACAAATCCTACCATTTGCAACAACATGGGTGGAGCTAGAGGGTATTATGTTCATTGAAATAAGCCAGGTGGAGAAAGACAAGTACCAAATGATTTCCCTCATCTGTGGAGTATAACGACAAAGCAAAACCTGAAAGTACAAAACAGCAGCAGACTCACAGAACCCAAGAACAGACTAGTGGTTACCAAAGGGAAGGGGTCTGGGGAGGGTGGGTGGGAAAGGAGGAAGAAGGGGATTAAGGGGTATTATGATTAGCACACATAATATGGGGGGCAGGTCACAGGGAAGGCAGTATAGCACAGAGAAGATAAGTTGTGACTCCATAGCATCTTACTACGCTGATGGACAGTGACTGCAATAGGGTGTATAGAAGGGGACTTGATAATATGGGTGAATGTAGTAACCACAATGTTGCTCATGTGAAACCTGAACATAAGATTGTATATTGATGATAACTTAGTAAAAAAAAATACAAAAAAAATCTTCTAAAAAGAATATCTTCACTCTATAGAAAGATTTTTAGAACTTAGTTTCCATTGGAGACATGTAAAGAATTTTTCTTGCATTGAACCATTTAGATCAGCAGTTGACAAATTTTCTCTGTAAAGCATCAGATAGTAAATGTTTCTGCTAACTACTCAACTCTGCCATTGTAGCAGGAAAGCAGCCATAGACAATCTGTAAAAGACTGTATGCAGCTATGTGCCAATAAAACTTTATTTACAAAATAGATGGGATTTAGCCTGCGGCTATAGTTTGCCAACCCCCACTCCCCCACCCCAGCTTGAGATAGTGTTTCCTTTGAACAATAAAGAATGTAAAAATGTGAGTCCTGCTCTTCACTTTTTTATTCTTAAAAAGGTTAAAACAGATCTCTCTTCAATCCAAGTTAAGACTTAAGCTTAGGAAGGTTGGAACAAAGGCAAGATAATGGAAAACAGAAGAAAAATAACCATGGAGTTGTGATATTCATTCAGAAAAGGAAAGGTGTTTTCAAAGCAAAAACCATGAAAAACCCTCATCTTATCTGAAATCTTCCTGGTATGAATCAATGGGGACAAAAAGGAGTCACATTCTGGACTGAAAATTACTTCTCAGTCTTCATACTTCTCAAGTTGACATTAAAACAATATATGCTTGTGCAAATAAATTCAGAAATTACTACTCCAGAAATGTAGATAATCTAAATTTAAAATATTGATCTCTTGCCATTAAATTCTCTACAGAAGTAATCACTATAACATGTAGCCTCATCCTCCTGGCCTGTGGCATGTGACAAGTTAAGAGAATCCCCTTGAGAGGGTGACTCAGCATGGAAAAGTTGAGTTTCCTGGGCCACTGGTTCCAATCCCCAGGTTCTAGGCTTTTATCTTAACTCTACTGAATATTCCCAGCATATGCATAGTCTCTCCCTGAGAAAACTAATCACCGCAATATATCTATTTTCAAAAAAATTTATTGTTCAAGAAAAAGATGGGAAGTTTAAAACTTGACAGTAAAGCTCAAAAAATAAACTATATAAGCAGAGTGCCAACTGAATTCCCAGGTTTTCACTGTTCTCAGAGGAACTAGGTAATACCAAAGAATACAGGGGTGGAAAGTGGGTCCCATTTGGGAGAGATAAAATTGAATGGGGTCTACAGAATTTGCCACCATCTTTCAAAGATATTTGTGGGTATAAACCTTAAAGAGCAAAAGCTGCATGGCAAAAAACAGCTCACAGATTCAATTTATACTTCCATCAAAGTCTAGTATTTTCTACATGGAAAACCTATGTCAATATACGGCAGGATGTCCACTAGACACCCCCCCAAATTTTGATGTTTAGTAAAACCCAATGAAAAAGGTAAATCCAATTACTTTTGTACAAGGGCAGTGTGAGTCACACTAGAATTAACTGTTCTTCAAAATGCTTCTGTTGGGGGCGGGGGGCGGTTGAGTGTATTTTCCTCGGTTCTTGTCCCCACTGCAACAAAGAATTGAAGGGCAGAGACAAAGTAGTGAAGCAGAATAAAAGTTTTATTTGAAGTTACACACTTAAAGAGAGAAAAAATACAGGTGTCCTCAAAGAATAGGTGCCCTTAAGATTGGAAGTTCCCTCTTTTAAGGATTTTTCAGGAATGTGACAAAGGGCTAGGGGGTGTAAACTTGTCAAGTGGTCTCAAGATGCTTATCTCTGGTGAGAGACACCATGTCTCCTCTCCTCTATTCTCAGTCCTCCAGGTAATTCTGCAAAATTAACTTAACAGAAGAAATCTACTGATCCCGTTCTTCCCCAGGATAGCAGCTTCCCTCTGGGAACATATCAATCAAGACCATCTGCCCTGCCCCTCAAGGCGGGCTGAGTTATTTTCGGTTTGCTAAAGAATAAGTTAGGAATCTTACTTCCTAACTTACTGGCTTTTAAAATGGAATCTTACAAGAATGGACTAACAGTTACCAAAGGGAAAGGGACTAGGGAGGATGGGTGGGAAGGGAGGGATAAGGGGAAAAGGGGGCACTATAATTACCATGCATAATGTGGGCGGGGGGCACGGGGAGGGCTGTACAACACAGAGAAGACAAGTAGTGACTCTACAGCATCTTACTACGCTGATGGACAGTGACTGTAATGGGGTATGTGGTGGGGACTTGATAATGGGGGGAGTCTAGTAACCATAATGTTGCTCATGCAATTGTACATTAATGATACCAAAATAAAAATAAAAATAGAATCTTAGCTTTAAGATGGACTCTTTCCTGTTCTTACTATACTGTTTATATCTCTGGGCTTTGTTCATCATAGGCAGGAAAAGTTAACCATGATGCTTGTCTCCAGCCCTGGTTATAAAATTACCTGATTAGGGGCTAGAGGAGGAGGGAAAAACAGCATATAGGTTAAGTTAAAGAACAAGCAGGGCCTTTTAGCAGGCTAAAGTAAATCTTACAATGACATGATCTAAATAACACAATGAAGACACGGGCTGCGCTCAGATACTTTTCTTTATCTGGGGAATATCTGGACATCCCAAGTTACTCCTGGCCTTTGGAGCTTCAACTGATGAACTCATTAACTCTGTGGGTCTTTTCTGGCTCTCTAGTTTTATCTGGTTAACTCTTTGAGCCCCTTTTAGTGGGCTTTACTGGCCTTATTCTCTCTCCACCCTGCTCATATCTTATTTCTGCCTAACACTTCACCTATTGACTTTTTCTAAGAATAGAAGAAATAATGATATGGGCAAAATGGCAGGCCATTATTTCATTTGGCTTGTTAATAAACCCATATTCAAAAGTAAATACAAGTCAAATAATGGTATTACACAACAAAAGTCTACCTTAGGAAGAACTAGGGGCCAGCCCCTTCCCAGAAGCTAACTTTCTGACAAGCACTGACTGTGCCACTCAGATTAATGTGACTCTACCGCCTACTTCCATACCGTTGACCCTAAGTACACAAGTGTGATTCCATTTTCCAGACTGAAAGAATCCCACATCTCCTCATTCACAAGTAAAATGGAAGAAGTAGAAGGGAGACTCTCAGAAGAGTTTGGCAGCCTAGGGAGAGAGCATTCAGACATGTGGCTGCTACATCACCTTGAACTCTTTCTTGTTCCATTCAAGAAATCTAATCAAACTCCAGAGACACCAGCACAGAAAGGAACCACACAGGTAGCACCTCATCAACTCTGGGCTTCAGGTGATGTTTCTGCATATCTCACCTCACCTTGTACAACATATTTTGGTTGTAGAAACTCAGTTCTAGGTGACTGCCAATGTCTGGCACTGACCTTCAGAGAGCACAGGATGCTCGTCACTAGTCTTTTTTATTTCAACAAAATAGCAAGTCCAAGTAAGAAATACAGCCACACACATGACAAATAGGGATGGAACTAGATGGCTTATGGAGAAAACAAAAAACAAGGAATCCCTTCAACGTCAGTCTAGTCCAAATTTTAATAAAGTAAAAGTGTAGGTTGATACCAAGCAGCTGATGAGACCATTGAAACAGCATCCTCACTCACTCAACTGACCTGCCAGTTAGAGAAACCACACCCCACTGCATTTTGTAGCCCTTGGCCCAGTGTATTTGTATTGTGACCACAGGCACAAACCTGGGTAAAATATTTACAAGCTTTGCTCAAGAGGCCTTCCCTGGCTCCCCAGTTTGTTATAGGACCCCATTTTACACTCTCTCACACTCTGTCCTTATTCTTTGACACTCTCCTGAACATATCACAATTACAGCCTCCTGAACATATCACAGTTAAAATTAAATACTTATTTTCCTACCGATTTGTTTAAAGCCTGCTTCCCCCAAGAGACAGTCAGGCACAAGAAGGTAAGTTGCTTCTGTAGGGGAGGAAAAATAATTTTCCCTCCATCCTTCTAGGTTCTTGGCTGAGAACCCACAGTAATGTAAAACAGATCAACAGGAGAAAAACAAACTGTTAGGCTGGAGGAAGGAAAAACAAGGACATGCAAACAGAACAGAGAGATGCCATAGGGGGAGAACAGACCAGACCCCAAGGTCCATGCCTTATATGGAAAGGGGACAGCTCTCCCTGAATTCCATCCTGATGTGCCAACTAAGACCCGGATGTCAGCCTCCTCCCTCTTGGAAGGCAAAAAAGCTTCTAGTTGTCTATTATGTCACCTTTAGCCAATCATACCTCTCCACGCCCCCTAGGATAGCTTGCCCACTCCTCCCCCTCCTAACCCCTTATAAGCCCCCACCTCCCTGACCAAGTGTGACTTCCCCGGCCTGTAATACCCAGACCGCGGAACATCACCCGGGAGTGGCATTCAAATAAACTACCTGGCCCTTTGTTGCCTCTCTTCACCTGCTTATTTTGGCTAAAATTTATCTTACACAAACAAGTTCAATAATGTGTATGTGTCCTGTATATATGGAAGAGACCCAGGAACACTGAGTAACTCCCCAAAATGGCCCAAGCTACCACCTTAAATACCATCTCCAGCTAAAGACAAAAGATGTTCACGGGGGGTGGGTAGGGGGGTGGGGGGTGGGAGTTACAGATGGTTTATCAGGCAAAACACAAGCAAGGGTATAGTTATTATGCAGATTTAAGTCAGTGTCTTCTCCATTAATAACTAAGAGGGAGACACCCTTAGAAATGGGGATTTCCCTTATAAATGTGAATGTCTCTTATTAAAGGGTAACTTCTATTAGGTTTTCAAGAGCTTCGCCTGTGTCTGCTATTTCTTAAAAATAATCAGCCTAAAATAATCCTCATGTCAAAGAGGCATAATTTGGAAGCAGATTCTGCTCCTCTTCACTTTCCCCAGAACCTGATGCCAGGCTTGGCTCCTGCTGGGGTCTCAAGATACATTCACTGAATGAATGATTTATAACTTTCTGTATGTTTGTGTTACTGCCGTAAGAGGCTAGTTCATTGTTTCTTAAGTGCCCTTCTTTCTGGTCCTATTTACATGCATCATTAGCCCAGAGGGAAAGCACTCTGTTATAAGTGACTTTAGAAATTGTAATCATTACAGTTGAAAACTTCCATTTAAAACAGACAACCCCTTTGTGATGTTCAAAGTCCCCCTACATGCTTCCCACCCACTCTCTAGGAGGCCTACTCCAGCTGTTAACCTACCTTGTGGGTTTTCATTTGGAGCCTTCTGTGATCTTCAAGCTGTAATTTTCACAAGTGGAACCTTAAAGCTCTGTAAGTTTTAATTTACCAGAATTAGTCATTTCATTTCTTCCTGTGTTTAGTAGATGAACCTTCTGCAGCATCTTACAAAATATGTCATGCTGCAACACCTTACAACGTTAAGGGAAAAAAAGTTAAGAAGGCCAAAGACAACTGCAAAAAAATTAACCAAGCAGTTAATTCATCTCATGCACATCCAACAGGAAAACCAGGAAGAACCCTAGATTAAGGTGGTGGTTGCACAACATTGTGAAAGTACCTAATGTCAATGAACTGTTCACTTTAAAATGCTTCATTCTATGTTATGTGACTTCACCTCAAATGTGTGTGTGTGTGTGTGTGTGTGTGTGTGTGTGTGTGTATTACTAATCATGATTCCTATAGTTCCAGGAGGAGAGGTTTCCCTGCCCAGGGAAGGTTCTCTATGAATTCAAGGAGACCGAAGAAAGGCAAGGGCAAAAACTCGAGGGTAAACTGAGTTACCACGTTTATTTCCATGGCAGTCACAGGCAGCTTGGTACATGCAGCTGGCTCGAATGTCCTCCCCAGGCAGGCTGCACATTCTGCTCCCCAGCAAGAGCTTAATCCTCTAGGCAGTAGGTCTCAGTTTCTCCTCGCTCCCCACTCCCATGCTTGGGCTTAATCCTCCAGGAGCACTGAGGCTCCGTGGCTCCTTCTCCGCAGTGGCAACCCAGCTCCGTGCTCCTAAGCACCAGGAGCAACTCTGTGGGTGCGTCCCTGGTGAGTGACAGATGCCTGACCAATTATGTACCAGAACTGAGAAGAGGAGAGAATCAGTGTTCCTTTCCACCCCTCCCCTGGGCCGGCAATCCCATGACTGACTGGGGGCTCTGTCACTGGTAAATGTACCATAAATGTGCAAACATGCTCTTGTTATATAATAGCACACAATGTGTGCTCTTAAGGCCAGGTAGAAAACCTGGTCAGAAAGTTCCATTTTCCCCACTGTTCCTTAGTTTCTTATGCCCCCTTAAATTATCTGCCTGAGGTGAGGGCCTTACTTGCCATGTCCAGTCTTGGACTTACTTTACTTTTAACTAGAAATAAACAGGGTGAGAAAATGAAATAAGCTTGGACAACACACAGATCTGTGGCTCAGTTCCAGGTAACAGAATGACTCAACTTTGACTCAAAATTAGTTAGTGCCTGTGCCCTGCCACCCTCCCCAGAGAGCACAGTGAATGCTCAGTTACCTGGATCCTTGCTCACCACCTGGATATAGCCACACACCGGTAAAACACGAACACACTTTCTCCCCAGTTAGGTTGTTGGAAAAAGTTTAATCAGCTACAAAAATTTGTGAGAACCAAAGGCCACCTCTGGAGGGAAAGGGGAAACTACCCCTTTGGTTCTGGAAGCCCAGACTGTTAGATTCCCTTGGAGACTTTCATCCCATGTTTGGTAGCAAACAGAGTTAAATAAGAGTGTGGTGATTTCTTCAGAAAGTTCCTTCATCTTGGCTTTAGTTATTTCATGGCCTTTAAAAAAAGGATATAAGTATTAGCAACATCAGAAACTGAATAATGTAAATCTTTAAAGTACCTCCAGCTGATTTTTGGACCATTTTGGTGCTCCTAAAGGGCTCCACGTTCGAGGTGAATGTAAGCAGATAGAGACATGCTTTCCCTGGCGAACATGAACGTTCTTCCCCTAAGTGAAATGTGAAAAGAACAATTAACTCCGCACAAAGTTTCCCAAATTTGCTGTCCTGCTAAAGAAAGCGGCTCACTCAACCTAGGGTTACCCCAGGCAATATCCACCTCTGAGCTTGAATTAAATAAAGCTATCCAGGCTGCTATCCTCTCTAGTAAAGCCTAAAAGAACTGCAGGGAAAATAAGCTGCCCTCAGAAGCCACGCCAGTCTCTGGCATCTCTTTACAAAGAAAGGAAACAGTATTTATTTTATACAGATCAAGGAAATCTGCTTTTCCATGAGTGACCTAGGCCAGGGGTCAGCAAACTGTTTTAGTAAAAAAGTTTTATTGGGACACAGCCATAACCGTTCATTTATGTATTGGCTAAGCCTGCTTTCCCTCTCCATGGGCAGAGTGGAGTAGTTGCAAAAGAGGCTGCATGGCCCACAAAGCCTAGAATATTTACTGCCTGACCTTCTATAGAACAAGTTTCCTGACCTATTACAACTCTAACCACTACTGCCTCCAGCTACACATTTACAGATGCACTTGTACATTCATCCCTGGCCTCCAGTGCACTCCATTTCCCCAGGCTCACTGCTAACTGCTAGCTTTCTCAGCTGCATTCCAGTTTCCCAAAAATACAATCAGCTGTCAAGTCTGTCCTGCTAACTAAGCCAGTCAACTAAGAGCAAATTCCAAGAGAGCAGAATCCTGTGAGACAAGTCCTGTAATGCTCCCTTCTCCACCAGGACGACAGCTTCTCTGCAAGACAAACAAGAAGTGGAGGATTCCATCTTACTTGCTCAGGCCATCCTGGTTATTCTGAGTCATGTATTAGTTTCAGCTTATTTCCACCTCAGCTGTCCTTGGCTCTGACATGCTGTCATCACTGGAATCACTGTAGCTGTCACTAGAACAAAAGAAGTACTCATTTAGCAAGGTGTAAAAAGGACCCTGGACAGTTATTCTACTTAACAATACTGAACATTTTCCATAATCAACCCTCACTCAGAAAATGCTAAGGTATATTCTACTATCACTTTCTAGTTGGTACAGGAAGACGTTGTCCAACCACAGACAATGGTCTCCTTCCTTTGTCAGTGGAACTGATTATTTGCTTTCTCTTCAATTGGAAGTAACTTATTCAGAAAATGTATCAAAGCATTTCAATTTAGACGGAAATTTATAATCTTCTGAAGGCCACTACTATAGGTCAGCAGCATGAAACAAACATTCCCATAAGTCCAAGGGTTTGAGACATAATTTGTACAATTATGCTATTTTCACATTAGAAACTATAAAGGATGCTCTGACTACCTCGAGTTTAGAAATGTCTTCTCCATGAGCTAGCCCCACAATCCTACTTTAGCTGTGAGCTGTGGGCTCAGGCTGGAGTTCCTCTTGCTCAGTTCCAAATAAGTCAGCAGGTTGATCAACTCCACAAGAGTTCTACTGATCTATGGAGACAACGCTGCCAGGAAGTAGTGTTTTATGCCTGACCCATTCCCAGACTTGGCCAAATGTTTGCTGACTTATACCAACGGAAGTCTGAATCCCATAACAGGTGAAAATCCACTTTTTTTTTGTTAAGAGATGCAAGGGAACAATCAGAGAAACCCTATGCTGGCAGGTTAGAAAACAAAGATTGATTCTAAACGTATTGAGCAAGTATCAATAAGTACACAAACAAAGTCATAAATGTCAACCTCACTCTCCTCCCTGACTTGTGAACAAAATACCAGAAAGGCTGCAGGGACAGAGCTAGATGTGTAAAGGAGACAGACAGAGATGAAGACTTGGCAGAAAAGCCAAGATATGTTAGCTAAACACATAACCTGATATCTCCTTAAAGCCGATCAAGCAGAAGAATCCTCCTAGTTAAGAGTTTAATTCAGCAAAATCATTTCTACTGTTACAAAAGAGTCTCCAATAAAGAAAACACAGGAGTAACTGAAGAATGTTTTAAAAACTGCTCCAGAAAAGCTGATATACCCTTATCCATGTACTCTCACTTCAAAAATGGAGAGTCCTTCCTTGTTCTATGCAATAAAAGGGGATTTGCAAGTTGCACTCAACTCCTATGTGAGAAGAAATGAAGTCAAGGAAGTTTACGTGATTCACCTGGCACACAGCTCATTCAAGGTGGGGCCAGAATCCCTATCATGCTCACCCAGGCCACAAGTGCAAGTCTAGGCTGTGGAGCAGAGGGGAAGCAGGCCCCTGGGGCGTGTCCCCTGACACTGCAAGTGAGAAGACCCAAAGGGCCGAGGGAGCTCCATTTTCTCATGTATCAGATTTTATACCTGCTTCCTTCCCCACCTCTGAGCCTGAGGAAGGGTGGGCCCACATCTACCCCTTTGCACTTCTGACTATACTATTTATTAGCCACATTCCTTTGGACAGATCACTTGAGTTCTGAGACTCTAAACAAAACACAGTAACAATACCTCCAGCCTCACCAAAATGTTATGAGGGCCAAAGAGAATGAATAAATGTGTTCTGAAAACTATATAAAAAGATAACTTGTTCCTATTCATGGGGGTTACATATTCATAACATGGTATCTCTCAAAAAGCCATGGAAATTAAAAAAGAAATCATGAAAACTGCCAGGTGCATGATTTTCAGAATGGTTCCCAGTACCAAGAGTAATTCGTTATCCACATAAGCAAGTGGACTTGGGTGGCTCTCTTTCTAACCTAATGGTTCTCATTTCCTGTCTGATGAGGGGCTGCCCCAAACTCTGCCAACACATCCAAATGGCACAGGCTGAGTCTAACAAAGGCGGCTCAGCATGCATTTACTCATCTCCAAAGCAAATGAGTGGGTTCACTGCTTTTCTCCTGTATGTGTCAGGGGCTGGAGGTAAGACAATCAAATAAACCACAACGCTCAAGAACAGAATTATCAAAACAGGCTTCACTGCCCAGCTTGCTGATTTTGTGCCATCCACGAGCCAGCAAAAACCAAGTGCTAGAAATAAAAAGTGGCTCATCATCCACACACAAAGGCACAGTGGCTCCTGCACATTCAGTCCTATGGGGGTGCACCTCTGTGCTACATATCACTTAGGGGTCATTTTTGTTTTACACAGAACAAACTTAAAGAAGTCATAAGATATGCTTATCTGGGTATATTTTCACTTAATTTGAGACAGCTCAGCCTTATTTAAGACCAACCTGTCTTTCTAAATATCCAAATATCTCCTCTGTATACACAACCCTACACACACATTTCTTGGAAGGAAGACTTATTAGATATTAGGGTCTTACATATTACATCTTATGAAATGCCTCAAGATACAAACCCACTCATGCGTGTCTTGGAATATTTGAGGAAGGGCAAGTTTTAAACCTGCGCTATCCAATCCAGTAGCCACAAGTCACAGTAGCTATCTAAATTTGAATCAATTAAACATCAAATGAAATTGAAATTCCAGCCCTCATTTGCACACATAGAGCCCCCCTTCAAGTACTCAATAGCCACATGTGGCTGGTGACTGCCAGATTACAGAACATTTCCATCATTGCAGAAAGTTCTATTGGATAGCACTGGTTTAAAAACAACTGAATAATGATTTTTAGAAAACAAACCATAATCGCCATGCAATGGTCCTCCTTGTCACTCCCTAGGAAGGCTTTTTTTTTTTAAGGTCTGAGTATATGGCAGCTAATTAAAATCATGGCAAATCTCACACATGCATGCATGCGCCCCCCAAATAACGAGGGCTTCTTTTTTTTTTCACAGTCGTAATCATTAGTTTATTATGAGGCCTTCTTTTTAAAAAGTTTTTACTGTACTTTTTCTTACAAGACAAAATCAATACCACCAGCACTGCCTCATGGGAATTGCTATCCTTACAATACTGGCTTGACTTACAAGATTTGACTTCAACAGTCTACACGTGGTTCTTTGACAGATAAAAAGGCTTGTCACCGGGGGATTCAAGTTGGCGGTGTGAGAGGTGAAACAGAGAACTCCTCCCAAAAACCACAAATAGTACAGAAATATAGTTAGTTAATACAACTAACCCTAAAACAGCAACAAGAAAGAAGGCTGAAGCAGACTGCATACAGCCTCACGAACAATGCAGACCTCATGAAACAGGGTAATGTAGGAAAGCCTTAATCCAGTGGGACCCAAGCCCTTCCCCCACCCAAGCTCACAGGCAAGAGGAAGAGAAACGGAGCAGGGAGGGGGTGGAAATGCACACTGCTGAACACCCAGCCCTGGAGGTCTGCTCTGGGAGCAAAAACCTACACTGTGTGGTGCTCTGGACGTTGGTGAGCTGGGACAGGCAGAGTGCTTGGGAGACTGAGATGATGGCCGTTTGTGGAGGAGGGGATCCACATCCAACCGCTCTGTGTCAGAGGAAAATGCAGGGAGTCTGAGAGGCTTCCTAGCAGCGAGAGGGCTGCTGAAGGGGTAGGGTTTGCATGGAGTGTGCTCAGCGGGGGAGGGGAGAGCTGCACAAGGTTGTCAGGGTGTGCTCTGCCCAGCTGGTTGGGAACATTGAGTAGCTTCAGGTGCCCCAACTCCCTGGCTGGGTGCTCAGCTCTGAGGCCCCCCACTGTGACACGCAGCCTGCCGAGCCTTCCTCCTGGCCTGACAGCACCAGCTCACAAACTGGCAGTCACTGTGTTGGCAGCATGCCAGCCAGAGAGAGGCCCCGCCCACAACAGCTAGAGATGCCGAGCACAGAGGCTTACACCTGTGTGCTTGGACAACTGGCTCTGATACTGGAGACAGGCACTGCAGACAGGATCAGGAAACAGATCTTTCCTCCCCCTAGGCATCAGCTCTGCTCCCCTATGACCCCCACCCCCACTCTAGGGGCTGAGCAGCTCCAGAGACTGGAGCTTCTGGGCACTAGTGGGCACCACACAGAAATATGAAATGTCAAAAGAACATGGTCCGAACCAAATCTCACAAACCCCAGAAAAAGGGTCAAATGAAACTGAACTCACCAATCTTCCTGAAAGAGAGTTCAAAATAAAAATTATAAGCATGCTTATGGGGGTACAGAAAAATATTCAAGAACTCAGTCAGAGATTCAATCATTAAGAAATTCCATATCTGAAATGAAACATACAATGGAAGGATTAAAAAGCAGATTAGATGTAGCAGAAGAGACGGTAAATGGATAGAAATTAGAGAAGAGGAATATAAAGAGGCTGAAGCACAGAGAGAAAAAAGAATCTCTAAGAATGAAAGAATATTGAGAGAACTGTGTGACCAATGCAAATGGAACAATATTCACATTATAGGGGTACCAGAAGAAGAAGAGTGATAAAAAGGGATAGAAAGTGTCACTGAGGAGGTAATTGCTGAAAATTTCCCCAATCTGGTGAAGGAGATAGTCTCTCAGGCCATGGAGGTGCACAGATCTCCCAACGCAAGGGACCAAGGAAGACAACATCAAGACCTATAATGACGAAAATGGCAAACACCAAGGATAAAGACGGACTTTTAAAAGCAGCTAGAGAGAGAAAAAAGATCACATACAAAGGAAAACCCATCAGGCTATCGTCAGACTTCTCAGCAGAAACTTTACAGGCCAGAAAGGCATGGCATGATATATTTAATACAATGAAGCAGAAGGGCCTTGAATCAAGAATACGCTACCCGGCAAGGTTATCATTTAGATTTGAAGGAGTGATTAGACAATTTTCAGATAAGCAAAAGCTGGGAGAATTTACCTCCCACAAACCACCTCTACAGTGCATTTTGGAGGGACTCCTATAGAAGGAAGTATTCCTAAAGTTAAATAGATGTCACCCAAGGGATAGACAAAGAGTACAGAATATGATTCATAACATACAAAGAATGGAAGAGGACAAAAAAAAAGAACCTTTAGGTTGTACTTGTAACAGCATACGAAGTGAGTTAAATTAGACTGTTAGATTGTAAGGGAATTACCCTTGAACCTTTGGTAACCATGAATCTAAAGCCCACAATGGCAATAAGTACATACCTATCGATAATCACCCTGAATGTAAATGGTCTGAATGCACCAATCAAAAGACACAGAGTTACTGAATGGATAAAAATGGAAGAACCATCTATATGCTGCCTACAAGAGACTCACTTCAAACCCGAAGACATACGCAGACTGAAAGAGAAGGATGGAAAAAGATATTTCATGAAACTAATAGTGAGAAAAAAGCAGGAGTTGTAGTATTCTATCAAACAAAATAGACTTCAAAACAAAGAAGGTCACAAGAGACAAAGAAGGACATTACATAATGATAAAAGGGTCAGTCCAACAAGAGGATATAACTGTTATAAATATCTATGCACCACACACAGGATGACCTACATATGTGAAAAAAATACTAACAGAATTAAAGGGGGAAATAGAATGCAATGCATTCATTTTAGGAGACTTCAACACACCACTCACTCCAAAGGACAGATCAACCACACAGAAAATAAGTGAAGAGACAGAGGCACTAAGCAACATATTAGAACAGATGGACCTAACGGACATCTACAGAATTCTCCATCCAAAAGCAACAGGATACACATTCTTCTCAAGTGCACATGGAACATTTTCAAGAATAGATCATATAGTAGGCCACAAAAACAACCTCAGTAAATTTAAAAAGATTAAAATTGTACCAACCAGCTTCTCAGATCACAAAGGTATGAAACTAGAAATAAATTACACAAATGAAAGAGCCCACAAACACAGGAAGGCTTAATAACATGCTCCTAAATAATCAATGGATTGATGACCAAATAAAAACAGAGATCAAGCAATATATGGAGACAAATGACAGCAATGATTCAAAAAAACAAAATCTGTGGGACGCAGTGAAGGCCTTGCTAAGAGGGAAATATATTGCAATACAGGCCTACCTCAGGAAAGAAGAACAATCCCATACAAACAGTCTAAACTCACAATTAATGAAACTAGAAAAGGAAGAACAAATGAGGCCCAAAGTCACTAGAAGGAGGTACAAATAAAGATTAAAGCAGAAATAAATAAAATTGAGAAGAATAAAACAATAGAACAAATCAATGAAAGCAATAGCTGGTTTTTTCAAGAAAATAAACAAAATAATAAACCTCTAGCCAGACTTATCAAGAAAAAAAGAGAGTCTACACACATAAACAGAATCAGAAATGAGAAAGGAAAAATCACTATGGACACCACAGAAATACAAAGAATTATGAGAGAATACTATGAAGAATTATATGGTAACAAACTGGATAACCTAGAAGAAATGGACAACTTTTTAGAAAAATACAAACTTCCAAGGCTGACCCAGAATGAAACAGAAAATCTGAATACACCAATTACCAGCAAAGAAATTGCATTGGTAATTAAAAACTATCTAAGAACAAAACCCCTGCACCAGATGGTTTCACCACTGAATTTTATCAAACATTTAGAGAAGACCTAATACCCATCCTCCTTAAAGTATTCCAAAAAGTAGAAGAGGAGAGAATAATCCCAAACTCATTCTACGAGGCCAACATCACTCTAATACCAAAGCCAGGCAAAGACACCACAAAAAAAGAAAATTACACACCAATATCCCTGATGAACACAGATGCAAAAATACTCAACAAAATATTAGCAAACCGAATTCAAAAATACATCAAAAAAATCATCCATCATAATCAAGTGTGATTCGTCCCAGGGATGCAAGGATGGTACAACATTTGAAAATCCATCAACATCATCCACTACATCAACAAAAAGAATGACAAAAACTACATGATCATCTCCATAGATGCTGAAACAGCTTTCAACAAAATTCAACATCCATTCATGATAAAAACTCTCAACAAAATGGGTATAGAGGGCAAGTACCTCAATATAATAAAGGCCATATATAACAAACCCACAGCCAACATCATACTTAACAGCGAGAAACTGAAAGCTTTTCCTCTAAGACTGGAAACAAGACAAGGATGCCCACTCTCCCCATATTTATTCAGTGTAATTCTGGGGGTCCTAGCCATGGCAATCAGACAACACAAAGAAATACAAGGCATCCAGATTGGCAAGGCAGAAGTCAAACTGTCCCCGTTTGCAGATGACATGATATTGTACATAACCCTAAAGAATCCACTCCCAAACTACTAGATCTAATATCTGAATTCAGCAAAGTGGCAGGATACAAAATTAATACACAGAAATCTGTAGCTTTCCTATACACCAACAATGAACTAACAGAAAGAGAAATGAGGAAAACAATTTCATTCACAATTGTATCACAAAGAATAAAATACCTAGGAATAAACCTAACCAAGGAAGTGAAAGACCTATACTCTGAAAACTACAAGACACTCTTAAGAGAAATAAAAGAGAACACTAAGAAATGGAAATTCATCCCATGCTCTTGGCTAGGAAGAATTAATATTGTGAAAATGGCCATCCTGCCTAAAGCAATCTACAGATTCGATGCAATCCCTATCAAAATACCAACAGCATTCATCAATGAACTTGAACAAATAGTTCTAAAATTTATATGGAAACACAAAAGACCCCGAATAGCCAAAGCAATCCTCAGAAGGAAGTACAAAGCAGGAGGGATCTCATTTCCCCACTTCAAGCTCTACTACAAAGCCACAGTAATCAAGACAATTCGGTACTGGCAGAAGAATAGACCCACAGACCAGTGGAACAGAATAGAGTCCAGATATTAACCGAAACATATACAGTCAATTAATATACAATACAGGAGCCATGGACATACAATGGGGACATGACAGCGACTTCAACAGCTGGTGTTGGCAAAACTGGACAGCTACATGTAAGGGAATGAAACTGGATCACTGTCTAACCCCATACACAAAAGTAAATTCAAAATGGATCAAAGGCCTGAATGTAAGCCATGAAACCATAAAACTCTTAGAGAAAAACAGGCAAAAATCTCTTGGACATAAACACGAGC
Source organism: Manis pentadactyla (assembly GCF_030020395.1). Lineage (NCBI taxonomy): Eukaryota > Metazoa > Chordata > Mammalia > Pholidota > Manidae > Manis > Manis pentadactyla. The sequence continues at coordinate 11,665,768 of NC_080038.1, forward strand.
AGCTTCTTCATAAACAAATCTCCCCAGGCAAGGGAAACAAAAGCAAAAATGAACAAGTGGGACTATATCAAGCTGAAAAGCTTCTGTACAGCAAAGGACACCATCAGTAGAACAAAAAGACATCCTACAGTATGGGAGAATATATTCATAAATGACACATCTGATAAGGGGTTGACATCCAAATTATATAAAGAGCTCACTCACCTAAACACAGAAAAAGCAAATATTCTAATTCAAAAATGGGCAGAGGATCTGAACAGACACTTCTCCAAAGAAGAAATTCAGATGGCCAAAAGGCACATGAGAAGATGCTCCACATTGCTAACCATCAGAGAAATGCAAATTAAAACCACAATGAGATATCACCTCACACCAGTAAGGATTGCCATCATTGAAAAGACTAACAACAACAAATGTTGGCGAGGTTGTGGAGAAAGGGGAACCCTCCTACACTGCTGGTGGGAATGTAAACTAGTTCAACCATTGTGGAAAGCAGTATGGAGGTTCCTCAGAATGCTCAAAATAGAAATACCATTTGACCCAGGAATTCCACTTCTAGGAATTTACCCTAAGACTGCAGCACTCCAGTTTGAAAAAGACAGATGCACCCCTACGTTTATTGCTGCACTGTTTACAATAGCCAAGAAATGGAAGCAACCTAAGTGTCCATCAGTAGATGAATGGATAAAGAAGGGGTGGTACATATACACAATGGAATATTATTCAGCCATAAGAAGAAAACAAATCCTACCATTTGCAACATGGATGGAGCTAGAGGGTATTATGCTCAATGAAATAAGCCAGGCAGAAAAAGACAAGTATCAAATGATTTCACTCATCTGTGGAGTATAAGAACAAAGAAAAAACTGAAAGAACAAAACAGCAGCAGACTCACAGAACCCAAGAATGGACTAACAGTTACCAAAGGGTAAGGGACTGGGGAGGATGGGTGGGAAGGGAGGGACAAGGGGGAAAAAGGGCATTACAATTAGCACACATAATGTAGTGGGGAGGACAACGGGAAAGGCAGTATATACAGAGAAGACAAGGAGTGACTCTATAGCATCTTACTATGGTGATGGACAGTGACTGTAATGGGGTATGTGGTGGGGACTTGATAATCAGGGGAGTCTAGTAACCATAATGTTGTTCAAGTAATTGTACATTAACGATACCAAAACGAAATTTTTAAAAAATATGAAAGAGAAAGAAATAAAAAATCATGTTATACCCCCCCCCAAAAAAGGCTTGTCATGGTCAGGTTTGTTTGTCAAATACTCCTGGTTTCTAATAAATTCCCATATAAGAAGAAAAATATTCTAAGGAACCAGGCCAAAGATACAGTAATGCCTCACACTCCCACCTTTTATGTTACCCCAGGGCAGCCACCATTTCTTCTCCATTAGCAGAAAGAGGTGACTGCAATAAAAAAAAAAGGCTTTATGGCTTTAGGATTACCAGCATGCATGAGTTCCTACAATACTTAATATCAAAATTCATTAAGTATTGTTACCGCTATACTCAGTTCCTTCTTAAAAGACACTGGAAGCCATAAAATACAAGTGCAATGGAATAAAAACTTAGCATGCTTTGAATGAGTTTTGCATTGACATGACCCTGGCGGGACATTAAGAGCACAATAGTCTGTATTACTATTAACTCCATTCCCGCCTGGCACAACATCGTCAACACTGCAGTGAACCAGGATCAAGAAAAGAGCACCTTTAAAGCAACATTCAATCCCTGAAGGAAGATATGCTCAAATGTGGCTTATTAGCAGTCTCAAGTCTCAAGGTATGGAGTTGGAGACAAACAATAGGGGATGTGGGGGAGAGGGTCTGTTTTAAAAGATGTTTAAAAGAACTGTTAAAAAAAGAAAGCAAGCAAAAAAGATTTTTTTTTTCCAGATCACTTTTGCTTGAAATGTAACAAAAGGGGAAAAGTATTTTTCTACTAATTGGAAGTTTACAAAGCACCATCTCGACTGTTCCTCACCACGACCCTAAAGAATGAAGCTCCTAAGGTTTAGGAGGAGGGACTTGGAAGAAACTCCCCAGTAAGTGAAAACCCAGAAGTTTGATCGATAGCATAGCCCCCACTTTACTCCTCCACAATGGCCCCGCGGAAGGAAAATATTTGCACCACAGGTCGCAAGAATGGCCCCTGGTGACATCAAACGTGCAGCCCAAAGGTAAAAAAAAGGGCAAGGTGATTCCAACTTTAAAATAGTGCTGGAAAACGCATATCGGATTCATGCAAAGAGAAAAGAGAATCTCCTAGTCAAAGAACCACCCAAGGTGGGAAAAGTACGCTTTACAGGGAGAAAAACGCACTCTACCATCAACGGAGGGGCCGCTCCGCCCCGGAAGTCCACCTGATGACTGGGCTAGCTAGCATCCTAACAGAACGGCCTGGACTGGCCTTCCCCTCTTGCCAAGCAGCTCACGAATGTATATCAAAAACCAAGAAAGCGGTGTGAGCCCAGGGCAAACGCGTTAAAAACCTTCTGGGGGAGATCAGGGGACAGCAAACTGTTTCCTATAGATTTGTGTGCATTTTGTCCTGGAAATCAGCGGAAGCCATTGTGAGTTGTAAGCCCCAAAATATTCTGCCAGCAGAAGATGGACTGAAAGGAGGGAAGCTGGAGGTATAAAGAGACCAGATAGGAGGCTGTGTAGTACGTAAGAGATGAAGGAGATGGGGACTAAGAGAAAATTAAAATAGAGCAATAATAATAACTCCCATTTCATTTCCTTCCACCCACCAGCCACTATGCTAAGTGCTTTATATATTTAATATGAAACTTAATCTTCATTATTACCATGTGAGGTGGGTACTAGTGCCACCCCCTTTTATAAGGAAACTGAGGCACAGAAGAGTAAGGTCACAGGCGGCTGGACAACTAAACAGCTGGGTTTGAACTCAGCCAGTCCCTCCTCCAGAGCCTCTGTGGTGAAGCCTGGCCACACTCCCCAGCAGCGGGCAGACCCTATGTACGGGCCGAGTCGGTTCCCGCAGGAGCCCCTCGGACCTGCTGGCTCTGTCCTGCGGCGGGAGAGAGGAGGGCTCTGAGCTTCCTCGCGAGAGTCTGGCCAGACACGTGGATGGTGTGTGTGGTGAGGGGCGGTACCACTTGCAGGGAGTCGTTCTCGGAAGTTAGCCTCACTGCTGAAGGCACCCCTGTGCTGCAGCCCCATGCTGCTGGGGCTCTGCACTCACCTATCCCCCCCTTTCTTAGCTGGGGGTCCATGTCTGAGGACCCCTGGAAGAAAGTCGTCGGATAGGGGGCTTTCAGAATACAAACAGCAGGAAACAGCACTCAAATTGGTATGTGTGCGCAGTTTTCTGGAAAGTGGGCGCACAGCTTTCATCATTCTTGGAAGGTGATCAGTCACCCTCAAAACGTAGAGCACTGTTGTTCTACCCAATGAGCGCCCCCAGAGAGGGAATGCGCTCGTCTCGGAATGGCCCTTGCTTCTCCGGCACCACACAGTGGCCAGGGTAGAGTAAGCCTGGTCTGTGTGGCGCGACGTGGTGCGGATGTGGAAGTCTGCCGCCCTTAAGCATTAGGAGGCCAGGCAACTTGGAAAATGCGTATGAGGGGTTAAGCTTTTGTAATAAAGAATCTGTTGATGCTTTGAGAACATATGAATATCCTGTTTCTCACAACATTTCATCCAATGGTTTTGCCATCCACCGATGATCCTTAATTTGACTCTCTAATTAAGAGCTTCTATATTTTAAATTCGCCTTTTCTTTTTTTTTCCTTTGTATCATTAATCTACAATTACATGAGTAAAATTGGTTACTAGACTCCTCCCATCACCAAGCTCCCCCTCACAAACCCCACCACAGTACCGTCCATCAGCGCAGTAAGATGTTGTAAAATGACTACTTATCTTCTCTGTGTTGCACAGCCCTCCTCGTGCCCCCCCTCCACATTATACAGGCTAATCGTAAGGCCCCCTTTCTTCCCCCCCACCCATCCCTCCCTTCCCACCCATCCTCCCCAGTCCCTTTCCCTCTGGTACCTGTTAGTCCATTCTTGGGTTCTGTGAGCCTGCTATTGTTTTGTTCCATCACTTTTTGCTTTGTTCTTATACTCCACAGATGAGTGAAATCATTTGGTATTTGTCTTTCTCCACCTGGTTTAATTCACTGAGCATAATACCCTCTAGTTCCATCCATGTTGTTGAAAATGGTAGGATTTTTCTTCTTCTTATGGCTGAATAATATTCCATTGTTTATATGTACCACCTCTTCTTTATCCATTCATCTACTGATGGACACTTAGGTTGCTTCCCTTTCTTAGCTATTGTAAGTAGTACTGCGATAAACATAGGGGTGCATCTGTCTTTTTCAAACTGGGCTGCTGCATTCTTAGGGTAAGTTCCTAGGAGTGGAATTCCTGGGTCAAATGGTATTTCTATTTTGAGCTTTTTGAGGAACCTCCATACTGCTTTCCACAATGGTTGAACTAGTTTACATTCCCACCAGCAGTGTAGGAGGGTTCCCCTTTCTTCACAACCTCACCAACATTTGTTGCTGTTTGTCTTTTGGATGGTGGTGATCCTTACTGGGGTAAGGTGATATCTCATTGTGGTTTTAATTTGCATTTCTCTGATGACTAGTGATGTGGAGCATCTTTTCACGTGTCTGTTGGCCATCTGAATTTCTTCTTTGGAGAACTGTCTGTTCAGATCCTCTGCCCATTTTTTAATTGGATTATTTGCTTTTTGTTTGTTAAGGTGCGTGAGCTCTTTATGTATTTTGGATGTCAACCCTTTATCGGATCCGTCATTTATGAATATATTCTCCCATACTGTAGGATGCCTTTTTGTTGTATTGGTGATGTCCTCTGCTGTACAGAAGCTTTTAAGCTTGATATAGTGCCACTTGTTCATTTTTGCTTTTGTTTCCCTTGCCCAGGGAGATATGTTCATGAAGAAGCCGCTCATGTTGATATCCAAGAGATTTTTGCCTATGTTTTTTTCTAAGAGTTTTATGGTTTCATGACTTATATTCAGGTCTTTAATCCAGTTCGAATTTACTTTTGTGCATGGGGTCAAACAATGATCCAGTTTCATTCTCTTACATGTAGCTGTCCAGTTTTGCCAACACCAACTGTTGAAGAGGCTGTCATTTCCCCATTGTATGTCCATGGCTCCTTTATCGTATATCAATTGACCATATATGTTTGGGTTAATGTCTGGAGTCTCCATTCTGTTCCACTGGTCTGTGAGTCTGTTCTTGTGCCAGTACCAAATTGTCTTCATTACTGTGGCTTTGTAGTAGAGATTGAAGTTGGGGAGCAAGATCCCCCCCATTTTATTCTTCCTTCTCAGCATTGCTTTCGCTATTCAGGGTCTTTGGTGGTTCCATATGAATTTTTGAACTATTTGTTCCAGTTCGTTGAAGAATGCTGTTGGTAATTTGATAGGGATTGAATCTGTAGATTGCTTTGGGCAGGATGGCCATTGTGACAATATTAATTCTTCCTAGCCAAGAGCATTGGATGAGTTTCCATTTGTTAGTGTCCTCTTTAATTTCTCTTAAGAGTGTCTTCTAGTTTTCAGGGTATAGGTCTTTCACTTCCTTGGTTAGGTTTATTCCTAGGTATTTTATTCTTTGTGATACAATTGTGAATGAAATTGTTTTCCTCATTTCTCTTTCTGTTAGTTCATTGTTAGTGTATAGGAAAGCTACAGATTTCTGTGTATTAATTTTGTATCCTGCAACTTTGCTGAATTCTGATATTAGTTCTAGTAGTTTTGGAGTGGAGTCTTTAGGGTTTTTTATGTACAATATCATGTCATCTGCAAATAGTGACAGTTTGACTTCCTCTTTACCAATCTACATGCCCTTTATTTCTTTGTTTTGTTTTGTTGCCGTGGCTAGGACCTCCAGTACTATATTGAATAACAGTGGGGAGAGTGGGCATCCCTGTCTTCTTCCCAATCTTAGAGGAAAAGCTTTCAGCTTCTCGCTGTTAAGTATGATATTGGCTGTGGGTTTGTCATATATGGCCTTTTATTATGTTGAGGTACTTGCCCTCTATACCCATTTTGTTGAGAGTTTTTATCATGAATGGATGTTGAATTTTGTCGAATGCTTTTTCAGCATCTATGGAAATGATCATATGGTTTCTGTCCTTCTTTTTGTTGATGTGGTGGATGATGTTGATGGATTTTCGAATGTTGTACCATCCTTGCATCCCTGAGATGAATCCCACTTGGTCATGGTGTATGACCCTCTTGATGTATTTTTGAATTCTGTTTGCTAATATTTTGTTGAGTATTTTTGCATCTATGTTCATCAGGGATATTGGTCTGTAACTTTTTTTTGTGGGGTCTTTGCCTGGTTTTGGTATTAGAGTGATGCTGGCTTCATAGAATGAGTTTGGGAGTATCCCCTCCCCAGCTGTTTTTTGGAAAACTTTAAGGAGAATGGGTATTATGTCTTCTCTCAATGTCTAGTAATATTCAGTGGTGAATCCATCTGGCCCAGGGTTTTTGTTCTTGGGTAGTTTTTTGATTACTGATTTAATTTATTTGCTGGTAATTGGTCTGTTTAGATTTTCTGTTTCTTCCTTGGTCAGTTTTGGAAGGTTGTATTTTTCTAGGAAGTTGTCCATTTCTTCTAGGTTTTCCAGCTTGTTAGCATATAGATTTTCATAGTATTCTCTAATAATTTTTTGTATTTCTGTGAGGTCCGTCGTGATTTTTCCTTTCTCATTTCTGATTCTGTTGATGTGTGCAGATTCTCTTTTTCTCTTAATAAGTCTGGCTAGGGACTTACCTATTTTGTTTATATTTTCAAAGAAACAACTCTTGTTTTCATTGATTTCTTCTATTGTTTTATTGCTCTCAATTTTATTTATTTCTTCTCTGATCTTTATTATGTCCCTCATTCTGCTAACTTTGGGCCTCATTTGTTCTTCTTTTTCCAGTTTCAATAATTGTGTCTTTAGACTATTCATTTGGGAATGTTCTTCCTTCTTTAGATAGGCCTGGATTGCTATATACTTTCCTCTTAGAACTGCTTTCGCTGTGTCCCACAGAAGTTGGGGCTTTATGCTGATGGTGTCATTAGTCTCCATATATTGCTTGATCTCTGTTTTAATTTGGTCATTGATCCATTTATTATTTAGGAGCATGTTGTTAAGCCTCCATGTGTTTGTGAGCCTTTTTGCTTTCTTTGTACAATTTATTTCTAGTTTTATACCTTGTGGTCTGAGAAGTTGGTGGGTAGAATTTCAATCTTTTTTAATTTACTGAGGCTCTTTTTGTGGCCTAGTATGCAGTCTATTCTGGAGAATGTTCCATGTGCACTTGAGAAGAATGTGTATCCTGCTGCTTTTGGGTGGAATGTTCTATAGATGTCTGTTAAGTCCATCTGTTCTAATGTGTCATTCTGTGCCTATGTGTCCTTACTTATTTTCTGTCTGGTGGATCTGTCCTTTGGAGTGAGTGGTGTGTTGAAATCTCCTAAAATGAATGCATTGCATTCTCTTTCCTCCTTTAATTCTGTTAGTATTTGTTTCACATATGTTGGTGCTCCTGTGTTGGGTGCATATATATTTATAATTGCTATATCCTCTTGTTGGGCTGACCCCTTTATCATTATGTAATATCCTTCTTTATCTCTTGTTACTTTCTTTGAAGTCTATTTTGTCTGATACCAGTACTGCTACACCTACTTTTTTCTCCCTATTGATTGCATGGAATATCTTTTTCAATCCCTTGACTTTTAGTCTTTGTATGTCTTTGCGTTTGAGGTGAGTCTCTTGTAAGCAGCATATAGATGGGTCTTGCTTTTTTATCCATTCTGTTACTCTGTGTCTTTTGATTGGTGCATTCAGGCCATTTACATTTAGGGTGATTATTGAGAGATATGTACTTGTTTTCATTGCAGGCTTTAGATTCATGATTGAAGGTTCAAGGTTAGCTTCTTTAGTATCTGTCTAACTTAACTCACTTACTAAGGTATTATATGCACAGTCTGATGATTCTTTATTTCTCTCCCTTCTTATTCCTCCTCCTCCATTCTTTATATGTTAGGTGTTTTATTCTGTACTCTTTTGTGTTTCCCTTGACTGCTTTTGTGAGTAGTTGATTTTATTTTTTGCCTTTAGTTAGTATCTGGTTGGTCTGCTTTCTTTGCTGTGATTTTATTTTCTCTGCTGACATCTATTTAGCCTTAGGAGTGCTTCCATCTAAAGCAGTCCCTGTAAGATGTTCTGTAGAGGTGGTTTGTGGGAGGCAAATTCCCTCAACTTTTGCTTGTCTGGGAATTGTTTAATCCCTCCTTCATATTTAAATAATAATCGTGCTGGATACAGTATCCTTGGTTCAAGGCCCTTCTGTTTCATTGCATCAAATATATCATGCCATTCTCTTCTGGCCTGTAAGGTTTCTGTTTAGAAGTCTGATGATAGCCTGATGGGTTTTCCTTTGTAGGTGACCTTTTTTCTCTCTTTGGCTGCCTTTAATACTCTGTGCTTGTCTTTGATCTTTGCCATTTTAATTATTATGTGTCTTGGTATTGTTCTCTTTGGGTCCCCTGTGTTGGGAGTTCTGTGAGCCTCCATGGTCTAAGAGACTATTTCCTCCCCCCATTCTAGGGAAGTTTTCAGCAATTATTTCTTCAAAGACACTTTCTATCCCCTTTTCTCTCTCTTCTTCTTCTGGTACCCCTATAATGTGAATATTGTTGCATTTGGATTGGTCACACAGTGCTCTTAATATTCTTTCATTCCTGGAGATACTTTTGTCTCTCTCTGCATCAGCTTCTCTGTGTTCCTGTTCTCTGATTTCTGTTCCGTTAATGGCCTCTTGCACCACATCCAGTCTGCTCTTAAGTCCTTCCAGAGACTGTTTTATTTCTGTATTCTCCCTTCCAACTTTATCCTTTAACTCTTGCATATTTCTCTGAGGACCCATCAGCATGGTTATGACGTTTATTTTGAATTGTTTTTCAGGGAGATTGGTTAAATCTATCTCCCCAGGCCCTCTCTCGGGGTTTGTCTGGGTAATTTTGGACTACACCAAATTCTTCTGTCTTTTCATGGAGATAGAGGTAGCTGTAGGCAGGTGGCATGTTTGTCAGCTGGAGAACAAAGTCCTTTCCTGCTTGCTGGTTGCCTTTCCCTTCTCTGCTGTCTGTGTCAGTTACCCGCACACCTGGAGCAGCCTCCAGATTAATCCACTGTGCTGCTGTGGGCGAGGTCTCCATCAGGGTAGGGCAGAGCCCTGCGGGGAGTGGCAGGCGTGCCGTGTGTGCTCTCCAGTGAGAGCAGTGCCCCCACTGGGGAGCTGCATGCTGCCGGCGGCCTTTGGATCTGGCCCAGGCAGCTGTGCACTGGGAGGAGATTCTGGGCGGCTGCTGGGGGTGTGGTTGCTCCTGGGCAGCTCACTCGGCCGCAGACGCCACAGCAGGCTTGTGCGGGCCACTCCTGGGCCGCTCGTTCGGCCGCCGCCGCAGCAGGCTCGCGCGGGCCGCTCCGGGGCCCCTCGCTTGGCCACCGCCGCCACTGCCAACTCGCGCAGGCCGCTCCTGGGCCCCTCATTTGCCTGCTGCCGCCGCCGCCAACTCACACAGGCCACTCCCGGGCTCCTCGCTCAGCCGCCGCCGCCACTACCAGCTCGCTCATGGCCTTTTCTTTTTTTCTGAGTATCATTATGGAATTTTTTCCATCATGTAATGTAAATTAATTTTTTGTAAATGTAAATTTTTGTAATGTAAATTTACATTGCGTAATGTAAAATTTTTTTCCAGAAATGTAGTGTGTTACAATCCAATGCTGTCATCTTTCTTTTTGATATTCAAATTGTCCAAAATGAGGCCAGCAGGAGCCCTTTCAAGCTGACTTATTTGACCTTATATAAAACCTCCCCATCAGTTTTTAAGTCTTCCCTCCTTGAAATCCAACATGTTCCAGGCTCATCCTGTACTTTCCCTGCCCGGACCTGGAACCAACCATTTCTTCCAGGACCTCTAGTTCATTTCAGTGGGGGACGGTATTTTACAAAGCAAATGGAGAAAAACACTGCTTTACAAAAGAGACAGCCAGACCAGACCATCACTACGTTACTTAGGAGAGAGAAGCAAAATGGCAATAATTGATGCATCTAGGTGAAAGGTATGCAAGTACTCACTCTGGCTAGTCACTCATCTTTTCTGCAGATTTGAAAGTTTTCAAAATAAAAGAGTTGGTAAAAAAGAAATACACACACTTACTATTATGATTTCAACTATGAAATGAGTCATCTATGGAGATGAATAAAAGCTGGAGGGAAGTACTCAAACATGAGCACAGTGTCTGTGTTAGGCTGGTGGGTTTATGGGTCCTTTTTTTCTACTTTCAAATTTTTCTTTAATCCTACATCTAGAAGTCAACAGAGAACAAAATTTCTCCAGACTGGAAGCCAGCATGTCACTTAGAAGGAAAACCCCAATAGACACTGGAGAGAGACCAGAGACATTGGTGAATGAAAGGGGCACCTTTGTTCCCTACCACTGCCAGGATTCAAAGATAAAAGTAGGGAGGGAAGGGTAGGTGCAAGGGAGAGAACAGACTTGGATAGCAGGAGCACACAGGGCATCAGGAAATGGCAGGACCTGGTGCCAGGTACGTACTTCCTTTAAGGACCCTCTGATTATAGCTTCAACTTCTGAGTTGGGTCTGAAAGAATCAAGCAAATACAGCGAATCACTGAGTCACTTCCCTCCTGTTGTTTCTGTACCAGCCCGCCTCCTGTTTTGCCACAAAATGATGACTTCCCTACACAGGAGGTAGGATTGTTGGGTGGAGACATGGAATCCAAGATCTCAAAACCTAGAATAAAATGCTACTTAAATGTCTTAAGATTCCAGTTTTATATTTTAAACATAGGTTTGCCCAAAGAGCAGCATTTCTGTGAACTGTTGAGTGAACCCCATCTAACTTCTTGATTTCTAACATAGAATAAGCACTATCTACGCAAGGAAGTTTTACTCTGACCTGTCAAAGGGGCATGATAAATGCCAGCATCATGAAAACTGGAAGTTGTTCCTAAACTTGATGTGTAGAGCCTTGTGCCTAAGAACCTTGCAGGACAGCCCGAGACATGCATGCTGAAAAACCACACATGAACTTTAGACCCTTCTTTCTCCAGTTGCTTAAAAAGGGAATTCTGGACAGAGATTATATGCTTTGTTTTCTAGATACTAAAGAACTTGCAATTACAAGCACCTTTGTATAGTCCATCTAGTGTTAAGTCTCCTAAAATTATTTTCTTACAATTACATGAAGTGGTCTCATTCCATCTTATCATACGCTAGCAAAACCATGCAAATTTGTGGTTACCTTTTACACACAGAACAAATTAGGTTTAAACGCCAGGGGAGAGATTGTCAACAAAAAATTATAATTTATTTAATGGGCCATAAATTCCATTATGGACCAAATAAATTAGACTCAATTTATTCTAAAAATGGTTTATCAGACTCATGCAAAAAGAGTTAACACAGCAGACCTGAGGCTGCTATCTTTAGATAGCCTACTTGCCAGGGAATTTGGGAACTTGGCTTTCAAAATATTTGTCCATTTTAACTGATAAGGTTGGTTTGCTGGGTCTAGGCTGTTTGTACAATGTGATTTATGGTGAACACTTGCTTGCCTTCCGGGAGTCTGGAATTTGGGTGGCTGCTAGGCAGAGAAAGCCTGCATGACCAGCCCCAATAAAAACCCTAAACTCTGAGTCTCAAATGGGCCCCTCTGGGCATCAACATCATATGCGTGTTGCCGCATGTTCAGTGCTGGAGGGAGAGCTCTGCGTGACCTCTTGCAGGAGTGAGAGAGCATAGATTTCTCAGACTCCACTTACATCTTTTTCTCTTACTGCTCCAGCTGTGTATGCCTACGCTGGCACTGTAATAAATTTCAGCCTTGAGTACAACTATATTCTGATTTCCTTCTAGTGAGCCATCAAATGTGTGGGTGGTCTTGAGGGGCTCCCAAAACAAGACAGTTAGCTTGATTTTGCATGTACTTTTGAGTAGCTTATAATAAGCTAAAAAATACGATCCTCACACTGTTAGGCCTCTTGAACAGATCACTACAAGTCTCAAACCAGATGGAATTGGTCTTCACAACTGCTACTATTCTAGAGATAATGCAGTAGCTGAGAATTCAGCTCAGCAGCTTTAGATCCCAAAATAGTATTCTTAGTGCAATTTCCCAGGCACCAAAAGCTAGATGTTCTCCATGAGGCAGAATGCAGAGGTTCTAGGTCAGGTGTACTTGCTCAAAGCCAAGGATTTTTACATTCTGGACTTTATAAAGATATCAGCTGCACATGCACCACACGGTTAAACATCATCAGTCAATTTCTGGGAAAGGAAGTCATTATCCTACTGTTCATACTCCTTGTCACATTTGTTTAGGGTTGATTACAGACAGTAATCTTGTTTGACAGAAATACAGTCCCAACTCAGCTCACATTAGAGCCTGGCCATCAAAGCAGCCATTTGCTTTTCAGTGTTCACTAAGGCCATGGAGCTGGGCAGAGAGGAGTTGAAGGACAAGGTTACTCTGGAATCCTGGTGTCTGTCACTGGATTAATTCATGGTCACCATTCTCAGTTGGAAAACCCCCTGCAAGGTGTCAAGATTAGACTAGATTATATCCTCCCCTGCTACCTATGATTATCATGTTAATGCATAATAAACAATCTGTGTGCTAGGGAGCCAGGGAGACAAAGATAAATAAGATGCTGGCTGCTCTTAAGGAACACACCAGTTTATGGCTGACACATAGGAATTCTCCAACTACTGTGGAAGCCTGCTAAGCAAGCTGTAAATTCCAATGCCAGCATTAGAGTTATGTTAAGAAGTCTTTCCTTCACTCCAAGACATACTGTATCTTGCTCAGTAGTCTCTAGCAAGCAGTCACTTTTCTCAGAAACTACCAGCCCCATGTGGGAATCGGTGTGCCATCCAGCACACAGGTGGGCAGCCCACACAAATTAGGTAATGTTCATTATTAGTCACTGCTTGCAAACAAGCAGATAGTTGTGTGTATATTATTTCTCCCAGCCATCTGTCTTGCTCCATTCCTTGTCACCCTCCTTTTGTGTGTGAGCACCTGAAATAATGGAGAAAATGAAGTGGCTGAGACAAGGTCACAGCACACATCTGACATGGAAACACACGGAATTTCCAATATGTTCCATAAGCCGTGCAGCCTCAGAACACAGGAAGCTCTTCACATACAGTCTCTGCGGATCCATGCCACATGGGCCAGATAAAGGGGAGCTGCTCAGCTGTAGCCGGAGAGCCCCCGCCTGCTCCTCACGGCAGCGCTCACTCCAGGTCCACAGGGCAGTTTGAAAACCAGTGCAGCGATTCAAACAGTGCAAGGAGTGATCATTAATTCAGCAGGACACCCAACGTGTAAAGCTGTTCCCATCTGAATGCAGTTAAGGAAACGCTAGAGAGCTGTGAGCTTCTCCTAGCAAGTAATGTCGAAAATAAGCAGGCTTGTGTCACCCAAGCACACATACCCACCAGGCCCTGATCCTGGCGGACCTCAGCTGCAGTGGCACAAGGGTTATTATCTGCTTACTGTGGTAATAGCCCCTGCCGAAGTCTATGACTCTGGCTAGTTCCTTCCACTTTTAAAGTTATTACATAGAATATTCTTGGATGAGAAGAAACGAAGATATAAATTCTCCCCAAACTGATATTTAAATGTAAAAAATTTTAATGAAAATCCCTGAGAGATTTTTTTATTTGAACCTGATTTTTAAAATAATTGTGTAATTCACCTAGAAGGACAGCAAAATACATTTTAAAAAGTGTTATCATAATGGAAGTGGAACTGATTAGGGGCTTGATTTACAATAACGCAATGATAATGAAAAGGGTGGTAAGGGTACAAAGGTAAGAAGGGAAATCATCAATGGAACAAGATAGAAATCCCTAAATAAATCAGCCCCCTTACTAAGGTGGGGGCAGATCCTACCTCATATACTACACCCAAAATTATAGATTTAAACTGTAAAATGGAAACCATCCAAGTGGTAGTGGAGAACACATGGCTTATCTTTTATGTAATCTTTTGATAGGGAAGGGAAGACTTTGGGCATGATAGAAAAGGCAGAACCCATAACAGTTAAAGATTTGACTACATAAATTAAAAAAATACATAAATAAAGGCTACATAAGGTCCTTATTTAAAACTGTCTAGGGAAAATGAAAACTACCATTAAAAACATAGAAGACAAAGAGAATCACTCTGAAAAAATATTTGCAACTTTGCAAAGGGTTAATGTCCTTTATATATAAAGAGCTGAGCAATCAGTAAGAAAAAGGATATAACAACAAAAGGAAAAATAGGGCAAAGGACATAAACAGATTATTCATAAAACAAAGAGCCAATAAACATATAAAACATTAACATATATTTATTAATCAAAGAGTCAACAAAGAAAATCCTATTTTTAAGTTATCAAGACGACAAAAGTTTCCAAACTAACACCCAGTGCTGGCATGGTTTGGAAAGCTGACACGTTACTGTTGTAGATGTGATTACATCACTTTCTGTAAGAGAGCAAATTATGACTGTCAGAAGGGAAAAATGATTCTCACTTCAAAACAAACCCCGTAATGATATTAAACTTTCTGAGAAACCAAAGCTGTTGCCAACCGCATCTTGGGTTGTTGCTAAGAGCAGTAAGGTGGTTACCTCTTAGACAGTTTGCGTCCCCGTTGCAGGTACGCATTCAGTTTCCCAGTAGCCGCAAGTAATAGCCCCAGGTACGGAGGGGAAGGCTTCATCGGCCTAGAAGAAAACTCAGGATGGAATAGGACACCAACAAAATAGGGGTGATCTGAAATGAGAACAATCAGGAGGCGACTGAAGCAGACAAACATGAGAACTGCTTTATAGGTCTTAACTTTGAATAAGAAAACTCACTAAATGGTGAGATGATTATTTAATTTGTTATCATCATAGCCAGTGATTTTCATGATCCATCTTCACAGCAGAACTTCAAACTGCAAAACATCTCATTTAATAAGCGACCCAGAATTTTATTTGTGGAAGGTGTTAGAGTGAGCAAAGTTAACAAAAATTTTTGAATGGCAAGATGAATTCTGCTTTCCTAAAGTCCACCTGCTTTTTGAAGGCTCTTCATAGACTAATGCTAGCTCCATTTCCACGGCCTCCCTCACACTATGGTCTAACTGGAGGTCATTCTGGCCATTTCCTACAAGGTCTTCTCTTTTCCCCAGGGAAGAATCCCCTTGGACTTGCTGCATTCCCAGCTTTAGGTTGGACATTAATCATAGGCGGCACCAAGAACCTGACCTGGCACTCCTAGTTCAGCCTATCCCCACTACTCCCCTGTGATGAGGTCTCTGCGTGATAAAGGGACGGCCTTGCAACATGCTGCTGGTGGTTATGGCTCAAGGTGGCGAGGGTTTAAGATATGTTTATTCTCTTCCTTATACTTTCCCAGAATGTGTGAACTTTCACAATGAGCATATATTACTTACATGATCAGGCGGAAATTATGCTATTTTCATATTGACCATTGTAAGAAGCCTCTATATAAGCAATTCAAGTTCTTCTAGATGTAAAGGAACAGAAAAGTAACTTTTCCCAGATACTTTTAACAACAGGAATCCCCTCTTGGAATGGTAAGATTAAATGGGCAACATTTCCAAATCTGGGTAGAAATTTTCTGGGATTATAAATTCCTTCCTCCAAACAGAACTCTCAAAAACTATGTTTTTTCTGAGATTAGGAAGCAACTCCTAATTAGAGATGAGGCAATTCCCTAATCCCCTAATTACTATAGCACAGAGCATAATTACTATAGTATAGTGTGCTATATTCCCTACTTTAAAAATAATTTTAATTGCTATATATATCAAACTGAAGATGATAGAATGTGAGTTTTATAGGGGTAAATAAGTACAACTTTAAAGCTTTAGATGAGATGCGTTATCAAATGATCTATAAATCTAGTCTGGAATTCAAAAACCACAAATCCCATCACTTACCACCTGAGACCCAAAGACACTGCTGCAATAGTGACAGAATGACTGAATGCGGAGGTTCAATCCTAAATTTATCATTTAAAGCTTTGCTACACAAAATGGTAGCCTCTAGCCACATGTGGCTATTTAAATTCATTCAAATTAGTTGAGCATGTTTCCAGTGTTCAATAACCACACATGGCTAGGCGCTACCATATTAAACAGGACAGAATATCCCGTCTTTGTACCAAGTTCTACTGGACAGCTCTGAGTCCAGAAAAACAAAGTATAGAAATTCTCTACACCACATCTAGGAAGAAGCCTCCTTGAATTAGAGGGACACTCGGGTATGAAACCTTGGTAAGGGGGAATGCCACCTTCGCCCAAGAATATGTCCCCTCAAGAAAAGAAGAAGAGAAATTATCCCCACTTGGAAAAGAAAGTAAGCAATTTAGCTTTAAATTTAAGATATGATGCATCTTACAGCACAGCATCTAGGGATGTCTTTGAAAGAAGCAGACACTGTGTTTTTGTACCACTACAGACAGAAGCTGAGTGATGGATCATGTCATGGCTGAAGACAGAATGAATGAATGGATCACGCTCTGAATCACTTTATCCCCAAAAATCCCCTATGCCAATATGAGGAAAGAGACTAAAAGTTTTTATTTTTATGATATTCTATCAGTCAGATAAAGTATCTTTTAAATAATGCTCTTAATTGCTTTGAACCAAATTCTGACACTATACTGATCTCAAGTTTTGTTGTTCCTTTTAGAACTCCTTTAGGAGATTCGTGGATATGCTTCTAAGGGGTAGCTAAGATCAAAGTCTTCTGGGGAATTTTCCTTAACAAAATGAATTCCCTTGCAGTCAGCTTTTAAAGACTGCAAGGTTTTACAGCAGCTCTCATTTCCTTTCCAACCCACTTGAAATTTCAAAGTGTCTATGGGAATCTAAATCCTTGCAACGAAAGAGGCTGCTAAGTATTTGCTGACACTAATGGGAGCCAGGAGAATAAAAACAGAATAAGTACTTGAACAAAGTAAACAAATAGTAATCTGCTTAAGAAATTCTCTGCTTCTCATATGCCAGAAAGACTTAATAGACTTCAACACCAGTGATCCACACTATAAAAATCCTCAAAGATGGGCATTTCCCTCAGAAGGAAGACAGGCTATGCATCTCCATATTCTAATTCAAAACTTTAGGCATGGATTGATCATCTTGGGTGGAATGTCCAATGAAAACAAGAGATTCCACAAATGTGGTGGCAGAAGGAGGCTACGACCTGTTCTGGCTCCAGCCCCACCAGTGACGAGCTGGACAGCCCTGGGTAGGTTACTTAACCCTCTTTGCACTCCAGTCTTCTTCTCTGTAAAGTGGGAATAAATAACATCGCCTGCCTTGCTAGTTACATTAAGGCACTCGGAGGCCCAAGCAAGGGGTCTCATGAGACGCAGCTAGTGAGAGCATGGTCAATGTCCATTGCTTTCCTTCATTCAGGGGCCTGGTATCACACTACTGCATTCAAAGAAGCCTTCTCCAACTTCCATTCTCCTCCCTGCTCGGGACTCCTGAAGTACCTGAGCAGACTAAAGACAGAAAAGGAAAGGGACAGAGAAAAGGAATTTGAAGTAGAGGATGGGGATGAGGGCTCAGGTGGAAAAAGAAGTAGGAAAGTTAGAAGAAGAGTAAGTAGTCCAGGGTATCTGAAGCCTAAAAAATATAGGTTGAAAAGGTAGGTTCTAGAAAATCGAGCTTCCCATTTTAGAGTCTCCTGTACATACTATGCATTCAATAAATGAGAGTACTTTATCTAACAAACTAGTGTCACATCCCTTGCATAGTCAGAGCCCTGTCCTCATTAGGAGGTGCTGGAGAGGGGAGCGCCTGGCGGTAGGAAGGACCTTGAAGTTAATCTGGGCCGGAGTCACCACACGCTCAGAACAGGGGCATGGGGATGGAAATGCAATCCCACATGCACTCTTTCTAGGGACGGACTCAACAGCTGACTACAAGTTGGGAGTATGAAGAGAAAGAAGAGCTAAATAAACAAGTTCAATTTCAAGCCTGATGGTCTAGGACAGTGGCTCCCAACCAGGGGCAAATGTGCCCCTCAGGGACATTTGGCAATGTCTGGACATGTTTTGGGTGTCACAACTTTGGGGGGGATATGGTGCTACTGGCATCCAGTGGGCAGAGACCAGACCAAGCACCCAACAGTGTGCAGGACAGCCCCCACCACAAAGGGTTATGCCACTCCAAGTGCCAACAGTGGCGAGGGTGAGAAGCCCTGGACAAACAAACTGATGACACCTCCACAGAAATAGTCAGGAGGAAGAACTAGTTTGCAGCACGCAGACATTTCATTTGAAGTAAGTTAAGTTGGAAGCACTAAGAGAATTACCCGACAAACAGGTCACGCAGGCACCTGAAAATGTTAGGTCAAGTTAGTTAAATGAAGTGCATGTGCATGGGTGTAGAACAGGGGTTGGCAAGCATTTCTGTAAAGGGCTAAGTAGTAAATAATGTCAGACTTTGGGAGCCATGTCTCTTTCCCATCTACCCATGACTGCCATTGTAGCATAAAAGCAGCCATAGACAATACACAAATGAACAACTGTGACAGTGCTCCAATAAAGCTTTATTTATAGGAACTAAAATTTCATATGACTTTCATGTGCCATAAAACTTGTAATTTTTTTTTTTTAGCCATTTAAAAAATGTAAAAGCCATTCTTAGCTCATGAGCTGCACAAAAACAGTCAGCAGGCTGAATCGGGTCTACAGGTGGTAGTTTGCCAACCCCTGGGCAAGAATGTCAATAGAAAGAGCTGGGATCAGCTGTAAGCACGGGCTTACCATGCCTCTGCAGCTGCGAATGAGAGTGCTGTCCTCTGTCTCATCAGTAATAGATGTATGGTTTGTGCCTTTGCTCCCCACAGGGTCCCAACCCAGACACAAACCACTTTTTTGGTGATCTTCCCCAACAGATGCTCAATCCCTTTGTGCTGTGTTTGGCCTTACTAAGAACCTCTCTGAGCACAGGGATTAGCATTCACAAGTTAAATGACTGGCTCACCCTTGACCATGGAGCACGCGCAATGGGGAAAAAACAGAATCCAGGTGGAAGGAGAGGCAGGTCCTACACATAACAGACGTCGACACCAGTCACCAGTAGTGAGGAGGGCTCTGCGCCATTCTTCCTCCAAGGAGGGAGGAACCAGAATCCTACTCAACAGTGGGCCGCCCACCTTTCCCAGAGCACCTACCTACAGGCCAGCCATAAGAAAAGCCCCAGAAAGGGGGCAGAGATGTAGGAGAACTGTACATCATTTTATGTTAGGTTCAGACCAATAAGCCCCAAAATGATATGCATTATAAGTGGTCTGTGTTTTCATGCACTTTATATTTGGTCATGTTATTTATACTTAGCTGCATATTTATTTCAAAGGAGAGAGGAAAAGCAAGCAAGCAAACACAATGGGTGTCAAGTTATATCTCCATATGTCCACAGGCAACAGAAAGACATTAGCTCACTGTAAAAATTTTCAAAAATGAAGAAACCACTTACTTGCCAGTTCAACGATTTCCAGCCTCTCCCCGCTGACATCCTCGCCTACACAATGTAAGTCACTCCACTCAAATTGGTTGAGCAGGCTAGGGTTCACCTAGAAAAACAAAAAAATTAAATGTCTTTGGACAGCAAAGTCATACAGACATGTCAGCTTCTGAAAATATCCTCCATCGACTGGGTGGGTTTTCCATTTCAGTGATGCTCTAACTAGTAGTTAATTTCTCTATTCAACCCCACAAAGCCTATTGTTAAACTCACAATGAACCTCAGAAATAGTCTAATCATAGCCCCTACATCTGGGAGGCCCACCTTCTATCACCCAAAGATGAGATTCAAAAAGTCAAACCGTGACACAGATATTCCGACTGGGAGCCTCTACGCTAGCTGTTTATAGCCATCCCCATGTTTACCTCTTCCCTTGAGTTTTATGTAATTAACTATCTCTCCCAAATCACAAACCCACTTGAGGACTGAAAGTATCTTATTTCCCTTGTGACTAACCCCAGTGCTTTCTTAACCTACAGTCACATAAAAGCTCTAAAGAGAAACTTGGAACAACCTTTTTTTTATTTTTAAGGTATGATTGATATACACTCTTAGGAAGGTTTCACATGAAAAAACAATGTGGTTACTACATTTACCCATATTATCGAGTCCCCCCCATACCCCAATGCAGTCACTGTCCATTAGTGCAGCAAGATGCCACAGATCCACTATGTGCCTTCTCTGGGTTACACTTTGGAACAACTTTTTTATAACTTAAAATATTGGCTACAGAAAACAGCAGTAGACTCATAGACACTGAGAAGTGACTGGTGGTTACCATGGGGGAGGGGCTGGGGCAGGTGGGTGGGTGGGGAGGGCGAGAGGAATAAAGGGGCACAAACATTCTCAATCATAATATAAGTTGGTCATGGGAACAGTAGTACAGCATGGAGAATATAGCCGTGATTCTGTAACATCTTCCTATGGTGACAGATAGTAACCGCACTAGTGGGGTGAGGATTTAATAACATGGGGAACTGGGTGACCACTATGCTGTATACCTGAAACCAATATAAGATTGTATATCAATGATACTTCAATAAAAAAAATATTGTTTACAGAGGACAACTTGACAATCTGGTTCACAGCCCCTTTTCTCACTTATCTCATTGCCAGCCCTTTCCCAAACATTTCGGCCTGTCATTCACAGAAAGCCCTTCCTCACATAAAAATCAAAGAGGGGCTCCACCTGTGTATCTCAATCTTAACCCCATATACTTTCATTTTATTTTTTAACACTAGGATAGTTCTCATAATTTGTCATTATTTTTCTTTTAAAGCTTTATTGAGATATAATTCACATATCATACAATGTACCCACTAAAAGTGTACAACTCAATGATTTTTAGTATATTCACAGAGGATTTCAACCATCCCTACAATCAATCCAAAAATATACCCTACACCTCTAACCATCATCCCCGATCCCCTCATCACTCCCACCCCTAACCCCTGCAGCCCTAGGCAACCACTAATACACATTTTGTCTCTTTAGATTTGCCTCTTCTGGTCATTTCATGTTAATGGAATCATGTAACATGTGGTCTTTTGTGACTGGCTTCTTTCACTTAGCATAATGTTTTCTAGGTTCCTTCATGTTATGTCATGTATCACTATTTCATTTCTTTTTATTGACAAATAATATTCCATTGTATGGACAGATGACAATTTATTTATCCATTCATACATTTTGGTTGCCTCTACTCTTTTTTGGCTATTATGAATAAAGCTGCTGTGACCATTTGTACATGTTGTGTGGACATATGTTTTCACTTGTCTTGGGTTCTATACCTAGGGATGGAATTATTGGGTCATATGGTAACTCTGTTTAGCCTTTTGAGGAACTGCCAGATGACTTTCCAAAGTGGCTTCACCATTTTACATCCCCTCCAACATTTGCTACTATCCATCTTTTGATGATAGCTGTTCTAGTGGCTAAGAAGTGGTATCTCTTTATTTTGATTTCCATTTCCCTGATGACAAAGGATGTTGGAACATTTTTTCATTTGGCTACTTGCCATTTGTATATCTTTTTTTGGAGAAATGTCTGTTCAGATCCTTTGCCATTATATATTATTGAGCTGCAAGAATTCTTTATATACTCTAGATACAAGTACCTTATCTGATATATGATTTATCTGTAACTATTTTATCTCTCTTATTTTTTGTCCTCTCTATTCAGAATGTAAGTGCCCTAACAAGGAGGGAGACTATGTGTGTCTTTCCCCCTTTCACCTCCAAGACACATCAGGTGCAAAATAGGTAGGTAGGAATGAATGGCCACACTGTCATGTGCATAGTGGTTCTTACACTTTCTAGGCAAAGCAACTCAATAGTTTTTGTCCCACTAGTTGGGCCAAAAGACCAGGTAAGACCAATATGGCCTATACTCAGCAAATTATGTTCCCTAATTGTAGTGACACTGTTCATAGATTACCCAGCATTGATTCTCACTGGTCCTCCCTCAAAACAGAACCCTGGGCTTGTTCTGGTATCTACTCCACCCCTGCATGACCCATGGGACTCTATCTCCCCCATTCTAGAAGTTGGTCCTAATTGGCCTAAGCCAAACATGATAAGTCCATCCTCATGGCAGATGGGTAATAGAAGAACCCATGTGTGCGCCTGGTTCTGCATTGCCCTAGCAAGGGTTACTAGTTCACAAGTAGGCAGGTAATCTAAATTGACCCAATCAGACTGAAGAAAAACTTCCTTGTCTAGGAGACATGCATGTTGCCTCAGTTCCTGCTGGCAGCCATCCTACAACTAGGAGGGAGACCAGCCTCTGGGCAAGGCAAACACACAGAAAAGGGTAGTACCAAGAGAGTCCCAGAATCACCAAGAGCCCTGATTGCACTATGTCTGGAGCCTGCCCAGCCTCTGGACTCCCTATCATGTGAGATAATAAATTTCCTTATCGCTTAGACTGGAGAATGAATAGCGAGCAGGGACTTCAATTCTTTGCAGCTGAAAGCATTATAATTGATACACAAATTAATCCTGCTATAAACAATCTGCATTTGGGGGAACCTATGCTTCTCATGGGACAATCTCAACAATAACTTCTCTAAAGCATGTGACACTAAGCCTCATGCTCAGTGTAGACTTCCAAAGAGGTTCACAAACCAGGAATCTATTACGTGATTTCCAGAGAGGCATTTGGTTCAAAGATGCAAGTTCCCTTTTCCCAAACCTGACAAAATAAAGCACAGGGGGTTAAGGATAAGGAAGATGACCTTATCTTGGTTTAGGAGACAGCAGTTAGGGTGACATAGAACCCTGATATGTCCCGTGTGCAGATACTTACAGGTTTTGCCTTTGAAAAGCCAAGAAGAGTACAGTCTCTCCATCTCCACCCACCTCCTCCAGGAAATTTGGCATGCCTCCCCAGGCCCTACGGATACCACCAGCTGGACACCTTTCCCAGAGGCCTCCACCTGTAATCGCTGGGTGCTTCGCACTAAGAATCTATACTCCACAGTAATTCAGTGTGAAACCCATACCTCATACCGATGTCTGTGTCTTTCTTCAATAAAAGGTACGTCACCATAAAGTTTCTCTGTAAAGACACAAGAGTGAAATTAACATCAGAGTAATCAGCTTTGGAAGCACATCCATGGCATATGTGTGAGGGAAGCCTCTTTGATCTATCCATTTATCACAGGGCTAAAATGGTCTAGACTCCAGACAGTCATCTAGACTTTCTTCTCATAGTACAGGACACGGACAGCTTCTTTGAAATCCTGCAGCAATTCAAGTAAGCCAGCACCATGAAGCCATCACTGCTGCATATGGCGAAGCCCGCTGTTACACAAGTCCGCCGTGGACCCCAGCACATGCGCTCTCCTTTTATTCATCTGCCTGCAGGACAGAGAACTGATAATGTCTGCACATCGCTTCATTTTACAAAAGAAGAAAACAAAACCAAAGGACTTGCCCCAAGCCCTGCCGCGCTGGCGGCACAGGCCGGTCTTGAGCCCACACCCTGCCCAGTGCCTTCTTCACTACACCAGCCACCTCTGTGTCCCCCTGTTCACGTTGGCTTACAGCCCACCTTAAAAATATGCCTATCCCTTGACTCTAAAATTCAACCTCTAAGAATTTATCCCAGAAAACAGAAACGAGGACAGAGGTCTAACCAGGAAGATGTGCACTGCTGTACTATTTAACAGCAAACACCTGGGTTTCAGGTAAGCATCAGACAGAGGACTGTTGGGTTAAATGAGAGCCCAGGTCGAGCACCAGTTCTTAACTGGGAGGGTGGGGCTGAGAATCATGCGGTAGTGGAGGGACTGTTTAAACAGGGCCACATCGCTGCCCGGGCTGCAGGCCAGGGTGGTACCTTGGGCGGACCAGTCTGGCGACAGGCACAGCAATTGGTAGGATGCCCAGCGTCAGGTGGACAGGAGTGGGATTTAATCACCAGACGCATCTCAAGAACAGGCACCCCTGGAGCAGGTGGGGCAGCAGGATGGCCCAAGCACCAGTGGGTCACAGCACTGCAGCAAGGCCATTCCCTCAGCACCGGCTCTCAGGAAGCAGACCCCCGGCACACAGCCGAGGGACAAGGAGGCCTACCAACAGTGCTGGAATACGTCGTCAAACTCCAGCGGAATCAGGAACGGTGCTCAGTTCAACAGGCAGGGTCATTAGACTCCCCAAGAGGTCATGAGGCTGCCAAACAGGATATCTCAACTGAGAGAGACCAAATGCCTCATGTCTCATTTAAGCTTTTGACTTGGGTAAAGAAACACAAATCAGTTGTATTCTCATTTGACTGTTCAGTTATCACGACTGATTTGCAATTCTGTCCATATAGCCTGAGCTGCCTGATGATATTAATGATTGTGAATATTTATGGTACATGTTTTAGGAAAAAAAACATGAAGAGTGAGGGCTAAGAGCTCCTCTGAGGACGGGGGATCATTCAAGACAGAGACTTTGTACTCAAGCCACTGGTTCATAAAAAAGAAAGGACGACAGAAAAGATTAGCACAATAATGGCCCAGCTGGAAAAAAATGGAAGCATATATATCAGCACGAAGTTACAAGAAAAAGCAGTTGAAAGATCTGGACCTAGCTTTGGGTGGATTCTGATACCCCCATAACTTCTGACTTTGTGATTAATCTTTTCCTCCGAAAATCCAAAATTTCTTTTCTGCTTCTTTCATTACAACAGATGACTTACAAATCTAGTAAGAGAGCGTGCCAATATTAACAGAGGTGGTGAGGAAAATGGCAAAACTCTCCAAATTTGGATATTAGGAATTGCACCTTCAAGTCCTGGGGTCTAGCAGGATATCCTGCAAACTTTTGAAACTGCATGGCCTACGCCTGCTGCCTGGCTTAAGGCAAACTTTGTGTTTGCTAAGATATGTCGGAGGTGACAGGAAGAGTGAGCAGGTATAGTGACTCTGGGGCCAGCCTGCAGGGCTTTAACTTCCACTACACCATTTCATGGACATGTGGCACAGGGAAATTACTTAACCTCTCTGCCTCATCTTCCTCCTCTGTAAAATGACCAGGTCTACTCCACAGGGCTGTTGTCAGGATTAAATAAATCAAATAGGTGAAGCTCTTAGAACAATAAATCAGTGAACTATGTGATTGCTCTTGTTATTTCCAGACTCTGAAATCCAAATAGAAAGCGTGGAAGCTAGAACATAAGCTCTGTAAGTTAACAGACCAGATGGGGACCTGTTCCCTCAATTCTTGAGACCAAGGTCTAGCATATAAGCAGGTACTCAATAAACACTCAATGAATGAAGCATTCTCTCCCTCCCTCCCTCTATATATATAAATACACACACACACACACACACACACACACACACACACACACATATATGTAATACAGTATATGATGAAACATGTTTTTAGAACTTTGGAAATGTTGTTTTGTGCACTCAAATCTTTCCTGATCTATCAAGAATGAATTTACATGAGGGATATTATATTTAGTACA
Organism: Manis pentadactyla; assembly: GCF_030020395.1. NCBI lineage: Eukaryota > Metazoa > Chordata > Mammalia > Pholidota > Manidae > Manis > Manis pentadactyla. The sequence goes on from NC_080038.1 coordinate 11,691,383, forward strand.
CATGGTGTGGGGGGATCACGGGGAAAACAGTGTAAGTGTAGCCCAGAGAAGGCAAATAGTGGATCTGTAGCATCTTGCTGCACTGATGGGCAGTGACTGCAACGGGGTATGGGTGGGGACTTGATAATATGGGTGAATGCAGTAACCACATTGCTTTTTCATGTGAAACCTTCATAAGAGTGTGTATCAATCATACCTTAATAAAAAAATTAAAAATTAAAAAAGGGAATGAATTTGCAAAATTAATCCATTGCCATATCCATGAAAAAGAAAAAAACTAAAATTTCCTTTAAAACTGTATGTTGACCATCAGCTCAGAATGTTACCAGTCCAATTCTACTTGAAAATACCTTAAGAACAAACTAAAACTAAGAATGCTCATTCCGGGGCCCTGGCACAAGGTATTCTGACTTGGTTACTCTCAGGGGAGTGCCTAGGCACGTGGGTTTTTCCAAAGCCCCATGAGTAACTCCTTGTGCATTCCTGGCTAGGCACCACTGATCCACACTGTCACCAAAGTACTGTAGGAGGATAATCAAGGACAAGGTGAGATGCTAGATTCTGCTGAATGTAGAATATATATAGTTGGTGGGCAAGAAGACCTAGGGGTAGATTTACCATGTTCTTAGGAGCAGTTCTCTGGATGGATTTTTTGAGCACAAATGCCACACAATGATCCCAGACACAGGAGGAATCCTCAACAAAATGACAGTCTTCCTTTCTATCCTGCCTTTTTGGAGACAAATAAAATGCAACAGAGATTAACTAACTGCACTTAGGCTTAATGTTCGCTTAAGAAGCAAGTGTCAGCAAAGCTTTAGAGAAAGACAACTAATAGAAGTCTTAAGACCTAAAATACTCCCAGTATGGGGAGCAAGACACCAATAATGTGTATTATCAGAAACAAAAACACTTTGCCAAGTACACCATCCCCTCCTCCAATTTGCTACCAGGTAGATTCTGTCTCATACATAATCTATTTTTAACCCATCAGTGGTCCTGCCCACACCCACTCTCATGTTGGTGATCCTAGCAAGTGAAACTGATTTCTTTTTCTCTCCTTTCAGAGCCAAAATTTTCCCCCACCAAAAGCTATATAAGCTAGAAGTTGGAAGCAACCCAAATGTCCATGGACAGATGAACAGCTGGATAAAGAAAAAGTGGTCCATCCCTACAGTGGAACATTATTCAGCCTTAAACAGGAAGGTGACCCTGACACCTGCCACAACTTGGACAGACCTTGCGGGCATTACACCGACTGAAATAAGGCAGTCATAAGGAGACAAATACTGTATACTGAGAGCAGTCAGACTCATAGAGACAGAAAGAATGGTGGTGGCGGGGGCTGCGGAGGGGACTGGGGAGTTGTTTCACAGGGACAGAGCTGCAGGTTTGAAAGATGAGAAAGTTCTGGAGATAAGTTGCACAGCAGTGTGAACATACTCAGCACCACTGAACTGTCCACTTCAAAAGGAATATAATGATAAACTTTATGTTATGTGTATCATACCACAATTTTAAAAATTTTAATTAAAAGTTTACAGCCCCATTCTTGCCTCCACCACTCCCTCCACTCCCCCTTCCTCTCACTCACCCCTTATCCAAACCCCTGTCCCCACCCTTTGCAACCTGGCTTTCCTGCCTGCTACCTTACAGAGCTGCTCTCTAAAACCCAGAGATCTGTCTTCAGCCAAGACCTGAGGTACGCCCCTTCCCCCGGGGCCTCTGCTCCTCTGCCCCCTTCACCAGCTCTCCATCCTCACCTGCCCATACCTGCCCAAGACTGTCCCCTCCCTTCTCCCACGTTCACGCCCCTGGAAGCTGGGACTCCCATTCTATACCTTATGCCTTAGCTCTCACCTGGACTCCACATTTTCTATTTCCAGGGGCTAGAAGAACTCACCCATAGCATGTACGAAAGGTAAAATCACTACCAGACAGGCTTCACTACCTGTTTTCTCTTGACAGAACTGCTTCGCTTTTGCACAGACATCCTTTAACTGCTGCACCACTGCCTTAATTTAACTCACTTTTAAAACTGCCCGGAACTGTGCCCTGTGCTAATTAGGCATTATAGGATCTATATATGTGCAAAGATTTGCTGGTGTTTGTCTAATTAAGAGAACTTGAGAGGCTGCTCAGGGTGCAGATACTTGGTGTATTTGCCATCGTGTTGGCAGACACACAATGTTTAAAAACTTTAAGTAAGTTGACAGCATTTAAAAATCAGGAGATTTCTTGTAACATTCTGTATGTCCAGGTTCTCTTGACAACTTAGAAGACTGGCAACAGTTAATCCTCAGTTCTCCATCCAACTATCAGCTATAGCAGTTACTCCTTTTATGGATCAAGTGCTTGCCAACTTGCCCCAGTCCCCACCACTCCCAATTGCCTCTCTGAGGCCCAGTGTAGCTGTCACTGATAGTTGAGCATAAGCTGTGGCATTTCTTACACATGGCTGTTTGATCTGTTTGCATTCCCTACCAGGTCCTACTGGCCCAGCTGCTCAGTCCAATGTTGATTCAGTACTGTGTCCCTCCTCAAGCCATGCACGCATGTAGTTCATGCAGTTTCAGACTGGCTCTTAGAAGCCAAGGGTGGAGTCTTCAATTTCTGCATCCCCTGCTCTCCTCCCACAAGGTACTCCTCCCGAAATCTGCAGAACCCTGCTTTGGGACTTTCAGCTCTGGGAGCTATTTGAGTTTTTCTGTCCCCTCTTTGATTAACATCTAGCCATTCAGTATAGTGAGGCGGTCAGAAGTTCAGGCCTGAAATCAGCTCAGTGACTTTCTAACAAGTGAGTTAACCTTGCTAAGCTTGCAAAATTCATCTGGGTCCTAGGGGTGTTGAGAGGAAAACTGAAATGAGACACATAACCTCTTAATTCCTGGAGTTTAGAAAATGCACGGGCAGGGCCAGCCACAATGTTTCTCCTTTATAAGTCATTCCTTAAATTTTTATAAGCATCTTATTTAGGTAGCTAGACTCTTCCCCTTTCCCTAATTTTGTATTTCATGATCTGCTTCTATCTCTAGTATAAAATGCCAATCCTTGCCTTTAACTCTACATTGCAATGTTACATTCTTTTTCATCGCTTCTCTCTCTCTCTTTTTTTCCTATTTAGTGTTCTTATCCCATTGTTTACATCTCTTTTCTCAGATTTTCTGTGTTCTCCTGTCAGCCCATATTAGCAGGTGGGAAGCAAGGAGACCAGAACCTGCAAGACAAAGAGGATGCCTGCCCCTCTCTGCAGGCTCACCTTCTCTCCTCCCACGACCCCATTCCTAATACCAGGTCACTAACTGATGTTTACCCAGAGCTTTGAGAGACTCATGGGTCGATACAACAAATCCTTCCCATTTATGATCCTAGCAACCGCACTTGAATAGTGCTTTTTCTGTACCAGGCACTGTTCTAAAGACCCACTCATGTAACTGACTTAAGCTTCACAAGAACCGTATGAGGCAGGAGCTAGGCTCACGTCCATTTCACAGACGCAGAAGCTGAGGCGCAGTGCGGGTAAGTAGCTACACAGCCGGTGACCTGCTGCTGGGGCTGGAGGGGCTGTGGTGGGGCAGCGTGGCTCCAGGGCCTGGGCTGTTAACCACTCCACTGGTTCCCATGGGTGAAGTGCTCAGGACAGCGCCAGTCCAGTAAGAGGGACATAAATACCATCTGTTGCTTTGATTGAAGCAGCTAAAACCCAGACCTGTGAGACATTTCAACAAATACACTTTCCTGAACGGTTTCCCCAGCAAAAGGCAAGAAGCAGCCGGGGAGAGAAGCACTCGACAGTGCGGACCATCCACGGGGAGGCAGGGAGGCTTGCCAGCGGCACCCTCCTCTCAGGGCGGGGAGGGGGCCGCCACGCTGTTTTCAAATTTGTCTCAGCACGACAAATTACCATGGCGTGGCCTTTCAGCATCCCGAAATCCCTGGTGACCTCTTTTAAACGGTTTGTAAATCACCTCATTAACCCAGCCCAGGCGGTTTGTGTGGCATGGCCTTTTTCTTAAACCTCTGAACAATCTAATTGCACCAGGAACTGGAAGCTGTTTTTCTCTATCCATGTTTGATAACAGATAAGAAAGCAAAAGCAATTTTTCTAGCAGGTGAAAATCTATTCCACCTTACCCCCATTTCTTTTAGTTCTTACAAATTTGAGCTTGAACCACCCTGCATTTCCAGCAACATGAATGTGACCCAGAGGATCCTTCACACTGGGACTCACTCAGTCCTTTCCTAATTGGCCTCCCGCCTCTGTTCTCTCAGAACAAAACCCTTTTATTCTTACATTAAAGCAAAACCAAGCATTTTAGTTAAGTTCTCCTCCTGATTCTGAGGAAATGCAGAGAAGGTCCCGGAAAGGAATTAAATCAATTTCCACCTGCTGTGGCCAGCCGGCTTCCCTGGCCTCCAGCAGCCTAGATGCTACCACACTCCCTACCGGCTGACATCTACCTGCATCAAGTTTCACTGTCCCTGCGTAGTCTGGCCTGAGGACAAGGGTCAACTTCTCAGAACTCTGGCGGATAATCAGGAGGACCTGCTCTCCAGGTGTACACACCACACTGCAGGGGGCTCCTAACTGCATTCAGCAATCCATGCTGCATTCGCCACTGGACTGGACACCTTGGGAGGGCAAAATGGCACCACCTGCTTTTAAGGACCCCGCGGCCCAGCACAGTGCTCATGCAGTGGCCCTTTGCCTCCTACACCTCCCGTGCAGGGGGCCCCCTCTGCACCTCTCCACGCCTTTGTTCATATAGGCAAAGGCTCCCTGACCACGTGGGTGCTGGTTTGGAGGGCAGAGCTACGCAAAGTGCACATAGAATCTGGGACTGCTTTAAATTGGGTTTACTCCAGCATTCATTGTGGCTCAGGGTAGGCCACCCCAAGATATGCCACAGAGGCATATTATTTTGTATTAAAGCAGCCGATGCAAGAAGGGTACCTTGACTTTATCTCCCTGACTGCAGGAAATAAATCTCCCAAAGGAAGGGTGCCTGCCAGAGATAGGAATTCAGGGCTAAAGAAGCCTGTATTAACAAACCTTGTTACTTTTACAAATTTATGAGCCCAGCCTAAATTGTGTTTAAAATTCCTTACTAATTGAAGCTCCCAAACCTAAGTTTCTTTGTCCTGTCAAATCCTCACAGATTTGTTTCTTTGTCTAAAATGTATAAAAGCTGACTGCCCTGGCCATTTCTTTGAGTCTCAATTTTATTATTGGACCACTGTGTACATATAATTAAACTTTGTTTTGTCTCCTGTTAATCTGTCTCATGTCAGTTTAATTCTCAGACCAGCCAGAAGCACCTGGAAAGCAGAGGAAAATTTTTCCTCTCCAACAGTTTTACCAGGGCACGTACACACCAGATGGTGCAGTATTCAAACATGCTACTTGAACAGCCCAAAAACTTGTTCTTTCTCATAGGTGGCAATTGGGTTTCCAAACCACACTCAGCACAGACAGACAGGCTTCCTTTCCTGGATGTCTTAGCAGCATGCCTGGGACCTGACCAAGAAAAGCAAGCCTGGGGCCTGTAACATTTTGGAGACACCATCAAACAACCGCCATGCTCTGAATGAGCCCTGAACTTTGTCTGGTTCGCTTGGTACTTTACTAAGTTCACATCTCTCTCACTCATATGAGAGCCGCAAGCAAACGACAATGTTGATTTGGGGAGTCTAAAACCCTCTCATAACAAGGCTCCTCGGTGCTCTCCCCAGCCCCCTCACTTGAGCCTCACCTCCTGCATCTCTAGCCACACTGCATTCTGGATTTCTCACTTCAAAGCAGCCCATTTAACACTTAACTGCTCCATGCCGTTTCTCCCTGCTTTTCAAAAGTTATCTATCTACTGAATTGATCGACCAAACAATGGTGTCACTATAGAGGCAAGTCCTACCATCTATGTATCCAGATAAAATGCAGTTTTAAAAAATTCAGGTATACTTTACATGCAATGAAACAAAACAGATCTTAAGGGAGAGTGTTCCACGAGTTTAACAATCATAAAACGTGTGTTTTAAGAGTTACATGAAGACTGTCATGGTGGACTGGAAAGCCAGAGCCATGTGTTCTAGGAGAAGACTAGAAACTATGTGATAAGAGTGGCCAGGCCCTGTTCGGACCACCCACCAACTACTACTACTATTTCTTCACCTCTTAGCCATCTACTTCCTCAGCTCAAAAATACAGAGGTTGGATCAACTGGCTTCTGAAAGTCATCTAGACCTTATTCTGCCAGTAAACAGAATATTCAGGCAGGCAAGTGGACACGTGGGGAGATGTCCTTGACCCCTGCCCAGGAAAGTAAGCAGCCTAGCTGCCTCGGCCACACACTTCATTCAGTCTGTTTCTTTCCATTCAGACCAGGGTTCATGGCAGCCATGGTAATCCTGAGACAAAACAGGATTCCCTTTTTGCTCAGCCCTCAAGCTAAGAATGCTTTTCACATTTTCAAATGGCTGAAAAAGTCCAAAGAAGAATATTTCATAATGCATGAAAATGTCATACAATTCACATCTCAGTACCCATAAATAAAGGTTTATTGGAACACAGCTGTGCTCATTCATTTACCTACCTGTCTATGGCAGAGTTGAGTAGTTGCCTCAAAGAGCTTATGAAAGTTCCCCAAAGCCAAAAATATTTACTATCCAGCCTCTTATAGGAAAGCTTTACCAACCCCTGGTTTATATCATTTAGGTAAAAGACCTCGGCAGGTAGATATCTCCCTTCCCATGTTTAAATGCTAGTGGAGACTTGAGACAGCGGTGCCATATACACAACTAAATCACATTTGCTGGGGAAAAGCTTTCCACTTCGTAGCAATGAAAAGAAATGCAAAATAAAATATAATAAGAGGCCCTTTTTGGTTCTTGCTAACAGAGCAAGTAGAAAAATAAAAATACTAACAAAAAGACAAGAGAAAGCAAGAACATTAGAGTACAGTTAACGTCATTGTGAACTGGTTCACCTCTTCTTTCAAACAATCCAGCAGAATTATCAGTCATAAAAGTGTCCACACCCTTTGACCCAAAAGTCCAACTCCCAGAAATCTATCCTAAGGAAACAATCGAAAGAACATAAACACTGTGTCAAGATGTTTGCACCAGTGTTTTTTGAACCAAATGCCAGAGACAACCTGAATGTTTAACAATAGAAAGTAAATCACTAGATTGCAGTTCCTTAACTCAATTTCACATTATATGCCCAAATAATAAGACATGAAGACTAGATACATGATAGTTATGTGACTACAAAAGCTAAGCATGATAGATAGTTTGGAAAACACCTTCAAGGTGCAATTAATACTGAGGTGAAATGTTACTGAGATGCAGTTTAGAAAAATATCTTATTTCTAAAGACCCTTGAACCAGCTTTGACAATTCCCCACACACTGTCATTAGTCCTTTAATAAGACAAAGGCAACACACATATACAAAACACACGACAGGAGCGAGCTTCTGGGAACACATTCCCTACAGAGCAAATGATGACTGGTGTCCAAATCAATGATAACCATAACCTCCACTTCAGAAATCTCAACTTCAACTCATCAAGCTGTATATATTAAATGTGTATAACTCTTTGTATGTCAATCATACCTCAATAAAGTGGTTAAAAAAGAAAAAGAAAAAGAAAATTCATACTTCTCATAACCCACAGGGAAGTAACAGGTGACTAAGGAAAAGAGAAGAGTTCTTTGTGATAAATATAAAAATTAGAATCACTTTAGTAATCCAGCCATTGTGCCTATCAATATCTTTATGCTTTGGTCCTATATCAAAATACAGTACCCTCTTTTACTAAAAAATTCTGTTTTTCTGTGTTTCCATTTAATCCAGAGCCTTGCAATCACTGGCCTATAAATCAAATTTAAACAAAGAATGAATAGCATGAAAATGCTTTCCATCAAGTGATTACCAAAGAGGAGGGGTCGGGGAGGGAGGGTGGGGAGGGAGGGAGAAGGGGATTATGGGGTGCATTATTGGTGTGCGTGGTGTGTGTGGGGTCTGGGGGAAGACAGTGTAGCTCAGAGAAGACAAATGCTTTCCATCAAAACTATTAATTATTTTCATAGGAGTCTAAAACCCTCTCATAACAAGGCTCCTTAAATATATTTTGTCACCACCATTCTGCAGAAACATGCTGACTAGGGGGGAAAAGCCTACAAAATAAGTGGGTTGACTACAGAAAAAAAATCCTACAAAAAAAATATGCCAGCTTGGGGGACAAAAAAACAACAAAACACTATGGTGCTATTTGTTTTTATATTTTTATGACACTCAGTAGAGCCATGCACAGTGGTCGTATTCGTCTCTGTTCTCCAACACAGTGTTTTTTGGAGACCCATGGAAGACTTCCCACAGGTGGGAGGGACAGCCTTATGCCTCCCAGAGACCAGGGGTTCATATACTCATGGCCATTTCGCAAACCATGAAGCACAATTTAAATTCAAGGCAGGCATGGAAACAACCCAAGTGTCAATCAACTGATGAATGGATAAACAAAATGTGGTCTAGCCACACAATGGAATATTATTCAGCCATAAAAAGGAATGAACTGCTGATACATGCTATAATGTGCAATTACCTTGAAACATTATGCTAAATGAAAGAAGCGTAAAATACCACATACCACGTGGTTCCTTTTATATGAAATGTCCAGAATAGTCAAATCTATAGAAACAGTAGATTAACGGTTGGTTAGGGATGGTGGGAGATTGGTGAAAGCTGAAGGGAACAGGGTTTCTTTTTGAGGTGATAAAACTGATCAAAAATTGGCTGCAGTGAGAGTCGCACAGCTCTGGAATTCAATAAAAATCAGTGAACTCTACACTTTTTTTAAGGTATTATTAATATACACTCTTACAAAGGTTTCACATGAAAAAACAATGTGGTTACTACATTCACCCATGTTATCATGTCCCCCTCATACGCCATTACAGTCACTGCCGAGCAGTATAGTAAGATGCCACAGAGTCACTATTGGCCTTTTCTGTACTACACAGTCTTCCCCATGAAACCCCCACACCATGTGTGCCAATCCTAACACCCTTCAATCACTTTCTTCCTCTCTCCCTACCTGCCCTCCACCACCCCTCCCCTTTGGTAACAGCGAGTCCCTTCTTGGAGTCTGTCAGTCTGCTGCTGTTTCCTTCCTTCAGTTTTGCTTCATTTTTATACTCCACAAATGAGGGAAATCATTTTGTATTTGTCTTTCTCTGCCTGACTTATTTCACTGAGCATAATACCCTCTAGCTCCATTCATGTTGTTGCAAATGGTAGGATTTTTCTTCTTATGGCTAATACTATTCCATTGTGGATATGTACCACATCTTCTTTATCCATTCATCTACTGATGGACACTTAGGTTGCTTCCATTTCTTGGCTATTATAAATAGTGCTGCGATAAACATAGGGGTGCATATGTCTTTCTGAATCTGAGAAGTTGTTTTCTTTGGGTAAATTACTAGGAGTGGAGCTCTGGGTCAAATGGCATTTCTATTTTTAGTTTTTTGAGGAACCTCCATATTGCTTTCCACAATGGTTGAACTAGCTTACATTCCCACCAGCAGTGTAGGAGGGTTCCCCTTTCTCTGCATCCTCGCCACCACTTGTTCTTAGTCTATTCAATGCTGGCCATGCTAACGGGTGTGAGGTGATATCTCATTGTGGATTTTATTTGCATTTCCCTGATAATTAGTGATGTGGAGCATCTTTTCATGTACCTGTTGGCCATCTGAATTTCTTCTTTGGAGAATTGTCTGTTCATATCCTCTGCCCATTTCTTAATCGGGTTATTTGCTTTTTGGGTGTTGAGGCATGTGAGTATATTTTGGACACTAACCCCTTGTTCGATATGTTGTTTACAAATATGTTCTCCATACTGTAGGATGCCCTTTTGTTCTGTTCTTGCTGTCCTTTGCTGTACAGAAGCTTTTTAGTTTGATGTAGTCCCATGTGTTCATTTTTGCTTTTGTTTCCCTTGCTCAAGGAGATGCGTTCAGGAAAAAGTTGCTCATGTTTATATTCAGGAGATTTTTGCCTATGTTGTCTTCCAAGAGTTTTATGGTTTCATGACTTACATTCAGGTTTTTGATCCATTTCGAGTTTACTTTTGTGTATGGGGTTAAACGATAATCCAGTTTCATTCTCTTGCATGTGGCTGTCCAGTTTTGCCAACACCACTTGTTGAAGAGGCCGTCATGTCCCCCTTGTATGTCCATGGCTCCTTTATTGTATATTAATTGACCATATATGCTTAGGTTTATATCTGGGCTCTCTAGTGTGTTCCATTGGTCTATGGGTCTGTTCTTGTGCCAGTACCAAATTGTCTTGATTACTGTGGATTTGTAGTAGAGCTTGAAGACAGGGAGCATAATCCCCCCAGCTTCATTCTTCCTTCTCAGGATTGCTTTGGCTATTCGGAGTCTTTTGCAGTTCCATATGAACTTTAGGATGATTTTCTCCAGTTTGTTGAAGAATGCTCTTGGTATTTTAATAGGGATTGCACAGAATCTGTAGATGGCTTTAGGCAGGACAGTCATTTTGACAATATTAATTCTTCCTACCCAAGAATATGGGATGAATTTCCATTTACTAGTGTCCGTTTTAATTTCTGTCATGAGTGCCTTGTAGTTTTCAGGGTATAGGTCTTTCACTTCCTTGGTTAGGTTTATTCCTAGATATTTTATTCTTTTTGATGCAATTGTGAATAGAATTGTTTTCCTGATTTCTCTTTCTCCTAGTTCATCATTAGTGTATAGGAATGCAACAGATATCTGTGTATTAGTTTTATATCCTGCAATTTTGCTGAATTCAGATATTAGGTCTAGAAGTTTTGGAGTGGATTCTCCAGGGTTTTTTATGACAATATGATGTTATCTGCAAACAGGGACAGTTTAACTTCTTCCTTGCCAATCTGGATGCTTTTTATTTATTTGCGTTGTCTGATTGCCATGACTAGGACCTCCAGTACTATGTTCAATAAAAGTGGGGAGAGTGGGTGTCCTTGTCTTCTTCCCAATCTTAGAGGAAAAGCTTTCAGCTTCTTGCTGTGAAGTATGATGCTGGCTGTGGGTTTGTCGTATATGGCCTTCATTATGTTGAGGTACTTGCCGTCTATATCCATTTTGTTGAGAGTTTTTGTCATGAATGGATGTTGAATTTTGTCAAATGCTTTTTCAGCATCTATGGAAATGATCATGTGGTTTCTGTCCTTCTTTTTGTTGATGTGGTGGATGATGTTGATGGATTTTCTAATATTGTACCATCCTTAAATCCCTGGAATAAATCCTACTTATCATGGTGGATGATCTTTTTGATGTATTTTTGAATTTTGTTTGCTAATATTTTGTTGAGTATTTTTGCATCTATGTTCATCAGGGATATTGGTCTGTAATTTTCTTTTTTTGTGGCATCTTTGCCTGGTTTTGGTATGAGTGATGGTGGCTTCATAGAATGAGTCTGGAAGTATTCCCTCCTTTTTTTGGAAAACTTTAAGAAGAATGGGTATTATGTCTTCTCTAAATGTCTGATAAAATTCAGCAGTGAATCCATCTGGTATGAGGGTTTTGTTTTTGGGTAGTTTTTTGATTACCAATTCAATTTCGTTGCTATAATTGGTCTGATCATATTTTCTGTTTCTCTCTGGGTCAGCCTTGGAAGGTTGTGTTTTTCTGGAAAGTTGTCCATTTTTTCCAGGCTATCCAGTTTGTTAGCATATAATTTTTCATAGTATTCTCAATTATTTGTATTTCTGTGGTGTCCATAGTGATTTTTCCTTTCTCATTTTTAATTCTGTTTATGTGTGTAGACTCTCTATTCTTCTTGATAAGTCTGGCTAGGGGCTTATGTATTTTGTTTATTTTCTCAAAGAACCAGCTCCTGCTTTCATTGATTCTTTCTATTGTTTTATTCTTCTCAATTTTATTTATTTATGTTCTAATCTTTATTGTGTCCCTTCTTCTACTGACTTTGGGCATCATTTGTTCTTCTTTTTCTAGTTTCATTAATTGTGAGTTTAGAGTGTTCATATGGGATTGTTCTTTCCTGAGGTATGCCTGTATTGAAATATACTTCCCTCTTAGCAAGGCCTTTGCTGCGTCCCACAAGTTTTGCGGTGTTGAATTATTGTTGTCATTTGTTTCCATATATTGCTTGGTCTCTGTTTTTATTTGGTCATTGATCCATTGATTATTTAGGAGCATGTTGTTGAGCCTCCATGTGTTTGTGGGCTTTTTCATTTTCTTTGCATAATTTATTTCTAGTTTCATACCTTTGTGGTCTGAGAAGCTGGCTTGCACAATTTCAATCTTTTTGAATTTACTGAGGCTCTTTTTGTGGCCTAGTATATGATCTATTCTTGAAAATGTTCCATGTGCACTTGAGAAGAATGTGTATTCTGCTGCTTTCGAGTGTAGAATTCTATAGATGTCTGTTAGGTCCATCTGTTCTAATGCATTGTTCAGTGCCTCTGTCTCCTCACTTATTTTCTGTCTGGTTGATCTGTCCTTCAGAATGAGTGGAGTGTTGAAGTCTCCTAGAATGAATGCATTGCATTCTATTTCCCCTTTTAATTCTGTTAGTATTTGTTTTACATATATGGGTGCTCCTGTGTTGGGAGCATAGATATTTATAATGGTTATATCTTCTTGTTGGACTGACCCCTTTTTCATTATGTAATGTCCTTTTTTGTCTCTCATGACTTTGTTTAAAAGTCTATTTTGTCTGATACAAGCATTGCAATACCTGCTTTTTTCTCCCTATTAGTTGCATGAAATTTCTTTTTCCATCCCTTCACTTTTAGTCTGTGTATGTCTTTGGGTTTGAAGTGAGTCTCTTGTACGCAGCATATAGCTGGGGCTTGTTTTTTACATTCAGTGACTCTATGTCTTTTGATTGGTGTATTCAGACCATTTACATTTAGGGTGATTGTAGATAGCTATGTACTTATTGCCATTGAGGCTTTAATTCGTGGTTACCAAAGGTTCAAGGGTAACTTCCTTACTATCTAACAGTCTAAGTTAACTCACTTAGTATGCTATTACAAACACAATCTAAAGGTTCTTCTTTTTTTCCCTCCTTTCTTCCTCCTCCATTCTTTGTATATTAGGTATCATATTCTGTACTCTTCGTCTATCTCTTTTTATTACCTCTGGTGACATCTATTTAACTTTAGGAACACTTCCATCTATAGCAGTCCCTCCAAAATACACTGTAGAGATGGTTTGTGGGTGGTAAATTCTCTCAGGTTTTGCTTATCTGGAAATTGTTTAATCCCTCCTTCAAATTTAAATGATAATCTTGCCAGATAGAGTATTTTTAGTTCAAGGCCCATCTGCTTCATTGCATTAAATAGATCATGCCACTCCCTTCTGGCCTGTAAGGTTTCTGCTGAGAAGTCTGATGTTAGCCTGATGGGTTTTCCTTTGTAGGTGACCTTATTTCTCTCTCTGGCTGCTTTTAGTAGTCTGTTCTTATCCTTGATCTTTGCAATTTTAATTACTATATGTCTTGGTGTTGTCCTCCTTGGTTCACTTGTGTTGGGAGATCTGTGCACCTCCATGGCCTGAGAGACTATCTCCTTCCCCAGATTGGGGAAGTTTTCAGCAATTCCTTCCCCAAAGACACTTTCTATCCCTTTTTCTCTCTTCTTCTTCTTCTGGTACCCCTATAATGCGGATATTGTTCCATTTGGATTGGTCACACAGTTCTCTCAATATTCTTTCATTCCTAGAGATCCTTTTTTTTCTCTGTGCCTCAGCTTCTTTGTATTCCTCTTCTCTAGTTTCTATTTCATTTATTATCTCCTCCACCATATCCAGCCTGCTTTTAATACTCTCCATCGTGCTCTTCAACAATTGGATCTCTGACCTGAATTCATTCCTGAGTTCTTGGATATCTTTCCATACCTCCATTAGCATGTTGGTGATTTTTATTTTGAAATCTCTTTCAGGAAGATTGATTAGTTCAGTCTCACTTGACCGTTTTTCTGGTGTTGTTGTGATTTTGCTTTGGACCAGTTTCCTTTGACATTTCATATTTGTTTGTGGCGCCCTCTAGTGCCCAGAAGCTCTAGTCTCTGGAGCTGCTCAGCCCCTGGAGTGATGTCTGGGGTCGCAGGGGTGTGGTGCTGGTGCCTGGGGGGAGGAAAGAGTGTTTCCTGCTTCCTGGCTGCTATGCCTGTCTCCACTGTCAGAACCAGTGGGCTGAGCACACAGGCATAAGCCTCTATGCTTTGCATTTGTAGCTGCTGTAGGCGGAGTTTCCCTCTGGCTGGCCTAATGCCAGGGCAGGGACTGCCGGTTTGCGAGCCAGGTGTGGGCTGTCGAGAGGAAGGCACAGCAGGATGCATATCACAGAGGGGGACCTCAGAGCTGCATAGCCAGCCAAGGGGCTGGAGCGTCTGAATATTGTGAAAGTTTCCAACCGTGTTCTGTGAGGTTTATTCTTTTCTCCCGGTGTATGCAGTCTGGCGCAGTCTTCTTTCCTGTTGCTCTTTCAGGATTAGTTGTATTAATTATATTTTCTTATTATATGTGGTTTTAGATGGAGGTCTCTGTTTCAACTCTCATGCTGCCATCTTTAATCCCCTATCTGAATTGTACACTTTTAACAAAGGAATGCATGGTGTGCAAATTGTGTCTCAATAAAGCTGTTTAAAATTTTTTTTCAAGACAGGCAAAGGATATTAACTAAGCAACAACCTTTGCTGTTAAGATTCATAAAAATCATCAACACTACTTTTATGTCTAGTGTAAAGAAAAACAAATTTCCATAAAGACAGATCAAATTTTTAAATATATTGAACACAACGCTCCTTTTCAAAAGCTTCATATGATTATCACTGACTCTTTTATGGAAGATCTGACTGTAAAAGATTAGATTTCGCCATAACCATGCTTTATCACTTAGGCAATTATTTGGACAAAGTTTCAAAGTATTTGAAAATGTCTAACAGCCCAAGAATACCCATGCAGAGAAAAGATCCTAACATCCTTAAAGAAAAAAGTTCCTAACAGAAAATCTAAACAGACCAATTACCAGCAATGAAATTGAAGTGGTAATCAAAAAACTACCAAAGAACAAAACCCCCGGGCCAGATGGATTTACCTCGGAATTTTATCAGACATACAGAGAAGACATAATACCCATTCTCCTTAAAGTTTTCCAAAAAATACAGGAGGAGGGGATACTCCCAAACTCATTCTATGAAGCTAACATCACCCTAATACCAAAACCAGGCAAAGACCCCACCAAAAAAGAAAACTACAGACCAATATCCCTGATGAACATAGATGCAAAAATACTCAACAAAATATTAGCAAACCGAATTCAAAAATACATCAGAAGGATCATACACCATGACCAAGTGGGATTCATCCCAGGGATGCAAGGATGGTACAACATTCGAAAGTCCATCAACATCATCCACCACATCAACAAAAAGAAAGACAAAAACCACATGATCATCTCCATAGATGCTGAAAAAGCATTTGACAAAGTTCAACATCCATTCATGATAAAAACTCTCAGCAAAATGGGAATAGAGGGCAAGTACCTCAACATAATAAAGTCCATCTATGATAAACCCACAGCCAACATCATACTTAACAGCGAGAAGCTGAAAGCATTTCCTCTGAGATCAGGAACTAGACAGGGATGCCCACTCTCTCCACTGTTATTTAACATAGTACTGGAGGTCCTAGCCACGGCAATCAGACAAAACAAAGAAATACAAGGAATCCAGATTGGTAAAGAAGAAGTTAAACTGTCACTATTTGCAGATGACATGATACTGTACATAAAAAACCCTAAAGACTCCACCCCAAAACTACTAGAACTGATATTGGAATACAGCAAAGTTGCAGGATACAAAATCAACACACAGAAATCTGTGGCTTTCCTATATACTAACAATGAACCAATAGAAAGAGAAATCAGGAAAACAACTCCATTCACAATTGCATCAAAAAAAATAAAATACCTGGGAATAAACCTAACCAAAGAAGTGAAAGACTTATATTCTGAAAACTACAAGTCACTCTTAAGAGAAATTAAAGGGGACACTAACAGGTGGAAACTCATCCCATGCTCGTGGCTAGGAAGAATTAATATCATCAAAATGGCCATCTTGCCCAAAGCAATATACAGATTTGATGCAATCCCTATGAAACTACCAGCAACATTCTTCAATGAACTGGAACAAATAATTCAAAAATTCATATGGAAACACCAAAGACCCCAAATAGCCAAAGCAATCCTGAGAAAGAAGAATAAAGTAGGGGGGAATCTCACTCCCCAGCTTCAAGCTCTACTATAAAGCCATAGTAATCAAGACAATTTGGTACTGGCATAAGAAGAGAGCCTCAGACCAATGGAACAGATGAGAGAATCCAGACATTAACCCGAACATATATGGTCAATTAATATTTGATAAAGGAGCCATGGACATACAATGGCGAAATGACAGTCTCTTCAACAGATGGTGCTGGCAAAACTGGACAGCTACATATAGGAGAATGAAACTGGACCATTGTCTAACCCCATATACAAAAGTAAACTCAAAATGGATCAAAGACCTGAATGTAAGTCATGAAACCATTAAACTCTTGGAAGAAAACATAGGCAAAAACCTCTTAGACATAAACATGAGTGACCTCTTCTTGAACATATCTCCCCAGGCAAGGAAAACAACAGCAAAAATGAGTAAGTGGGACTATATTAAGCTGAAAAGCTTCTGTACAGCAAAAGACACCATCAATAGAACAAAAAGGATCCCTACAGTATGGGAGAATATATTTGAAAATGACACATCTGATAAAGGCTTGACGTCCAGAATATATAAAGAGCTCACACGCCTCAACAAACAAAAAACAAATAACCCAATTAAAAAATGGGCAGAGGAACTGAACAGACAGTTCTCCAAAAAAGAAATACAGATGGCCAACAGACACATGAAAAGATGCTCCACATCGCTAATTATCAGAGAAATGCAAATTAAAACTACAATGAGGTATCACCTCACACCAGTAAGGATGGCTGCCATCCAAAAGACAAACAACAACAAATGTTGGCGAGGCTGTGGAGAAAGGGGAACCCTCCTACACTGCTGGTGGGAATGTAAGTTAGTTCAACCATTGTGGAAAGCAGTATGGAGGTACATCAAAATGCTCAAAACAGACTTACCATTTGACCCAGGAATTACACTCCTAGGAATTTACCCTAAGAATGCAGCAATCAAGTATGAGAAAGATCAGTGCACCCCTATGTTTATCGCAGCACTATTTACAATAGCCAAGAATTGGAAGCAACCTAAATGTCCATCAATAGATGAATGGATAAAGAAGATGTGGTACATATACACAATGAAATACTACTCAGCCATAAGAAAAGGGCAAATCCAACCATTTGCAGCAACGTGGATGGAGCTGGAGGGTATTATGCTCAGTGAAACAAGCCAAGCAGAGAAAGAGAAATACCAAATGATTTCACTCATCTGTGGAGTATAAGAACAAAGAAAAAACTGAAGGAACAAAACAGCAGCACAATCACAGAACTCAAGAATGGACTAACAGGTACCAAAGGGAAAGGGACTGGGGAGGATGGGTGGGTAGGGAGGGAGAAGGTGGGGGAGAAGTAGGGGGGTATTAAGATTAGCATGCATGGGGGGGTAGGAGAAAAGGGAGGGCTGTACAACACAGAGAAGGCAAGTAGTGATTCTACAACATTTTGCTATGCTGATGGACAGTGACTGTAAAGGGGTTTATAGGGGAGACCTGATATAGGGGGGAGCCTAGTAAACATAATATTCGTCATGTAAGTGTAGATTAGTGATACCAAAAACAAAACAAAACAAAACAAACAAACAAACAAAAAAAAGGACTGTTCCTGTGTGGTAACCTCCAATGAGTTCTACACAAGGGTATAAAGGGCATATACAAGTGTAGGCAAAGGGTCTGTTTGCGTTTATACAGAAATCAAAGCCTAATTGGGCTACCCTGAAAATGAACTAAGATACGATATGAAAGAGAACTTCCAACATCAGCACTCTCTGGAAGACTCATGACAGAAGATGGTCATCAAGAAACCCCAACAAAGATCAACGCACTGCTACAGCGGTAGATGCACTCATCCCACCAGCTCCTGGACTTGCCATGGGAATGAGGAAGGAGATATCTAAGCTGGCCTGTGCATACAGTGAAACAACAAATTTTACTGGACCTATACTGTTGGAACTCAACCAAGAATTAGGAGAAGTGCAAATTGTAGCGCTCCAAAATCTTACAACTACAGACTATTTACTGTTAAAAGAACATAAGGGACGTGAACATTCCCCAGGAATGGGTTGTTTTAATGTGTCTGATTTCTCTCAGACTGTTCAAGTTCAGTTGGACAATATCCACCATATCATAGATAAGTTTTCACAAATGCCTAAGGTGCCTAACTGGTTTTCTTGGTTTCACTGGAGATGGCTGGTAATTACAGATATGCTTTGGTTATGTAACTATACTCCTATTATGTTAATGTGTGTGCGCAATTTAAGTAGTAGCTTAAAACCTATACATGCTGAAGTTACTCTACAAGAAGATATGTCAAAGAAAAAATCAATCTTCCCATGTTTTCTTCCGCCTGCTACTTCTATAGCTTTTCTTCTTCCTTCCTAATTACAACCCTTAAATAGAATTCGTGCCTCATATCAAATTTACCGAGTATCATAATTCTTCCAAGTGGTAAAGATACCTCAAGACAAATGCTGGGCATAGAAGCTACAGGGCATAAATTTGCAAAGAAATAAAAAGCCAACCATTTCAAACAATAAGGCTTCTCTCTCACTTACCAACTTTACATTTCCCTGTATGGCCCCGGAAGATGACTGGTTAGCCAGAGACGGGTAAGATTCCTCAAGGGAGGAACAACCTAAGACAGGCACAGTCGCAGGGGGGTCATCAGGTGAGAAATTGGGGATCAACAGAGGTGAGGCTTAGAACCTCACCCCCCCTTTCTGAGAGAAATCTTCTGCATACGTGGATGTTTTATTGCCCTTGTCTAGCTGGGATTAACACATAGTCTACAGGCACACACCTGATCATCTACATTTGCTCTCTTACAACACTAAACTATGTTTTCTACCTTTATCTTGTATCTACCTACCACTTCAGCATTTTATTAAAAATAATAATAATAAAGAGAGAAATGTGGTATCCAAATATAAATCAAGTATAAAAACCAAATGAGTATTCATATTTGAACTGACTGTTTAAAGTTCATAATGCATGAGCAAAACCGAAAGTTTCTGTGATGACTGCCCTTGTACTGTTCACTATGTAACTTATTCATTATGTAAGAATTTGTTCTCCATGTAAGAACTTGTTTGTTATGCCTCAGAAGATTGGAGACTGACGAAAATTAGGCTTGGGGTCGATTAATGATTGTGTATTGAGCATGGACTCCCCTATACAGAATTTTATTGTTGTTAACAACCATTTGATCAATAAATATGAGAGATGCCCTCAAAAAAAAAAAAAAAAAAAAAAAGGACAGAGTTCCAATGGTAAAATAAATAAGTAACCGGGATGAAATGTATAGCATAAGGAATATAGTCAAGATATTGTAACAGCTTGGTAGGGTGATAGCTGGAACCTAGAATTAGGTATATAAATGTTTTATCACTGTGTTGTACACTTGAAACTAATGTAATGTAATACTGTGCGTCAACTACCCTTCAATAAAAAATAATTATCTAAAAAAAAAAAAAAAAGTTCCTTAGGCAAGAAGGGCTTCTTATCTAGAGAAAGTAGGGAAATGTGGGGCACTTTGAAACTTTGCCTTCTTAAATTTCATTCATACTAGGAAGCTTTATACTCTTTTGAAGCTGTTTATCATCCCTAAAGGAGCAATTTGTTTCTGGTCTTCGTCTCCTCTGAGTACGGCATTATTTCTAAGGTTTCCTTCCTCTGCAAATGGCCCTTTTAGCACCTTTCATGTATGTCCCCTTGCATCACATTTTCCACTTGTTTTGAGGGACTTGGGGGGGCAGGCCTGGGATCTGTCTCGCTCACTACTCTGTCTGCAGACTCTGGCACAATGCATGTGGCACAGAGGGAGCTCTCAAGATATACTTACTAAATTGGATTAAGGGCTTTGGGTATTTTTTACATTCAATCAGTCTCATATAATACATTAACCTCTGGAAGAAAAGTTCCACATAAATTAGAATAACCTAACCAGGAGTGGAAGATCAGGAAATGTCAGAGAGTGAGCCACATCATATTTCCCTCTCCCATGCTGGAGCTACTGGGGGAGCAGAGAAATATACTGCCGAGACATAACTGCCCGCCTCAGGCAGTTCATAAATTAGTGGCTAACACCAGTCAGACACGAAACAATTTAACAGAGAGCCAGTTTCAATGTGGTGGAGAGAACTCTGGATTGGAAAGAACTGAGGTTGATTCACGCTCGCCCAGTGCAAGGTCACTCCCAGGGGCATGGAGAAATCACAGAATAGCCTGCTGGACAGGGTGTGGTGGCAATCAAAGGAGAAGGGCATTCACGTGTGTTCTAGCAGCCCTCCCAGGGAAAGGGGTCAGGAAGCAGGAGGACAGGAGGGCAGGGGGAGACAGGGGAGGGGAGGAGCCAGGCGGGAGGCCACTTGGAAGGGAAGTGGAGGTGAGGGAAGGGGCAGGGTGGGGTCAGGACTCAAAGAGGGCTGGGCCACCAGCCAGGTGAACCACCACAATGTCTTGTAAAAACAAATGATCTGAGACACTTACTTAATATTGAATTTTCAGTTTTGAAAACAGTTTTTCTTATTCCCAGCCTCATTGTTCCTCCCAAATCACCAGGGTTATGTTCAGGCATATCAATCACCTTAGAAAAGAAAACAAGTCTGGTTTTGCCATCTTATAAAAATATAATTTCCCAAATTTCCAGCTTTAGTTTCAGAGGAATGATCATTGGGTAAGGATATTCCTTAAACAATAAACTCTGGTCAGACTTTGCAATTTTCCTACAGAAATGTGGCCATGCTTTATACCCTCCGTACAGTATGCCTCTTTCCATTGCTGCTTCTCATCTTTCATTCAAATGACTTTTAAAAAATTTATCAGGAGCATCTTTATGACCTTCCTCCCATCATTATTCAACCTGTCAGTTGCAGGCGATGTTCACGCTTGAAGTTCTGGGCTTCTGGGGCCTCCCACTTTGGTGTTCATGTCCCTCCCGTAATAACAGCCATCTCCCACTGCCCACTTCATTCCTTAAAGATTTTCCATAAGCAAGTATGTCAGCCCTTGGGTAAAAGTTTACTGAAAGTACTTGTTGTAGAAACCATTAGGATTCCTTTTAGAAAAAAAAAGGGGGGAGTGGAATGTCATTCATTCTACACATTCTATAGGTCAGAAACCTAAGGGCCACCCTGGATCTCTCCCTCTCCCTCATCCTCATCTCCAATCTGTCAAATGCTATCGATTTCCCCCTCCCACCTCCCCGCATCCATCCACAGCTGTGACCACCACCCAAAGGGCAGCCCCTGCGCAGCTCCCCCTGCAGGCTACAGCCAGCACTCTCAGATGGGCTGCCCCACCACAGAGGACTCGTGGCATTTCTCCCGCATCACATCCTCGCCTGCGGCTATCTCCCAGCCGAGCCCTCCAGCCTCACCCCCCAGAGCTCTGGTCACCCCAACGTGCCTTCACATCCTCAAGTGCATCTCCTTTCCTCCAGCCCTGGGGACTTCACACAGGCTGTCTCTCTGCCCAGAACATCTCCCACTCCCCTACCCTCTTTGCCTAATCCCCAACCTCAAGATCTTAGCTCACCTGTCCTATGTGAGATTAGAGGGGGTGGAAGGAAGGTGCTGACACTCTCCAGGACACCCCATCCTGGTCAGCGTCCTCCTCCCTGCCCACAGACCCTTCCCTCAGTCAGCCTCGGGGCCCTTCGCATCCTAGAGCAAGTCCAGACCTGCCACGGGCCTGCATGGAGCTGGCACCAGCGCGCACAGAGAGAATGTCTGAATGGATGAAGGAAGGAACTCAGACAAAATAATTTCAGATTTACTTTTAGGATTACTCCACAGACATTCAGAAACTCTTGATTTTTATGAAAAGCCTGTTCTCATGAGTCAGTGCTCTGTTTTCTCAGTTTTGCTCATTATGATCTCGTGATTTTGTTTCACTTCATCTGTTTTTCTGAAGTTAGGACAGGCTACATTGGGTGAGTTAACCTGTTCTAAAGGAATTGCTCAGGCTTCTCCCTCAAAAAACCTTTCTCTTTCTTCCCCCCATAGCCTATCTGTCACATATTGCTCTATAGGAAGCCTTGACAACTGGAATTTCCCAAGGTAAAAATTTTCCAAGAACAAGTCTGATCTTATCAGTGACGCAGAAGAACTTTCCAAGTCACCTGAACCCTGTGCCCCAAGTATGCTCCAGGAGTCACTGAGGGGTAGGGGTGGAGAGAAAACCCGAGTATGCCCCGTGCTGGATGGAGTGCTCAGTTCAGAAGTGCTCTTGGCCTTGGAATCTCTTTCCTGCCTTCTTTGCTTGGCTACTGATGGCTAGATTTAGCATTACTGGAGTGAGGTGTGAGAGAACATGTGCTTCCAGTTGGCAAATAACTCCCAGCCCTTTATGTATTTTCTAGGAAAGGGAAGATAAGACTACCCCGCCCACCACAGACTCCTAAGAAGTCCTAAGTTTATTCACAGCCCCAGTTTCCACTTAAGTTTAAGATATCCTGAACCTTCTAGGAAGGCCACAGCAACGAACTACTCCTGGCTTCTTGTAAGTGTCCTGCGAGTCTTCGGTCCACCCTTATTACCGCACTGGGTTCTACGACCCAGGAAGAGTCTTTTTTAATGTAGTTTGTTCAGTGATTGGCGTGTTTGGTATTCAAGAAATGTTCTGGTGTGAACCACTAAGAAGAGTCAAATGACTCAACTGACAATAGGAAATCTGCCTTGCTGCTTACTTGGGATGAACTTGACAAGCACAAGGCGGAAAGTATTTCCAAGCAAAAGCTGCAGGGGGCTGCCTAAGGACATTAAATACTCCTCCCACAGAGGGGGAAGTCCGGAACTTCCTGACAGAGCCATAGGAGAGTTTGGAAACATGAAGGTAAATATTAGGAGAAACAGCTGGAGGAATTGGGAGTGCTAGAGGAGATTACTGAATTTTTCATTATAGGTGTTTTGGAACTATTGGCTAAAAAACTTTGTATATAGTATTATTTTAATGAAAATACAAATTTCAGGTGCAAAGAGTAAAATGCATTATTTTACTAATACCCTCCCACTAAGGTATTAGTTCCCATTATCCCTGCTGTTTTCAGAAGTAATAAATACAACCTTCTCCTGAAATGATAGCACAGACAGAAATCCCAAGCTCTAACAGCCGCTGTGATCCTCCGAGGAAAATGTGCTGGCATAGAAACCAGTGGAGAAAGCAAAGAAAACGTGAGAGAAAAGATGGGGAGCAGACAGGAGCAGCTTTCTGAGGCTAAACAATGCCCTGAGTCAGTGGAAAGAGGAAAAGCAGAGTGAGAAGTGACAGGAGAGTTGCTGCCCTCTCTGGTCAGGCTGAGGAGGCCTCAGTGGGCTGTCCACTGGCCCTTCAGTCAGAGGACGTCCAGACAATCCAAACACTCTGGAAGGGGAAGGCTGGGGAAGGTGGAGAACATGGTGCACTTCTGGCCGAGCCCGGCACAGCTAGGTGCCTTGCAGACGAGGCAGCTTTAACCAGGCAATCAATCCTACAAGCTCTAAAGACGACAATATGACTGCCGCACGGGTTATCAGCAGCCTGATTCAGCAATACAATCAAGGAAAACATCTTTGTTCCTGGCATTCCTTCTACAGAAAACCTGAGGACAGGAGAACATCAAAGTTTCAAAGCATACCTTTTATCATTTCTTGGGGGGGTTAAAGAACAGAACCTCAAATATGCTTTACCTTCTACCCCAACATTGCCCAAATACCCTAGATGTTGCAAAATGCCTCTTCCACTGCAAAAGGACTGCTTGGGCCCAAATTGTTTTTGCCTAAATACCGGCTGTTGTGACCCCCACGACCGAGCTTTGCTTTCTTGGAACTGGGTCCAATAGCATAAGAAAAATAAAAAAGGATCAATAAGTAATGAATACTGGTGGTGATAAAGCTTTAGGAGATGTAAAAGTACCACAGAAGGCTAAGTGTGGCACTAATTAACCTTTACCTAAGTTTCTGTAGCCCACAATAAAAGTGCAATGGGTTCAACTTCACACATGCGTCCTGGGGGCCTTAAACAACGATGTCTAGGGAAGTTAGGTTTTCTTATCAAAGATGCAATTCCAGTTGTGTGAATGAGTGTAAGCCTTCTGACCAACCCAACAGAGCCCTGCTAAGGTCGGCTTCCCTCATGGCCCTTGCCTTTGGACATTTCATTTGGACACTGGGGAGCCTACCCCCAGGCAAATGTTTCCAGCCTCTTAGGCAACACACAGTGATTCTCTTCCGACTTTCTAGCATATTCCTCAAGTATTCTTTACAAGGATTCCCCAAACCAATCCTTTCCTCCTGTCCATTGGCTTCTTTTGCTGCTCTTTTTTTTTCCAAGCCTGCTTCTGATTTTGATTCTTGAGTCATATTCAAGTTGTATATAAAGTATGCACCCATTCATGCTGCTCATAGAGTATGAACTAATGCTGTGTCACACTGCCAGCTACAGCAGCCTGTCACCACAGATCAAACCTAAATGCTTCCGAGTGGTACTTGGGTTCCACCTCATTCAGGAGCCCCATCTACCTATGCTCTCCCCACATATTCTAACTTGTGGTTTCCACCTGGGCCAGACAAGTCCATGGCCAAGGGCCCCTTGGCTCCCCTCCCCACAGTCCCACTACACACATACTGCCTCTTCACTCCTTTTCCTCAGACGCCTTCTCGCTCCCATTCCACGTGGGCTCTGACTTCAGAGGTGCTCTCCAGTTCCCCTTATTGCCCCCAAATTCATACCACACTATATATCAAGTAAATCAAGTAAATAACCTACACACTCTTTGTTCATTTTCAGTTAATCCTGTGATAGACTGAATAACGGCCCCGAAGACATACAAGTCCTAGTCCTCCTGCATATGTTAAATGAATGTTAGCGACATGGCAAAAGGGACTTCGCAGATGTGATTAAATTAAAGCTCTTGATATGGGAGATTATCCTGGGTTAGGGTTAGAATCAGAGAAGGTGATGGATGACAAAGCAGAGGTGAGAGAGAGAGAGAGGAGAATAATGGAAGATGCTACTTTCCCGGCTTTGAAGATGGAGGAAGGGGCTATGAGCAGGCCGTCTCCAGAAGCTGGAAAAGGCAAAGAAACAGATTCTCCCCTAGAAACTCCAGAAGGAATGTGGCCCTGCCAGCCCACTGGGACAGAGCTCCAGGACTGAAAGAAAATAAAATCTGTGTTGTTTTAAGTCACTAACTTTATGGTAATGTGTTACAGCGGCCCCAGGAAACTAACACAGTCCTTGTACACAACTTCAGCCCCTGCCATCTTTGCATATATGCGCCTCCTCTGATAAACTGAGGTGTGGGCTCATCAAGCCCAAGCCCTAGATCTTCCTCTTTGTCTCCACCAGAGTTCAGCACAGTGTCAGGGTCCAATCAAGTGCCCCATAATTAAATCTCCCTGGATTTTCATCCAAAACAGAGGTGACTAAGGGACTGCTCAGTGGGCCTAAGAGCAGTGGAGTCATGTCACAGAGGCTGCAGGCAGGTCACTTCAGGAGATGGAAGGCGGGGGAGCAGTGATCAGCTCTGAGGCAGAAGCGCCACTGTGCCCAAGCCCGCCTCTCACCTGATGAAGGATTTACTTCCCTCTCTGTCTTCCTAACACGCCGTCTCTCGAGCAGCGTGAATCTACAATGGTGAAAGCACCGAGCAGTCCTATAAATACATACATATTTTCTGGTCTTTTAAACTCATCCTTCTACCAGTAAAAGAAGGCCTATGTCACTTCCATCAGGAAAAGAACATGCTTATACCTTCAGGTGTGAACACAATACTGAAGTCTAAGTGCTACCTCTGGGCCTCATGCTAACACTGACCAGCTCTCCTCACAGAAGCCCTCCTGGGAGGGGCAGGTGGCATGGTGGCTGAGGCTGCAGCTGGGCCTGGACTGGAACCCAAGCTCTGGCGCTCCCCAACGCTGTGACCTGGAGCAGGCCCTGGACTGCCTGTAGACCTGAGGCGACAGCGGTACCCACTTCACAGGGCTGCTCAGAGGGTTTCTCAGGGTAATGGGTGGGGGGCCAGGGGCGGCACTCAGCCCACGTTACCATTGTCAGCCCTCAGTGTGCATGAGCTATGACGTGGAGCCCTCTCCCAACGGAGAGCAGGCAGGACCCCAGACAGGTGAGGAGACTCTCAGCCCAGGCAAAGGCCAGAAGTGCACATGGAAGCAAACTCCCCTGGGGCACAGGCAGGCAGGGCAAGGGGGCTGCCTGTTAGGGACAGCTGCGCTTTAGGGGCGAGGGTCTCTTCTGCACCCCAGGATCAGAGACAGCACAACCCTGAGAGAGCCCTGCCGGTGCATTCTGTTTTGCAGGGCTAGATGATGTACCCTCTCCCAAAGGTCCAGTGGCTGCTCTGGACTTGGAGTAGAATAACAGCCACGTTAGCCTATGGCACCCAGAGCTTTTAAAATAAGTTACTCTTGGCTTTCCTAGGAAAAACTTACGTCTGTTCAAAGATCAAGCAATTGAACAGCAAGTTGATAAATAACCTTTGCCTTTCCATTTTTCCATGACCGATCTCGTGAACCTGTCATTTCCCCCCTTCTCTGGTTTCAAAATGCACTCTTTGGAACACACCCTGTGTTTATCGCCTGACTCCATATATTTTTAGTTAATGTTTCATGAGAATAGCCATTGGTGGATTTTGCGTTTCCCACTGCAGCTTTACCCTCACGCTTGAGTGGACAGGTAAAGAGAAAAATAAGAGACCAGAAATCTAACAGCAGAGATGAGCAACTGAAAATTTAAGACCCAAAAATGTAAGGCTTCTTTTTCAAGTTCTGTTAGCATTTACCACAAGCATAAATTCTGACAATCAGCAGCGTGGAGCCTGTTTTAATCAGAGGTCCTCCCTTGAAACAAGAGATCTATAGTTTAAAAGACTACTAACTAAAACTGTTCCAAATGTTTCTCTTAGAGTTAATTTTACATACACACACGTCATATATACAATATGTGCCACATTATAACCTATAACCTATAACAAGCTATCCATGATATAATATATAGTTATTAAAATCATGTAGTTACATATATATTTTGCAGTTATTAAAATTATTTCTTCAATATAGACTCTAGAAATGTAACAAGTGCCATGTTGCTTTTAGCTCACAGGTGCTAATTTGAGAGAACAGACAGTTTAGGATGCACTTTCAACAGCTGTGGAGGTTTGAATTTGGGCTGTGATAATGGCATTGTGACCAGAGATAAGATGCTGACGTGTTTAGGGGGACAGTCGGTCTGCAACTGATTCTCAAATGGTTGGGTTGACAGGGTAGGTATCTGTCCATAGGAAGAGAAAGCATATGTGGAAATGTTAGCAATCAGGGAATCTGGACAAAAGGAGGGTTGGTGTGCACTGACTGGTCTTGCAAGCTTTTCTGTAGATTCGAAGTCTTTAAAAAAGGTATTAGAGGAAAAAATTTCTTGCTATGATTGTTCAACAAAAGCCTACCACCTCCCAGGTAACACAGAGTGTAAGTATAAAAACACCAGAAATTCTCTAAAATCTTGATTAAAATGTATTGCCAAAAACGGAATATTTTTGTGTAAAATCTTACAACTAAAAACAAAATGCCTATCTTGAACCCAAGAAGCAAGCTAATACCTATTCACTACTGGTGCATACTAAAGTCAAATAATCTATGACACAAGCAAGAATGACATACCAAGATGGCCAAGGCACACAGAATGCTAAATACTCAGCACTGGTGGGATGCTTTTAAGGAACTCTAAGATTTCACATTTGTTCTCCAAGGTAAGTGAGGCTCTAGAATTTTGGGACTGAAAAGCATCGGAGAGAAATACAGTCCAGTAGCTCAATCCACAATTTGTATGTGATATAATGAAAGGTCAGAGAAAATTACACAAGTGTGCAAGTGTACAAGTGTTTAAAAGCTGGTAGATGCTTTTAAAGTCAATCTGGAACCCCTTCCTGTGAGTTACAATCAGTACTCGATTAATGTCCTCCAGAAATGCCCTAGTTCTTTCATGGAATGGTTTCCAATTGAAGTAAATTTAGTTTTCAATTTTAAATCCTGTCAGTTCCAAAAGTTTGAAGTATTTCCAACTGAACAAAAGTAAGTCAAGTGTTTCTACAAGTTTTTAGAATGAGTAACAAAATATGCTTGGTAAGGAAATAGGTAATGAGAAATCAAAAGCAGATATGGAAATAATAAATAATGAAAAAGTTGAAAAATGACTATGCTACTTGGTAATCTTGCTCTGCCAAATAAAATCACCAATTACTGTGTCTCTTCTCCCCACTTCTTAAACCTGCTCTTCTACTCATTCATTCACTCAGTTATTCAAATATGTAAGTACCTAATATGTATAGAACATCAGAGGGACTTCAATGGCCATCCTGTAATTTTTTTAACTAGGTACTTGTTGACCATCTATTAGTTACTTTTTCTGGAGATGAAGAAAGTTATGTTTTCAAGCTTAAATAAATATGCCACTAAATAGAAAAACCACCCTCTATCTTTAAGCTTTCCAAAATGTGAACAGCGAGCACATATAATGCCACATTGAAGGGAAAATAAATCTAAGGGGAAAAACATCCAGGCTTACTCTTGGGACTCTGAACCATTAAGCAACTGTTGAGGCGGCCCTTTACTGGATCTTGCCCTTAATTATGAAGTTCATGCAGTCTTAAGCTTGGGTTTCAAAAACCATTAATAATTACCCTTAAATGACAAACTAAAGGAAAATTTCATAACCAGGGCGGTGTGTCTGTAAAGACTATAAAAGTCGCACAATGCTGCTCAGCTCTTCACACTCCTAGCTGATTCTTCTGGCTGCCTCACTGCCGGGCTACCGGGTAAGTGTGCTTTCAGTATTACCTGGGCTCCTGCTTCCCTTCAGAATGCCGCAGAGAACAGGGGTTTGTGCCGCCTGAAGATATTATACTGACTTACAGGCTAGAAGGCTGTGGTCAGATTTCTTCAAGAGCACAGCCTACGGAGTGAAGACTAGGTACATAAAAAGTGAAGACTGTCATAATTACTAATAGAAGTGTTTGGCTCCAGGGACTATCTCCTAACCAATGTACTGTAAGAACAGACAGTTAATACACTGTCTGAGCTGATTATTTTGAGCTGCGTTAGCAGTCACTAGTGTGGCTCCCGAGTTTCTCCACCCCCTTTCTTCTTCTCCTCTCCCCTTCTCCCCACTTTCCTTTACGCACCCACCCCCACCTATGCCAAGGAAACAGTACAGTGGCACTGAACTCCTGCTGGAATCACCAGTATAAAACTCCACTTCAGCTTTTTGGTAAGTTCATTTCTTTCCCAATTTACAGGACACCAAAATGAGTGTAAAAAAGTCTCCTGAAGAACTGAAGAGCATTTTTGAAAAATATGCAGCCAAAGAAGGTGATCCAGACCAGCTGTCGAAGGAGGAGCTGAAGCTATTGATTCAGAGCGAATTCCCCAGTTTACTCAAAGTAAGTGCACAACGGCAGGGTCGCTGAAGCAGAGTGGGAGGGGATGGGAGGGGAGAGAAAGGGCCCAGGAGAGGCTGAGGTCTGCTTGTACTGGTCAGAGCTCCGTCTGGCGGAGCCCAGCAGCCTAGGGCGGCATCTCTTGAGGGAGGGCACTTGAATGGGAGGTTTCCTCCCAGGCCAGCTACTAGACAGCAGGGGCCAAGCCTTCTATCCCCAACAGCCGGGGCCCAGGACTCTCCAGGACCAGCCACAATCAACAGAAGCACTGATGGCACTGGAGTTAGGCCTGGTAGGCCCGCAGGTCACCAAGCAAGCGCACTAAGGTCTTCAAGCCAGATTCAGCACCTCCGGGCCAGGCTTTGGGAAACCAAAGAGGCCTATAAAATAGTATTAGTTGGCTCTGGATGTGCTTCATTGCTGTCGGTAGGATCTCTCAACAAGACCAATACTTCCTTAGCAGTCTGTTAAGAAAACCTGCCTGTGCTGAAAAATGGCCCTCCAGCATCACCCATTTATATTTCAAACCATTGCATTTGTATAAATTTGTGTTAAACAACTAAATTTGTGTTAATGAGGCACCTTGCAGGAAAGGATTAAATTTCTCTAGCTATACAGTTTCTTGTCGAAACCATCCCAGAGTTGTCAAAATCAAAGTGCATTTAGAAGCAATAAGGAAGAGGGAGAGGCCGATTCTCCTTGCTCCAGTCCACCGTCTTTCCTTTGCAACTAAAAATGATTTTCAAAATGGAAGCAGCTAAGCAATTGTTACATTTGACTTGGTCACTATTTAGCTGTAATTTCAGAAAGAAGCATTCACTTCCGAGATTTTAACCAGAAATGTCCCTTCTGCCCATATGACATATGAGAAAGTTTCAGGTTTTGATTGTTGAAAAGGTTTCTGGTTTTTGTACTAAAAAGAAAAGCAGCTGAATTCACTGACCTTATAATCTGGTTATCTTCTCATTTTCTTGTAGTTAAAATATAAACTAACTTCTCAACACAGTTAAAGGCCCCAGCAGAAACAAAGATTTTTTTAATTAAAATTTAAAACAAAGGTTTCTGTGAAAGAAAATTCTAAAAAACAATCTTGAATTTTGCCAAAAGGGAGAAAAATAATAATAATAATAGGAAGGGCTAATAATAAGAGGCAGAAAAATAATAATCTTACAGGAATGCCTAGGGGATCTACTCAAGCTGTTTTAAAAGGTAAGACAATTTTTCTATATTTTTTTCTGTATTTTATGTATGTCCCATAAAAAACACATAAGACTTTTATCATTTGGATATAGGCAGGAAAACTAATGGTAAGTTAATACAAATTACCAAGTCATGTATCTAATTATATTTCCATATGGATTTCTAAGGTTTTCCAAGCTACATGCTGTTTATGTCATCTCCTTGTATGGTTTAGAATCTAGTAAATGCGTCAGGAAAACAGTGTTGGATATTTCTAGAACAGGTGCCAAATAATTAACTTACAGTTTGGTCTTCTCATACCAAGTGTCAAGTGTCTTTAATCTTAGGGGTTAAAACATATCTTGATGTAGAGATCTGTGGTACAGCAATGTCAACATGCTGAACACTACTGAACTGTACACTTAAAAATAGTTAAGATGGCAAATATTTAACTATTTTTTATTAACTATTATTAGTTATAATATTATTAGTATATTATACTAATAGTATGTTATATATTATTAGTATTTATTAGTTTATTATATTAGTATATTACACAATAGTATATTATATTAGTAATAATACTAATAATATCAGTATTATTAGTAAATCTTAACTATTATTTACCACAATTACAAACCATTTTCTGGAGCTGACTTACAAACTAAACTGTTATTTCAATAGGTTTCCTAGGTTCTATTCTGCCAAAGATAAATTCCTACCTGAAAGTCAGAGCTATAATGGCTTTATCTTTTTAGTTTTATGGAAGAGACAAAAATTAAGTTGGCTTCTGATCCCAAAGGAATATCAGCAGTTAAAAGGGAGTCAAGCCAAACATGATTTCATGTAACATTGCAAGCAGTGGTTCTCCAAGTGTGGTTGGTCTTGGACCCCAAGCATCAACATCGCCTGGGAACCTACTGGAAATACAGATTCTCAGGCCCCACCCCAGGCCCACTGAATCAGAAATGCTGGGAGTGGGACCCATCAATCTGCACTTACAAAAATCAGCAAGTGCATCTGGTGATTGTGATGGGTGCCAGTGTGTGAGAGGCGCCAATGCAAAGTCATCCTCAATAGCACGCAGGTAAGCCACAGCCCAGGGTTCAGAAAAACTGAGGTGGTCACTTCAATTGTGGGGGTTGAATTCTAGAGTCAATGTTTGAACCCCAAGCTCTCTACTTGCCAGCTGCAGGCCCTGGGGCAAGTCAGCAGCTGTCCCAGGGCCTGTCTCCTCCTGTGAAAAGCAGCTCTCCCCACAGTGGTTGAGACACTGCACAGGCTCAGCCCTGGGCACAGGCCAACCAGTGGCAGCCATGCCTACTGCCTCGGGTGATACATCAGCCCAGCCCTGGAGCCAGACACAAAACCAGCTCCCAGGAAAACCTTGGGGCAGGGTCCTCAACCATTTGGGGTCCATACACCCCTTGGCAATCCAGTGAAGCCCTTGGACTCCTGGAAACAATGTTTTTAGAGGCATAAAGAAAAAATACGTAAGATTACACAGAAAGCC
Source organism: Manis pentadactyla (assembly GCF_030020395.1). Lineage (NCBI taxonomy): Eukaryota > Metazoa > Chordata > Mammalia > Pholidota > Manidae > Manis > Manis pentadactyla. Next base: position 11,723,799 of record NC_080038.1, read on the forward strand.
AGTTATATTAAAATACCCATTATCAATATTAAAATAATAAATGTAACGCAGGAAAACTTTTAAAAGGGTAGCCAGTCATGTGACTTGAAGCAATACTACAGCTGAAGTTGGTTTTGCCACCTCTAACTACCAGTAGCATGTGATCAAAAACCCAGCTGCCTCCTTGGAACACCGACTCAGTGCCTCTGACTTTTGAAAAGGTGTAGCAGAAACTGATGCATTCTCTCTCCTCTCCCTTATCCATCCTTTTTGTCTAAAACCAGGGTCCAAGCACCCTAGACGACCTCTTTCAAGAACTGGACAAGAACGGAGATGGAGAAGTTAGTTTCGAAGAATTCCAGGTGTTTGTGAAAAAGATATCCCAGTGAAGGAAAAAAAAAACAATATTCTAAGCACCTGGGACATAACCCCATTCTATTTGGAATCACCAGTGTCTCTGTTTAATTCTTTGCAATTATTCTGCGGTCCAATTATTGTTAATAAAGAAATTCTTTACATGTCTCGTTTTGCCAAGTACTGACCTCCACATGAAAGTAACCTTAGTCGGATGCATCTTATTTTATAGATTAAAAAAAAAAGGCCCAGAATAGTTCCATGATCTTGACCAAGACTGCAAAGATGGTGTCAGTCAGTGACTTAGAAAGAATTCTGACTTGCCAAACCAGCTCCATCCACTCTCCCACCAGAGTAACCGTGTTCCTTGTCTCCCTCCCCAACTACTCTGGTTCACATCATGCCCGGATTCACCTCCTATTTCATTCTAGGTAGTAGCCAGTGAGAAGCAGATTTCAAAGAGCAGGCATTTGTCTTTAAGTCATCTCCTGGCATTCGATTTTTGGATCAATGACCTTCTCTGGGGACTAGAAGGCATACGAGACCAGGTCATTTTGCTCCATCACCAAGGATGTGGCCTTGATTCTGGTATACGATGTGTAAAAATAAAAGGGAAGGAACCCTCCTGCACTGTTGGTGGGAATGTCAATTGGTGCAGCCACAGTGGAAAGCAGCATGAAGGTTCCTCAAACCTAAAAATAGAAATACCATAAGACCCAGCAATTCCACTTCTAGGAATGTACCCAAAGAAAACAAAATCCCTGATTCAAAAAGATATATGCACCCCTTATAATAGCCAAGTTATGGAAGCACCTAACATGTCCATCAATAGATGGATGGATAAAGAAGATACACATATACACAGTGGAGTACTACTCAGCCATAAAAAAAGAAATCCTGTCATTTGCAACAACATGGATGGACCTAGAAGGTATTATGTGAAGTGAAATAAGCCAGGTAGAGAAAGACAAATACCATATGATTTCACTTATTTCTGGAATCTAAAGACAAACAAACAAAGTGAACAAAATAGCAGTAAACTCATAGACACTAAGAGGGGACTGGTGGTCACCATGGGGGAGGGCTGGGGGATGGGGGATAAAAGGGCACAAAAGTTCTCAGTCATAAGTTGGTCATGTGGATGGTAGCAGAGCATGGAGAACATAGCCAGTGGTTCCGTAACATCTTCCTCTGTTGACACAGTAACTGCACTAGTGGGGTGAGGGTTTAATAATGTGGGTAACTGTGGAACCACTGTGTTGTATATTTGAAACCAATGTAAGATTGTTTATCAATGGTACTTCAAAAAAATAAATAAATAGATTTTTAAAAAGGGACAGGTAGACTAGGGCCTCCCTGCTCTGCCATCCCATGCTGCTGGGACCCTTGGATCTGAGAAACAGCTAGCCCTCAAGTTCCATTTGTTGGGTCCAGTGGCTCAAGGAGGAGGGCAAAGGAGAGGAGGGTAGAAGGGTGGGAAAGGAACTTAACCAAACAAAAGAAAAATGACTTCTAGGCCTTCCACCAAGAACCTAAGGAGATTTTTATCCACAGTGAAGGAAGGTTCAAATGCAATCTGTCTCATTCTAGCTCAACACAAAAGCATTCTCCTGGCATCTAAAGCCTTCAACATTTCTAATGACTAATTACATCCACTGTAGGGATATCCCATAATAGTCTTAACTACTTCCCCATTGCGGGGCATTTATATTATTGTCATTTCTGCTTCTTCTAATGTTATAATGAGTACCTGTTCATATCTCTGTCAACATACCCGATTTCCTTAGGAGATTTCTGAGAAGTAAATGTCTGAGTCACAAGGTATGAATATTTTTATGGTTTGTGAAACAGTCCACCTAATTGATTTCCTAAAAGGCTGTATTGATTCTATTTCTACAAACAGGCTGGAGAACGCCAGCTTCACTTCCCAGCCAGGCCCATTTTCACTTCATTATTCACAAGAGTGCACATTTTTATTCTAATTTTAAGAGGAATCCTCTACTATTTCCCCATCGAATTTACTGTTGGATATTGGTTTGTAAAAGATATTCTTTCCCTTGCTTCAGAAGTACCCTTCTCTTCCTAGTTCATTATGAGATTGTGGGTATTGATCATCTATGGAGAAATGGGAGTTCTCTCTCCTGTTTGATCAATACATTAATCAATTTAATCCTGGAATAAACACATTATCCAGCCGTGATCGATTATTCTTTAATGCTGTTACACACATATATTATTTAAGATTTTCACATATTTATTAATAACCAACATCAGTCTATACCTTGGGGTTTTATTTTTTGTTTCAAGGGCTTTGCTGAGTTCTAATATCTAGGTCATGCCAGCTTTCCATTTTAGCCTATGTTCTGAATTTCAATCAGTTCCTCACAGAATAAATATACATTATCTCTTTCAACTCCGACATACATAAAGCATCTCCTATGGGCAAGGCATTATACAAGATGCCATAGGAGATACAAACTTCCAGACCTCTGAAATCTGAAGTCAGTAAGTCTGTGATCAGGCCAGGGAAAGGCTTAATCAAAGAAATAGTATTTCAGCTGGGATTTGTGGCAAAAGCCTTGAGAGGAGCCTGCAGGTAAGGGGCAGCATTGGGCACTGAAAAGGAGAGAAAACACCCCAAGTAACCACATCATGTCCAAGGGCAAGGCAGTTGAGGGGACAGGCACACTACATTCTGGGGGGAAAGCCAGCTGGGGGGAACAGAAGGCACACTAGCTCCAGAGCATGGACGTCCCAGGTCACAGAGGGATGTGAATGGGCTTCGGGAAGATGAGGTGATACCAAGAGTCTGCCAGGAGTTGGGGGTGGTCCCAGGGCAGAGGCTGGGGCAAGGCAGGAGGCCACCAGGGCAAGCGGGGCAAGCTTGCAAAGCCTCAAAGAATGGTAGCAATGCACACATGGGAGGGATATCTTCCCTCTGGCTCAGACTACTGACTTGGATCAATTATCATCTGAGGGTTACCCCTCAAGAAGAGTGAGAACATAGGGAGTGTTGTGGGTGTGCAGCATCTGTATGTATGTGTACATGTCTATTTCATTGGTCTTCTTGGCCTGGTTTCCAGCATTTATCTCGTCTCCCACATCCAACAAGATCCACCTGAATTTCCTCTCGAATCAAAAGAACAAGCATTTTGTCAGCCACAAAACTCCAATTTTTCCAAGACTGCAGGCTCCGCCAGGACAAAGATTTTTATCTGTTCTTTTACCGATGTATCCCCGGGTCTAGATAAGAGCCTGGCACGTGGAAAGGCTTAACAGCTATTTGCTGAATGGATGATTCTTGACTATCCAGTCACTAAATCGTGTCGATTCATTCCATAAGGCTACTCTGCCAGCCAGGCCTTCCTACAACTCCTGCTCCAACCCAGCTCTTCAGATGGCAGGCGGAGGCTGCCGTAATACTCAGCCACATGCCCTGCCAGGAGCCTTTTCTCCCCTCTCATCCTTCTAGCTCTCGCGCCAGCTGAATCTTCCTAAAGCACCCACTCTATTGGAAAGTCTTCAGTAACAAGTATGGTATTTGCATAATATGCCACAGTTGACAGGTCTTATCTTACTGGCTCCCTGTTGCCTTCAGGATTAATTTTGACAGTGACACTCAAGGACCTCCACAAAATCCAAACCAATCTCCTTTATTTCCCTCCAGTTCCCTAAGGAGTCATGTGCTCCAGTCAAGCTACTCACTATTTTATGACCAAATCTTGGACATTCTGGCCTGGCATTTGCCTCCCCTCCTTTCTACTAAGTCTCTAAGCCTTTGACAATCTTCCCTTCACACTGTAACCTACAATAATTTTTCCTGACTCTGAATTTAAGCATCTAAGGTCCACCTGTGCTGTGCAATACTGTGGCTAGATTTAAATGTGACATTTAAATTAAATAAAACTAAATAAAATTTTAAATTCAGTTCCTTGGTCACACCAGCTGCATTTTCAAGGGCTCCATAACCTCACATAGCTAGTGGCTATCATACTGAACAGCACGGATACAGAGCATTCTATGATAGCAGAAAGTTCTAGTTGACAACACTGGTAGCATTAATGAGGGCATAACTCACATACTGCCCATATATTTGGCTGTATGCTTCACTAGTCTACGTCCTGAATCCCCAACTAAACTGCCAGCAGGCTTGTGGTGGCCACTCATTTGTAATACACTGTATTTAGGACTGCACTTAAGTGGACAAGCTCCAAATGCACAGTGACTTTTTTCTTTTTAATAATCACTTTCCACTAGCAACCAGGTATTTCTATGGCAAAAAAAAAATCTTTCAAGTGGTTGAAATACCTATTCCTAAGGCATTTCCCATTGAGCATAAGGTATAAAAGCTTTAAAGTACATTAGCTCTGAAGAAGTACTCATTTAGTCATTCATTTATTGTTAAAACTATGAACTGCCCTTGTGATTCACTAATGGAGGCAGCACTCCAAGTACCATGCTGGCTCCTTTCAAAAAGCAGACCTGGGTAAGAGGGACGGTGTCAGGTAGAGAAGATGCCCTAGACATTAGGCAGCAGTTCCATGCCTGGAAGAAATTTTTCTTTCTCTAGATAGAAAGTGGTTACTATAACCAACAGCCTGATATGAAGTCTGAGTCTACTACCGTCCCCAGAGACAGGATTTAATAGCTGTTAGGCTCCCAGACCGGTCTATAAAAGACTGTTTTACCTATAGTACAGCTGTCTTCTTGATGGCAGCTTTTATGGGGAACAAGTTCCTCAGTCCAAACTAAGCTCCAAATGACTTCTGTAAGGTCGCTTTGTTAGTCAGGAGATGCTTACTAGAATGTTCTGAATGCAAAGCACTTTTCAAAGTAATACAAGTTGTCTGAAAGGTTACTCTGGGTGTTTCTAATGCCTATTACTTTACTTTCCATATGAAGCTGTTGAAAAATAAATGGAAGAAGATGATGTTTCAAACAGGGCTTCAACTAAAGGTAGGAAAATTGTATGCATGAATCATGCTTAATGTAGAACACAAATTACCCTTTACCTGAATCGACTTTTAATTATATGGGACTATATCACAAATCCCCTACATCAGATGGGAAAATAATTTTGAATTTCAAAAATCTCTGGATCAACATGGGGTAAAAGAAGTCCTATCTTTGAAAAGCAACTAAAACTGAAATAATTCAGTGCCACAATCTCAAATTTGCATTCACATGTGCCTAAAATGCTTCGAATTTCTCACTTGTCCCTACCAATACTGACACAGGCAGGTGCAGTTCGGGAAAAGAGCGAGGCCCTGGGTGAGTGAAGAAAAGCTTGATGCCAGTTCCTGTGGCCAGCTGGCAGAACAGGTTAAGGGAAAACAAACCAGCTCAATTTTAAGAAAATAACTGATGGCAAAACAGAATGCAGTTTCTAACTGGTTCAAATCAGCTAGATTCAGGATGGGGAACAAAAATAACCTACAGTTACCTCAGAGTTCATTATATACTCATTAGTATACTAAAAATCACCCCTTGGTGCCAGAACAGTTCTGAGGCAGACCATCTAAGGACAAAAGGGAGTCACCCTATTTCCCAGATATCCCCTCCCTATTCCAAGAAAAACCCACCCATCCTGATGAATACTGCACCCCTTGTTAAAACTCCAGCTGTAAGGCCACCCACCCCCAACTGTACTGCTGACTTCTGGAGTGTGCACCTTTGTGTTGTTAAACTACTGTTTGCTTGTACCTGCTTGTCTTGCCTGAGGGTTTCAGCCCTGGGCAGGTTCACTATGGATTCAGTGAAACCGAGAAATGACAACAGAAATGTTCTTGGGGTAAAAGGGCTTTTATACCCTGCTTTACTCTCCCGGCAATTGGTCAAGCACTAGAATCATGTCTGCACCCAGCAGCCCTCAGGTCCATAATCCACCTCCATCTCCACCTCCCCCCAGAGCACTGGGTAGAGCTCTTTATATAGTGACTCAGTCAGTAATAGCTTATTGCCTATGGGTGTGGAAGTGTTAGCCTAGCAGGAAGCCAATTCCATCATCAAGTAGTTTAGGGTCAGGTGAGAATCCTGGCCATAGGAACTTCCATTTTTCCCACACTGCTCAACCCCCTCATGAATTCTTTCTCCATCAGAGTCAAGAGCCCTCTCCTAGGTTGAGTTCTCACCCAGTGTGTGGGGAGACCTCTACAGAATGCATTTCCCAACAATACCATCATCCAAGTGTGCATGTGTATGTTGATGTGGTTAAAGGTAGAATATGAATTCTGTTTCCAGGATGTTATACCTTATTCAGAACTATTTTCAATAAATAGAAAAGGAATGCTAAAAACTAAGCATATCCTTGTACTTAAACATCGGATTAAGATCATTCTTCCTATGTATGTCTCAAAAGTAAAAGATATTCTAAATATAACATCCATGATGCCACAAACCACCCCTCACATGAACTGGAGAGATCTGAAGTCAAATTCAAGGTCAAGGTTGTCAGCAGCAGCCATGTGATTGATCTAGAGTCAGAATGCAAGTCAGCCACAGCTGTGTTTTGGTAAGCATCATCTACAAGTCAGATAAAGCTACTTTGAAGTAGGCCCAAAAAATCAGACTTGCTGTAGAATCCTAAATATTCTGAAAAATCCCAGAGCTTTCTATTTCACCTTGTGGCTTAAGCAGAAAAATGACAATAAAACAAATTTTACTCCTGACACTCTAAGACTCAGAGTCTACTACCTTCAGTCTTAGGGAAAAATCTCTCTCCTTTTATGTGTATAGGAAACACCACCTTTTAGAAATCTGTCCTGGATGCCAGTGTCTCTACTGATTTCATAAGTAAACATAAGACCATCATGCATGCCAAAGGAGGGTCATGATGGCCCACGAAGGGGAGCAGAATTTGCCATCCCAAAATACGCCTCTGACATAAAGATTATTCTAGGCTGATTTTTTTTTTCTAAGCAACAGCAGGCATGCGAAAAGCTCTTAAAACTCAGTAAAAGTTACCCTTTTGTAAGAGACATTTACATGTATAATGAAAATCTCCATTTGTAAGGACATCTCCCTCTCAGTACCAGGAAGAGGACAACCAAGTCTAGACACTCTTATCAATGCAGAAGACAGACTTAAATCTGCATAACAACCATAACCTTGTTTACTATGCTTTTTCTGATAACTGCTCCCCCCCCCATGGTGCTTTGTTTAGTTTTTTTTGATCTTTGGCTGAAGACTGTACTTAAGCTGGTGGCTTGGGCCACTTCAGGGAGTTTCTCAGTTTGCCTGGGTCTGTCCCATGAATACAGGAGGTACATATGTTAGGAAACTTCTATTTTTCTCCTCTTAATCTGTGTTTTATTACAGGGGGTGTCAGCCAAAAACATAGAAGCATGGAGAGAAAATTATTTTTCCTCCCACACCCCCATGAAACAGACTTTAGCAGCAGAAGAGGCTGCTGGTTTCTAACGTTTTTACTTTTTTAGTTACAAGGGCCGGAATGACCCTTACCCAGTGTAAATGTGCTTACAAGTTTTAGTTGTTTGCTCAAGTTTTCATGATTCCCCAGACTTCCTGGTGTTTTCTGCCTGGTAGTTCTATTTACCTTGGTCTTTTTCTTTAATAAGACTTTTCACCATCATCACAAATGCTGGCTCTTCAGGCTATTTTTCTCCAACAATCTGATTGCAGGCCATAAAGATGTTCAACAGCAATTAGGTTTTATTGTTCTCATCTCACCAGTATAGAAGCTATCAAAATGTAAAATGCACATATCCTCAGATTTAGTAATTCCCCTTCTAGGAATGTGTCCCATAGAAGACGGTATAGGACATATGTGCATGGATACTAATTTGCAGCATGATTTAAAATAGCAAAATAATGGACCGAACCTCAATATTCATCAATATGAGCCTGGTTAAATAAAGCATGATGCATAGAGCAGAGCAAGCATGTGGAAAATTCCTGTGCACTGCTGTGGAGTGAGCTGTACAAAAAGCAAGGGGAGCAGTGTCTCCAGCACGCTAGCACACCTATTTGTTAAAAAGGAAACATGCCCGTATATGTGTGTGAGTAGGTGCACATGCCCCAGCAAAGGGCAGTCATCAAAGAATTAACCTGGCCAAAGCTATCTAACAGTAGCACCTACAGATCAAAATCACTTCCACTCCTGGAGTACTGTTGCGGAGAAAGAATTTTCCTCTACCCTTCAAGGTTCTTCTCACTAGTCTAAGAAGCGAATTAATGTGAGATGGATTAACAGGAGAAAATAGAATTTAATTTCATACGTACAGAGCCCACACACATGAGAGATTCCCAGACAGAAAGGTAAAATGAGGCTTAGACGCCATCCTGAGCTAAGAAATGAAATAGGGACCCTGGGGCTTCAAAGGGGCGGAGGGCAATTCACAGGACAATAAGAAGAGCAGATGTTTAATAATTAGATGTTTGCCCTGCCATACAGATCAGTCACATAGATAAAGTTTATCTCTGGTAATAACCCTCATTTTGGGAAAGACCTGTACCAAGTTGTACCATTATGACATGCAGATTATTTCAGAGTTGAGAACAATCAAGGCCCAAAAGCCTCTGAAAGAAACTTATGTAAAAAGAATTTAGACAGAGGCCCATAGACCCGGAGGGGAGAGCTATCATATAATACATAGTTGTACTGTAATGTAAACTAGGTGTGGTAGGCTGGGAGGGCTGTGGCTAAGTCTGTTAAAGTTCCTCTCTGCTCCCTCATTTTCCTGTGTGGCCCAGGAAATATTTGATCATCAAACACTGAACTCTTTTCATATTCCTTTGAATTGCTTCCCTTTTGCTTTGAAGTCTCAGGCCCCTACCCCCTTCCCCAGGGTTTAGGATGGCACATACTCCTCCTTCTCCCTGTCTGTGGGGCGCATGTCTGTGGATTCCCTGTGCGCAGTTACACTTTGGTTTTTTCCTCTGTTAATCTATCTCATGACCATTTGATTCTTAAACCAGCTAGAAGAACCTTGAGGGGGAGAGGAAATTTCTTCCTTCCCAACTGACCCCAACTTCGATTTTCCTATGTAGGCAAGGGAGGGGCAAAAGCTGCTCTTGAGCCCACAGGGTCTCAGCTGCCTTCAGCTCAAAACAGTCCATGAGCCAAAGCAGCACATTTGGGGGCAGCGTGCCTCTGGCCCGTACAGTATTATCTTAGAAAAGAAAACCCATGATTTGCCTGCACAGCCGTTTCCGCCATTCGTCAGGAACTCTTCACTAGTGTTAGGTCTTTTGAGCATAAGACTTGAAAGTACCATCTGGCTGGGAAGTGACGGTTCATTATGGTCTGAATCGCTAGCTATAAAAAAGAGTGAAGACTGTCTCTATATCCTTCCATGGAATGATCGCCAGCATAGAGTGTTAAGTGAAAAAAAGCAAGGCAGAAAAAAATGTGCAGAGTATGCTACCATTTACATAAGAAGGGGAAGGGCTTCCAAGCAGACATGCAGGTTTACTTATATTTTTCACATGGAAAGATACCCCATTAAAAAAAAAAGAAGAATTAATGGCTGCCGTAAAGGAAAGAAGGGAATAGGCTGGAGGGGAGAGGAACAGAAGTGACTTTCTCTAAATATGGGATTCTCCAGGTGGGCTGTGCCAGAGCCTGTGCCCCAGGGGATGTTTGGCAATGCCCGCAGGTATTTTTCATGTCATAATAGGGGTTAGGAGGAGGGTGCCACTGACATCTAGTGGGCAGAGTAAAAAGATGCGGCTGAACGCACTACAGGACACAGGCCGGCCCCCCACCGCAGAGAATCATCTGGTCCAAAATGTCAGGAGTGCAAATCACACATCTAATAAGGAACTTGTATCTAGAATATGTTAAGAACTCTTACAACTTAATAATAAAAAGACAAATAACCCAGTTTAAAAATGGGGAAAGGATCTGAATAAACATTTCTGCAAAAATGATATATAAGTGGCCTATAAGCACCTGAAAAGATGCTCAACATCCTTGGCCATCAGGGAAATGCAAACCAAAGCCACAATAAGAGACAACTTCTGAACCACATAGATGGCTGTTACCAATAACAATAATGAGTGCTGAGGATGTGGAGAAACTGGAACCCTCATATATTGTCGGTGGGAATGAAAAATGTTTTGGCCACTTTGAAAACAGTCTGACAGTTCCTCAAAAGGTTAAACATACAGTGAGCATATGACCTACAATTCCACTTCCAAGTGAAATGAAAACATGTCCACACAACAACTTGCACATGAATGGTCCCAGCAGCGTTATTCATTAAAGCCAAAAAGTAGAAACCACCCAAATGTCCATCAGTGGATAAACGGATTAATAAAAGGTAATATGTCCATATATCAGAATATTACTCAGCAATAAAAAGAAACAAAGTCCTCATAGATGCTACAGCATGGACAGACTGTGACATCATGCTAAGTGAAAGAAGCCAGTCATAAAAGGCCACACATTGTCTGAGTCCATTTATATGAAATGTCCAGAATAGGCGGAATCCATTGAGACTGAAATCAGACTAACGGTTGCCTAGGGCAGGGGGAAAAGGAGGCTTAGGGGTGTCAGCTAAGGGGTGTGGGGTTTCTTCTGGGGTAATGAAACCCTTATAAGTTTAGGCCAAAGCAGCAAACAAAATGACAATGACCCAACCCAGAAAGATAAACAGGCCAATTTACCACAGGAACACCGGCATTCGGCTCGAATTCCGTGGAATCAGCATCTGAAGATTAAGAAACGAGTTCAACAATTCACCAGTACTGCTAAAAAATATTTTAAGCAATGAGAATTTTGTTAAATAAAAGGTTATTACCAAATCTTGGACTTACCTTTCAAGTTAAGGCAGTTTCTTGCAAACTCAATCATTGCAAGCTGCAACCCGAGGCAAACTCCTATTTGAAAAAGCACATATATAAAGCAAATTATCACATTTTGTATTGCTTCATATTTTCTGTCCCTTTGTTTGCTGTCTCTCTCTCCATCTGCAATGCTAGCTCCGAGAAGGCAAGCCTGACTGTGGGTTGGCTGCTGTGCCCCCACACTCAGAAGGGTCCTGCAGAGGCAGGAAGGGGTTTGGACAATCAATTCACCCTGACCCACCCTGACCAAGACAAGAAAAAGGAATGCGAGGTCAGTAAAGGGCAGAAGAGGACAGGGCAAGGTCCAAACAGCAAATGTGCCTCCTTCCAAACCCATCTCCAAAGCGAGGCACATGTGTGGGCTGCAGGGCTATGCCAGAGCCCCATTCCTTCCGAGAGTATCTACCAACACCCACCTCAAGGGGGCGTCTCCCTGCTCTGGGACTTCACCCTTCCCCTTCTCCGAGGGGAAGCCCTGGATACAGGCTCCAACTGCAGGCAGCCTGAGGCTGGCCAGCCAGCTGGGACCTAAGAAGCATCCCCAGGTGGGCCGTGGAGCAGGCAGTCTGCGGCAGGCATCTAGGCTCAAAACAGCCCTGTAACACATGTGGGAAAGCAGCAGCGGCTGGGAAGCTGGCATCTCCCTTGAGGCCTGGGCATGGAAGACCACAGGGAAGGGAGGTGCAAAATGGAACTGAACAGAGAGCTCAATAAACACAACAAACTCTGGTGAAACCGCAGGCCTGTTGCCACAGAGAGGCCCGCTTCACCCATCTCCACATTCACTGTGGCCCACCAATTCTAATAAATGCCAACGAGCATTCCAGATGCTTTTATAGACATATCCAAGGTATACAAGAGACTCAAAGGAGAGAGCAATCAATACACCAGTGTCTTGCCAATCGGTCTCAGCCCTGGGAAAGTTTGCTATGGATTCAATGTGACCAAAGAAAATGACAGCAAAACATTCTTGGGGTGAAAGGGTTATAGCCAACTTTATTCCAGATGGCACGTCAGTTACTAAAATCCTGATCACTCAGAGCGAGTCTGTATGTAGCAAGCCGGTCTCTGCCTCTGGGCCTCTCTGCCCGCACAGCCGTCCTCCAGGCCTCTCTGCACAGTCATCCCACACAGCCATCCTCTGGGCCTCTGTCCTTGTCGCTGTCACCACTTCAGCCTCTGCTCTCCTGCAGCCTTGCAGCCCTGCCACTGTGTTGCAGCCAGAGCACTGGGTAGAGCTCTTTATACAGAGTCAACAGCCATGTATTGCCCACAGGTGTGCAGTGAGCCAGTCAACCAGGGCCAGGTGAAAATCCTGGCCACAGGAACTCTCATTTTATCCACAACCAGACACACCAGAACAAAAGTTGATAGGCAAGCAACAAGCTGAGCACTTTGAGGGGGATTTGAGAAAGTTCTGCATGGCTAGGACATAAGGAGATGCTATGTGTGGGGAAGGTGGGGTTCCTATGGCCAGGATCCCCACTGAACTTAAACCACCTGATGATGTAACTGGCCTGTTGCTGCGCTGCCACTTCCACACCTGGAGGCAATGAGCTATTATTGCGCTATATGGAGAGCTCGGCCCAGTGCTCTGCGCGGAGGCAGAGATGCTAGTGCTCAACCTACCGCTGGAGAACAAGCCGGGTAATAAACCCTTTCACCCCAAGAACGTTTTGCTGTCGATTCCTTTCGTCACACTGAATCCATAGCGAACTTGCCCGGGGATGAAACCCATTGGCAAGACACTATGTTAAAGAGAAAACTAAAGAGTTTCAATGTTCTATACAGTAAAAACTATCTGAACACTTGCCACATTTAGATAGAAACCAAACAAGATTACTTCAAAAGAAAACAGAGGCCAAGATGAGCTTAGACTGGTAAAACAAAGCAAGCTTTCAAGGTAACTAACCCTGGCCTGTCTTTTCAAAATGGCTCCCACATGGGTAGGACCTAGGAAGCTAATGAAAGAACAGGAGGCAGCGGGGGAAATGAACAGTCTGCCGATAGGAAAGGCACTGAAGCCTGTGGGCTTGGTTCATCAACCCAGCAGCACATCCAAGCACAGTGTCAAAAACAGCCTCTCCCCATGAGCCTCCCGCCTGAGTCCCCAGCTGCTAGGCTGCCTTTATCCCATCAAGGGTCCATTTCATCTTGTTTCATTGGCCCAGAAGCCATGCTTTACAATTTGAACAAAACACCCAGCTGTAACAATTTTAACTCAGCTCTTTCTGTGGCATTGGATGGTCTCTCTATATTATCTTTTCTAGAAGGAGCATATAAATTTCAACTTTTGTTTTTCTGAGTAGAAAGAATGTTGCGGAATTCCTTTAAATAATTCTCTGCGTGATGTGGTGAAAAGACAGATTCAGGTGGAAATTGGAGAAAGTAAGGGCAGCTGTAGGCAGCAGTTTCTCCCAGCCCCTTGCTACCTAACCAGAATGGAGTTACATTCTCCTAGACCAACAACCTTTTTCTATAAAGGGGCACATAGCAAAAATGTTAGGCTTTTCTGGCTGTAGGACTTCAGACTCAGCCATTGTACCACAAAGGCAAACACAGACAATCTGTAAACAAATTGATGTAGCTTGTTCCTATAAAACTTTATTTACAAAAACTGAGTGTGAATCACGTATGGCCTGCAGGACATAGCCTGCTGACCCTGTAGCAGACTCCTTGGTGCCTGAATGTTCAAATGTGAGTTCATAGCTTTCATGTTAACAAGCCCTATTAAGTGTTACCCCAACAAGGTACCAAAAATTGAATAAACTCATAGGTAGGATCCAGGAACACAAGCTTTACCCAGAAAAGGAATCTTCTTTGTCCTTGCCCAAGAAATTGCCTGGACTTTTCCCTGCATTCCTCTGATTCTGAAGCCTCCTGGCACAAGAACTCCACTGCAATCAACACAAGAACAGGTGAATTTGACATTATTTTTATCTCTAAAACTCTTCTTTTCAGTCATTCATGCTTACTGATTCCAAATCCAAAGCTGGGAACAATCACTAGGGACTATGCTTGAGATTTATTCTCAGAATTGATTACATGATAGCACATCCTGAGCTTTCTTCTTAAATTCCTCCCAATCTCATAAAGAAGTTGCAACAATCTATCACAAGTGACCTCAACATATATTTCCTGATAAGTCTTTGTAGTCTGTGCACATTGTGACTGAGAAAATTGATTCAATTAAAAAAGCCACTGAGAGAATTAGCTGAATAAAAATAGGTTAAGGTTCGGGGGATTCTGGGAAGATGGCAGCGTGAGTAGAGCAGCGGAAATCTCCTCCTAAAACCATATATATTTTTGAAAATACAATAAAACTACGCATAACAGAGAGACCACAGGATACAATACAACAGCCAGGCTACATCTACATCTGCAAGAACTCGGCATCTCACGAAGGAGGTAAGATACAAGCTGCAGCCCAGTGGGACCTGAGTGACCCCCTACCCCAGCTCCGAGGTGGGAGGAGAGGAGTCGGAGCAGGGAGGGAGTGGAAGTGCAGGACTGTTAAATGCCTAGCCCCAGTAATCCACACCGGGAGCACAGACACACAGTGCATGATGCACTGGATATCAGGGAAACAGAAAAGTAAAATCTGCAAGCAGTTCCCTGCAGCCAGCTCTCCTGGGACAAAAGAAAAGTGAGTGCTTTTTAAAAGTCTTAAAGGGACAGGGGCCTCACAGCTGGACAAAATCATCCCGGCACACTCAGCCCAGCAGATGGAAATCCTGGGGAACTCCAGGCGCCCTAATCCCCGGATGGAAATGCAGCTCTGAAGCCCCTCATGGCAATAAACAGCCTGATGTTCATTCCCCTTCCAGAGTGGCCCTGGCCGAGCAGCCTGGGAGTGACCGTGCCCACAGCAGCCGCCCACAGCCTCCTCCCAGCACACAGCCTCCAGAGTCAGGCCCAGGACAGCCAGCGCAGGCAGAGAAAGCCGGGACAGGGTGGGAAGGGGTGCCATTCTCGTAGGAGAGCACACCGGGCACACCTGCCTCCCCCCGCAGGGCTCTGGGCTGCCCCGGGGGCTGCTCCTGGTGTGCGGGGAACCTACACAAGTGGCGGAGAGGGGCAGGATGACCAGCAAGCAGGAAGGGACTTTGTTCTCCGAGCTGACACATGCGCTACCCGCCTATGACTACCTCTATCACCATGAAAAGGCAGAAGAATTTGGTCCAGTCCAGAATCACCCACACAACCTCAGATAGGGGGCCTGGGGAGATATATTTAACAAATCTTCTTGAAAAAGAATTCAAAATAAAGGTCATAACCATGCTGATGGACCTGCAGAGAAATATGCAAGAGCTAAAAGATCAAGTTGGGAGGGAGAATACATAAATAAAACAATCTCTGGAAGGACTTAAGAGCAGACTGGATGAGGTGCAAGAGGCCATTAATGGAATAGAAATCAGAGAACAGGAATACAAAGAAGCAGAGGCAGAGAGAGAGAAAAGGATCTCCAGGAATGAAAGAATATAAAGACAACTGTGTGACCAATCCGAACGCAAAAATATTTGCATTCTAGGGGTACCAGAAGAAGAAGAGAGAGAAAAAGGGATAAAAAGTGTCTCTGAAGAAATAATTGCTGAAAACTTCCCTAAGCTGGGGGAGAAAATAGCCGTTCAGACCAAGGAAGCCCAAAGATCTCCCAACGCAAGGGACCCAAGGAGGACAACACCAAGACATATGATAATTAAAATGGCAAAGATAAAAGACAAAGACAGAGTATCAAAGGCAGCCAGAGAGAGAAAAAAGGTCACCTACAAAGGAAAACCCATCAGGCTTTCATCAGAGTTCTCAACAGAAACCCCACAGGCTAGAAGAGAATGGCATGATATATTTAATGTAATGAAACAGAAGGGCCTTGAACCAAGAATACTGTATCCAGCACAATTATCATTTAAATATGAAGGAGAGATTAAACAATTCCTAGAAAAACAAAAGTTGAGGGAATTTGCCTCCTAGAAAACACCTCTACAGGATATTTTAAAGGGACTGCTCTAGATGGAAGAACCCTTAAGGCTAAATAGATGTCAACAGAGAAAACAAAATCACACCAAAGAAAGTAGACAAATCAAATACTAACTAAAGGCAAAAAATAAAATCAACTGTACACAAAAGCAGCCAAAGGAAACACAAAAGAGTACAGATTAAAACACCTAACATATAAAGAATGGAGGAGGAGGAATAAGAAGAGAGAGAAATAAAGAATCATCAGACTGTGTTTTTAATAGCTTAATTAGCAAATTAAGTTAGATGATTAGATAGTAAAGAAGCTACCCTTGAACCTTTGGTAACCACAAATCTAAACCCTGCAATGGCAGTAAGTACATATCATTCAATAATCACCTCAATGTAAATGGCCTGAATGCACCAATCAAAAGACACAGAGTAATAGCATGGATAAAAAAGCAAGACCCATCTATATGCTGCTTACAAGAGACTCACCTCAAACCCAAAGACATACACAGACTAAAAGTCAAGGAATGGAAAAAGATATTACATGGAAACAATAGGGAGAAAAAAGCAGGTGTTGCAGTACTTGTATCAGGCAAAATAGAATTCAAATCAAAGAAAGTACAAGAGATAATGACGGACATTACATGATTATAAAAGGGTCAGTCCAACAAGAGGATATAACCATTATAAATATATATGCACCCACATAAGTGAAACAAATACTAACAGAATTATAGGAGGAAATAGAATGCAATGCATTCGTTTTAGGAGACTTCAACACACCACTCACTCCAAAGGACAGATCCACCAGACAGAAAATAAGTAAGGACACAGAGGCACTGAACAATGCACTAGAAAAGATGGGCCTAACAGACATCTACAGAACTCTACACACAAAAGCAGCAGGATACACATTCTTCTCAAGTGCACATGGAACATTTTCCAGAAAAGACCACATACTAGGCCACAAAAAGAGCCTCAGTAAATTCAAAAAGATTGAAATTCTACCAACCAACTTCTCAGATCACAGAAGTATAAAACTAGAAATAAATTGTACAAAGAAAACAAAAAGGCTCACAAACACATGGAGGATTAACAACATGCTCCTAAATAATCAATGTATCAACAGAGAATTAAAGATGGCAGGCTGACAGGTGAGACAGAGGGTTCCTCCTAAAACCGCATATAATAAGAAAATATATTAATACAATTAATCCTGAGAGAGCAACAGGAAAGAGGACTGAGCCAGACTGCACACACCTGGAGAAAAGAGCAGACCTCACAGAACAGGGTAACGTACCAGAGCTGTGGCCCGGAGGGATCCAAGCCCTCGACCCACCCCAGCTCACCGGGGGGAGAAAGAAAAATGGAGCAGGGAGGGAGTGGAAGGCCTGGGACTACTGAATACCTAACTCCGAAGATCTGCTCTGGGACCACAAACCTACATTTCATGGTGCTTTCCTGATACTCACGTGATTATGGATTGGAAAGCTAAGACAGGCACAATTCTTGGAGAGACTGAGATTCCAGCCACATGTGGACATCAGGGATCCATATCCGGCTGCTCTGGGACAAAAGCTTATACCTGTGTGATCAGCTCACTGGTTCAGGCAGTGGAGACAGGCATAGCAGCCAGGAAGGAGAAAACAGCACTTTCCTCCCCCCAGGCACTAATCACACTCCCCTGTGATCCCCAACATTACTTCAAGGGCTGAGCAGCTCCAGAGTAGAGCTTCTGGACACTAGAGTGTGGCATACACAAAGGTGAAACGCCAAAGGAACCTTGTCCAGAGTAAAATTAATATAACCCCTGAGAAAGATGATGTGGACCTCATGACTCTTCCTGAAAGGGAGTTCAAAATAAAAATCATTAACATGCTAATGGAGGTACAGAAAGACATCCAAGAACTCAGGAATGAATTCAGGTCAGAGATCCAATCGTTGAAGAGCACAATGGAGTGTATTAAAAGCAGGTTGAAAATGGTGGAGGAGAAGATAAATGAAATAGAAACTAGAGAAGAGGAATACAAAGAAGCTGAGGTACAGAGAGAAAAAAACAATCTCTAAGAATGAAAGAATATTGAGAGGACTGTGTGACCAATCCAAACGGAACAATATTTGCATTACAGGGGTACCAGAAGAAGAAGAGAGAGAGAAAGGGATAGAAAGTGTCTTTGAGGAGGTAACTGCTGAAAATGTCCCCAATCTGGGGAAGGAGATAGTCTCTCAGGCCATGGAGATCCACAGATCCCCCTACACAAGGGACCCAAGGAAGACAACACCAAGACACATAGTAATTAAAATGACAAACATCAAGGATAAGGACAGGCTGTTAAAAGCAGCCAGAGACAGAAATAAGATCACATACAAAGGAAAGCCCATCAGACTAACAACAGACTTCTCAGCAGAAACCTTACAGGCCAGAAGGGAGTGGCATGATGTATTTAATGCCATGAAGCAGAAGGGCCTGGAACCAAGATTACTTTATCCAGCAAGATTATCATTTAAATTTGAAGGAGGGATTAAACAATTTCCAGATAAGCAAAAGCTGAGAGAGTTTACCTCCCACAAACCATCTCTGCAGTCTATTTTGGAGGGACTGCTATAGATGGAAGTGTTCCTAGGGTTGGATAGCTGTCACCAGAGGTAGTAAAATCATGGTAGGGAGGGTGGAGCAGCTGATTGCGAGGCAAATGCAAAATTAAACTGACTATCCCCAAAGTCAATCAAGGGATAGACAAAGAGTACAGAATATGATACCTAATATATATAAAGAATAGAGGAGGAAGAAAAAGGAGAAAAAGGAAAGAACCCTTACATTGTGTTTGTAATAGCATATTAAGGAAGATAAGTTAGACTCTTAAATAGTAAGGAAGTTAACCTTGAACCTTTGGTAACCACGAATCTAAAGTCTGCATGGCAATAAGTACATACCTATCGATAATCACCCTAAATGTAAATGGACTGAATGTACCAATCAAAAGGAATAGAGTCACTGAATGGATTAAAAAACAAGACCCATCTATATGCTGGCTACAAGAGACTCACTTTAAACCCAAAGACATACACAGACTAAAAGTGAAGGGATGGAAAAAGATATTTCATGCAACTAATAGAGAGAAAAAAGCAGGAGTTGCAGTACTTGCATCAGACAAAATAGACTTCAAAACAAAGAAAGTCACAAGAGACAAAGAAGGACATTACATAATGATAAAGGGGTCAATCCAACAAGAAGATATAACCATTATAAATATCTAGACTCCCAACACAGGAGCACCTACATATGTGAAACAAATACTAACAGAACTAAAAGGGGAAATAGAACACAATGCATTCATTCTAGGAGACTTCAACACTCCACTCACTCTGAAGGACAGATCAACCAGACAGAAAATAAGTAAGGAGACAGAGGCACTGAACAACACATTAGAACAGATGGACCTAACAGACATCTGCAGAACTCTACACCCAAAAGCAGCAGAATACACATTCTTCTCAAGTGCACATGGAACATTTTCAAGAATAGATCATATACTAGGCCACAAAAAGAGCCTCAGTAAATTCAAAAACATTGAAATTGTACCAACCAGTTTCTCAGACAACAAAGGTATGAAACTAGAAAATTATGAAAGAAAATGAAAAAGCCCACAAACACAGGGAGGCTTCACAACATCCTCCTAAATAACCAATGGATCAACAACCACATAAAAACACAGATCAAGCAATATATGGAGACAAATGACAATAATAATTCAACACCGTAAAATCTGTGGGTCGCAGACAAGGCGTTGCTAAGAGGAATGTATACTGCAATACAGGCCTACCTCAGGAAAGAAGAACAATCCCATATATGCAATCTAAACCCACAATTAACAAAACTAGATAAAGAACAAATGAGGCCAAAAGTCGGGAGAAGGTAGGACATAATACAGATTAGAGAAGAAATAAATAAAATTGAGAAGAATAAAACACTAGAAAGAATCAATAAAGCAAGAGCTGGTTCTTTGAGAAAATAAACAAAATAAATAAACCCCTAGTCAGACTTATCAAGAAACAAAGAGTCTACACACATAAGCAGAAACAGAAATGAGAAACGAAAAATCACTACAGACACCACAGAAATACAAAGAAAATTAGAGAATACTATGAAAACTTGATGCTAGCAAATTGGATAACCTAGAAGAAATGGACAATTTTCTAGAAAAATACAACCTTCCACGACTGACCAAGGAATAAACTGAAAATTTGAACAGACCAATTACCAGCAACAAAATCAAACTGGTAATCAAAAAAACTACCTAAGAACAAAACTCCTGGACCAGATGGCTTCACCATTGAATTTTATCAAACATTTAGTGAAGAACTAATACCCATCCTCCTCAAAGTTTTCCAAAGAGTAGAAGACGAGGGAATACTTCAAAAGTCATTCTATGAGGCCAGCATCACTCTAATACCAAAACCAGGCAAAGATGCCACAAAAAAAGAAAATTATAGACCAATATCTCTGATGAACATAGATGCAAAAATACTCAACAAAATATTAGCAAACCAAGTTCAAAAATAACATCAAAAAGATCACACACCATAATCAAGTAAGATTTATTCCAGGGATGCAAGGATGGTACAACATTGAAAATTCATCAACATCATCCACCACACCAACAAAAAGAAGGACAAAAACCACATGATCATTTCCATAGATGCTGAAAAAGCATTTGACAAAATTCAACACCCATTCATGATAAAAACTCTCAACAAAATGGGTATAGAGGGCAAGTACCTCAACATAATAAAGGCCATATATGAAAAACCCACAGTCAACATCATACTTCACAGTGAGAAGCTGAAAGCTTTTCCTTTAAGATCGGGAACAAGACAAGGATGCCCACTTTCACCACTCTATTCAACATAGTTCTGGAGGACCTAGCCACGGCAATCAGACAACACAAAGAAATAAAAGGCATCCAGATTGGCAAGGAAGAAGTTAAACTGTCACTGTTTGCAGATGACATGATATTATACATAAAAAACCCTAAAGAATCCACTCCAAAACTACTAGATCTAATATCTGAATTCAGCAAAGTTGCAGGATACAAAATACACAGAAATCTGTTGCTTTCCTTATACACTAATGATGAACTAGCAGAAAGAGAAATCAAGAAAAAAATTCCATTCACAATTGCATCCAAAAGAATAAAATACCTAGGAATAAACCTAACCAAGGAAGTGAAAGACCTATACTCTGAAAACTACAAGACACTCATGAGAGAAATTAAGGAAGATACCAATAAATGGAAACACATCTCATGCTCATGGATAGGAAGAATTAATACTGTCAAAATGGCCATCCTGCCTAAAGCAATCTACAGAGTCAATGCCATTCCTATTAAAATACCAACAGCATTCTTCAACGAACTAGAGAAAATCATTCTAAAATTCATATGGAAACACAAAAGACCCCAAATAGCCAAAGCAATCTTGGAAAGAAGAATAAGGCTGGGAGATTATGCTCCACAACTTCAAGCTCTACTACAAAGCCACAGTAATCAAGACAATTTGGTACTGGCACAAGAACAGACCCATAGACCAATGGAACAGACTAGAGAACCCTGATATAAACCCAAGCATATATGGTCAATTAATATATGATAAAGGAGCCATAGACATACAATGGGGAAATGACAACCTCTTCAACAGCCGGTGTTGGCAAAACTGGACAGCTACATGCAAGAGAATGAAACTGGATTATTGTTTAACCCCATACACAAAAGTATACTCAAAATGGATCAAAGACCTGAATGTAAGTCATGAAACCATAAAACTCTTAGAAGACAACATAAGCAAAAATCTCCTGAATATAAGTATAAGCAACTTTTTCCTTAACGCATCTCCTCGAGCACAGGAAACAAAAGCAAAAATGAACTCATGGGACTACATCAAACTAAAAAGTTTCTGTATGGTAAAGGACACCATCAACAGAGCAAAAAGGCATCCTACAATATAGGAGAATATATTTGTAAATGACATATCTGACAAGGGGTTAACATCCAAAATATATAAAGAACTTACAAGCCTCAACACCCAAAAAGCAAATAACCCGATTAACAAATGGGAAGAGGATATGAAGAGACAGTTCTCCAAAGAAGAAATTCAGATGGCCAAAGGACACGTGAAAAGATGCTCCACATCGCTAATCATCAGAGAAATGCAAATTAAAACCACAATGAGATATCACCTCACACCAGTAAGGATGTCCAGCATCAAAAAGACTAAAAACTACAAATGTTTGCGAGGATGCAGAGAAAGGGGAATCCTCCTACACTGCTGGTGGGAATGTCAGCTAGTTTAACCATTGTGGAAAGCAATATGGAGGTTCCTCAAAAAACTGAAACTAGAAATACCATTTGACCATTCCACTCCTTGGAATTTACCCAAAGAATACAACTTCTCAGATTCAAAAAGACATATGCACCCCTATGTTTATCACAGCACTATTTACAATAATCAAGAAATGGAAGCAACCTAAGTGTCCATCAGTGGATGAATGGATAAAGAAGATGTGGTACATATACACAATGGAATACTATTCAGCCATAAGAAAGAAACAAATCGTACCATTTGCAACAACATGGATGGAGCTGGAGGACATTATGCTCAGTGCAATAAGCCAAGAGGAGAAAGACAAGTGCCAAATGATTTCCCTCATTTGTGGAGTATAACAACAAAGCAAAACTGAAGGAACAAAATAGCAGCAGACTCAGAGAACCCAAGAAGGAACTAGTGGTTACGAAAGGAGAGGGGTGTGGGAGGGGTGTGGGGAGGGAGGGAGAAGGGGATTGATGAATATTATGTTTAGTACACATGGTGTGGGGGATCACGGGGAAAACAGTGTAGCACAGAGAAGGCACATCGTGAATCTGTGGCATCTTACTACACTGATGGACAGTGACTGCATAGGGTATGGGTGGGGACTTGATAATATGGGTAAATGTAGTAACCACATTGTTTTTTCATGTGAAACCTTCATAATAGTATCATGTGAAACCTTCATAAGAGTAATAAAATAAATTTTATTAAATTTAATTTAATAAAAAATTAAAACAAAAACAAATGATCACTATTTGCCAGACAGCACTCATCCACGTTTAAAAGTAGAATACAGCATTTTTTAAATCTGGGTTCAATTCCAATGTTAAGGGGTAAAATGTTCTATTATTTTCTTATTAGGTAAATACAATGTCCTTAAATAAACATAATGCATTTATTTCCCTGGATGTGCAAAGCCTAATTTAAAAAATTGTGCCTTAAACCTGTATGCAGAAAAAAGTTAATATGGGAGGTCTGACTGTTCTCCTTGAAAAGACCTGCTTACAGGGTTCCTTGGCTGGCATCTGGGAACATGGATTTGAGGAGGGTTCCCACCATTCCCAGGAATGAGAAGAGTGGCTCCATGTGCCTGCAGTGTTAGTACAAACATGCTTTATGCTGAATGCCTGCTTTCCTTCTGGGAGTCTGGAATTTGGGTACTTGGTAGGTGGAGGGTGCCAATGTGACCAGCCCCCAATAAACACCCGAGCACTGAAGCTCTAATGAGCTGCCCTGGTGACAGCACTTCACCTGTGTTACCATAGCTCATTGCTGGGAGAAGATTCACCCTAGCTCACTCAGGGAGAACTCTTAGAAGCTTGCCCAGGGTCTCCCTCAGATTCATCGCATGCACCTTTTCCCTTCGCTGATTCTGCTCTGTGTTCTTTTGCTGTAATAAATCTGAGCCCTAAGTCTGACTAGATGTTGAGTACTGTGTGTCCTTCTGGTGCACCATTAATCCTGGAGGTGGTCTCAGGGATCCTTCGACACAACCTGCCTCTCAGAAACACAAGATATCAGAGTGAACGAGTGAAATGTGTGGAAGAGTCGGCTGGGAGCTCACCATCAGGTTCAACTTGTGGCTGACAGCCAAGGCCGAGTGTTCCAGGGCTTTGAACACGGAGGTGTAGCAGTCCCTGAACTTGGTGTATTTGCCAACCAGGGCTATGCAACACGTTTTCTGTAACCTTTCACACCTGGAAAGGAGGACACGCTTAAAGCTTATACACACAACGTAACATCACAAACATAATGACAGCCGCTGTTCTTACCCCGAGGTGAATCTTAGAAGCAGACAAGCTCCAAACTTGATGTACATGACTCCTATCCCCACAAGCACCTCTACAGAACTAAAATCTGTATGCCAACAGATTTCAAAGTCCTAAGAAATCCCAACATTGGCATATGGAAGCAGGCACAGACACAAATAGGAGAGTGTATCAGAGAAAAAGCTAAAAGCATTAAAAATAATAAAGCTGCCCCCATCTCATACATATGAGCTGTCCTTAAATTCATTCATAAGGTGACATTACATAAGAAAAGGCACTCTAAGTGTCTATATTAAAAATGGTTACATTCCCAGCTGGCCCACAAAAGCCAGGTTATTCATGGCATGCCTGAAGCATGGTGCTGAGAGAACTATTTAAAATACTACATGCCATTTAGATCATTTTTATGAGAAAGTTCCATTCTACATAAGGTGCTCAATCACATTTCACCATTAGAGACACAATCTTTACTGTTGCTTTTGTCAGGAACTCCGTTCCACGAACCTGACAAATGCCTGGGCTGGCATTAAGTGTATGGAAATGATTGTCTTGGGGCCAAAGATGTTTTAGGGCTTTGAAGCAAATCCTTCCCCAAATCTTGGGACAAAAATGCGACTATGATCAGGAATATACCTCTTTCATACCACCATTAACCCAGAGAGCAAGAGAAGTGGTTGCCAAGGTGGTGAGGGGAAAAATACACAAGAAGCTAAGAAGTCAAAACCAAACAGTAAAGGTGACTTCCTAGGCAGGCTACTAAAGTACCTGCAAAAAGGCTGCTAAACCTTTAACTTAATTTTATGCTGCTCTGGAGATCACATGGCCGTCCTGCTTCACCCCATCTCTACACAAAGGATGCTAGTAACAAAGTAAATTGGTGTCAAGCCAACTTGAGACAATGTCAAAAGTCTCAGCATTTGGCCCAAGGGAAGTGGCGATGGCAGCCACATCAGACCACGGCAGCGTGGCTGAGACCTCACAGCCTCCCCACTCCCCCAGCAAGGGAAGGCCATCAGCTCTACTCTGGGGAGGAAGCAGGACTGGAGTCAACACCGCCAGTCCCTCCTTCCGCTCACCGGTGGCTGGTCTCCCTGGCAGGGAGGACCCCCTCGGCAGCCGGGTGTGACAGAGGAGTCCACGGGGAGCGTACCAGGGAGGAGGGCTGCCGTCCAGGAAGGACATTGGAGCCCACTCCTTGTGCTCTTTCCCCATCAGACCTGCAGGTCAGGCCCCCGGAGCACTGCCCCCATTATTCAAGCATCTCCCTCATCCTCACCATTCGGACTGGGCACGAGAGGCAGGCAGCTGACACTGCTGGGAGCTGCTGGTGAGTGGCAGCCACTGAGTCTGCTCTGCAGGCCCATCCCCCCACAGGCAGGTGCCCAGGGAGGCAGGGGTGTCCGCATTTTGGCTGCAGGTCCCAGGCAAGCTCTCCCATGCAGTTCAACCAGGGACCCCTGGCCTCTGAGCAGCACCGGACTTACATAATCAATGCTGCCCTCTGGCCTGTTTGCATCCGTGTATGTCTCTACAGGTTGTACTGTGGGGACGGGCGCTAAAGGATGGACCCTCCAAACTGCCTGGATTAGGATGGGCCCTAAATCTAAAGACAAGCATCCTTACAAAAGAAGAGAAAGGGAGAAGACACAGAGGCCAAGTGCAGGCAGTAGTAGAGGCAGAGTGCACTGATGCGGTCACAGGCCTGAGGCCGGCCGGCAGCCCTCAGGGCTGGGGAGACACATGCAGCGGCACTGCCCGCACAGCCTCCAAGAGGAAGCAGCCATGGTGATGCCTTTGGACTTCTGGCCTCCACAACTCTGAGAGAGTAAGTTTCTGCTCTTTTAACCCACCCAGTTTGTGATAATTTGTTACAGCAGCCACAGGAAACTAATACAAAGACCAAATACGAGCTTTAAAAAACACAGCAGCATAGAGTATAATTTAAAGCTCATTCCAATAAAAAATATTAAAATTTCTAGGTTTAAAGAGGATTGGCCCCAAGCTACTCAGAAACTTCCTACAAAGTGACTGATTCCTTAAGCCTTCTGGAGGGCAGAGGCTTAATTTATCACCATTCAGTAGAGCACCTAAGTTCAGAAAGTGCACTTTATTCCTGATTCTATTTGCCTCAGAAATTCTAAAACACTTTTAAAATCTTTAAGTGGAAAGGGCAAGAGATCTTCAATTTGCTAGTCATGTACCAAGGCCAGTGGTTTTGTCACCATCCAATCATTTTAACTATTCTTATCAACATCAGTAACCAATACTCAGTGCCTCATAAGATGTGAAGGCCTTACATGATTTCTGTCATAACTGCCACAGTGTGGGTACTAGCACCCCCCTGTTATATCTGGACAGGAGAACAAGCCCAGAGAGGTCAACTAATCCAACCACACACACAGCTAATGGGAGGGGGAGCTGGGTCTAAATCCACAGGGCCTGACACCACAGCTTACCTTTTTTGTGTATTGAGATATAATTGACATTTAACATATTAGTTTTGAGCGTACAACATAATGATTACATATGTATATATTATGAATTGATCACCACAATAAGTCTGGTTAACATCTACCACCACATATAGTTCCATTTTTTTTCTTGTGATGAGGACTTAAGATCTACTCCTACTGCTTCTTCCTAAGCTGCACAAGAAGCTGGGCAGCCAGGACTTTATAGAGTCACGCCTTGGCTACATTTAGGAAAAGAATGTAGGTTATAGGGATTTAATTTCCATATGACTTTAAATGAGACAATCCTGGCTGAAATTAATATGGTTGTCTTAAAGCTAAAATTAATCTGGGGTTCTAATAATGACATTGAGAGTTAATGACTACAGGATGAAACAATAATGATATAGCCAAAGCTTCTCATTTGACATATTTTCTTTGGGAAATGTTAGCCAAATCTTAAAAACAAGCAGAACAAAACAAACCTGTGACATTTAAAACTATTGAAAATATTCGTGAATGAAGAAATAAACTAATAAATAAATCAAAAGATTTTTTAAAAATCACTCTGGAATCCAAATTCCTTTAATTCACTTTGGTTTAAGTAGAGCAAAGTCAAAAGCTAGATTTAGACATAAGTCCAGCTAGAGCTTTAGATACATCCAGACCAACACATACATATACAAAAACTCAAACGTGACATAGGTACCCTCTAAGGTACATCTCAGGCCTACCCCCAACCCAAGAATTATTGAAGATTACATTAGTAATTCCCTTCACGTACCTGTCAGTCATATTTTTCCACTTGAAAAGCAGATTACTTGCAGAATCAACAATGGGCAGATTCAATCTCTCTTTAAAATATTTAACAACGCCTTGTTCCTCCAAAAGCAAAGGTACTCGATATGTGGAAGAAACATCATGGATACATATGACCTGATTAATGATGATACAAGACCATATTTCAATGGAAGGACTCAAATAAGCTATGAGAATGAGCTAATGCTTGAGAGATAGCAGTTCATTTATACTGACTGAAGAAAAGCAAGAATCCAGTGACCTACAGAAGAGGCAAAACTAACATACTTAGTGTGCTCTAATTACAAAACTCTTTGAACTCACTATTCTAACTCTGGAACCATGGATGCTGTGATAGAATTATATATATATATAGTCTTTGTTCCTACTTCCTGACACAGAGCTTCAAAAACCTCTGGGATTTCCTGAGTAACCAGGCTATCTTTTTTGTGCTGCGGACATAACTCATGGTGGCTCCTAGATGCTTCAGGATAGGAAAAACCAAGTCAGGCTGGAAGTTTCAGCCACCTAACCTCAAGGGGCAGTAAGGAGGCTAGAGAATGAGTTCAGTCACATAACCAATGGTTTACTCAATCACGCCTATGTAATGAAACTGCAATAAAAACTCTGGACATCAAGACTCAGGGAGCACCCTGGTTGGTAAATCTACAGATGTACCAGGAGGGTGGCAAACCCTGACTCCATGGGGACAAAAGCTTCTGCACTTGGGACCCTCCTAGGCCTTGCCCTCTGTAGCTCTTCATCTGGCTCTTTGTCTGCACCCTTTATAATAAAATAGTAATAGTAAGTATAGAGCTTCCCTGAGTTCTGTGAGTCATTCTAGAGAATTATGAAACCTGAGGGGGTACGGGAAGCCCCAAATTTGTAGTCAACCAGGCAGAAGTGTAAGTGGCCTGGGGACACTTGTGGCTGGTGTCCAAAGTGGAGAACAATCTTAAAAAGGACAAAACCCTTCAGCCCATGGAGTCTGATGCTCACATCAGGCAGTTAGCGTCAGAGTTGAATTGCAGGACCCCCCAGAAGATGTCACAGAATTGGTGTTGGAACAAAGATTCTTAGCAGTCAATATCCAAGACACATGCCCAATGCACCATCTTTGAGTCTAGGTTATAGCAGTAGCATTGAGTGCATACACCCTGTCTTCTAAATGTGGGTGTGAATTGAAGTATTTGTTCATTCATTTGTTGCTGCTTCTGTTTATGCTTTTGACTGCTCCCTTCATTTGTATACATTTCCAAGCATATATTGAACACACTCAATTCAATTACACCTGTTAAAGGAGAAAAGCTCCTTAACTGCCAGGTGGTGTGGTTGTTTTTCACACTTACCCTAACGACCTTTCACCACCCTGGGGAGTACATCCACGGGGCCACTGGCACGCATTTAAGGATCTCCCACATTCTAAATCAAGGTCAAGGAATGCAGCTGACTCTACGTGTAAACACATAGTCTTCCCAAATCCATAGCTATCCAACCAAGGTTTACTAAGCTGTTTGGATATTGCTAGCCTGACACTTAGGACTATTGTGTTTCACTTGCACATTCATCAATGCAGTTCAAAGTGCTAAGATGTCACTAAGTTGAGGCTCCATCTCAATTACTAATTAAAACTAAATCTCTGGACCACCCGAACTCCCACAAGTGGAAGGCATGGAGTATTCAGCTATTTATTCATTTATCCTCCAGGCTAAAGAGATTTTTTTTTCAAATATCATACTAACGATCACATCCAACGAGATGCCTCAAACCCTCCATCCCATCCTCAGCGATCCAGAGAAGGACTATAAATACAAGTTCTCCAGGAACGAAGAAATGGGAGCATCAACTCAGACCAGAAAAAAATGATGTGCTGAAAAATGGCTGGGAAACTAGCCTGTGGACTGATGGGATAGAGCATTCTTCCGAATCAATAGTTCTATAGAAAATAGACTCTGTATGGTCAACAGTTGGGAACTGTTCTGTTCTCACAGCACTCAGCAACCCAACTCTGAGAGCTGTAGCCTCCTTCCATTTTGGGAAGCAGGTTATATCTGTTTAGTATACACAAAGTACTATTTACCAGTAGGATGGCTACAAAAAAACAACTGAACAAAACTAAAATGGCTTGATGACATACAAATACAGGGGACTCCTTTACACCTGCCATCACATTTTTTCACACTGGTTCACTTATGCATTAACCCTGAAGCACCAGGCAGGAGGCCCCACATGAGACACAGAAATCTGATTACACAGCTTTTAGGCTTCAGGGAACCCAGAGCTAATCTGAAGAAAATAAAAGGTTTCTGCCAAATCTCACTCTTCTCCTGAGTGCCTTTGCATATCACTTTTTACACTGCAATCCCTTGCGCCTAAGCCTTACTGCAAGCAAGAGACCAAGAAAAAAGAATGAAAAAAAGAAAAAAGAAAAGCAAGCTCCCAGATACCCAGGTGGAAAGTCCTGCAGGACAGAGGATCTGAGCCCAGTGAATGGAACGGAAGCCACTGATGTAATCAGAAGTGATAGTGTGAATGTCACCGTAATGTGTGGTCTGGGGTGAGTTAAGCAGTAACACATACAAAGGAGAAATCACAGCGAATGTGGCAATTGTACTGGAAACACAACATAAAGTGACGATAAGCAGGCTCCATGTGGTTCTCTCTCTAGAGGTTTGCCTGCAACGTAAAAAGCCCACCTGGTTTGGTACCTATAACTTAAGCAGTGATTATGCAAAGAAACATGCAATCTACTTAAGAAACCAAGAATCTCAGATGGTCACTTAAGTGCAAGGGAGCTATGCTTCAGTATGACGCCCTCAAAGCTTTCATAAATGCCATGAAAAGTAATATGATAAACCGAAGAGATGCAAAACGTTGTCATCAGTAGAAGTGCCTGCAAGGCAGTAAGATCTAAAGAGCTGCACTAACCTGTTCAGGGTTCACGTGACAAAACATAGAAATCTTTTCCTTCGTGGCCATTTTAATGGGTGTAGAGCTTCGGCAGATAATCTGTCAAAGTCAGATACGCACAGGTCAGTGAGCAGGAATTGAGCTATTCATGCCACCATTCATTTTCAGCATGACGCTTTATTAATTTCTTTTTAATACAAGAGTCTTGACCAAGCATGTACTTGTTCATTCTGGGCATTCTACTGGACTGTTAGAAACTGATCTAAGCACAAATATAAGTACAATTAAACTCCACACAAGTCTACTAGTAAGGACTTGAGATGTCAAGGCATCTCTAGTAAATTGAGTCAAGCCTCAGAAATGTTGCTCCTTTAAATACAAGTACAGAGCTATACCAGAGGTTGGCAACCTTTTTCTCTAAAGGGCCAGATGGAAAATATTTTAGGCTTGCAGGTCATGTCGTCATGACTATTGATTGTACCCTTGCAGTGCAAAGGCAGCTACAGAATAATGTAATCAGGAGATGGTACTCTGTTTCAATAAAACTTTATTTACAGGCAGCAGGCCTGCCCACCCTTATCTGTCAAACCCTGATCTAGACCAATAGCAGTAACTGGATGACCTGCTGCAAATAAGAGCAGTGATAGCCCATCCCAGCAGCGTCAGAGGAAAGTCTGCAAGGTCCCATCTCCCACTACAGGACTCGGGGACCATACAAATGACAGGATATTGCACTTTCCCAGCTGTCGGTGACACCAACCAAATGAGAAACTAGAGAAGAAAGGATGGCCAATTTAGAGATATGTGAGGCGACACTTGAGAGTGAGGGAATAAGCCTTCCCTGGCTCTCAGATACAAAATGTTCATTGTTATAGGAACAATGTGAGAGCTAGAAAGGACTTAGGTGATATTATAGATTAAGACATGGAGGTCTTATACCAAGAAAGTTCCCCACTCTCCTTAACTCACCAAGTCGGGAGACAGGCCTAACCCCCTCAGCACACGGACACTGTTTTGTGTGGGTTTAGTTTTTTGTTCTCCAGTAGCACTGTGCTGAAAGGAAATGGGTCACTGTCAGTATGCTAGATTTTTAGCTCTTCCAGATAATCAATGGCTCCCTAGTTTGAAATGAGGAATAAACAGAATATCATAGGAAGACTTACAGAAGTTGCTGACTACATATATGGAAAGCTCACCTGAGGGACAAGGCTGACATGGATATTACAGAAATTTTCTATTTTTGCCTTAAACTGGAATTGTCTGAATGCTTCCACAAATGGCATTCCTTCAATGTCTCCGATGGTGCCACCCAGCTGGGAATGGAAAAAAAAGATACAAGTGATCATCCACAGTACACAGACGAGCAGAAAAATTCTCGAGCTATGCCAAGAATAGAAGTTTGTAAATATGCTAAAAATCACTGCGTTATACACTTAAAACAGGCGAAATTTATGATATATAAATTAAACCTCACTAAAACCGTTAGAAATGAAAAAGGAAAGCACTCTACATTTAAGAGGGAGAGTGAAGAGGGACAAATTCCAATTATAAACTAAGTCGCAGGGGTGTAAATTACAGCATTGGGAATATAGTCAATAACATTGCAACATCTTTGTATGGTGGCAGATGGTAATGACGCTTACAGTGGTGATGTATATAAATGTCAGATCACTATGTTGTACACCTGAAACCAGTCTAATGTTGTATGTCAACTGTAGTTCAATTTTAAAAAGGGGGGAGATGAAGTAAAGGCAAGAGAAAATGGAGACTAGAAAGTCAAATAAGAAGTGATGGCGTACAGCACAGTCAACCAGGTAAGCAGGTAAGAGAGAAGGGAGAGCGGAGCCTCAAGGGGGCAGAAGAAAGCAAGATTATCTGCTTCCTGCGTTTACAAGATCACTCTGCCTGTTGGGTGGAGATTCAGACTGAGTAAACAAATCCTGCTTTCGTAATCCAGCTGGATTTTACAGGCTAGTATATCATCCCCTAAAAATTTAGGGGCTCATCATAAGGCTGTCAACCCTTCACCTCATCAAGATTGGAAAAAAAATTTTTTTAAGAAAAAAGGAGGGTTTTAAGAAAAGGCAAGGGAATTCATAAGCAGACAAAAGGATCCGGAATATGGGCCACAGAGGAGCGAGACCAGCTAGTTTCTACCAGTGGTCCACCTGCAAGATAGAACTCAAATCCAGTAACAGTACGAGAAAGGTAAGAGCCAGTGGGCTCTGCTGCCTGGCGTGAAGTAGTGAGCATTCTCGCTCTCTCCATGTACACACATGCGCACGCATGCACACACACACACGCATGCATTTGAACAGTCTCCTTGCCATGGTGATACTATTAGAATTAAATCACGACTATTAAAACATGCTGGCTTTCTGAAACAAGTAGTACGAAAAGCTCCAGGAATACTTCCGACAGTGTAATCCTTCAGTAAATGTTAATTTGCAATGTGCTTCCAACCAAGTTACTTAAGCATTTACTTTAGACTAGGGTAAAATTCACCTTAACCCATTCATCCTCACCGTAGTTAAATACTTAAAGGTTATGACATGGATTTGAAAATTAATTCTGTGGCATTTGCACATCTACTACATGTTCAACACTATAAACCAGGCAGTGGGAGGAATTTAAAACAATGTTGTCGTAAGATGCTCAGAATTTATCAATGAAATAAGGCAGAGCTAAGGCACAATAATCACCAGGAAACCTTAGGCAATGACGGGGATGTTGAGAAGGAAGAGATCACGGTGTGCCTGTCCCAGAATTTACCATCTTCTCTGGTGTCAGCTGCCTAACTGAGCCTGACATCTACTTCGAGGCCTGAGCTCTCTTCTCAGCACAACCGGGCTTTGGAGCCAACTCGTCCTTCACACCTTCAAGATGTCTCCATCATGACTCAGTCTTACCATGTCCCAAACTGAACTCCTGGTCCCCTCAGCCCCTGGGCCTGTTCCTTATCCCAGCGAACAGCATCTCCTCCCCCTAACTGTTTCAAGCTAGCAGCCTGGAAATCATTCTCAATCCCCCCTTTCCCTCACCCAGCCCAGTCTAGAGGGTTGTATCTCCAAAACCTCCTGAAAATTCATTGCTTTCTGCTCCACTGCCACCACCCTAGACACTACTGACGCCATCTTCTACTGACTGCCATAACCTAAACCAGGGGTGGCAAACTATGGCCTGCAGCCTGTTTTTACATATAAAGTTTTATTGACACACAACTATGCCCACTATTTTACATATTGCCTATGCTTTCACACCGCAATGGTAGAGTTGAGTAGGTGTGAAAGACACTCTCTGACCCTCAAAACTGAACATACTTACAATCTGCCCTTTATAGGAAAAGTTGACCATCCCCCACTCTTAATGGCCTCCCAGTTTCCACTCTCTCCTGTCCTCCATCAACTACTTGTCACACACCAGCAGAGTGACCTTATAAACACTCAGAAGGCATCTCCTGTGCTTATACCCTCCTCAGTGGCTTAATGCTTCACTGAAAATAAAATCTACACTCTTTCCTGCAGCTAAGCAAAGGCCCTATATGCTCTGGCCCCTCCATATGTCTCTAATCTCCTCTCATGCCCCTGCTCTGCACTCCCCACACACCCACCTCTGGGTGCTAGCCCCCTAGCCATTCAGGATCTCAGATGGAATGCTCTTCCAGTGTGCCCTAAGCCCTCCTACCCTCCTTCTTCGTCTCCATCCATCTCATCTTGATCCTTCAGCCTGGGGAGCAATGTCCCCCTCAGAAAGCCCAACCCTGACCACCCACCTAAAGCAGCCTCCCCCATGCTGCTCCCTATCATAGCACCCGGTTGGGCTCTTCCCAGTAACTCAGCACCAGGCGCCATGATGGCCCTGAGTCCTTGATTCACGTCTCTCCACCCCTCTAGACTGTCTGCCCCAGGAGGCCAGGTGCCTGACTGCCCTGCTGCCCACCCTGGCTCTGACACAAGCCCAACTACCTGCACAGCTCTGGGGGTTTAGGTCAGCAGTCAGCACAGGACAGAAGGGTCTCAAAATTCGATGTAAGCCCTAGAGAACAGCATTCAGGTAACCCACCACCATGACTACAAAGGACTCAAACTAAGAAATTGCAGGACTACATTGCTACAGAAGAAATCATTCTTTACTAACTTTAATTCATATAACAAAACATGATTAAAATTCAAGCTTCTTGGGTATAGAACAGATAAAAATATATAACTGCTTTGTAAAAGAATGACAAGCACTTATGAAAATCCAAGAAATAACATATGCAATCAAGAAATTGGCAAGGGATGAGGGATTTAAGTGCTCATTAACTACAATGCATCAGAATCTAACAGGAAAATAAATTCTTTAGGAAAAAAAAGGTCTGCATTTAAACTAAACTGTACAGGGACATCCGTTTTTTGATATGAGTACTCTAGGAGCTAGGAAACAGGGAAGCTTGAAAAGGCAAAGGCTTTAAACATTGTCCGCTTCTGCCTTCACGTGGCCTACCATGGTACTGCACTCCCTCCATCAGTTTGGACCGTCCCATTACCACTCGTCTGGCGCCCCATTTACCAGCACTGTGATCAGAAACTTTCAGTACTATTACTGGAATAACTCTAAATTTACTATTTCCCCGCACAATAGGGAAAATATCACCCATAACAATTTTAAGATCTATCCAAAGTTGAAATCGAATCAGCAGCAAGTTTATAAGATGTGCAAAGTCTGTTCTGCCTTTAATGAATGAAAGGACTCTTTTTTGAGAAAAAAACAAAAAGGAAGAAAGAAATATACCTTTTATTCCATTAATCCAGGCATAAATTATTTCAGGTTCATGTTGCGATGACCTGGACTAATATGAACAAATTTTGTCAGCTTCACTGCTCTGAGGAATAGAGGCCTCTTGTGCAAAAAGGCTTTGAAAACATTTCAACAGCTTCTACGTGCTTAAAACTGAAAATAAGCTTTGGTGGTCCTTCTGCGAAAGGTTAAATTGTGCATGAACACAAATGTTGAGCACAACTTAAACCCAAAAGGATGCCTGACCTAGTGTCCATTAAGTGAATATAAACATCATGATTATATGGAGAAGAAAGGGTTGTGCTGGAGAGAACTTGTGACAGTTTCTGTTTCCATGAAATTAAAAATTAAGATGAGTCCTGCAGAGCAGTGCCCTCTTAAGCCTAGCAGCCATTATCAGGACTAGTACGCATTAAGGGCTAAATCAATGTTGATTAAGCCAAACAAGTCAGTTCAAGAGCAGAAAAAAAAACAAAAGAACATAGATATGGGGGTGGGGAAAGAACAATGTGAAGGTACAGGTCTAAAATGTTTTCTTATTGTTTGTTGAGATAGAAATTTCAGTTTAATTTGAGATGTCATTGTTAATTCTGGATTTCACTGTGCAAGTGGAACCTTGAAGCAATTAGAGTCAGAATCTGTAGCATTCTTCTCTGTAAAATGATGACAAAGAGAAGCAGGTGTACTGGCGCCAGAACACATCATACAAACTTTGTTCAAGGATGATTGTCAAAAAAACAATAGCTGGAAAAGCTAAGATGAACAAAGTGTTAAGGCTCATCCCAAACTGACATTGGGCTTGTGTATTAATGAAGTCCAGGGGCAGCTCAATCACATTTAAAAAACCTATCTTTCCCCCTTCTCTTTCTTGTGATTATTATTATTAAAAAACATAATTAAGAAAAAAAACAGCAGCATCAAGGAATAAGAGGCAAAAACCTTCATACACATGACCATTTGGAATTTTTTCTATGATTAAGGATAACAGCCTTAAGAGAAGGCTTCCACCTACGAAAACTAAAAGGAAAAAAAAGTCACTGCAGAAGTTATTAAAATGTTCAGGTTTAGAAAACTGGTCAGGGACCAATTCTTCTCCTGCGAAAATGGGCACATTTTGGATATCCTCTGCATTTCCTGTTGCTAGAACAGGAAAAAGCAGTGAAAAGTACTAGACCAGCGCTGTCTAATAGAAATAGAACATGAGCTACATATATAATTTTAAAGTTTTATTGCCACATTTAAAAAGGCAAAAGCTTTCCTCATGTAATTGTTTATTAATGATACCAAAATTTTTTAAAAAGTAAAAAAAAGGCAAAAGCAAGCAGGAGAAATTAATTTTAACACTGTATTGTATGTAGCTCAGTATATCCAAAATATTGTCATTTCAACATATCAGCAATATTTAAAGAAATTATTAGGTATTTTACATTCCCTTTTTTTCATACTAAACCTTGAAGTCCAGTGTGTATTTTAAACTCACAGCACATCTCAATTAGGATGGGCCACATTTTATATGCTCAACAGGTCCATGTGGTGAGTGGCTACCACCCTGGGCAACCTGGTCCACTACAGCAGATGACTCGTGTAAACCAAAGGCGTGAGGACTTGTCCTACCCTCTGCTGGGCTTGAGTGAAATCTGCCTTGGCTGACCTTTAAGACACTGAAATTGCTAAATGCACCTTTAAGTTGACATTAATAAGTGGTTTTTTTAAATCAAAATAATGTATGCATGTGGTTAAAAACCAAATTGTACAAAAGATATTACAATAAAAACTAAGAATCCCCTGCACCATCCTTTACCCTTCCAAGTCCGGATCACCCAAGGCAAGCCCTGTAATGTCTCCATTCAGGATTTCTCTGCTAGCTACCTCCTTATCTCTAAATACCATCAGCTCAGCTGACTCAGGTTCTTGAGGCCCCTGCCTTGTCCTTCCCCCTCTAGCCCTCCTCCACCCTCCCCGCCAAATGAATCCTCTTTTCCAAGCTGACCACATTACAGCCCTGCTCTTAAGCCTGTTCTGATACATTATGGAGGCCAAGTCTAAGACTTGACCATCAGTCAACCGAGTGACCACAAAAGTCTCCTTGCTTGTAGAGGCCAGCTCTCCCCTGGCTAACATCTCCATTCTCAGAGCAAATGCTATGCTTTCTGGAGCTTTTATCTGCCTTTCTCTTCCCTTACACTATGTGTCTTTCTCATTGTCTCAATTTGTTTCCCAACTACTCACTTTATTAGAAATTAAATATTTTCAAAAGGAAGCAAGGCCAGTTATGCAGGTATGTTTGGTCTAAAAACTTCATCAAGCTTTACATCTATAACGTGCACATTTCTGTATTTATATGTTATACTCCAATTTTTAAAAATTACAAAGGAAGAAACAATCAATAGAAGGGCTTAAGAGCAGACAGGATGACGTGCAAGACACAGTTAACGGAATGTAAATTAGAGAACAGGAATACAGAGAAGCTGAGGCAGAGAGAAAAGGAACTCTAGGAATGAAAGAACATTAAGAGAACTGTGTGACCAATCCAAACAAAACAATATCCACATTACAGGGGTAGCAGAAAAAGAAGAGAGAGAAAAAGGGATAAAAAGTGTCTTTGAAGAAATAATTGGTGAAAACTTCCCCAAACTGGGTGAGGAAATAGTCTCTCAGACCATGGAAGCCCACAGATCTCCCAATACAAGGGACCAAAGGAGGACAACACCAAGACATATAATAATTAAAATAGCAAAGATCAAGAACAAGGACAGAGTATTAAAATCAGCCAGAGAGAGAAAAAAGGTCACCTACAAAGGAAAACTCATCAGGCTATCATCAGACTTCTCAACAGAAACCTTACAGGCCAGAAGAGAAAGGCATGATATATTTAATGCAATGAAACAGAAGGACCTAGAACCAAGAATACTGTATCCAGCACAATTATCATTTAAATATGAAGGAGGGATTAAACAATTCCCTGACAAACAAAAGTTGACAGAATTTGCCTCCCGCAAACCACCTCTACAGGATATTTTAAAGGGACTGGTCTAGATGGAAGCACTCCTAAGGCTAAATAGATGTCAACAGAGAAAATAAAATCACCCAAAGAAAGCAGACCAACAAAATACTAACTAAAGGCAAAAAATAAAATCAGCTATCCACAAAAGCAGTCAAAGGAAACACAATAGAGTACAGAATAAAACACCTAAGATATAAAGAATGGAGGACGAGGAATAAGAAGGGAGGGAAATAAAGAATCATCAGACTGTGTTTATAATAGCTTACTAAGAGAGCTAAGTTAAACGGTTAGATAGTAAAGAAGCTACCCTTAAACCTTTGGTAACCATAAATCCAAAGCCTGCAATGCCAACAAGTACATATCTATCAATAATCACCCTCAATGTAAATGGACTGAATGCACAAATCAAAAGACACAGAGTAATAGAATGGACAAAAAAGCAAGACCCATCTATATGCTGTATACAAGAGACTCATCTCAAACCCAAAGACATACACAGATTAAAAGTAAAGGGATGGTAAAAGATATTTCACACAAACAATAGGGAGAAAAAAGCAGGTGTTGCAGTACTTGTATCAGACAAAATAGACTTCAAAACAAAGAAAGTAACAAGAGATAAAGAAGGACATTACATAATGATAAAGGTGGCAGTCCAACAAGAGGATATTACCATTATGAATATATATGCACCCAACACAGGAGCACCAACATATGTGAAACAAATACTAACAGAATTAAAGGAGGAAATAGAATGCACTGCATTCATTTTAGGAGATTTCAACACACCACTCACTCCAAAGGACAGATCCACCAGACAGAAAATAAGTAAGGACACATAGGCACAGAACAACACATTAGAACAGATGGACTTAACAGACATCTATAGAACATTCCACCCAAAAGCAGCAGGATACACATTCTTCTCAAGTGCACAAGGAACATTTTCCAGAATACACCACATACTAGGCCACAAAAAGAACCTCAGCAAATTCAAAAAGAATAAAATTCTACCAACCAACTTCTCAGATCACAAAGGCATAAAATGAGAAATAAATTGTACAAAGAAAACAAAAAGGCTCACAAACACATGGAGGCTTAACAACATGCTCCTAAATAATCAATGGATCAATGACCAAATTAAAACAGAGATCAAGCAATATATGGAGACAAATTAAACAACAGCACAGAGCCCCAACTTCTGTGGGATGCAGCAAAGGCAATCCTAAGAGGGAAGTATACTGCAATCCAGGCATATTTAAAGAAGGAAGCACAATCCCAAATGAATAATCTAAATCCACAATTATTGAAACAGGAAAAAGAAGAACAAATGAGGCCCAAAGTCAGCAGAAGGAGGGACATAATAAAGATTAGAGAAGAAATAAATAAAATTGGGAAGAATAAAACAATAGAAAAAATCAATGAAACTAAGAGCTGGTTCTTTGAGAAAATAAGCAAAGTAGATGAACCTGTAGCCAGACCTGTTAAGAGAAAAAGAGAATCTACACACATAAATAGAATCAGAAATGAGAAAGGAAAATCACAACAGACACCACATAAATACAAAGAATTATTAGAGAATACTATGAAAAATTACGTTCTAACAAGCTGGAAAACCTAGAAGAAATGGACAACTTCCTAGAAAAATACAACCTTCCAAGATTGACCAAGGAAGAAACACAAAATCTAAACAGATCAATTACCAGCAACAAAATTGAAGCGGTAATCAAAAAACTACCCAAGAACAAAACGTCCAAGCCAGATGGATTCACCACTGAATTTTACCAGACATATAGAGAAGACATAATACCCATTCTCCTTAAAGTTTTCCAAAACACAGAAGAGGAAGGAAAACTTCCAAACTCATTCTATGAGGCCAGCATCACTCTAATACCAAAACCATGCAAAGATACCACAAAAAAAGAAAATTACAGACCAATATCCCTGACGAACGTAGATGCAAAAATACTCAACAAAATATTAGCAAACTGAATTCAAAAATACATCAAGAGGATTATACACCATGACCAAGCGGGATTCATCTCAGGGATGCAAGGATGGTACAACATTCGAAAATCCATCAATATCATCCATTACATCAACAAAAAGAAGGAAAAAAACCACATGATTATCTCCATAGATGCTGAAAAAGCATTCGACAAAATTCAACATCCATTCATGATAAAAACTCTCAACAAAATGGGTATAGAGGGCAAGTACCTCAACATAATAAAGGCCATACATGACAAACCCACAGCCAACATCATACTTCACAACAAGAAGCTGAAAGCTTTTCACCTAAGATTGGGAACAACACAGGGATGCCCACTCTCCCCACTGTTATTCAACATAGTACTGGAAGTCCTAGCCACAGCAATCGGACAAAACAAAGAAATACAAGGGATCCAGATTGGTAAAGAAGAAGTCAAACTGTCACTCTTTGCAGATGACATGATATTGTACATAAAAAACCCTAAAGACTCCACTCTAAAACTACTAGAACTAATATCTGAATTCAGCAGAGTTGCAGGATACAAAATTAATACACAGAAATCTGTTGCTTTCGTATATACCAATGATGAACTAACAGAAAGAGAAATCAGGAAAACAATTCCATTCACAATTGCATCAAAAAGAATAAAATACCTAGGAATAAACCTAACCAAGGAAGTGAAAGTCCTATACTCTGAAAACTACAAGACACTCCTAAGAGAAATTAAAGACAACACTAACAAATGGAAATTCATCCCATGCCCTTGGCTAGGAAGGATTAATATTGTCAAAATGGCCATCCTGCCTAAAGCAATCTACAGATTCTATGCAATCCCTATCAAAATACTAAAAGCATTCTTCAATGAACTGGAACAAATAGTTTTAAAATTCATATGGAACCACAAAGACCCCAAATAGCCAAAGCAATCCTGAGAAGAAAGAATGAAGCAGGGAAGATCTCACTTCCCAACTTCAAGCTCTACTACAAAGCCACAGTAATCAAGACAATTTCGTACTGGCACAAGAACAGAGCCACAGACCAGTGGAACAG
This sequence comes from Manis pentadactyla, assembly GCF_030020395.1. Taxonomy (NCBI): domain Eukaryota; kingdom Metazoa; phylum Chordata; class Mammalia; order Pholidota; family Manidae; genus Manis; species Manis pentadactyla. The sequence goes on from NC_080038.1 coordinate 11,765,022, forward strand.
AATAGAGAGTCCAGATAAAAACTCAAACATATACAGTCAATAAATATATGATAAAGGAGCCATGGACATACAATGGGGAAATGACAGCCTCTTTAACAGCTGGTCCTGGCAAAACTCAACAGCTACATGTAAGAGAATGAAACTGGATCATTGTCTAACCCCATACAGAAAAGTAAATTCAAAATGGATCAAAGACCTGAATGTAAGTCATGAAACCATAAAACTCTTAGAAAAAAATATAGGCAAAAATCTCTTGGACATAAACATGAGCAACTTCTTCATAAACGTATCTCTTTGGGCAAGGGAAACAACAGCAAAAATGAACAAGTGGGACTATATTAAGCTGAAAAACTTCTGTACAGCAAAGGACACCATCAATAGAACAAAAAGGTACCCTACAGCATGGGAGAATATATTCATAAATGACAGATCCGAGAAAGGGCTGACATCCAAAATATATAAAGAGCTCACACACCTCAACAAACAAAAAGCAAATAATTAAAAAATGGGCAGAGGATCTGAACAGACACTTCTCCAAAGAAGAAATTCAGATGGCCAACAGGCACATAAAAAGATGCTCCACATCGCTAGTCATCAGAGAAATGCAAATTAAAACCACAATGAGATATCACCTCACACCAGTAAGGATGGCCACCGTCCAAAAGACAAACAACAACAAATGTTGTCAAGGTTGTGGAGAAAGGGGAACCCTCCTACACTGCTGCTGGGAATGTAAATTAGTTCAACCATTGTGGAAAGCAGTATGGAGGTTCCTCAAAAAGCTCAAAATAGAAATACCATTTGACCCAGGAATCCCACTTCTAGGAATTTACCCTAAGAATGCAGCAGCCCAGTTTGAAAAAGACAGATGCACCCCTATGTTTATCGCAGCACTATTTACAATAGCCAAGAAATGGAAGCAACCTAAGTGTCCATCAGTATATAAATGGATAAAGAAGAGGTGGTACATATACACAATGGAATACTCTTCAGGCATAAGAAAGAACCGAATCCTACCATTTGCAACAACATGAATGGAGCTGGAGGATATTATGCTCAGTGAAGTAAGCGAGGCGGAGAAAGACAAGCATCAAATCATTTCACAGCCATAAGATGACATAAGAACAAAGAAAAAAATTGGAGGAACAAAACAGCAGCAGACTCACAGAACCCAAGAATGGACTAACAGTTACCAAAGGGAAAGGGACGGGGGAGGATGGGTGGGAAGGGAGGGATAAGGGGGAAAAAAGGGGCATTACTATTAGCACACATTATGTAGGGGGCAGGCACAGGGAGGGCTGTACAACACAGAGAAAACAGGTAGTGATTCTATAGCATCTTACTGTGGTGATGGACAGTGACTCTAATGGGGTATGTCGGGGGAACTTGGTGATGGGGGGAGTCTAGTAACCATAATGTTGCTCATGTAATTGTAGATTAATGATAGCAAAATAAAAATAATAAAAATAATAAATAAAAAATTACAAAGGAAGCATCCCCTCTTTCCTCGTCAATTGTGAAGGAAGAAATATGAAGGGAGAGAAAATTTTATGCAGCACACTTATACATTTATATTAAGTTTATCAGCTCTCCTATTATAGCAGTACAATATATAGTAAATATATGCTAGCATAGCACATTTAGGTTAAGTTTCCAGTTCTACTATTAACACAATTGCCCTTGTGGGTAGCATAGTATCTGTCTGCTGACACTGATAATGATGATAGTAATAACAGCTAACAGGTTTACTGAGCTCTTCCTAAATGCCAGGCATTGCCAAGTGCTTTTTCACATTTAATCCTCATTACAACACTATTACCATTTTGCTATTATGACAATATTACATTATTATCCTATTGCCATAGATGAATACATCGAAGCTGCGTGAAGTAATTTGCCAAAAGTCACACAGGCATCTTAATAATGGCTAATGATTTTGAGCACTTACTATAGATCTGACACCATCCTAAGCGCTAATTATATTGACTTATTTAATCCTCAAACTTTTTTTTTTTGAGGCACAGAGAAGTTAAGCAAACTCACCTAAGGTCACCGAGCTGGTAAGTGACCCAGCTGGGCTATGAACCCAAGCAGTCTGGTTCCAGATTCTTAACCACTGAGCTATACACCACTTAGGGGTCATGGCAGAAATTTGAATTTAGACAGTCTGCCTCTAGGAACCAAGTTGTTCATTATTCTGCTGTCCTGCCTGGCAAGTAGGTCAACTGACTTTTAGACAAGGAATACCTGCATTTATTGTCAGTCTGCACACTGAGAGCAAAGCAAGCAGTGAACAAGTGGCAAGTTCAATACTATGTTCTTCCTTTAAACAGCTAATACTCTCCCCTCCAAATTACCTCTACCATCAGACTTCCTGTACTCAGTCTCTCTCTACTTCCAAAGCACTCTGCAAATATTTCTCAAATAGCATTCACTAGAATGTAACTTATCTGTCTCCACATGCAGACTGCTGCACACCCACCAGGAGTAGTCACACTGTTTAATGCCAATCATGCATTCTGTCTTGTGACCACAAGAACAGGGACCATCTACGTGGTCTCCTGTTGTAATCCCACCTCCTAGCCTGTTGTCCAGCACACAGAAGGCCATCTGTTCATATTTGTTACATGCATGAAGATCAGGTGTTTAAAAACCCAGAAAAGTATGTTTATAAAGAAAAGTTCCATGCTTGCCTCAATAATACATATTTGGGGCTCTTCGTTATTATTGTCCACAGGCGCCAGGGCTTGATTCATAACCCACTCCTGGATAGCATCAGTAACATGAGGGACAACTGTAGAGAGAAGTAATAATTAGCACAAAAGATCATTTCACAGTCACGGTCATGAGAAAGGAAGGTATTAGTGTCTTTAGACCTCCCAAACAACCTGAAAGACACCTGGCAAATTAGACAAGCTACATTCCTCATGTTATTATCCATGTCACTGAAATTAATACTATAGAAACAATATAGGTTAAGTCCTTTAAACATTATGCCATTTCTCTTAAAACCAACCAACCACAGAAAACAAGCAACAGAAAGCATAAATGCCATCTTCGATGCAACTAGAAAATGCTTATAATGCCAACTAAAAATTGCTGAATGCTGGACTCCAAGAGGAAGAAGGACACAGAGTGGCCCAGTCCTGCAGGTCCTGGGCAGCCCACTGGCCAATGGGGAGGATCCACTCAGGGTGTAGATGAGGCCTGCATGCTGACCAGGGGCCTAAGGCTGCTAATGGCAGCCAAAGAGGCCAAAAGACGACATCCCACAAATTTGTGAGACCCAGGGGTCCCTGAATGGTAAGCAGCCCAGCAGCTGTTGGGCTCAGCTGAAGAGACAAAGCAGTGACATCCTCGAGGGGGCATGAGGCCTTGGTGCAGCTAACTAACCTAATGTGATACACAAAGCAGGAACATTGGCCTCTGGGAAGCTGAGGCAAAGCAGCATCTGTCACCTACCCTGCTGCACACCTGCTGCTCCCTCGAGACGGGAAAAAGTGATCTCTGTTTGATGCATTTGCGACAACCCATGGCCATGCATGCCAGACTACCCCCTTTCCAGGCAGTGCAAGGATCAGGGGTCAGAGCCCAGACCCCAGAAATGGGGCACTGCCCTCTCCCCTACATTGGGGACGTGGCAGGTGTGAGCCAGCAGCTCACCCTCCCATAGGACTCCCAAGACCTACACTTGGGGGCAAACTGTTAGCACAATTGTAGCTGAGATCTGTGCCACACTGTCCAGTTTCAGCAATAACATAGTTTATCTTCTCATCTACATCTGTCTGACTCCTTGATCTACTTCTCAGCTAGTTCCAACATGAAAGTGCCTTAAAAGGGATGAGCAATTATCACCTATCATGTAGGAATGTACGAATACAAGACTTCCTGGGAGTGGGGAGGGGTCTCTTCTAAAACAAAAGAGAATAACCCCACTCAGGGAAGGGTTGGTGAAAAGAGCCAGACCAGGCCAGGCCGCCTGCCACTGCAGTTCAATTCTCCTGTCCCTCCCCAGTGCTGCCTTTCTGCAAAGGGGAGTAACTGTCATCCGTGCAAAGATACAAGAAAAAGGAGAGAAAGAACATATTAAATAGAAGAGACAAAAAAGAGACCAAAAAAAAATCGACACCCCCAATCAGGTAAAAATGATTAATAAATGGCTCTCAAAGGATTTTATAAATAAAAGCTGAAGAGAGGCAGTCAGACAGACATATAGACTAAGAGAAACAATGATATCAGTCAAAAAGAAAAAGACTGAGGAAAATAAAATCAGCAAAATGGAGGATGAACGTGACACCCTTGTAGAAAAGGAAAGGGAGAGAGTGCAGAGACTTGAACAGGACAAGGACTTGTGGAGCTCAGGGACCATGTTCACCTCTAGTTTCAACAGAGTGTGGGTGCTCAGCACATGGGGCTCCCTGTTTGTGGAATGTAATACCTTGTACGGTTTTCCCCAGGTAATCACCATGCCTCTCTTTATTGATCACATGCTGATATATCTTCCCAGTGGTGATGTTGTTGTTCTTATAAAGATTAATATCCAAGAACCTTTCATAATTACCAAGGTCTAAATCAACTTCTCCACCATCACTTAAGACAAACACTTCACCTAGGATAAAAAGGCAATGTAAAAATCAAAAATTTGCTTCCAGATTATTTTTAAAAGATGAACACATTATACATACTATTTTTTTTATTGAAGTATCATTGATAAACAATCTTATATTGGTTTCAAGTATACAACACAGTGGTTCAACAGTTCCTGATATTATTAAATCCTCACCCCACTAGTGCGGTTACCATCTGTCACCATAGGAAGATATTACAGAATCACTGGCTATATTCTCTACGCTATACTACCATCCCTGTGACCAACTTACTTATGACAGAGAATTTCTGTGCCCTATTATCCCCCTTCACCCTCCACCCCAAACCCTCCCCATTGGTAAATCCCAGTCACTTTGATGTCCACATTATATTAAAGAGCTGGTAGAAGACTAATTTAAAAGCTATATTCTATCACCATTTCCTTATTTTGATGGGGAAATTAAACAATTCAATCCTACCCATGAAAATACACCAGAAAAATTCTGGTATCCAATTATGGTATTTTTTTAAGTGCTTCCTGAAATTCTGTCTTCAAGATTTAGCTTTTCCAAACTTGTCATGTATCACATGAAAAAGGGACTTTTTAAAACAGCAATTTAAAACACAAATAGCAACTTACTTCAAAGCATCAGTAACCTGGACTCTGGAATTGGTGTAAGAAACTTTTAATTGATTCCCATTTTGGTTAAAGCCAACATTAGACAGCAGATGAAAGCAGGGTCCCCACCAGCTCAGGGGGCAACTGGGTGAAAGTGAGGGGAGAAGCCTGTGTAAGCAAGAAGCCACCCACACGACCACACCGTGAAAAGGGACAGAGATGAAGACGATCACCCAGGAGCACCTGCACTGACTACTGGGCATGTCCCTTGGTCTCTGGTGTCACTTAAGGGTATCGACTAGGAGTCCAAGTTTTAAAGCCACATTGTAAGAACTGAACCTCTCCCTGAAATTCTACCATTTACACCTACTTTGAGACGTTCACAGCAAAAAATGAAAGTTGCCTAGCTTATGAACCTGATCAGAAATCTTTTATATCCTCACTTATGTCTCCTTTATAAGGTACCTAGTGTGATCAGAAAGATCTCTAACTTTTAAGGACAAGGGAGCAAATTGATGAAACTGCAATATTTTCATATTTCCCATACGCCATTTGCAGTTCAAATTCCACGTTGTCATGTCAATCAGGAATCACCAATCTACGGAATCACCAATCGTTTTTGCTTTGATCATCCCAACCTCTGACAAATAATAGAACATCTCTAAAATCTCTTTAGGTAATTTGGACTAAATCCAGTTTAGTAATACTCCAGGTATATGACAAAGAGGGCAAAGATCTTGACATTTTCAATTCCTAAGATTTTAAAAGTATATACACACTATGTTCCTAGAAAAGAAAAAACTGTAGATGACAAGCCTTCAAAGCAGTTTTTTAGATCTAATGCACTTGTAACAAAAATTCCAACAGATTTTTTTTTAACTTGACAGTGACACTAAAGTTAATCGGGAAGAAAATAGGTGTGATTATCAAAACAAAACACAGAAAAAGCAAAGAATAACGAAGCCCTTATAACGAATAATAATGAATAAAGGAAGATTGAAATATCATATATATATATATATATTTCAATATATACAAATATGGAACAAGAGAACATCAATAAATACACAAACCAAAATGTCCAAGAAGCTCCTTATTATATAAAGAAATTTAATATATAACTTAAAAATGAGAAAAACCAAGGGTATCATCACAAATCAATGCAGATAAAAGACTCAGAGATAAACTTCAAAGAAATGTGTGGAATCCTTATGAAGAAAACTTTAAAGCCTTACTTCAGAGATATAAGAGAAGGTATGAATAAAATGAAAGCCATTTATAACATTCCCGAATGGCCCAGTCAACATTTTTGGTGTTTGATTATTCCCCAGATTAACTTATAAATTCAAAGAAATCTTTGTCAAAAAACTCCAATGTGATTTCTTATAAAGTTTGATAAAATGATCCCTAAATTAATCTTGAAAACAAATATTTTGAAGTCAAAAAAAAGAAGGAATGACAAGCTCTGACCTCCTTGTTAAGAAAAAGCTGCAGCTATTAAAATGTCAGGCAGGAAGAAACAAAGATATCCAAAACAGAGCAAAAAGACAGACTTCAGCGTGGACAGAAATTCAGTGTATAGTAAAAGGTGGTATTTTTAAGTCAGCAGAAAAAGGATGAAATCTTTGATAAATACCATTAGGAATAGTTGGCTAGTCAGAAAAAAGTTTGGAAAAAAGGTGTTACATCCTCGCCTCATGCCAAATTAATTCCCAGATGTTGTAACAATGTTAAAGTAAAAGCAAATGAAATTATAAAAGTGCCAGAAGAAAATACAGATGAATATTTAAATATTCCTGGGGCATAGAAGTCTAAGGTAACATCAAAGGCAGAAACCATAAAGGCAACAGTTGATGCAATGGTAAACTGAAATTTATCAGCAACTTATAAGTAATATTAGAGCAAATTTCACACATACATAAAGTAAAAATATATGCATGTGATATCATATATGTTAATATACTTTATGTAAAGTGTTCTTGAAAATCATTTTTAAAAAGCCAGAGGAAAATTGGCCTAACACATGGCAATAGTCAATTTTGCTACATACCAAACAAACCTACAATCTCAACAACTTACAAGACATTGATTGACTTCTCCCTCATGTGACATGGGGTCCGTGGGTCAGCTGTGCGTCAGCTCGATGTCTTCTCATTCCAGGACCCAGGCTAAAGAAGAATTCCCTGCATGGAGCAGGCAGTTCTCAAGGCAGCGGGCAGAAGTACAAGAGAGACGAGCCAAATCGTGCCACTGCACTGAGAATTTCTGCTTCAACAAGACATATGTCATCTTCACTAATATCCCATATGGCAAAACAAATCACATGGCCAAATTAGGCGACCAACCTCGCCGGTATGCCCAGGACTAATACAGTTCTCAGGATGTGGGCCTTTCCCTTTCAAAACCAGAGAAGTTCCAAACAAACCAGGACAAGTTCGCCATCCTACGTGGCACAAGTCCAAAGTCAACACGGTAGGGAAATTTACTCCCCAGAAGGAATTGGGTGACAATTTCAAACAAAAATACAATCTACTACAGACTTAAGTCATTCCACAGACAAAATGAAAATCAAAGAAATCTAAATTAGAACAATGAGATACACTTTTTTTGTTTTTGGTTTACTCTCAAGTTAGCAAAATTTTAAAAGAGTAATATTCAGCAAGGGTATTAAAAAATGGCCTTCTTTATACACCGTCGATGAGGCTATAAACTGGTGCAGATCCATAAGCCTTATCAGAAAATTATTGGAGACAAGATGGACATTGGAATTTGGAATTCTTCACACTTTGGAAAGGTAACATAGAACACTTTCCATATATTTGAGCACACGCCAAAAGCAAACACATTCCAAGTGGAATAAAGACTAGAAATAGCCACACCTTTATGAAGACTTTTCAATTGTCAAAACTTTTGTAAAAATGCTGTAATAGTCACAAGTGCAGAATTTTTAATTTTCAGAACTTTCTGGATTTTAGAATTATAGATAAAGGATCGTGAACCTAAACAACTTTGGCACTATGCTTTATGGGTGAAAAACCTGAAAAACATACCACTCATCAAATCAGAAGTTCTGCACTTAGGCATTTATGTTTTAAAAAATATATACATTTTAAAGATTTCCATCACAGTGTTGTTTATAATATCAACAAACTGAAAATTATTTCCTATTATTGAACAGATTCTGTATAGCCTTTATGAGTATAGAATATATAAAAATGTCCACAGTACATTGTTCTAAAACTTAGATTAAAAAATAGTGACTGTTAAGATTCAATTCACTGAACATTCACAAATAAGCAAACCTAAGATACGCCGTTAGAACATGAGATAGTGGTTTAGCTTGGTGGTTTCAGGTAGGGAGACAGGAAAAGTCATATGGGGGGGGTTTCTGTTTCTTGATCTGGGGGCTGGTTACACAATATTTTCATTTAATCAAGTGATATGATTTATGCACTTTCCTGCTTATGTATAAAAGGTTTTAAAAAGTATATAAGGGCTAATGGCTCTTGAAAAACTACTGCATACATCAAAATGTCAACATTAACGATAGTTACCCCAAGTGGTGGGAAACAGATGATTTTTATTTTCTTCATGCCATCCTATATTGTCATTATATTCTATATTGTCTGAATTTTTATCTTAACAATGAAATGTTAAAAGAAATATATTACCTTTATGATAAAAGAAAACAAAAGAGAATCTGTACTGCAAAAGGTACAATGAAAATGGTATCCCCAAGCAGTTTTCCAAAAGGGTGGAATAATTTGGAATGTCCCAGCAATCTGAAAAATGTGTCAATGACCATGAGAACATTCACATATTCATAACGTCTGATCCAGCAACTCTACTTCTGGAACTCTATCCTCAGTACCAAAATACGAGAAAGATGTGCTTAACCCAGTGCTTTATAAAGGGAAGAAGTGGTTCTCTTCCATACCGTGCTCATAAGGGGAAAAAGTGCCCGCGTCGATGTTAATATAGGGGTCGATTTTGATGGCAGTAACTTGGAGTCCACGTGACTTTAGAATCGTCCCAATGCTGCTGGCGATGATCCCTTTACCGACGCCAGAGATAACCCCCCCAGTGACCGGGATGTACTTCATTGGCAGAGGAGTGACTGGGTACCAGCACCCAGATATAATCTGAAAGATAATAAAATTCAGGGTAAGGGAAAAGAAACATTTTCTCAAACCAGTATAAAGCAGAAAGTGTGTTATACCCGAATTTCAAAAGCACACAGCATTTTTCTACCTATTTTCTAAATATTTGAAACTTTTGAAAGAAAGTCTTATTTTCCAGGTTTTTCCCTTTTGCCCATATGCAGGAAGCTGTGGATAGTTTCTGCAAGCAAAGTGGCTGGCTCCATTGCCCTGATTTTCCATTTACCCCAACTCTGCCATGTGACATTCTTCATCATGAGAAACAAAATTTCTCCGGGATTCAGAGGCATGGTGAAATGTTTATAGGATCAGGCCCTGGAGTCAGACAGATCTGTACAAGCTGTTCCAGGGCAAGGTATTAATCCTTTCTGTGCCTGTTTCTTCATCCATAAAATGGGACAGAAACTACCAGTGCCTTAAAATATCATCAGGTACTAAAACAAAATTAGCTATCAAGCCATGAAAAGACATGGAGGAACCTGATATGAATATTACTAAGTGAAAGAGGTCAGTCTCAGAAAGTTACATACCACATGATTCCAACTATTTGACATGGCAAAACTACGGAGACAGTGAAAGATCAGTGGTTGCCAGGAATTGGGGGGAAGGGATGCATAGGTGGAGCACAAAGGGTTTTTAGAGCAGCAAAGCTATTCTGTATGATGCTATAATGGTGAATCATTTGTCCAAATCCACAGAAGGATAGCAGCAGGAGTGAACTCTAATGTAACCTATGGACTTTGGATAATAATGATGTGTCAATGGAGGTTCATTGACTGCTTAACAAGTGCACCACTCTAGTTGGGGATGTTGACAGCAGAAGAGGCTGTGCATGTGGCGCAAGTATATGGGAACTGAGAGTGCTTTCTGCTCAGTTTTGCTATGAACCTGCTCTAAAAAACAAAGTCTACTTTTTAAAAAATCAGTATTCAAATATGCCACCATAAAAAAAATCTCAGAGGTGGTTGTAACGATTAAATGAGCTAAGGTATAAATCAGAGGTCAGCAAACTAGACCCACAAGTCACATCCGGCCCACTGTCTGCTTCTGTAAGGCCCCAAAGCCAAGAGTAGTTTTTACATTTTTTACTAACTGAGAAAAGATCAAAAAATTTTCATGATACGTTAAAGTGGTATGAAACTCAACTTCAGTGTCCATTGCAGATTGTGGCCATTTCCTGCCACGATGGCAAAGCTGAGAAGCTGTGAAAGCAGGGAGCTCTGGCCCACAAAGCTGAAATATCTGTTATCTGGCCTTTGACAAAAAATGTTTGCTGCTGCCTAGTACGGAGGGAGTCCAAATCAACCCCTATATTAACATAGAGTAAGAACTTAATAATAGTTATTAACATCACTATTAATAACAATAAATGTGCGCTCCCTAACCAAACATCCTGAACACTGAATCTATTTCCTAAGCCATCAGTTTTACCATGCAGAAATGCCCAAGTGGGAAGAAAAGAAAATATTATGTCGTAAGGAAATTTTATTTCACTTTTCTGCTGCTGTCCAATCAACCCCTTTTCTTTTTAGAGGCAGACAGGAAGCCCAATAGCTACTTGGTTTTCTTTTATTTTAAATACTACTATTTTTTCCCTTGAGCATGTGCAGGGGCCTTCCATTTCACCCTTGCCATTTCACCATGCAAATGAAAGTAGATCTTACAGTATTATTTGGGTAGTCATGGCAGGCAGGCAAGTAGGCAGTGGAGTAAAACCACTGACAACAAATCACAACTGCAAAAACACAGAGTAACGAACAAAAGCTAGTAACTATAAATCCCACTTTCTATCATAATTCACAAATTTTTTAAATGCTTGGAAATTAAGCAAAAATGCCATCAGGTGGGAACAATTTCAGTTACCCATTTATCTTATTTGTCTGTCCTCCTCAAAGGAATACCCATCCTGATTTTGTAGTTCCCTTTACATTCAAAACAAACGACCTTAACTTAAAGGCGTAGAGTTATCTCACTCAGAGCTGTGAGTTCAGTTTGAACCAGCCAGCCATGGTCAGGGTGAGTAAACCGAAACCATCGAAAACATACATGTCCCATCCCAATCGGCTTCCCTAAGTCCCCGGGCCTGCCTTTCTCTACATGCTACAGTTGATCACATTCAATGCCATCGGTCCTCTTCACTAGCTAGCTATCACTCACCCGATATAGCCTACAGGATTCTCAATCCAAACCCAGAATGCACCTCCTGTAGATCCAAAACATATCCGAATCCTCATCTCTTCCCACTCCTACTGGCCCAGGTGTCGTTATAAGGGCGATTTCTTCACAGCCCTCACGTCCCCATCCCAATGTTGATTTTTTCAATTTTGTTAAGTGCCCCTCCTCTGGATCTGGTGTCAGACAGCCTGGGTTCAAATGCTGACTCTGTCACTTAAAGCTATGACCCTGGGCAACTTCTTTGATTTTTCTAAGCCTCGATTTTTCTCCACCTGTGCAGTACACAGAGCTAGTAACAGCGCCTGCCTTACTGAGGTGTGTGGCCATTTACAAAGACAGGGCCCAAATGGTAAATGAAAATTAGCTGTTATCATTTTTCAGAGCCGTCTATTCGCTGCAATCAATTCACAAATGTTTACTGAATGTCTACTATATGCTTGTTCCCCCATCCTGGGGATATGGGGGTGATCAAAAAGTCAAGGTCTGAACAACCTAAGACAGGCACAGTCTCAGGGGGGCCATCAGGTGAGAAATTGGGGACCAACAGAGGGGAGGCTTAGAACCTCACCCCCCCCCTGTTTTCAGAGAAATCTTCTGCATCCGTGGATGTTTTGTTGCCCTTGTCTAGCTTGGATTTATACTTAGTCTATAGGCACACACCTGATCATCTACATTTGCCCTCTTACAGCACTAAACTATGTTTTCTACCTTTATCTTGCATCTACCTACCACTTCAGCATTTTATTTAAAAAATAATAATAATAATAAGGGAGAAATGTGGGATTCACATATAAATCAAGTATAAAAATCAAACGAATAATCATATCTGACTTGATTGTTTATAGTTCATGATGCATGATCAACACCGAAAGTTTCTGTGATATGACTGCCCTTGCACTGTTCATGTAAGAACTTATTCACTATGTAAGACCTTGTTCACCATGTAAGAACTTGTTTGTTATGCTTCAGAAGATTGGAGACTGTTGAGATATAGGCTTGGGGTTGATTAATGACTGTGCATTGAGTCCCCTATACAGAATTTTATTGTTGTTAACAACCATTTGATCAATAAATATGAGAGATGCCCTCTCAAAAAAAAAAAAAGTCAAGGTCCCTGCCCTCTTGGACTTCACCTTTCCTGTGGGATTAAGGGGCAAATGAGCGCTGCTATATAACTGAACCTTATTCTGGCACTGTCACACTATTAAAATACCTTCCCAGTTGTAAAAGCTAGAAAAATCAAAAAACACCATAGAAAAGTGTATTCATGTGAAGTCACATTATGTGGTTGCCAAAAAAAGTGAGAATTTTTCACAGAAGACAAGCTCATGGTACATGAACAAAGCAGGATATAAAATCGAATATAATATCATCTTGACTACGTTTTTTAAATTAAGACCGTTCAAAAAAGTACAACAAAATACTATGTTTTAACATACTTAGGTGGTTGGGCTGTAGCAATTACTAGTTTCCAATATTTTCAAAAGCATAATATACCTTTTTTAAGCACATCAGATATTTTACAAAGTCCTTCTCGAAAATGTAACTTAATACCAAGGAGACACCTAGTCCTTCCTACCTGAAGGGCCCCCACCCATAAGATGGCGAAATTCCTGCTTCTCTTCCAGGTCCTCGGTTCCCGCCGGCGCCACCTGAACCCCAATCACCCCTCGCCCCCTAATCCCAGCACCTAGCCAATAGCCACCAGCCCTGTAGAAGTGACACCACAATCACCCCATGCCCCTTCCTATATAACCCAGCACCTTTTCCTAATAAAGCGGAATTCTCCGGTGAATTGCTGCTGTGTCGCTCCTTTCCTTTCACTACCTCTTTAAAGGAAACGAGTAGATTTGAAGCAGTTTTAAAACTGCAGGGAAAGGCAGTCTTTAAGATACTTCCTTGAATTGGGATGTTTTTTCTCATGTGAACACTTAAGTTTTCATTTACTTTTATACGCAGTAAGGAGAACCAGTTGTAAACTAGGAGTGTGTAGGGCTGCACTGTCTGCTGTCCAATAAAAACATAACATGAGCCACGTGTAATTTTAAATTTTCAAGTAGCCATATTAAAAATTAAAAATAAACAGATGCAGTTAATTTTAATCTTATTTAACCCAATGTATCTAAAATACTATTTTGACACATAATCGATGTAAGTATTCATTAGTGAGATATTTTATCCTTTTCTTCTTTTCTGTTCAAAGTCTTCTGAAATAAGGTGTGTGTACTTACAATACCTCGCAATTCAGATTCGCCACATTTCCAGTGGCTACCACCCTAGGCAGTGCAGGCCTGGAGCAACTAAAAGCATCAGAAACACCAAGAAACACCTTCTCAATGATAGCCATTTAAAAAAAATGTTAGTCAAATTTAAAGAGTACTTACTTAACGATCCCGTTTTATTAAGTTCTACAACAGACAAAAAACTAAGTTATACTGTAATTCAAGGGGTGGAGGATTGCAGCTCGACTGGAAAGAGGCACGAGGAAACTTTCTGGAGTGATGAAAAATGGTCTATGTGCACGCTGGCGTAGTGCTTACGCAGCTATATAATTTCTCAAATCCCTGGTCTGCAAACAAAACGGGGGCGTTTTATTGTATATAAATTACACACCAAATCTGTAAAAAAGATTACACAAGTAAAGCTATTTCGTAGCGGCAGCACACTTGGACACAATACGCCCTAACCAGCTATTTGGGGGGACATGCGAGGGTCGCTGTTTAACGAGTGCACTGGGCGGGGGAGGAGGCAGAAAGGCCATTTCACGTGGCGCGGGGCTTGACTTCCGCCAACGCCATCTCGGAGCTCTCAGGGCTCCGGAGGCCAGAATGGGGCTGGGGGTGCGGCGATGGGCGGGGGGAAGCGCACCCCGGGAACGCGACGCTCCCGACCCCGGCTGGCGGGGCGCCGCAGGGCGGGCCCCGAAGGCACTGGGCACGGGCGGGGGCGCCCCGGCGCCCCACCTGTCTGCCGTCCGCCCGCGCTCTGCGGGCGCCGGGTGTGGGCGCGCGCCCGGCTGCGGCCGGTCACGGGCTCCGGGCCGGCGCCGCCCGGGAGAAGGCAAAGGCGCCGGGGCTGGGCGCGCGGAGGCCGTGGGCACGAGCGGCTAGTTACCAGCGAAGTGGCGGTGGAGCCAGGAAGTTGGCGGGTGGAGACGGCGGACTCCGCCCCACGGCCGGCCCGCGCTCACCTGTCGGGCTGGGGAGGAGCCGCTACGGGTGTCCGTTGTCGCAACCGGGTCCTTCCCGCCGCCCCACCTTTCCCTCTCCAGCTGCTGCTGCCCCCGCTGATTCACTCCGGTGAACTTGGGGTTTGCACCCGCGTTTGCGCAGTGCTCCCAAACAGGCGCCGAAAAAGTGGCTCCTCGGGCACAGACAGCTTCCCTCCACCCTCCGCCCTGGGTGCATTTGGCTCAGCCCGGGGACTGCACCTCCCCTCTGTGGCTCGCTTAGCAAAGACACCTCGGGCACGCGGGTGACTGCCACGCTCCTGGCAGGACCCTTGCTTGGTCCTCCCGTCCAGTGCTTACCACTGTAAAGAACTTCACTCTGTCACAAATGTTTGTGGGTCCCCTGCTGCGCTCCAGGAACTGCAGGCTTGCTGGGGAGAGGACAAAAATAACATACGATTCCCGCCTGTGAGGGGCGGCTCACAGGCTGGGGGGAGATCTACTTGTGTATCCGAATCAGTAAGGTTCCTAGAACAATACACGCGTAGCAAAAAAAAATTGCGGGAGTGCAGGGCAGGTGGAGGACAATCGGGCCTTCACTAGAATTTTTTTTTTCTGTTAACTTTAAGCTTGTATTTTTTTTGTATCATTAATATACAATTTCATGAGCAACATTGTGGTTACTAAATTCCCCCCATTATCAAGTCCCCATCACATACCCCATTAGTCACTGTCCAGCATAGTAAGATGCTATAGAATCACTGCTTGTCTTCTCTGTATACACTGCCTGCCTTTCCCGTGGCCCCACCCCCCCCACCTGCTACATTCTGTCTGCTAATCGTAATGCCCCTTTTTCCCCCTTATCCCTCCCTTCCCGCCCATCCTCCCCAGTACCTTTCCCTTTGGTAACTGTTAGTCCGTTTGTGGGTTCTGTGAGTCTGCTGCTGTTTTGCTCCTTCAGTTTTTTCTTTGTTCTTATACTCCACAGATGAGTGAAATCATTTGATACTTGTCTTTCTCCGCCTGGTTTATTTCACTGAGCATAATACTGATGCCGGGTTCTTGTTCACGAAGCTGAAGAATGACCTTTACAAACACTCAAGATGGAAGAGCAAGGAACAGGCTTTTATTTAGAAATAAAGTAAAAGGACAGAGCACGCAACTCACGCAAGGAGGGGAGAAGAGAGTCCATAGTGGTGCGTTGTCTAGGGGGTTTTATAGGCAGTTGAGGATTTTTCGAAAACATGAAAAAAAGCTTTGGGGTGTGGACTTATTAAGTGGTCCCCAGATATTTACAATTAACTTGATACAAGTAACCTCCTGCTCTGTTGATTTCTCCCTGAGATACCAGCATCTTGGTCTGGGGGCATATGAAACAAGGCCACCTGCTCAGCCTGACCCCAAGGTGGGCTGAGGCATGTTTGCTAAAGAGTAAATGGAATCTTTCTTGCCTTTTACTGTGTTATGGCTGGGCTTACATGCTAAATTAGTTTGCCCAGTTTGCAAAATCACCTCATTAGATCTGAAGGAGGAAAGACAGCACATAGGCCGGGGCCTTTAAACATGTTAAAGTGAATCTTACACATGATTATAAATGATTAGTATAAAATAAACATTTGCTACTCTTCTTTATCTGGGGTATATTAACTGATCTCACTGAAAAATAACTCTATAGATAAAGATTTAACCCAGAGTTTTAGTAGGGGGTTTCCTTGCATGTGGTTACATTGCTCTGACTGCAAATATACTGCCTTGCTTTTTCCGGAGGCCCTCACCCTACTCTGACTACACCCACGGTCCCTGTCTCAATACCCTCTAGCTCCATCCATGTTGTTGCAAATGGTAGGATTTGCTTCACCAGTGACGTTTTTTTTTTCTGTTAACTTTAAACTTGTATTTTTTTTTGTATCATTAATGTACAATTACATGAGCAACATTGTGGTTACTAAATTCCCCCCATTATCAAGTCCCCACCACATACCCCATTACAGTCACTGTCCAGCATAGTAAGATGCTATAGAGTCACTACTTGTCTTCTCTGTGCTATACTGCCTTCCCTGTGCCCCACCTCTACATTATGTGTGCTAATCTTAATGCCCCGTTTTTGCCCTTATCCCTCCCTTCCCACCCATCTTCCCCAGTCCCTTTCCCTTTGGTAACTGTTAATCCATTCTTGGGTTCTGTGAGTCTGCTGCGGTTTTGTTCCTTCAGTTTTTTTCTTTGTTCTTATACTCCACAGATGAGTGAAATCATTTGGTACTTGTCTTTCTCCGCCGGGCTTATTTCACTGAGCATAATACCCTCTAGCTCCATCCATGTTGTTGCAAATGGTAGGATTTGTTTTCTTCTTATGGCTGAATAATATTCCATTGTGTATATGTACCACCTCTTCTTTATCCAGTCATATACTGATGGACACTTAGGTTGCTTCCATTTCTTGGCTATTGTAAATAGTGCTGCAATAAACATAGGGGCACATATGTCTTTTTCAAACTGGGCTGCTGCATTCTTAGGGTAAATTCCTAGGAGTGGAATTCCTGGGTCAAATAATATTTCTATTTTGAGTTTTTTTAGGAACCTCCATACTGCTTTCCACAATGGTTGAACTAATTTACATTCCCATGAGCAGTGTAGGAGGGTTCTCCTTTCTCCATATCCTTGCCAACATTTGTTCACCAGTGACTTTTAAAGAGAATTTGGAAGATGACTGGTGCTGGGAAAAGACACAATAAGTTAATAAGGCAAAGGGGAGAACATATACAAGCCACTAAAGGAGACAGGATCTAACTATGAGCAACAGAAGGGTTTGGAGTTGAGGTGGAAAGGTTAGGAAAGTGGTGAAAATTTCGAATAACCAGTGTGTGTCACTAGAGTGCCAAGTTAGACAAGAGTCATTGAAGACCCAGGGGAGTTTGGAAGCTATAGGTGTGTAATGATGGCCAGCTTTAATTTTGCAAGATGTCTATAGATATCTAAATATGTATATTTATGATCAAACAGGAATTTGCTGATTGACCAGAGTAGGACAAGAGCAAGGAAGGTGAAGGCACAGAAAGAATGTGATTGTAGTAAAGCACCAAGGTCTAGTCCACAGAGGAAAGGACCGTATCAGCAGGAGCTGATAGGATCAGAAAGAGAAAAGAGACTCCCCAAAAGACAAGGGCCTATGGAATAAGGGACCTGACCTGTTGTCACCACAGTTAGTGTTGGCATTGCAGATGTCAAGGGGAAGCCATTTCCGAAGATGATATAGTTTACACTCTGACTGCAAAAACAGATCAAGTTATATGGGTGTAAATCCTGGGAGAGGAAATCCCGGGGCAAAATAACCTCTAAAAACCGAAATAAGTCAAAGGGGGGAATAAAGTTTAAAGCCCGTTTATTGCTTACAAACTGCAGTCCGTCGCTGTCTCTCTCCCCCTGCTCTGGAAGAAGCAAGCAAGCCCCACCCCTTAACCTCTCAGGTTCAGACACGCCCTTGGTTGCCCAGGTAATTACCCATTGACATGGAGATGAGCTTCTCTCCACCCCTGAGGATATGCAAATGAACCAAAGCCAGGCGAGATATTCTGGAAATGTTACAATTTTACCCACAATGGGCGTCACTGGAAGTGGGTCTGGCATCTACCAGGCCAGTGTGTGGAACATCGGGGCCCCGAAAGGATGGTGGAACTTGAAGCAGTTAGTTGAGGCTGAGGAACCAAGTCTTCAATGAATGTGGAGGAGCAACCCCAAAGCTACTAGATGGCAACCACAAGGATGGGTAGAGGGGTATGTGGCAAAATGAGTTTCAAAACAAAAGGGAGTTTTACCCCACCAAGGATGGCAAGGCAGTGTTGAGGAAGAAGCAACAAGAAGCTGGGGTAGCAATGCCAGCTTCTTGGAAAATGAGCAGAGTCTGCACTCAGCAGGAACTACAGGGGAGACCCAAGTCTCTGAGAAGGCCAAGAAATCATTTTAAAGGAGGGAACACTTTGTGAAAAGGTTAGAGGCAGAGAGGAGTTTGTTAGGAAACAAGTCTTCTAGAATCCAGGAGAAAGGATGCTTGTGAAAGAGGTTGGCATTGATAGACGTACTTAATACCTGCCATGTATTTAAGATTCCCAGCCACATTTCAGCACTTCATTTCCTTTATACAGCCAGGACAGCTGTTGTGACCCCCTTTTTATAATGAAGAACCTGAGGCTTCTGGATGTGAACTCCTGTTAACCAAAGGTACCTTAATTAATACGTGTAGCAAAGCTGAGAACAGACTTCACCACAGCATGCAGGGCCTTGTTCTTATCTCATTCTATTAATCTGCAAGGCTAACAGATAAAAGATATTTTATAAATACAAAGGGAGAATTATGATAACTATTGTACTATTAATAAAATAGCCAAAATGGGAGAAAAATTTAAGCAGATAAACAAATTTGGTAACAGGATTCAGATTGATTTGTGTGGGACAAGAACATGTCCACATTCACGTGTTTATTCACAGCCTACAACTAGCATAGCACTGAGGATAAAAAAGAGATGAAAAAGAAGTCCATCATTAAGTTGATTGCTTGGGTTCTTTTACAGTCTTTTAGTTTGAAGAATTCTACCTTTCAGAACAGTTGAAAAGCTGTCTGTCCCCTGGGAAACACAGCCTTCACTGTGGTTTAAGGCGCTCCTCCAAGATAAAGCAAAAGTAAGGCTGAATGAGCTGGCCCTCTTGGAAGGGCCAATACTATATTCCTTTTGCAGGTGAAGAAATTTGAAGGGCAGAAAGGACAAGTAATTAATCAGAGTTATTCACCTATTAGATGGTAGAGTTAGGACCCCTTCCTAGACTTCTAAGTGAAATTCCAGTTCATTCCAATCACACTTAAACCAAATATCCTTCTTCTGGAAAGTGTTCACCAATTCCAAGTTCTCACTGACTTAAGAAATTCTAGAAAGGGATTGGTCCTGAGATGCCTCCTGACTTTCAAAGCTGAATCAATACCCAGACTCTAAAAACACGTTGGAATGTCATTGATGCCACTGAATTGTACACTTAAAAATAGTTAAAATGACAAATTTTATTTTATATATATTTTACTACAATTTGTTAAATTGATAATGTAATATTTCAAAAGCCATTGAATCGTACATTTTAAGCAGGTTAATTGCATGGTATGTGAATTTTATCTCAATAAAACTGTTCTGGAAAAAAAAATAACAGGTTGGGATTGTTAAGCTTAAGTCCCAAACTGAATTGTAAATATACCTCAGGATGGAAAACTGGACAGAAGGGAAATCAGAATGGTAATCTGTCTTCTACATGCTCACACAGGTCACTGGAAGTAAGCTACTCTTCTAAAAATGGTGGGAGGAGGAATAATGGGTGTTTTTTTGCCAACAGATTGCTTGAGACTGTGCTTGGGAAGTAAGTTCGTGAATGCCATACTCTGAAGGGGTAGTTGTTCACTTGGCCAGTTTTTCTGGTTCATTTTATATGTTGTTATGGAAAAAGTTAAATATATAGAAAAGCAGACATAAAATTATAACCACCCAGCTTCAACAATTATCAACCCATGGCCATGCTTATTTCATCTGTATCCCCACCCATTTCCCCCAATTCTGTATTAACTTGAAGCAAATACTAGACATCCTATCATTTCATTAGTAAATATTTCAGTATGACTCTTTAAAAAAATAAGAACTTCAAAACACAAAAAGTGAACAATTCTTATGTCCATCAACACAAGTGGATAAACAAAATGTATATATGAGACAGGGACCGTGGGTGTAGTCAGAGTAGGGTGAAGGCCTCCGCAAAAAAGCAAGGCAGAATATTTGCAGTCAGAGCAAAGTAACCACATGCAAGGAAACCCCCTACTAAAACTGTGTTAAACATCCAGCTCTAGAGTCACTCTTCACTGAGATCAGTTGGTGTACCCCAGATAAAGAAGAGTAGCACATGTTTATTTTATGCTAATCATTTATAATCATGTGTAAGATTCACTTAAACATGTCTAAAGGCCCAGGCCTATGTGCTGTCTTTCCTCCTTCAGATCTAATGAGGTGATTTTGCAAACTGGGCAAACTAATTTAGCATGCAAGCCCAGCCATAATACAGTAAAAGGAAGAAGGATTCCACCTTAAAGATAAAATTGCACTTAACTTACTCTTTAGCAAACATGCCTCAGCCCACCTTGGGGTCAGGCTGAGCATGTGTCCTTGTTTCATATGCCCCCAGACCAAGATGCTGGTATCTCAGGGAGAAATCAACAGAGCAGGAGGTTACTTGTATCAAGTTAGTTGTAAATATCTGGGGACCACTTAGTAAGTCCACACCCCTAAGCTTTTTTTCGTGTTCTCGAAAAATCCTCAACTGCCTATAAAACCCCCTAGACAACGCACCACTATGGACTTTCTTGTCCCCTCCTGGTGTGAGCCGGCAGCTCTGTCCTTTCACTTTATCTCTAAATAAAAGCCTGTACCTTGCTCTCCTACGTTGACTATTTGTGAAGCTCATTCTTTGGCTTCCTGAACAAGAACCCCAGCATCATATACATACAATAGAATATTACTTAGTCTTTTTTTTCTTTTGTTATCATTAATCTACAATTACATGAAGAACATTATATTTACTAGGCTCCCCCCTTCACCAAGTTCCCCCCACAATCCCCCTTACAGTCACTGTCCATCACCGTAGTAAGATGCTGTAGAATCACTACTTGTCTTCCCTGTGTTGTACAGCCCTCCCCATGCCCCCCCCACATTATACAAGCTAATCGTAAGGCCCCCTTTCTTTTTCCCTGCCCTTATCCCTCCCTTCCCACCCATCCTCCCCAGTACCTTTCCCTTTGGTAACTGTTAGTCCATTCTTGGGTTCTGTGAGTCTGCTGCGGTTTTGTTCCTTCCGTTTTTCTTTGTTCTTATGCTCCACATATGAGTGAAATCATTTGGTACTTATCTTTCTCCACCTGGCTTATTTCACTGAGCATAATACTCTCTAGCTCCATCCATGTTGTTGCAAATGGTAGGATTTGTTTTCTTCTTATGGCTGAATAATATTCCATTGTGTATATGTACCACCTCTTCTTTATCCAGTCATCTACTGATGGACACTTAGGTTGCTTCCATTTCTTGGCTATTGTAAATAGTGCTGCGATAAACATAGGGGTGCATCTGTCTTTTTCAAACTGGGCTGCTGCATTCTTAGGGTAAATTCCTAGGAGTGGAATTCCTGGGTCAAATGGTATTTCTATTTTGAGCTTACTCAGCCTTTTTAAAGGTAGCTTTTTTTAAGGCAGAAAAATAAGGGAATTCTGACATGCTAGAACATGGATGAACCGAGAGGATATCTGCTAACTGAAATAAGCCTGTCACAAAAAGGCAAATACGGTATAATTCCACCTATATGCGGTTCCTGGAATCGTCAAACTCGCAGACAGAAAGTAGCATGGTTGCCAGAGGCTGGAGGAAGGAGAGAAAGGCGAATTGTTTAATGGGTAAGGAATTTTACTTTTCCAACAGGAAAAGATTTCTGGAGATTGACTGCACAACAATGTTAATGTACTTAATGCTAGTGAACTGTATACTTAAAAATGGCTAAGATGGTAAATTTTATGTTTTTTACAACTAAAAGTTTTTTTATTTAACAATTTCTTACTTTCCTGATCCAGCGCCTAAATTTCCAAATCTTGAAAACTTCATCCCTTTTTCCCCAATATGTTTGTTTGATTTGGAATCCAAATAAAATCCAATTGCCATGGGTTATGGCTCTTAAATCGTTTTTAATCTATAGGTTCTCCTCCCCCCCCACCCTCCTGGCAACTTCTTTGAAAAAACAAGGTCATGTGTCCCGTGCTTTCTCACAGCGTAGATTCTGCTGCCTGCACCCCATGGTGAGTTCTAATTGGATTTAGGAAGAGGCTAAAGACATCCATTTCCGCGGGGCCGGCCCAGCTGGACCTGAGAAGGCGAGGCTAAATCAGCAGCCAAGCTTCTTGGAGCAACACAGACGCCGTTCACACACGCGCAGGTCAGGCACCCACTAAACTGCGTCAGGCGGAAAGGAGGCGGGGCGAGACGACGTGGGAAAGCCCTTTGTTGGGTTTCCACGCAGGTAAGAACGCTACCGAAATAAACAGAGGAGGCGGGTCTTTGGCCGGAAGTGACGCATGCGCGGCCGGCGTCGGAGTTGCCGTAGAGGCGGGGAGACCCATGGGCCCAGCTGCCCTGAGCAGCGCTTCCGGCCATATCCCAAGGGGGCCTGCGTTGTGGAGTTGGGGGCAGGCAACGGTTTCCAGTGATCCGGACCGCGGCTGCCGCCCCGCGAGCGGGATGTTCCAGGGTCTGAGCAGCTGGTTTGGCTTGGAGCAGCCGGCGGCGAGTGGCCGGCAGTCCGAGGGAGATGGGCACGGTGCAGGAGACGCTCCACCCGAGCAGCGTGCTGAGGCGGTGGTGGAGTCGGCGGAGGGGGAGCCTCAGCAAGCGGGGGACCAGGAGCTCCTTCACCAGGCCAAAGGCCTCGGCAGTGAGTCTACCCTGGCCCCCGAGACCAGAGAATGTCGAGGAATGCCCGCACCCATCTTGACACTTCTGGGGCGCGGGCGCGACTGGTTGGGGCCTGTGGGGTGGAGGGAAGGAGAAGGAGAAGGTGTGTCTGTCGGTCGGTCTTCTCACGACGGGAGAGGTTGGTGAGGATCTGGGCAAGGCCGAGGTTTCATCTAGCAGCTAAATCCTCTGCATGAAGTTCCTGGTGACTGGTCAGTCTTTACAAAGTGTGTAAATAGCGGGAGCAGTAAAGCGTTTTCTCCCTGCCTGAGTGTTGTGAGAGTCAGCCCACCTGCCCCCTCGGCAAGTGCAAGTAGCAGAGGCCAGACGGCCCTGACGTACAGAGCATTTCTTGTAGGATGAGAAGAGTGGAAGGCAGGCCAGCTGCCTGGGCGCATCTGGGTCCAGCTTCAGGACCTGCCTGAGGTCACTTCCTGCAGCCCATTTGGTGCAGAGTATGGACTTTGAAGTGGTACTTGTCCACATTCAGGCCTTTATATTATATAGCACAGTGGAGCTTTGGTACATGTCTTTTCAGGTCTTAAGGAAAGTTAATTTTGTTTTTTCCTTTTGTAAAGGTGGGAGTTTGTTTTAGTTTTAATTTGTTCTACATATTTGCTCATTATTATTAAGAAGGATTCATATTTATATTAGGGCTTGCCACGATTTCTATTTTTTTTTAATTCTCCCAGATTTATCATAGGATGGGCTAATCTAGGAAAGGACGGACATTTTTTCGTTCAATAGGAGGGAAGAAAGAGAAAATAAAGATGGGCTATTTAGGGCCTAGAAAGGAAGGAAAGTAAAAAGGAGCCTTGGTGTGATTTGTGAAGTTGAAGGGGGGATTATGTAGTGAGATAAGCTAGAACTAATGACTGGAGAAGGGCCAGACAAGTTTGAAACAGCTACCAGGGAGAACTGGGCAGCATGCTAAAGGTCTTTGCAAGAGATGGATTCAAGGCCCAATCAGGATGGCCTATCCACCCGGAAAGTAGAGTACTGCCCCTGCTTCTCATTCCTTGTTTCAAGTCCTGACTAACAGGGAATGTGCCCAGTGGTTTAAGATTCCTGTAAGAGCTCTTTAAGGGAAAAGTCACAGATACCATAGCCATTGTACTTGGAGCATAGACTCTCTTTTATTCTTTACAGCCTATCTATTTAACTTTGCAACTGCTGCTACAAAAAAGATAACTGAATCAGTTGCTGAAACAGCACAGACAATAAAGAAATCAGTTGAAGAAGGAAAGATAGATGACATCATTGATAAGGTACATTTAAATATCTTTTGAAAGTAGAGATTTATGAAATTCATTAGCACCTAATATAATCATCCCTTCTGAACTTGATTAACCCAAGTAAGATATCATGTTCTGATCAAAATATTGATTGTTGAGATTCTTGGGTTTTTTCTCTCTTTTGTGTAACAAGTTGCTATGATATAAATTACCTGATTTGAATAACCTTTGTTTTAGTTTTAATGTTTTAGTTTTGTTTTAGTTTCTAAAATACATTAATATTTTGGGATAATGCTACACTTTTCATACTGTGAGTTTAATTTTAAACTATTACTATTTCTAAATATATTTATTTAGCCTTTGCATTATTCAGTTAAGATTTTAAAGCCCTAGCCCATTAGGAACAACCCTTTTAAGACCCTAAGGAGTGAGTTTGTTCATTTTTTGCAGAGGTAGGGTGCAGACCTAGGGAATTTCATTTATGTTGGTAATTATTTGAACTAAGGAGGTCATCAATTAAACTTTAGATAGCTTGTTATCTAGGTACTTTGTTGTGTATACTATTTGTTAGAATGAGATTTACCCTCGCCTTACAGTTTTTTAGAGTAATACAATAATTGAATTTTAAACTCATTTTATTTTTGCTTTTCAAAGATAAGCTATCATAAAGGGGAGTATACTTTAAATTAAAAAATGTTGAATTTCTCTTTTTGCTGGGTAAAGGGGGAAGTAGCTCATTTTTTAGCCTTTTTATTTGAGGAAAATGAATGTCTTAAATAAGCTTCACAAATCTTGAATGTAATTCTTATCTAATAAACTTTTCAAAGTTATTTGACTTTTTACATATTTTTTAACAGACAATTATAGGAGATTTTCAGAAGGAACAGAAAAAATTTGTTGAGGAACAGCATACCAAAAAATCAGGTATGATATAGGTTTGTGGTAATGACTTACTTAGCTGCCAAATTTCATTGAGCACCTGTTGTGTGCCAGACACCACACTAGGCCTCTGAGAATACAAAAATGTGTGAGTAACAGCCCCCCTCCTTCTGGTAGCACAAAGACTAATGGAGGAGACAAACTCATAAACCTTCAGGGTTTAAAGGAAGGAAGGAAATCGTTGCCCATGGCTGGGATGGTGGATGAGGTTGACCAAATGACAGCCCCTGGTGGGGGTGTGGGGGCAGGCTGTGAAAGAGAGAAAACTTTCATTTCTCATTTTAGAACATGTCCAGGGCAGTGCAATATATACACATAATAGGCACTTAGCAAATGTTGGCTCCCTCCCATTCTCTTCAGGAGAAAAAGAGAACAAAGCTTTCCAGGGGAGTGGCAGAGGGCTGTGAAAAGTCATGGGCGTTTGGAGAACGTACTCAATAGATTTCTTTACTGACAAATGCTTGTCTAAATATTTGCAGTTATAAGGTCTTAAACTGCCTACTGTTACCATTGGGTGGTGCTGAAACCCAAAACTGGCCTCATGTCTTTCCATTTGACGGAAGTGTAAAATAACTCAGTGGGTTTGAGCAGTGCCACAAATTCAGAAAGAGCTAGTTAGTACTGTGGCAAGTTCCTGTTGGGCATTGCTGCGCCTAGTTACTCAAAAGTATGAAGCAGCTCTTTGGGAGAAATAACCTATACAATTTAGCGCAACTTACCAATTCACAGGAAGTAGTGAAATTGATCCTGGCTCAGAGACTTGGTGTAAGAGCTGCTTGGTTCTCTGAGATAGGAAGCATAAGGGATCAGGAATGAGAGGATTGGAGGTACTTTCAGTTTTGAGGCGCCCAATTAGACCTCAGGTGAGAGGAACATGTACAGAGGCAGGGAAGGGAATGCAGGTGGCATATTGGAAAAACTCCATTTCTCATATCAGGTGCCCAGTAACCACATGGGGCTAATGGGTACCATATCGGACAATGCAGATAGAGAACGTTTCTATCATTGCAGAAAGTTCTGCTGGTCAGCACTGCTAAATTAATGGGGTCCAGCAGCAATTTATTCCTTTTTGAAGCATAGAGGCGAATTCCATCTACTGGTACAGATTACTAGTCAAGATGTGCCAAAGCCATGAGCGTAGGTGAGCTCCTCAGTGACAGTGCCGAGCATGAAGAGAGCTGAGTAGAGATGTACAGGGTTTGAGGGGAAGGGAGGAGCAGGAGGAATTGGCAGTTTCTGAGGGCCTGCTTAAGTGTTGGGCACTTTATATATGTCATCTCCTATTATAAAAGGCAGGATCAGCAAGGGTAAGTCATTTGCTGAAGGTTGCTCAGCTAGTAAGTGATGGAAATAAATCTGCCATCAAAACAAGTGCCCACTTACCCAAGAGAGAGAACATTTGCTAGGAGAGAAGCAGTAGAAGCCCATAGATGGGAGAATTTCAAGGAGAACAAGGCCAGCTGCAAGGTCTGTTTACAGTCACCATGAGGAAGGGCACTTGATGAGTGGTCCATGTGCATGTGTTCACTTAATGGTCACAGTGTTTCTGTGAGCAACCTCCCGTAAGCGCCATTTTCCAGATGAGGAAGCCAGCCTACAGAGAATAGGAGTAAGTGTCCATGGGGTTGGACAACCTGGGGATTATTGGCTGCCCTAAAAAGCAGTTTCAGAGGAACAGGGAGATGGGGGTGTCTCATCTACACCAGAAAAGTGGGCCTTGGAGCACTAGGAGAGGCTGCCCACATGAATAGACTGAAAATGGAGACCAAAGTGTTACAGTAAGTGTGAGAAAAAAAGTTTTAAAGGAGCTTTACCCTAATTTTTTTTAACATGAAAATAGTTTATCTTACATTTAGCAGAATTTGAATTATAGTTGCCACCATTTGCTTGCTTAGGATAAGCAGAGAATGAACCAAGTGTCTGTCCATGAGTGTACATAACTTTTCTATCAGTTGATACACAATAGGATGTCTCTTCCATTTGACTTATGCAGCATAACACAAAAAGGAATTATTTCTGCAAAAACGTTAGGAACCTCTGTATGTGTATCTCTGTACTCAGCACCCGCACCACAGCCTCGGCTCTGCCCCCCTGTCCTGCTCCAAGCTTAGATGGTTGAGCTGCATGCTTTGTGGTTTTGCCTCTGCTCTTACACCTGCTGCTCCCTCTGAACACCCCCTAAACACACCCAACACTGAACTCCTAACCCAAGATTGGCTCCCAAGTCACCATAGAAAATCCTGTGGGACTCCCCTCTCCAGGTTACCGTTTATCACCTGGCATTATAATCCTGCTGAATTGCAATAATCTCTTTTTCCTGTGAGCCCTGGAAGACCCAGCTGGGTGTTAGTCATCTTGGTATTCCCAGCATTTAGCTTCTAGAGGCTCATTGATGATTTGATCCCAGCTCTATTGTTTATTGCCTCCGATTTGTCCGTGTCTTTCTTCATTTGTTTTCACTCTTGACAACCTTTAATTCCTAATTACTTATCTTGCAGCCTCCTTATCACTTTTTGTCATGAGTCAAGCACCACTAGTTTATAAAAATATTTTATTCGGAAATAATTTCAGTTCACCAAAAAGTTGCGAGCGTCCAAGTAGTACAGCAAACATATATACCTTCTACCTAGACTGTTGGCATTTTATTCCATCTGCCTTATTATTTACACGCTTTTTCCCTTTTTGCATCCTTTTTTTCTGTTACGTTGAATGTGTATTTCCTCATAAGTAGGGAAATTCTCTCACATAATCACTGACCGTACAGTTGGCAGCTTTAGGAAATTTAACACTGATATAGTATGCATATTCTAATATCGTCAGTTGGCCCAGTAGTCTTTTACATATTTTCCCCCTCAATATAACACCCAGTCTAGGACACAGCATTGCCATTTTGTTATGTCTCTTGGCCTCCTTTAATCTGGAATATTTCCACACCCTTTGTCTGTTATGACATTAGTGTTTTGAAGAATACTCAAACCCACCCACCCCCCTTTTTTTAAATAGATAGTTCCTCACTGGGCTTTGCCTGATATTTCCTTATGATTAGATTCAGATTGTGTGTTCTTGGCCAGAACAGCTCACAGCTGATGTGTCCTCAGGATATCACACCTGGAGGCCCACAGTGGCATCTCTCCTTCACTGGGGATGTTGATTTTAGTCACCTGGTCAAGGTGTCATCCAGTTTCTCCACCATATAATTCCAAGCAGAGTAATTTTTTTACCAAATGCATACATGCAGAAGATTGATACGGTAAGTCTAGGAATTATGAATGTTTGTGTTTGGAATCTCTTTGTAAATTGCTAAAATGATTGTGTGGAAACATTCTTATTCTTCCAAACCATGGATTGCCACATAACCCTTGTAACCTGATTTTCTCTTTTCTTCTTTGCCATTAAAAACCATTTAGAAACAGCAGTGCCCCCGTGGGTTGATAGTAATGATGAAGAAACAATTCAACAACAAATCTTGGCCTTATCAGCTGTAAGTATCTTATGATTCCATGTATAGAAATACTTTCTTCCTAGCATGATTTTATCCTTAAGAGAATGTCTCTCTTCTGTACAATTTTTTTAATATTTTGAAATATTAGGAATGTATATAGCAACTTCACTATTTTTTCCACTAACTTTTAATTTGCTTCTCAAGTTCTTTTTTCTTTTTTTTTTCAAGTTCTTTTTTACTTAATGGGGAAAAGTATAGCTTATTACCACAAAGTAACTCAGCCTTAAAAGGATTATTTTATGTTACTAAGATAATCTTTTGAGATATGCTGTCATATATAGTTTCTAGATAATATTCTGATTTTTCTGAATCAAATGATTATATTCTAAATTTTCTCCTTAACAGCCCCCTGTATTTGAAACTGAAATTGAAAGAAATAAAATTCCATATGCTGGCCCATGAAAATAGCTCTTGGGACTTTAGAGGGAATGTAGAGATACCAGGTAACAATTGTGTAGCACCTGACAGTTTCAGAAAGCCTTCTCTCATACATTCTGTCTTTTGAGCCCCAATGTACATCTGTGAGGTAGGTAAGGGTTTTATTGACATTGTATAGGCATGGGGACCAAGACTGTCCAATGTGACCCTCACTACTTATCTGTGTCTCCACTGGGCTGTGAACTCTTCACGGTCAGAGGTTGGCCTTGATCTCCATCTATCCTCAGCACCCAGCAGCCTGCCTGGCACAGAACTCAGCTAATAGGGCTTTTTACTCTATCAGTGGTTTTCAAGTTTGTTTTTAATCCACTCTTTTTTTTTCTTTTTTAACCAAAGTCATAAATGGAACCTCAGTCTAGAAAACAAACAAATGTAGAGCTGGGCTTTACCTCCTTTCCATTGCCCTCACCCAGGGCATTTTAAGGGTTTTTTTCTTTCCATTCGTAAACCCTGTAGAGACCAGAGCATCCATTACGGGTTGAGAAGTGTGAACACCGTATATTTTGTTTGCCATGTTATGACCAAATTGACACCAAGGTTGCATAGTACATACCTGCTTATCTCAAGAAGGAATTTGTGGACAAATGAGAAGGACAGTGAGAGTCAATGTCATTTCAGAGCAAATGTCAGATACTCACCAGTCCGGTCCCCCACAGCTCCTCTGTCCCCCAAACCTGTTCTCTCCTTGTCTCCATCTCAGAATAAAACTCCCGTTTATCCACCAGTATTTTTCTGGCCACAAACCCAGGAGTCTTCCATGAGTTGTGCCTCCCGCACTCTGTCCTGACCATGCTGTATTCGGGATATACAGCTCCAGCCCACTTCTCCCCTGCCACCACTGTGGGCCTGGTGCCGTCATCTCCTGCCCGAGGCATCCCAGCTGCTGTCCTATCCCATTCTTGCCCCTTTCCGGGATAAGCTCCTCTCAGCAGCAGCAGAGGGATCTACTTATGGCATAAATCACGTCCTGTTGCTCCCATACATAGACCCTTCTACTGGTATCTCTTCGTAGACTTAAGACCTAAACTCCTTCCACTGGCTTCCAAGGCCCCAGGCTTTGTGCACCTCTCCTCCCTTGTGCCCCACTGCACTGACCTCCAGCACTCCAGCCACCATGTCTTGCTGGAGTACAGCCAGGCTGAGCTCTGTCCCACTGTAGTGCCTTGTGGTTGCTCTCCCCTCCTCCTTTCCCCTCCTCCCCACCCTGTACCATCCTCACGATCTCAGCTCAAATGGCACCTCCTATAAGCCTTCCCCCACCACTCTGTCAGCCGTCTGTTCCCAATGAGCCCATCTCATCCTTAGCAGTCTAAATCCGGTCTGTTCCCACCCCCCAACTGGAATGGAAGCTCCGTGAAGACAGGGACTCCACCTGTGCTGTGCCCGGCTGAGCAGGTGGCACGTATCTGGAGCACAGTAGGTTCGGAATGAGCACCTGATGCATGGATGACTCAGTGAACGTTGCATACAGGCGTGCCTACAAAAGAGCCCACAGAATTTTGGCATGATCCAGAGGCTTTGAAAGCCACTCCAATATGTCCATTATGGTGACTGCTGAATTTGTTAAGGGATGGACTAAATTGCTATAATAGAAAAATCCAAAAATACAGTAGGTTAAATAAGGTATGAGTTTCTGTCCCTGTCTCCTAACCCCGCACGTAAGAGTCCAGAGATAGATGGTCCAAGTAGAGGTGCTGTGTCCGTGAAGTCATTAGGGGCCCAAGTTCTTCCTGTCTCAGTCCCATCCTGTACTAGCCCCTAGGATGTTGTCTTGCCTCCCTGTGGGGAAGCCAGCTCCCCATGACCATGACTGTGTTCCAGCCTGTGGGGATTGGGAAGAGGTGTGTGGGCATGCCAGACCATTTGAAAGACAAGACCCGGAAACTGTACCTATCACTGAGGCCCACCCCCCTTTCTCACCTTAGACAGCCTAGCCACTCCTAGATGCCAGGGAGCCTGGGAAATCCAGCCTCTGGCCAGGCAGCCACATGCCCAGCTGGAACTAAGTTGTGATCCTGAAAGAAAGGAAGGAAGAAGTCCTGGGGGACAATTAGCAATCTCTGCCAGAGTTGCCCTACATTCTCTGACTTACCGGGCACTAGTTTGGGATAATTCAGAATATAGCAGAGTAACCCTTGAAGCTTCTTGTATTGGGCCACTTAATGCATGAAAAAAATGGATAGTACAGTTGTCATTGGGTACTTATGAGAACTCAATTCAGCAAATTGTTTTTATTTATTTTTTTTTGATAATTATTTTTTATTGAAGGGTAGTTGATGCACAGTATTACATTACATTAGTTTGAAGTGTACAACACAGTGATAAAACATTTATATACATAATTCTAGGTTCCAGCTATCACCCTACCAAGCTGTTACAATATCTTGACTATATTCCTTATGCTATACATTACATCCCGGTTACTTATTTATTTTACCATTGGAAGTCTGTCCTTTTTTTTTTTTTTCTTGTGAGGGCATCTCTCATATTTATTGATCAAATGGTTGTTAACAACAATAAAATTCTGTATAGGGGAGTCAGTGATCAATGCACAATCATTAATCCACCCCAAGCCTAATTTTCGTCAGTCTCCAATCTTCTGAGGCATAACAAACAAGTTCTAACATGGAGAACAAATTCTTACATAATGAATAAGTTACATAGTGAACCGTACAAGGGCAGTCATCACAGAAACTTTTGGTTTTGCTCCTGCATTATGAACTATAAACAGTCAGTTCAAATATGAATACTCATTTGGTTTTTATACTTGATTTATATGTGGATACCACATTTCTCTCTTTATTATTATTATTTTTAATAAAATGCTGAAGTGGTAGGTAGATACAAGATAAAGGTACAAAACATAGTTTAGTGTTGTAGGAGAGCAAATGTAGATGATCAGGTGTGTGCCTGTAGACTATGTGTTAATCCAAGCTAGACAAGGGCAATGAAACATCCACGGATGCAGAAGATTTCTCTCAGAACGGGGGGGTGAGGTTCTAAGCCTCACCTCTGTTGATCCCCAATTTCTCACCTGATGACCCCCCTGTGACTGTGCCTGTCTTAGGTTGTTCCTCCCTTGAGGAATCTTACCCGTCTCTGGCTAACCAGTCATCTTCCGGGGCCATACAGGGAAATGTAAAGTTGGTAAGTGAGAGAGAAGCCTTATTGTTTGAAATGGTTAGCTTTTTATTTATTTGCATATTTATGCCCTGTAGCTTCTATGCCCAGCATTTGTCTTGAGGTATCTTTACCACTTGGAAGAATTATGATACTCGGTAAATTTGATATGAGGCACGAATTCTATTTAAGGGTTGTAATTAGGAAGGAAGAAGAAAAGCTATAGAAGTAGCAGGCGGAAGAAAACATGGGAAGATTGATTATTTCTTTGACATATCTTCTTGTAGAGTAACTTCAGCATGTATAGGTTTTAAGCTACTACTTAAATTGCACACACACATTAACATAATAGGAGTATAGTTACATAACCAAAGCATATCTGTAATTACCAGCCATCTCCAGTGAAACCAAGAGAACCAGTTAGGCACCTTAGGCATTTGTGAAAACTTATCTATGATATGGTGGACATTGTCCAACTGAACTTGAACAGTCTGAGAGAAATCAGACAAATTAAAACAACCCATTCCTGGGGAATGTTCACATCCCTTATGTTCTTTTAACAGTAAATAGTCTGTAGTTGTAAGATTTTGGAGCGCTACAATTTGCACTTCTCCTAATTCTTGGTTGAGTTCCAACAGTATAGATCCAGTCAAATTTGTTGTTTTACTGTATGCACAGGCCAGCTTAGATATCTCCTTCCTCATTCCCATGGCAAGTCCAGGAGCTGGTGGGATGAGTGCATCTACAGCTGTAGCATTGCGTGGATCTTTGTTGGGGTTTTTTTTTTTTTTTTTTTTAATTATTATTTTTTATTGAAGGGTAGTTGACGCACAGTATTACATTACATTAGTTTCAAGTGTACAACACAGTGGTAGAACATTTATATACATAATTCTAGGTTCCAGCTATCACCCTACCAAGCTGTTACAATATCTTGACTATATTCCTTATGCTATACATTACATCCCGGTTACTTATTTATTTTACCATTGGAAGTCTGTCCATTTTTTTTTTTTTTTTTTTTTTTTGTGAGGGCATCTCTCATATTTATTGATCAAATGGTTGTTAACGACAATAAAATTCTGTATAGGGGAGTCAATGCTCAATGCACAATCATTAATCCACCCCAAGCCTTATTTTCGTCAGTCTCCAATCTTCTGAGGCATAACAAACAAGTTCTTACATGTAGAACAAATTCTTACATAATGAATAAGTTACATAGTGAACAGTACAAGGGCAGTCATCACAGAAACTTTCGGTTTTGCTCATGCATTATGAACTATAAACAGTCAGTTCAAATATGAATACTCATTTGGTTTTTATACTTGATTTATATGTGGATACCACATTTCTCTCTTTATTATTATTATTTTTAATAAAATGCTGAAGTGGTAGGTAGATACAAGATAAAGGTAGAAAACATAGTTTAGTGTTGTAAGAGAGCAAATGTAGATGATCAGGTGTGTGCCTGTAGACTATGTGTTAATCCAAGCTAGACCAGGGCAATAAAACATCCACGTATGCAGAAGATTTCTCTCAGAACAAGGGGGTGAGGTTCTAAGCCTCACCTCTGTTGATCCCCAATTTCTCACCTGATGGCCCCCCTGCGACTGTGCCTGTCTTAGGTTGTTCCTCCCTTGAGGAATCTTACCCGTCTCTGGCTAACCAGTCATCTTCCGGGGCCATACAGGGAAATGTGAAGTTGGTAAGTGAGAGGGAAGCCTTATTGTTTGAAAAGGTTAGCTTTTTACTTCTTTGCATATTTATGCCCTGTGGCTTCTATGCCCAGCATTTGTCTTGAGGTATCTTTACCACTTGGAAGAATTATGATACTCGGTAAATTTGATATGAGGCACGAATTCTATTTAAGGGTTGTAATTAGGAAGGAAGAAGAAAAGCTATAGAAGTAGCAGGCGGAAGAAAACATGGGAAGATTGATTATTTCTTTGACATATCTTCTTGTAGAGTAACTTCAGCATATATAGGTTTTAAGCTACTACTTAAATTGCGCACACACATTAACATAATAGGAGTATAGTTACATAACCAAAGCATATCTGTAATTACCAGCCATCTCCAGTGAAACCAAGAAAACCAGTTAGGCACCTTAGGCATTTGTGAAAACTTATCTATGATATGGTGGATATTGTCCAACTGAACTTGAACAGTCTGAGAGAAATCAGACAAATTAAAAAACAACCCATTCCTGGGGACTGTTCACATGCCATATGTTCTTTTAACAGTAAATAGTCTGTAGTTGTAAGACTTTGGAGCGCTACAATTTGCACTTTTCCAAATTCTTGGTTGAGTTCCAACAGTATAGATCCAGTCAAATTTGTTGTTTTACTGTATGCACAGGCCAGCTTAGATATCTCCTTCCTCATTCCCATGACAAGTCCAGGAACTGGTGGGATGAGTGCATCTACAGCTGTAGCAGTGCGTGGATCTTTGTTGGGGTTTTTTGATGATCATCTTCTGGCATGAGTCTTCCAGAGAGTGCAGATGTTGGAAGTTCTTTTTCATATCGTGTCTTAGTTCATTTTCGGGGTAGCCAAATTAGGCTTTGATCCTCTGTATAAACACAAACAGACCCTTTGCCTACACTTTTATATGCCCTTTATACCCTTGTGTAGAACTCGTTGGAGGTTACCACACAGGAACTGCCCTTTTTTTTTTTTTTTTTTTTTGCTTTGTTTTTGGTATCACTAATCTACACTTACATGACGAATATTATGTTTACTAGGCTCTCCCCTATACCAGGTCCCCCCTATATACCCCTTTACAGTCACTGTCCATCAGCATAGCAAAATGTTGTAGAATCACTACTTGTCTTCTCTGTGTTGTACAGCCCTCCCCTTTCTCCCACCCCCCCATGCATGCTAATCTTAATACCCCCTACTTCTCCCCCCCTTATCCCTCCCTACCCACCCATCCTCCCCAGTCCCTTTCCCTTTGGTACCTGTTAGTCCATTCTTGGGTTCTGTGATTCTGCTGCTGTTTGTTCCTTCAGTTTTTCCTTTGTTCTTATATTCCACAGATAAGTGAAATCATTTGGTATTTCTCTTTCTCCGCTTGGCTTGTTTCGCTGAGCATAATACCCTCCAGCTCCATCCATGTTGCTGCAAATGGTTGGATTTGCCCTTTTCTTATGGCTGAGTAGTATTCCATTGTGTATATATACCACATCTTCTTTATCCATTCATCTATCGATGGACATTTAGGTTGCTTCCAATTCTTGGCTATTATAAATACTGCTGCGATAAACATAGGGGTGCACTGATCTTTCTCATACTTGATTGCTGCATTCTTAGGGTAAATTCCTAGGAGTGCAATTCCTGGGTCAAATGGTAGGTCTGTTTTGAGCATTTTGATGTACCTCCATACTGCTTTCCACAATGGTTGAACTAACTTACATTCCCACCAGCAGTGTAGGAGGGTTCCCCTTTCTCCACAGCCTCGCCAACATTTGTTGTTGTTTGTCTTTTGGATGGCAGCCATCCTTACTGGTGTGAGGTGATACCTCATTGTAGTTTTAATTTGCATTTCTCTGATAATTAGTGATGTGGAGCATCTTTTCATGTGTCTGTTGGCCATCTGTATTTCTTTTTTGGAGAACTGTCTGTTCAGTTCCTCTGCCCATTTTTTAATTGGGTTATTTGTTTTTTGTTTGTTTAGGCGTGTGAGCTCTTTATATATTCTGGACATCAAGCCTTTATCAGCTGTGTCATTTTCAAATATGTTCTCCCATACTGTAGGGATCCTTTTTGTTCTATTGATGGTGTCTTTTGCTGTACAGAAGCTTTTCAGTTTAATATAATCCCACTTACTCATTTTTGCTGTTGTTTTCCTTGCCCGGGGAGATATGTTCAAGAAGAGGTCACTCATGTTTATGTCTAAGAGGTTTTTGCCTATGTTTTCTTCCAAGAGTTTAATGGTTTCATGACTTACATTCAGGTCTTTGATCCATTTTGAGTTTACTTTTGTATATGGGGTTAGACAATGGTCCAGTTTCATTCTCCTACATGTAGCTGTCCAGTTTTGCCAGCACCACCTGTTGAAGAGACTGTCATTTCGCCATTGTATGTCCATGGCTCCTTTATCAAATATTAATTGACCATATATGTCTGGGTTAATGTCTGGATTCTCTAGTCTGTTCCATTGGTCTGTGGCTCTGCTCTTGTGCCAGTACCAAATTGTCTTGATTACTATGGCTTTATAGTAGAGCTTGAAGTTGGGGAGTGAGATCCCCCCTACTTTATTCTTCTTTCTCAGGATTGCTTTGGCTATTCGGGGTCTTTGGTATTTCCATATGAATTTTTGAATTATTTGTTCCAGTTCATTGAAGAATGTTGCTGGTAGTTTCATAGGGATTGCATCAAATCTGTATATTGCTTTGGGCAGGATGGCCATTTTGACGATATTAATTCTTCCTAGCCATGAGCATGGGATGCGTTTCCATCTGTTAGTGTCTCCTTTAATTTCTTTTAAGAGTGACTTGTAGTTTTCAGAATATAAGTCTTTCACTTCTTTGGTTAGGTTTATTCCTAGGTATTTTATTTTTTTTGATGCAATTGTGAATGGAGTTGTTTTCCTGATTTCTCTTCCTGTTGGTTCATTGTTGGTATATAGGAAAGCCACAGATTTCTGTGTGTTGATTTTGTATCCTGAAACTTTGCTGTATTCCGATTTCAGTTCTAGTAGTTCTGGGGTGGAGTCTTTAGGGTTTTTTATGTACAGTATCATGTCATCTGCAAATAGTGACAGTTTGACTTCTTCTTTGCCAATCTGGATTCCTTGTATTTTTTTGTTTTGTCTGATTGCCGTGGCTAGGACCTCCAGTACTATGTTAAATAACAGTGGGGAGAGTGGGCATCCCTGTCTAGTTCCCGATCTCAGAGGAAATGCTTTCAGCTTCTCGCTGTTCAATATAATTTTGGCTGTGGGTTTTTCATAGATGGCCTTTATTATGTTGAGGTACTTGCCCTCTATTCCCATTTTGCTGAGAGTTTTTAACATGAATGGATGTTGAACTTTGTCAAATGCTTTTTCAGCATCTATGGAGATGATCATGTGGTTTTTGTCTTTCTTTTTGTTGATGTGGTGGATGATATTGATGGACTTTCGAATGTTGTGCCATCCTTGCATCCCTGGGATGAATCCCACTTGGTCATGGTGTACGATGGTTTTGATGTATTTTTGAATTCGGTTTGCTAAAATTTTGTTGAGTATTTTTGCATCTACGTTCATCAGGGATATTGGTCTGTAGTTTTCTTTTTTGGTGGGGTCTTTGCCTGGTTTTGGTATTAGGGTGATGTTAGCTTCATAGAATGAGTTTTGGAGTATCCCCTCCTCCTCTATTTTTTGGAAAACTTTAAGGAGAATGGGTATTATGTCTTCCCTCTATGTCTGATAAAATTCCGAGGTAAATCCGTCTGGCCCGGGGGTTTTGTTCTTTGGTAGTTTTTTGATTACCGCTTCAATTTCGTTGCTGGTAATTGGTCTGTTTAGATTTTCTGTTTCTTTCTGGGTCAATCTTGGAAGGTTGTATTTTTCTAGGAAGTTGTCCATTTCTCCTAGGTTTCCCAGCTTGTTAGCATATAGGTTTTCATAGTATTCTCTAATAATTCTTTGTATTTCTGTGGGGTCCGTCGTGATTTTTCCTTTCTCGTTTCTGATACTGTTGATTTGTGTTGACTCTCTTTTCTTCTTAATAAGTCTGGCTAGAGGCTTCTCTATTTTGTTTATTTTCTCGAAGAACCAGCTCTTGGTTTCATTGATTTTTGCTATTGTTTTATTCTTCTCAATTTTATTTATTTCTTCTCTGATCTTTATTATGTCCCTCCTTCTGCTGACCTTAGGCCTCATCTGTTCTTCTTTTTCCCATTTCGATAATTGTGACATTAGACCATTCATTTGGGATTGCTCTTCCTTTTTTAAATATGCTTGGATTGCTATATACTTTCCTCTTAAGACTGCTTTTGCTGTGTCCCACAGAAGTTGGGGCTTAGTGTTGTTGTTGTCATTTGTTTCCATATATTGCTGGATCTCCATTTTGATTTGGTCATTGATCCGTTGATTATTTAGGAGCGTGTTGTTAAGCCTCCATGTGTTTGTGAGCCTCTTTACTTTCTTTGTACAGTTTATTTCTGGTTTTATGCCTTTGTGGTCTGAAAAGTTGGTTGGTAGGATTTCAATCTTTTGGAATTTTCTGAGGCTGTTTTTGTGGCCTAGTATGTGGTCTATTCTGGAGAATGTTCCATGTGCACTTGAGAAGAATGTATATCCTGTTGCTTTTGGATGTAGAGTTCTATAGATGTCTATTAGGTCCATCTGCTCTACTGTGTTGTTCAGTGCTTCCGTGTCCTTACTTATTTTCTGCCCGGTGGATCTATCCTTTGGGGTGAGTGGTGTGTTGATGTCTCCTAGAATGAATGCATTGCAGTCTATATCCCCCTTTAGTTCTGTTAGTATTTGTTTCACATATGCTGGTGCTCCTGTGTTGGGTGCATATATATTTAGAATGGTTGTATCCTCTTGTTTGACTGAGCCCTTTATCATTATGTAGTGTCCTTCTTTATCTCTTGTTACTTTCTTTGTTTTGAAGTCTATTTTGTCTGATATTAGTACTGCAACCCCTGCTTTCTTCTCACTGTTGTTTGCTTGAAATATGTTTTTCCATCCCTTGACTTTTAGTCTGTACATGTCTTTGGGTTTGAGGTGAGTTTCTTGTAAGCAGCATATAGATGGGTCTTGCTTTTTTATCCATTCTGTTACTCTGTGTCTTTTGATTGGTGCATTCAACCCATTAACATTTAGGGTGACTATTGAAAGATATGTACTTATTGCCATTGCAGGCTTTAAATTCGTGGTTACCAAAGGTTCAAGGTTAGCCTCTTTAGTATCTTACTGCCTAACTTAGCTCGCTTATTGAGCTGTTATATACACTGTCTGGAGATTCTTTTCTTCTCTCCCTTCTTGTTCCTCCTCCTCGATTCTTCATATGTTGGGTGTTTTGTGCTGTGCTCTTTCTACGAGTGCTCCCATCTAGAGCAGTCCCTGTAAGATGTTCTGTAGAGGTGGTTTGTGGAAAGCAAATTCCTTCAGCTTTTGTTTGTCTGGGAATTGTTTAATCCCACCATCATATTTGAATGATAGTCGTGCTGGATACAGTATCCTTGGTTCAAGGCCCTTCTGTTTCATTGTATTAAATATATCATGCCATTCTCTTCTGGCCTGTAGGGTTTCTGTTGAGAAATCTGATGTTAGCCTGATGGGTTTCCCTTTATAGGTGACCTTTTTCTCTTTAGCTGCCTTTAAAACTCTTTCCTTGTCCTTGATCTTTGCCATTTTAATTATTATGTGTCTTGGTGTTGTCCTTCTTGGATCCTTTCTGTTGGGGGTTCTGTGTATTTCCGTGGTCTGTTCGATTATTTCCTCCCCCAGTTTGGGGAAGTTTTCAGCAATTATTTCTTCTAAGATACTTTCCATCTCTTTTCCTCTCTCTTCTTCTTCTGGGACCCCTATAATACGGATATTGTTCCTTTTTGATCGGTCACACAGTTCTCTTAATATTGTT
This sequence comes from Manis pentadactyla, assembly GCF_030020395.1. Lineage (NCBI taxonomy): Eukaryota > Metazoa > Chordata > Mammalia > Pholidota > Manidae > Manis > Manis pentadactyla. The sequence goes on from NC_080038.1 coordinate 11,805,055, forward strand.
TCATTCCTGGAGATCCTTTTGTCTCTCTCTATGTCAGCTTCTATGCGTTCCTGTTCTCTGATTTCAATTCCATCAATGGCCTCTTGCATTCTATCCATTCTGCTTATAAACCCTTCCAGAGTTTGTTTCATTTCTGCGATCTCCTTTCTGGCATCTGTGATCTCCCTCCAGACTTCATCCCATTTCTCTTGCGTATTTCTCTGCATCTCTGTCAGCATGTTTATGATTCTTATTTTGAATTCTTTTTCAAGGAGACTGGTTAGGTCTGTCTCCTTCTCTGGTGTTGTCTCTGTGATCTTTGTCTGCCTGTAGCTTTGCCTTTTCATGGTGATAGGAATAGTCTGCAGAACTGGGACGAGTGACGGCTGGAAGGACTTCCTTTCTTGTTGGTTTGTGGCCCTCCTCTCCTGGGAGAACAGCGACCTCTAGTGGCTTGTGCTGCGCAGCTGCGCGCAGACAGGGCTTCTGCTTCCTGCCCGGCTGCTATGGAGTTAATCTCCGCTATTGCTGTGGGCATGTCCTGGCTCGGGCAGCTACTCCAAAGTGGTGGAGTCGCCTTGGAGCAGGAGCGGCTGGGAGGCTATTTATCTCCGTAAGGGGCCTCCCTGCTCCCTGCAGCCCAGGGGTTAGGGTGCCCAGAGATCCCGGATTCCCTACCTCTGGATTAAGTGTCCCGCCCTGCCCCTTTAAGACTTCCAAAAAGCACCTGCCAAAACAAAACAACGACCACCAAAAAAAAAAAAAAAATTTTAAATTAAAAAAAATTTTTTTAATTAAAAAAAAAAAAGGTGGTCGCTCATTTTTCTTTATTCTCCGGTGCCAGCCTCAGGCCTCTGCTCACCGGTCTTGCTGCCCTGTTTCCCTAGTATTGGGGTCTCTATCCCTTTAAGACTACCAAAAAGCGCTCGCCAAAACAAAACAGCAAAAAAAAATGGGCGCTCGCTTTTCTGGTGTCCTCCTGCGCCAGGCCACCAGTGCCCGCTCACTGTTCTTGGTGCCCTGTGTCCCTGGTATTGGGGTCCCTATCCCTTTAGGAGTTCCAAAAAGCTCTCGCCAAAACAAAACAGCAAAAAAGCAAAAAAAAAAAATGGTCGCGAGCTTTTCTTATGTCCTCCGGCGCCCGGCCTCCAGTGCCCGCTCACTGTTCTTGCTGCCCTGTTTTCCTAGTATCCAGGGCCCCCTGGGCACGTACTGTGTCTGGGCCCGGATGGCTGGGGCTGGGTGTTCGGCAGTCCTGGGCTCCGTCTCCCTCCCGCTCTGCCTATTCTTCTCCCGCCGGGAGCTGGGGGGAGGGGCGCTCGGCTCCCGCGGGCCGGGGCTTGTATCTTACCCCCTTCGCGAGGCGCTGGGTTCTCTCGGGTGCGGATGTGGTCTGGATATTGTCCTGTGTCCTCTGGTCTTTATTCTAGGAAGGGTTGTCTTTGTTTTATTTTCATAGATAAATGTGGTTTTGGGAGGAGATTTCCGCTGCTCTACTCACGCCACCATCTTCCGCCCCTCCAGCAAATTGTTTTTAGCAACACCTCTGGGCCAAGCCTTGTCCTAGGACTTGAGGTGAATGAGACAGTCCCCCCTCCCAGGAGCCTAGAGGCTTAGTGGGGAGCTGCTAAGTGACCACAGATACAGTATCACTCCCTGCAATAAGTGCTGTGACGCAGGACGCTAAGGAGAGGCAGCTTGTTTCTTTTAGAGAGGCATTTAGAGAGGCATAGGCGTGACGCCAGGGAAGCTTCCCCAAAGTGATGATACGGGCCAAGTTATTAAGTCTTAGGCAGTGGTTTGTGTTCAGGGGTGGGAGGGGGAAGTGGGGCAGGGTTTGGCATTCAGTAGGGGCATTGGAAGCATTTGGGTATGACTGGAGTATAGGATGCAGGTGGAGAAGTAGGTAAGGAGCCTTTTTATACCATTCTGATAAGGTTAGGTTTTATCTTCAGGCAACAAGGGGTCATTGAAGGATTTCAGTCATAGGTAAACTACATGTGCTTGAGGCGGTGGAAGGAGCAGGTTGCTCGGGGTAGGAGAACTGGGACTGGAGACCGTTGCGCATTAGACGGCTCCTGTACAAATCCGGGAGAAATATCACTGGAGCAATTTCAGGCTTTGAAATTTTTACATTGGAAGGTAGAATAAGTAAAGTTCATTGAGGATCAGATTTTTTTCTTGCCTTATTAATGTAGGAATTCTCAAAAACCAAAAATATTGTTAAAATCCAGTATGAGTAAGTTGAGATGAAAATGACAGGCACTGTTAGTAGCCAGTTTCTAAGTAGTCAGTGTTTCTAACATTATTGACTCTAGTTTTCACTTACATAAAGGTGCTCACTGAAACAAACGTGTGTTCATATGATTTCAAACTGTGTAATTGCAACTAATCATTGCACCATTGAATTCCTGGCCTCCCAGTAGGCTCCCTTCAGTTGATCCTTAAAAAATATATGAAAGAATCTGTTGTTCTTTGCTCTCATGAGTGAACAGGTCAGTGATAGCTCAGTGGACTTGACGGCTGAAATCTTCATGACATTTCAGTATTTGGCAAATCAGTGAGTGATGCATTATCACATGTAAATCACATTCTGTGGTGTTCCCCATGTGTTTACCCCTTTTCTTCAAAGGACAAGAGGAATTTCCTTCGTGACCCTCCAGCCGGTGTGCAGTTTAATTTTGACTTTGATCAGATGTATCCTGTTGCCCTCGTCATGCTTCAGGAGGATGAGCTGCTGAGCAGGATGAGATTTGCCCTTGTTCCTAAACTGTAAGCAGTGTGTTCTCGAACTGGAGGGGTGCTGTTGCATCATGTATTTGAGTTTTTCTAATGACCTTGGTCATGTGCATAGTATCAGGGAGAATCATGGAATGGTGGCCCAGAACTGTCTCAGACTCTCTCTTCACTAAAAGCAGGCTCTGCGGCCCTTCAGCGCTCTCCACACAGCACACACAGTGCCAGACCATCAAAACCCAAAGGGTATTTTGCAGGAAGTCAAGATGGAGATGAGATGCACTCTCTTATCCCCACGTAGAAGGCAGATCGCAGTTTCCCACAAAAACAAATGTCCCCTTGCCTTTCCGAATGCAACTGAGGTCTCTGGGGCCCCTCGGTCCTGCCCGCTGCCTATGTGCACTTGGGCTCTGTTGTTTGGCAGTAGAGTTCTTGTTCTCTTTCCCACCCACAGTGTTTCCTCAGCCGGTGGCAACAGACTCCCTGGCCACCAGCCACAAGGGGCAGCAAGGGAGGAGGAGCCACCACTCCTTTTGGGCCTCCGCTGTGCCTCCTGTCTTGAGCCCAGCCTGCACTTGGCCTCCCGAAATGACTGGTGCCTCCTGTCCAGGGACCTTTCTGAGCTTTGGCCTGATAAACAGACTTGCTTCTGGCCACCCCTCCAGCAGGCAACTCAGGGAAGCTCCCTAGACCATCAACTTATCTTTTCCTCACTAGTTCTCTTTGGTAACGTGGGTTTTGTCTACCTCATTCCTTTTCTATATTGCAGTGGTCTTTGTTTTGATTTTTTTGTTTCTGACTTTTTTTGAAGTATAGTTGACATAATAGTTTTAGACATACAACATTGTGATTCAACATTTATATCCATTATAAAATGTGTACCATTGTATGTGTATTTAGTGGTGTTTTCAAAGGGAGCTCAGATATATTTGTTGTGCCATGGTTAGCTGGCCAAATAGGGGTTTTAACAAATATCTGCTAGCCTTATGGTTCACATAGCAGCAGAGGTCTTCTGTCTGGAACAACAGTTATATAAACTCTTTTATTTCTTTATTTTTTTAAGTGAAACTTTTCCCTTCATAATTTTAATATATTGGTGGTGAATTTATACAGCCTTCCACCCTCCCAAAAGTAGCAACTTTCAGTTGGGAGTATAAAAAAATTTACCAGTTGATCATAATTTTGTACTGTTATGCCCACAAAACCCTGGGAATTGGCTTTTGAACAGTTCGTATGTATATGTATATCTGTCGGAAGCTCTGTCACCTCAGAATTTGAGGTCATACCCATTCAGAGTGGCCGTGTCTTGTGAGAGAAGAGTAGCAGAGTTCTGAATTCAGGCGGGCTTCACACCTGAAGGCTCCATCAACGTGAAGACCACTTGGCTCACCCTGGGCCTCACAGTGGGCCCTCTGCCAGCGCTCTCGGGCCCTGAGGTGTGGCACGCAGGGCCTGACACGCTTGTGGTAAGCATGTAGCTGTCTCTGGTTTGGGTTTTTGAGGATCTGGACTCTCTCACTGATGACAGTAATTTTAGACTTTTTAAAAGCTTTGGAGAATTGGTATGTGGCAAATAGTATCTCTGATTTGTCATAGGCTAAGTAAGCTGCCCACTGAGTAACATGATTCCAGTTTCCTACTGCTAATTCTGTTAGCGCTGATTTAGAAATTAGGGTCACTGGTTTTTATAAGTCTTTCTCTGTTAGAAATGCTCACTGAAGTATTTATGAATGAAAGGATATGATATCTGGCATTGCTTTAAAATATACCAACCCACCCAAAGAAAAGCATGTGTGCAAGGAAAAGTGACATAGATGAAGCATGACTGGCAAAATGCTGATAATTGTCAAGTTAGGTTTCATGTATGCAGGGGGGTTCTTTGTTCTAGTCTCTCCACTTTGTTTTGTTGAAATTTCCATAATTCCCTAACAGAACAATAATGAGCCGTCACGCACAAATATAGGGCTTTGATCATTTGAGACACTTTCTAAACAGAAACCGTCATTAACAATTCAGAAAATAACACTTGGTCTGTATTTTAAAATACCTTTTAGTGTGTTAGCACTTCCCTGTGACAGCAGTGCTGGCATGATACGGCCCTGCTTTTGCATCACAGACACCCCGAGGCCTTCACTCTGACAACAGTAGAGAAATCGCAAGTCCTTTCCAGCCTTGGACTGTGACATATGTACATTGTTTCCCAAAGGTGTGTCACAGAATACCAATGCCTTAAAATAGTCCATGAAAGTGTAAGTGATCAGGTAAATGTTTGGGAGTTGCTACGTTCCCTGGTTTTCATTATCATGAGGTTTCTCAGGATGTTCAGTCTGCCATCTGCATTGTGACTCTTCCAGACGGTAAGAGTATTTTACAGGTGCCTCTGTGTCCATTTCCTCTTATATCAAGTGGGAGAGGCTTTGGAAAAGAAACAGTCTAGATGTTTACTTTTATTCAGAGAGCAAACATTGTCCATAATCCACTGTAGATAGGTAGTACATCTTTTTCATTTTGGACATCTAGAACCCAGAATTAAAAATGACCTTGAAAATACTCAGGCAGCTTACTACCTCACGGGAAGGCTAATCTCACTCATATAGCTGCAACGTTGCGATTTTAAGACCCTTGAACTTGTCCAGGTAAATAGCCCCAGATCCTTCATTTGTTCCCCAGGTATCAGTCTTGTACCCCTGCACTGTCCAGGTGATTAACCTCTGAGAGTGAGTCCCCCAAAATGAAAACATTGTGCTGTCTAATTGCAGAAGAGCACACTGTAGTGTATCTTGTGTTGCTTTTTGATGCAGCCTAAGACTTCATCAGCTCTTCGAGCAGCTGCAGCATACTGTTGTTTGCTCAGGTAAACTTGTGCCTTTGATGCTTCATGATTAGCTGTGAAGCCAGGTTTCCATCCTGCTGAACTATTTCTAAGAGATGTTATAAGAAAAAGAGAGTTATGAGGCCACGTGAGTTTGGGAAATGCTGATTGGCACATAGTAAGAACTTAACAAGAGATTATTATTCCTGTGACAATCTGTGTTGGCAGACCACTTGTCTTTCTCATTCCTGAATTGATGGCCCCTATCCTCCCATCCCCGAGCATCTAGCATGGGACCTGATGGATGTGGCACTCTGTAAATGCTGGTGGAATTAATGAAGAAAAAGATGAGTTGCATCTAGCAGTATGTCATCTTGTTACCTAGCCTAGCTTTTGTAGATAATCTTGCATTTTGCCTCTGTCACTTAAAAAGCTAGCTTCCTGGCCTAGCTTTGCCATTCACAAATGTGACAGCCACATCTTCTGATGGCTTATCCAAGGCAAGTCCTGTCCTTATTCACAAGTCTGGGCCTCAGTATTTTATTTTCTTGGTTCTCACTGATTTTCTTTTACTTCTTCAAAGTCTTTTTCTGTTACGCTTTCTTCCTTGACTTTCCCCCCATTTTAAGAATCTGCATCCCTGCTAGTAAACCAGGAGGTACAGAGGCACTTTCCCACCCTTTTGTCATTTCTACCAGCAAAACATTTTTGGAACCTAAAATGAGCAAGTCCTCCAGGCAAAAAATCCCACACATACTCCACAGGTCACCAAAGCCATTCCTTGGCTATCCTTGGTTTGGGGGGAGGTGCATTCTGTGGTTTTTCTTGAGTCTTGTTTTGTCTTCCATCCTTGAAATTTTTATTTAGTTGCTCTGAGGTGAGCACAATCATCAATATTTTTCATTATTATTTTGAAACAATCACAAACTTATGGAAATGCTGGAAACACAGTATAAAGAACTTCTTTTTTGAATTCATCTAAGATCTGATTCCCCATCACCCCTGCATGCTTTGGTGTGTGTTTCCTACAAGCAAGGATTCCCTACATAACCATGATGTAAGCGTCCAAGTCAGTAAAGGTTCACTTACGTGTCATTACCATCTTATTCCCAGACCCCATCGAAGTTTTACCATTCTTCCCAATAATACCCTTTTTAGCAAAAGCATCCAGTTCAAACACATGATCATTTCGTTTTCATGTCTCATCAGTCTCCTTCAGTCTGCTGCATCGTATCAGGGAGTACACACTGCCATTTTGTCCCATTACTGTCCACACTTTTGTCATTTGATTTAAGGTGGTTCCTGCCAGGCTTCTTGACTATTAAGTTATTCCTTTCCTCTTTGATATTAATAAGTACTTTCTGGGGAGGTACGCTCCTCATAGGACTTCCCGTGTAGTCATTGTATTTATGTACATCTGTATGGACTCATAGTCCTGATAATGCAATGGTTATAATCTGTTGCTATCATTATTTATTTTTCTACTCAAATTATTACCAGTTTGACCAGTGGGAGCCCCTTCATGCTGGCTTCTGTGTTCTTTTGACTCATCCCCATCATTCTTTGAGCATAAGATAGTCCAGGCTCATCTTGTTCTTCCCTTACTGCAACCCTGATATCAGCCATTTGTCCAAGGGGCTCTCGTTCCTATTAGTGGAAAATGGTGTTTCGAAACCAGTCTCTGAGCGCAAGGCATGGTCGTTGCTATTGGGGTGTCATCACTTCTTGGCCCGCCCACTCTGGACAGCACTAGGGAATATGCATGTGCTCATGTACACATGCATGCACTCATTGCATCTCTATTAAATGAAAACCATGTGTTCATAGCGATACCTCAAGACATGGATCGTGTTACAATTTTCCCTTTTAATGTTTGTAACTCCCTTTTCTGATGGTGAGAAACCTGGTTTCCACTATTGTTAATATTTTCCCTTAATCAGTCAATCCCCCTGCATGTATCCAATCTTCTGTTTTTTGCCATCACCCCCTACCCTGCTCAGACACTCTCCTCTCCCTACTCATGTTCTCATTCCGCATTCCAGGCCACCCCCGTGTGGCCATGTACCTTCCCCCACTTAGGCACAGCACTGCACACCAGGTGATTCTAATATGCAGATAAGTTTGAGAGCCACTGAAAGTTCTCAGGTTTTTATTTAGTGTTTTTATCAACCGTACCCCAGCTGGTTGCTAACTCTTACTGATTGCTTGTTATGTCAATCCTTTCTTCTCACTGCTTGAAAGCACTTAATCCTTTGGTAAATAGCAGATAATTGGTGGAGCCCTGGCTCTGCTTCCAGTTGCCCAGGTTGATCTACAGCTTTCACAGCAGTGCCTGTTTTCCTGTGCTGTTGGTTATGTTGATATTACTAAACACCAAGAAACTCTGAGGTTTCATTGGTGTTCTGTAAATTGTCTTTCACTGCTATGAAGACGGTAGCTGTTCTTCATGTTACTCAACTTTGAATTGAAAGCAAATGAGAATCCTTTGAGTCTCACTCAGATTTGAAAATGCCCCTAAAAAGCATCTGTTCTAATCTCCACTGCAACCGATAATTCCTGCATGCATTTGTGGGTATGCAGTCTCAAATGTGTTGTTTGTCTTTAAAAGTGTGAAGGAAGAAGTGTTTTGGAGGAACTACTTTTACCGGGTCTCCCTGATTAAGCAGTCAGCCCAGCTCACAGCCCTGGCCGCCCAGCAGCAGGCCACCGGGAAGGAAGAGAAGATGCACAGCAGAGAGGATGAGTTGCCACTGACAGGTATATTCAGAGAAGATTTCACTCTGAAAGTAAAAGAAAAAAGACAAAGAGTTGCTTTTAGAACATTCTTAACTTAGACACTCTCGTGAGCTTGCCATCTTGTATGTACCAGTAATGTCATTGTCTTACGGAAAATTCTTTTCTTTCCAGAGGAAATACTCATTCTTCACACTGCCTCTAACTCTGCTCACACGTCTTCCCCAAGCTTTCCTTTACTTTGCTGTGTTTTCTCATTGTCTGTTTTTTTTTTATTTCTCCCTCGATCACCAGTCATCTTCCTGCCTCTTTCCTTGCCCTTTACTGTGTGGTGCTCTGTGCCTTCTGTCCTCCCCTGAGTCAGTACTGCTTTTTTTTGTTTCTCAGCCCTGCATCCAACCTGGTCTTTCCCCAGTACCGTATATGGTCTGTAGAACAGAACTAAGCTCCATTCCACTCCAAGTTACCAGAGTCCAGCTCAGAGCAAGGTGCCATTAAGTTACATATTTGACTCTTACTGGACAGTTTAGCCCCTGCTTCTTGGGGAAAGTATTTTATAATATCAGCAACAATTTAATATCTGTAATAATAATTAAAACAAGAAATGTATTTTGTGTCATATTTTTAACATTGAATGACTACCTGCTGTGCATAGGTACAAATTACAGTGGGAGACTTACTCCGTTCACAGAATTGTAAGTAATTACACAGAGCCATGGTATATAAGGCGCTGGCTGTACAGAGCACCAGGAAAGAACCTCAGGCTGCATTTAGGGTCAAGCAAATGGAATGAAGTTGCCACATAGTAACATTTGGCAGTTTGCTTATAGACGTTAACATGAATCCCAGTTGTCTGTCATTCTTTAGTATTTATTTTTATTAACTTTATTGGAAAATGCCATTTTACCAAATACTCCTGTGTAACAAAATGGGCTTAAGACAGGATTCAGGAAAGATTATACATCTTGTAAAGTTGGTAAGACAGAAAGTGTGGCCTGGGAGAAAGGGGAGAAGCTGTGGCTGAGCATCTTGTTTCACTGTGTGCCTTCTAGCATTTGTGACAAAAGGAAGACTTGATGAATAACTGAATTCTCATTATCCTAAAAGAGCAGAAGTATTCTTCAATGAATTTTGCTGACAGTAAAGTCAAAATATACTTCCTGCTAGAAATCTTATGTGAGGGACATTGAATATGATGACATAAAAGAAAAATCCCCAAAAGAAAGAGGTTGACATAGTTCCACCTGGCTATTTCTTATAATAAGAAAAACTGAAAGCAACATATAAAAGCTTATTTCTGGAAATTATTTAGTATTGTCATACTTGTGGATATTTTAGTTGTTATAAGATGTATTCAGAATTGAATCAAGCAATTATTGTCTCTTTTATTCTCACTTCTTAGAGGCAGTACGGCCCAAAACGCCACCTGTTGTAATCAAATCTCAGCTTAAAACTCAAGAGGTAATACAGTTTTACATTGTACATAGTAGTTGATGTCTGGAAATGAAATAACTCTGTGTTAACTATCTCAGATACCATTTCAAACTACTTGTGAATATGGGTTTTACCTGTTCTGAAGAAGAGGGTCCAGTCCTTGAATAGTTAAGGACCTGTAGCTGAGATGTAAGGCAATTCCCTGGCACAAATGATTCTCATCATTTATGAGATAGGCTCATCAGGAATCGGACAGAATGAGTGGAGTGATGCAAACTATGAGTGAGCATAATAGATTCAGGTGGTAGCTCATTTAGTTACCGAGTAACTGTGCAGGTTAGAAGGTTGGAGAGCAGCGATCATTCAAGTAACAGAGGAAGGTAACGAAAATGATGCTGCATTAAAGTGTGAGAGGATGAGAAACAAACTCTAGCACATGAATATCACATAGAGAACCATTTCCACAGGTCATGTTGCATTTCAGGACGAAGAGGACATTTCTACCAGCCCGGGTGTTTCTGAGTTCGTCAGTGATGCCTTCAATGCCTGTAACTTAGATCAGGAGGACCTGAGGAAGGAGATGGAGCAGCTGGTGCTTGACAAAAAGGAGCAGGAGAAAGCCATACCAGAAGGTACAAAACGTCTACACTCTTCCCCAATTCTGAAGTTGGTTGTAGAAAATTGTTATTCTGAAGCAGATAATGCAAACATATATTATAACTTGCATCAGAATTGCTTCTCTGTTCCTCACTAAGGGGTGGATGCTGGCCATGACCAGACCTCACATCCCTATGCCCTAAGCATGCACAGAAGCAGAGAGAGGAGAAACAAGACCCGGAGAGGTTAAGTAATCTGTCCAAGGCACCTCAGCCCCAAGGATGTGTGGCCAGGAATACGCGAGGGAGTGCATACCCTTTTACTAGAGATGCTCCCCTCCGCCTTCTGCTTGGGGTTACAGTACACGTAGATTCTTTTCCCAGCTGCTGTCTGCCACAAGAGTATTGCTTCTGGGAAGGAGCAGGCTGCTTTTATTTTAGTAAAATGATTTAGGAAAAATGTACAAGCCTGGGGTGGGGGAGCAGGGGAACACTGATTTCTTTGGCACATCAGGACAAATGACTGGCTTTCAACTGGATGGGAAGGAAAGGCTTGGGTTAATCAGCAGATGAAGGGTGTTTCAGGAAGCCTTCTGAGACTTACAGTGCACTTAGGAAGCCAGCTGTTACCACAGTTGTGCAGAGGGCACCGGTGAGAAAACTAGCTTCCCAGGGGCAAGCTGGAACCTGTTTGCATCCTATGGAGGGACTCTGGAGAAGAAAACTGGGAAGGAAGGAGGAGGGAGGAGCTGCTGGAAGAAAAAGAATCAAGTGGGCAAGTGAAAACCTGTGTTTACTAGGCCCCTCAGACCCCTCCCACCCGCACCTGTTTTCTAATCAAGATGACTGCTGGCCACGGAAGAAGGAAGGTGGGCATGAGCCCCATGTTTGTGGACTGTGCATTGGTGATGACCAGTAGCAGAGGTCCCGTGGGAGGCTGGAAGGAGCCCTAGGGCAGGATTCTAAAGTACTGCCTAGTACTCTGGGCTAGCTGTTTTTCTGAATTCCTGCCCTGGTCATAATTTGGACCACTTAATAATCTTTTCTATATTAGTTGTCTTGGCCACCGCAGCTACATTTTCAGTTCCACAAGGGCAGTTATATCTTGTCTGGTTATCCCCAACAGTACCTAACATGGAGCCTAGCACCCATTTTGCACCTAATATACATTTGTGAAATTGGTGGTTTGTTATGCAACACACTCTTTTCCCTTGAGGTCGCTGCTGAAAAAAATTAAAACATTTGGTTTTCGTTTCCTCTATAGCTACTAAGTTTAGGGTTTATTTTTAAAAGATGAAAATGAATTGTAGCTTTACTTTTTTAAATAGCCACTTTTTTTCCTCACTATTTTATAACATTACATAACAGGTGCCCTATCCTATATATACATGCATGTGTACATGCACGTGCATGCACTTGCACATGTGTTTAGTGTACAAGCAGAAAGTGGCAGACCTAAATCTCAACATGGAAGACTGGTGTGAGAGCTCAGATGGAGCCCCATGTGAGGAGGCAGGCTTTGGCAAGAGACTGCCTGACTCCAAGTGCTAGCACCTGTTGCCACTCTAGGGAGACTAGTACTCAAGTGGTTGAGCACAAACTGGAGTCTGCAGATCTAGTTCCATCTGTATGTCTGTTGTTATCAAGCTGTGTGATCTTGGACAAGTTACTTAACCTCTCTAAGCCTCCAGTTACCCACCTGTGAAATGCAGTGGTGTATCTAGTCCATGGATTATTTTAAGGATGAAACAAAGAGTAATATGTAGAAAGCAGCCCAGTGTGGCTCAGTGAGTGCTAAGAAATGGTAGTTGTTTTCGCAACCATTGTTATTGTGGCAAATGTTCATTTGCAACCAAATGTTAATTGCCCACTATCCATTTAAATGTAGGGAAAAGCAGAGTCCCAGGTAAAACAAAATAACTCCAAACATCTGATACTTTTGCTTCTTCATTTAACAAATTTATCTTTCTAATCATACTTCTCTTTGATCACTGTTAAAACTTGTTCCGTTTTTCGGTGCTCATACAGTGAGAAAACTGAGACGGTAAAAATTATTGTCTCTAGGACTTAACATAGGCAGTCATAGGTGACTAAATTGTTAAAACCAGCGTTATGAATTCAGAGAGAACCTTCTCCTTCTCATTGTTTCATGTAGACGAATCTGCAGATTGGGAAAAAGAACTACAGCAGGAACTTCAAGAATATGAAGTGGTGACAGAATCGGAGAAGCGAGATGAAAACTGGGATAAAGAAATAGAGAAAATGCTGCAGGATGAAAATTAGCTGTTTCCTGAAATAAAGGAATAATCCTTAACATTCTGTAACTGACATTAAATTCTAGATGGCAACACTCACTGAATCAGAAGACACAAAATAGTATAACTTCATGAAATCCAAAATTATTCTTTCTTCAAGTAGAAACTTGCCTCTTCTAAAAAATATACAGACCAGTTATTCTAATGATCGAATAAGGATGTTTTATGTGATATTTCTTTAGTATAAATCTAGCTAGAGATATAGTCAGTATGGATATCTTTGCCACAGAAACACAAGTAAAATTTTTAAAGTTCTGTTTTCCATAAGGTCAAGAATATGATTTATTCTTCAGTTGTGGCTTTCTAAACATTTGTACTTCTTGTTGCATTTTCATTGATACATGTATGTTAAAGTACTTGATAATGGATTGGTAACTATCAAAATGACCAAATTGTACCAAAGAACTTAAGAAGAAGCACTTTCAGGACTATTTTCTTGCTAGATATTTTCTGAAATCCATCTGGAAGCCAAGAGATAATTATGGTGATTTTAATGCTAGTGATACACACAATTTGACATTGAGGAGTAACTGCAAAAATACTATCTCTGAGGCCTTTTCTTGTTTTGTTTTTTAATTACACCACAATATTTTCCTAAATTCACATGATGGTTTTGTAAAAAGCAGGGCCTTTCAATGTTTTTTTTTTTTGTAATAATGACCTGCAGAAGCACATTCACTGTAAAGTCTCTTGTTCCTGTTTAAATCATCACCACATATAAATATTTTAGCTTTGTTTGTCTTAATTAAACTATTAATCTTTATAAAATTGTGTTCCTCTGGGTACAACTTATGAGACTTCACTGATCAATCCTGCTTGTATTCTAGTATACCAGCAGACCCATGTTCATAGAATATGGTTTTTTAAAAAAAAAACAAGGTGGCTTACTGTCAGAACGCTTCAAAGTATTTGCTTCCTGAAACATTCTTCAAGGAGCCTTTATTTCATAAAGGGGAATAAAATTAAGACCACTCTTTGTAAGAAAAATGTGCATGTTTATATTCTTGACCGCATCAAAGTTAGTCCACAATCCTCTGGCAAAGGTATAGTCAACAAGAAAACTGTGTGGGTCTAAGCGTTACTCTTCTGTTCATAATTTGGATATACACGTGTGAATGAGCCAGACTATCTCAACTGGGATCAACTGGGTAATAGCAATAAACTCATATAATCTGTGAAACCATTGATCCCATTATCAAGACATTTCTGCTTACGGTGCCACAGTTTCTAATTGCTGAGTTTGGGTTAGGAGATGATGACTCGCAACTTCTAAAGTAATCCTATTAAAGGGAAAAGTTTTGGGTGTTTTTCAAATAGAGTTTGCTGGAGGGAAAGATACATGTTAAATGTTTTCAAGTAGCTAAAAATCCTAGATGTAAAACAGATCGTAATACCACAGTGTTTGGCTCTCAGTATATGCACTAAAATTTTTAGTGGTGAATGTTGAATAAATACAAAAAGGTTTCAGAGAAACTAAAAAAACTAAAATTATAATAGAAATATAGGACTAGTTGTTAAATCAATTTTACATGATATTCTTACTGAAAACCTAATTGTGCATTGCCCTGTGAAAAAAGGATAAAGTCAGATTTTGTACTCAGCATAAAAATAGTTATGCTACATTTTTATGGTTCATCAAGGAGTAAAATGTCCTGCTTCTGTGAATTATACAGGTAGGTAAAGTGTTACTCCTTTAAACAACAAAATGGTTTGTAACCATGTTTAGTGGAAAATTTTAAGTATATATTACATCCGTGGAGTTTAGCCAACAAGGTAACCCCGGATGGATGTCTTACTGCCCCTATTACCATGCTTTCAGAAAAGGGCTAAGCCAGTGAATCTCTTGGCCTAAGGCAGTGATCCAGCCCTTGAGAACCACCTGGGAGCATTAAAAATGCTCATGCCTCTAAGAGTCACCTCCCTACTGGGACAGGATAAATAGACCCTCGCCTAAGAGACTGAGGCCTTGGTCTGCCTGGACTCTGGCCCGCCCCTCCCTCGGGGAGTGTATTGAAATAAAACTTAAACTGCTTAAATAAAAAAATAAAATGGATGGATGAATGAATGCTGATGTCCAAGGCTCACCTGCAGAGAGATTAACTGGTCTGCCCTGGGTTTCGAATTTTTTTTTTTATAAACTCCCTGAGGCATTCTGATGGGCAGCCAGGATTGCCAAGCACTGGCCTCATAAGAAAGAAGCCAGAGGTGAAAGTTTTACTTGGGAAAGATACACAACTAGGAGGTGCTCAGCTGCTTGCTTAGAAAATGAGGGTGGAATTGCGTATTTTTAAAAATTTACCCCATGCCCTACATACCCTATTTTAAGAAAGGCCTTTGTAAAATAGATGCCATTTTAACTGTTTTCAAAGTTAACTTTCTGAAATGTACATTATCTTAGGCTTTCAGATTGAATGTGGCAGATTAAATATATGCATTTATCTCCACTCCACTAACCCCACTAAATGCCAGTGAAGGAACAAAAAAGGTATAAATTCATAGTGACAAAAATAGGCAAGCAGACAGCAGCACCCAGGTGGTGACAAGGCCATTTTGATGATAAGAACCCCGGAAAGGCCCAGGGATTCCGGTGGTGTGCTACCTCTGAAGGCTGTGAGAAATACACTCACTGGTCCAAACTCGGTAAGCGGACACGGAGACAAAGAGAAGAGCGGAGTAAGGCTTTAATGGCGCTATACCAAAATCGGGTGTCTGGTGAGCAGGCACCCTCAGGGCGCCTACAACAAGCAATTTATTCCTTAGTATGCGCGTCCCTCCCCTGGCTCCCCATTGGCCGAGTACTACAGGTTCATATTCTTGCCTGGATGTCCGCCTAAGCAAGTTGTATCTATATTAGGCTTTTTTTTTTTTTACACTTGTCTTAATTCTATTGGCTGGTTTAAAACTTTTTCTGCATTTTTCCTGAAGTGATGTACAGCCTGCTCTTTCTTAAGCTTCCTCCCCTTCCCAGCTGGAGTGACTCCCTGGTACATGTTCTGACTTGTAGGCTTCTCGTTAATACCCTTTTGTTTAAACGTTAATTCCTCTGGGAATAAAACACATTTAGTTTTATGCCATTTCTAACAGGCCGAGGAAAAACTGGTATCAGAGTAGGCAACTAGAAGTCTCTACCACACTTGTATAAACGTTATTACGGGATATAGAAGCAAATAAATGAAAGTGCTAAAAGCTTAAAATGACTATCCTGGGAGGTGGGAATTGGTGGTGGAGTAGAGCAAGTATAAAGAAAATGGAAATTTATGGCCAGGATTCTTGCCAGACTTTAATATCACCCACTGTGTACGTGAAAAGCCTGTTTGCGTACCTATGGGCAGCAGCATATTTACCTGCGGCTAGAGCCTCAGGTCAGTCAGAGGCGTAGCAGCCCAGGGAAGGGGTGGAGAAGAAACATACCAGCTCTGGATGTAATTGGTCGGGCGTCCGCCAGTCACCAGAGACCCATCCACAGAGTTCTTCCCTGGTGCTAGAGGCGGGGAAGGAGAGAGCAGTGTGAGTGGAGAGGCCCAGAGCTTAGTGGGGCAGAGAGGAAGCAGGAGAGAGAAACCCTGGAGCCCCAGTGCTAGGGGAGAAAGCCCCACGCTGGGGAGCAGAAGGGTGCTGCGCGGCAGCCAGCTGTCTGTGACCGCTGTGAGAATAAACATGGTATGAGTCCCTTTTAACCCCCAACTTGCCCTTGTCTTTATTCGGTCTCACCAAATTTATAGTGAACTTTCCCCGAGTGGGGAACCCGCTCCTCCCGGAGCAGCAGCAAGTCAAGGGTCTACCGTTCTGAAAGCCTTGTGTCATTTGACTTCTAAAATTAAGTATATGCATCATTTAGATTAAAAAAAGAAAAAAAATTTTAAGTTACTTTTGACAAGGGTATGTGGGTGTGGGTAAAATTGTAGTAATTCCAGACTATCTTGCCCGGCTTTAGTGCATCCTCAGGGGTGGAGAGAAGTATGGCTTTAGTGCATCTACATATTAATAGGCGTGACTCAGGGGTGGAGAGTTTATCTCCGTATCAGTGGGTAATTACCTGGGCGACTGGAGGGCTTATCTGAACCTGAGAGGTTAAGGGGAGGGCTGGTTGGCTTCTGCTAGAGCAGGAAAAAGATAGCCGCGGACTGCAGTTTGTAAGCAGTAAGTGGATTTTAAACTTTACTTCTCCCTTTGACTGATTTCGGTTTTAGAATTTCCTTTCCCTGGACTTAAGGGGGTATGGGGAAAAAGATATGCAAGTACCATACACAGGAATGTAAAATTGTAAAAATCTTTCCAAATGGCAATTGGGTAATAGGGATCAAAGTTTTAAATGTGCAGAACATTTAGTCCAGCATTTCCACTCTTGGAATTTATTCCAAGGAATTGGACAAGCACTGATTTGATTATGAAACAGAAAAAGTGGAAACTGCATGCCCTACACCAGAATCTTGATTTGAACAAGTGATAACTAATCCATACAATGGAATTATGTGCAACTATTTTAACTGTTGGGTTTCACATCCACCAGATGTCAAAAACGTAAAAAGTCTGAAAATAGCAGGAATTTAAACAAGAATGTTGACATACTGCTGTGCTGGTTAAAGTGTACACTGGTACAGTCTTTTGGGGGAAAAGCAAAAATTGCATTACTTCAAAGTTGAATATGCATTTCCCTTTGACCAGCAATTCCTCTTCTAGGGAGTATAAAATGATATAACTACTTATGATGAAAAGTACCATTACTTAGTAAAATGGAAGATAAATAGAAGGGTATATTCCATGTGTAACTAGGTGACATGTGCAAGAATGTCCATAATAATGTGTTAGTGGCCTCATGCTGCCACCCAAACACATCAACACAGAATGGAAATAAAACTACATGATATCACAGTTAGAATAAATACCATGCACAAACAGCTACACAACATAATCTGAATCAACCTTGAACCTCATAATAATGTTGAGCGAAAAAAAAGCAAGACCTGAAAGAACAGAATGACTTCTACATAAGCTTAAAACAGGCAAAACGAAACTACGCAAACAATAAAAGAGGTGACTACCATGGAAGACAGCTGGAAAGAGAGAAACAGCTTCAGTATTTAAGAGAAAAAAAGGAAAAGGAAGAGAAAGTCACAATTACCAAAAAGCGGCTAACTAGAAGGTTTCCCATTACACATTAGGGTTAGCCCTCTATCCACAGGGACTCAAAGCTTCAGTTAAGGCTCGAGCTTACCTCAGTGGAAATCTTTAGTGAAAGATGAAAGGTTTGTATTATTTGATGGGAAACGTAAGTGGAGCATCTCTTGGAGAGACAAGTGCCAGGGAACTGCCACTCTGGGTACACTTTGTTGCTCTGCAGCATACACACACACATACACATACACACTCATCCATGCACAAGATGACAAGATGTCACATATTCACCTTTTATATGTCCTACTCCAGACCTAGAATCATGCATTTTTGAAGGAACAAAGTATTTATTCTTCAAGAATTTTCTTGTCTATTTTTTGCTTTTTGCTTACTGTATTCAGGATAGAGAATAAGTTTTGAAGAAGAGTCAATGACACAAAGAGTTGATGAGGCAAAGCTCTTGATAAAAGAATTCCAGCTAATAAATACAAAAAGTACCATTTCAAAAGGCAAAATAAGGTAAGGATCTAGTCAACAATCACCAATGATGCTAAAACCATTAGGAGAAAGATGGATGAGAAACTTTATAATTAACTTAAAACAAAACATAAAACTCTATTAATCTTGAATGAGGTATTAGAAAGTATTGCATCCATAAAAAAAAACAGTATGCTTTAGGAAAAGAAGATTCAAGGAATAAGAAATAGGTCTAGAGAATTAAAATACAACAGCAGAGGTTAAAGTTTCTTCAGACGTATTAGAGAATGAAGTTAAGACCATCTTCTGGAAAGGAGAACAAAACAGGACATAGAAAAATAGGAGAGAAAAGTCAAAATTAGGGCATCATTCCAGAATATACAACAGCTAGCTAAAGGAAGTCCAAAAAAAGAAAATACAGAGAGAACATTATGAAATAATTAAATATATAAATATGAGTAGTATTTCTATACATTGGCAACGAAAAATCTGAAAATAAAATTTAAAAAGCAATTTTATTTAGAATAGCACCCAAAAAGAATAAAATATATATAAGTAATCTAAACAAGAAAGTGTAAGACTTGTATACTGAAAACTACAAAATATTTTTGAAAAAAAATAAAGAAGACCCAAATAAATAGATATCTCATGTTTAAGGACTGAAAGACTTAATATTAAAATGGTAATACTCCCAAATAGATAGATCCAATAAAACTGCTATCAAAATTCCAACTTCCTGTAGTTGTAGAAATGTCGGACAAGCTGATTCTAAAATTCATATGGAATTACAATGGATCCCAAATACCCAAAACAATCTTGAAAAATAAAAGAATAATGTTTGAGTGGTCACATGTCCCAATTTCAAAACTTACTGCAGACATACAATAATCAAAACAATTTGGTACTGGCATAAGGATAATGTATAGATCACTGGAACAGAATTGAAAATCCAGAAATAAACCCATACATTTATGGTCAATTCATTTTCAAAAAGAATGCTAAGACCATTTAAGGCCAAATGATGCTGGAACAACTGGATAACCACATGTAAAAGAATAAATCTGGGTCCCTACTTCACACCATATATAATTCAATATGGATCAGAGATATACACGTAGGAGCTAAAAGTATAAAACTTAGAAAATCAAAAACATAGGTGTACCCCTGTAGGACCTGGGGTTAGGCAATGGTTTCTTAAATATAACACCAAAAGTATAATCAACAAAAGAAGATACAGACTTAAGAAAATAAATTTGTACTTCTTCAAATTTATAAAGTTTTTGCATCAAAGGATACTACCAAGTGAAAAGCCAACTTACAGAATGAAAACAAAATAATTAAAGAAATTTTCAAGTACGTTCTCACGCATGCACACACACAAAAACACATGTGCACTTCCCTATCACCATCCTCCCAAATTAGTTATGTTTTAATTTAATATCTTTTTTACATTAATGTCATGTGAATATTATTCACAACCTATTCATATGTGTCCTATAAATACATTACTTTTCTTGTTCAACTTTTTTTGGTCTCTAAGTTAATAATTGCCTTGTTTCTCTTTGCTTGATTTTCTATACACTTATTACCTAATTTTTTTCCATAGTCTTTGCTGGAAATGTTACTGTCCTCTCAATACATTCCAACACCTCAGGTAAGTTAGTCATTTTATCTACTTCGGGAGACATCCCTCCAGGGATTCTATGCCCTCCTGTTCCAATCTGTACTATTTGCTCTCTCTCGAGCCTGGGTCTCCCTCTCCTTTTTCCTCTGTTGGATCCCTTTTCCCAGATCTCGTATTTTTCTCATTTTCTGGGTTATGCCACCCAAGGTTAAGTTACGCTTTGGTAACAAATGACCCCAACACCTTGCTGGCCTCCAACAACAAACATTTCTTGTGTGTATGCATCCTTCATGGATTGGCTGTAGCTCTGTGCTTCCTCTTCTCTGCAGGACCCAGGGGATTAGAGCAGCCCTTATCTGGGACATCAGTCTCAAGACAGATGAGAAGAGCATGTATCTAACCAGAGATAATACTTAAGCTTCTGCTCAGAAGTGACATATGTCTCTTCTGTCCACATTCCAATGGTGAAAGTAGGTCACACAGACACTCTTGAGTCTATTTCGCACCTCTGCTTAGGCTGGGTACAAAATTATTGATTGGAAAAGTAATTCTTTCAGAATTTTGAAGGCATTGCTATATTGCCTTCCAGCTTTCAGTGTTGTCAGGGAACAAATGGAATTTTGATTCTTGAATCTTGGTATATGGTCTGTGTTTTTTCTCAGAAAACTTTTGGGATTCTCTTTCTGACCCTGTGGTGTGGTATGGGAGGGTAAGTGAAAAAGCATTAGAATCTCTTCTTCTCTAGTAGAAAATCTATATGTAATATCTTTCTATGATTTAGGAATAAATTTGATGGCATATGACAGAAAATCCAAAGTTACAGTGGTCCAAACTGGGTGCTTATTTCTATTTCACATCAATGAAGTCCAGAGGAAGGTGAGCAATGTTAAGTGTGCTCTAAGAAACAGTTGGGATTCTGGCCCCTTCCAGTCCCTGGCTCCCTAGAGGGGTTATTTATCTGCCTTTCCTGCAGAGAGATGGAGGAAAGGGACAAGAGGCAATGGCACCATCTGCAGTCCCATAAGGAGGAAGCAGCCACACTACATTTCCACTCGCAGCCATTTGGCCAGGACTTTGTCATTTGGCTAGTCCAGCTCCAAGACAGTCTGGGAAATTGAGTCTTATTCTCCACATTTATGTGCCCAACTAATAATTTGAGGGTGGGAAGATTATTACTAAGGGAAAGGAGAGAAGTGATTTGAGTAGGCAGCTAGAAGTCTCTACCATGATCTAAAAATGAAAATCACAAAGCAGCTTACAAAAAAAACCTTTTAGTAAAAAACATATAATGGCAGGTAAAGGAGACTGTTTAAAGAGATGAAAATGGTAGCCTCCAGGTAGTGAGAGCTGAGGGATGGGGACGTGTGAAGCAGGATACTGCTGATTTTTTGTAACCTGTTTTGAAAAAAGGTAGAACATACAAACTTGAGGCTTAATGAAGTATTTTCAACTAAACAGCCTGAGAACCACAATGCAGGTCAAGAAATAGAAATTAGCCAGCTATCCCCAGAACCCCCTCCCAGGGCCCGCCCCTATCATTGCTCCCTTCATCGGAAGACACAGACCCAGCTTCTATAGTCTTCATTTTTTTACAGTTCACCCAAATGTGCATCCCTAGGCACGATAGTTTAGTCCTGTCCATTTTTGTAAATGTATTTTAAGTTGTTTTTATCTGCAGTTTCCCCTCCATCCTTTTGTTTTCTTTGATGATTTACCTGTAGAAGAACCCAGGCCCTTTGACCCAGGCAGCTTCCCCCAGCCTGAGTGCTGCTGATTGCAAACTCCGGGTGCTGTTCCAGGAGTAACTGTGCCCTTGGTATTTCCTGCAAGCTGGCAGCTGGATGCCGAGGCTTGATTCCTTGCAGTTCTGATTACTTCACCACAAGCATAGGTGGTTCTTGGCATCAGGAGGCTTAAAATTGCGATTTCTCCAGGTGGACCTTGGGAGCATAGTTCATTCATTCACTGGGAGTAGCAAGATCGTGATATTCTACTTCTAAATGGTTAAAATGGGAAGTTTTATGTATATTTGACCACAATAAAAAAAAAAGTTGAAAGAGTGCATGCTCACACATGTGTGCTGTCCTTTGGTGTAGATAGGAAACAAAACTGGAAGGCTAACAATAAAGTGTTAATAATGGCTCTGTCTTGATGCTATTTTTAACAGCTTACATCTGTCTGAAAGTTTTTTATTTAGTGTGTATTACTTTTATAACATGAATCATCAATAAGGCAATTTCATTAAAGACCAAAAAAAGGAAAGAGAAGAAAATTAAAACTATAGCAGAAATGAATGAATGAATATAAACCAATATTAGGCTCAGTGAAACAAAAATACTGATCAAGAAAGAAAAGAGTGAGAAAGTTTAACAACACTAGGAATGATAAAGGGTCACAGTCACTGTAAGCTACTTTTCCATCATTAACAATACTTAAAAAATTTATATACATATATAAAACATTATGCTAATTGAAAGAAGCTAGCCAGACAAAAAGGTTACATATTGGATGATTGTATTTATATGAAATATTCAGAATGGGTAAATCCATACAGACAGAACAAAGATTGATAACTGGGAGAGGGAATGAGGAGAAATTACTCCACAGGTGTGGGGTTTTATTTTGGAATGGTGGAAATGTTTTGCAACTGGACAGAGGTGGTGGCTGCATAGCACTGTGGATGTACTAAATGCTGCTGAATTGTTCATTTTAAAATGACTACTTTTATTTATGTGAATATTGACTCAAATTTTAAAATATATATGATAACATGTATGTATTATATATCTAAAATAATATACATACTTTATGTATCCTTGAGACAATAAATTTAAAAATGGACTGGATATTGGATAATATTAAGAAACTATTGTTAGAAATTTAGCATTGATAAAGACACTGTGAATATGTCCCCCTACCACTCAGGCCCCTCCTTCAGGACAATCCCCAAGTGTACCCCCTGATCTAGCCACTGACGGTGCCAAAGCCAAGCACGAGCTGAAGGCCTCCAGGCCCCCTCTCAGCCAGAAGTCGTCCACCTGCGCTGGTCAGGAAGCTTTCTTCTGCAAGCTTCACAGCCTCCCTTCCAGGCTCCACGATTCTCTTTGGCCAGCGGCTCCGTTAGTTCCTGCCATTGGGAGGCGCTAGAGAGTCAGCTGAAAGAAGGAGATGACTTGGTTCTGGGTTTTGTCAGCATAAACTCTGCAGCGGTCTTCACGTGGCGGAGGTTGGTTTCACTAGGAGCAGTTAATTCCCATTTGCAGCTTTCTCCAGAACCAACCTCACGGTGCCCTCAGAGACCCTGGTATTGACAAGTGCCATCTCTTCAGAGGTCTGGGCCCCTTCTTCAAGCTTGTCAGTCTTAAATCCAACCTCTTTTTCCTCTAGTCCTAGGAGGCTTAGCTGTCTCCAGCAGTTGCTTAGAGTCCTCTTTTTGTCTTTTCAGCTCTCCAATACATGAGTTAGCCATTCTTTCTTTTTACTTTTTTAAAAAATTGAAGTATAGCTGACATACAATATGATATTGGTTTCAGGTGTACAACATAGATTTGACAAGTATATACATGATGAAATGCTCACCATGGTAAGTGTAGTTACCACCTGTCACCATGCAAAGATACTATGATATTATTGACTATATTCCCTATGCTGAGCTTTTCGCCCCATGACTTCCTTAGTTTATAATGGGAAGTTTGTACCTCTTAATCCCCTTCACCTATTTCACCCATCCCCCAGTCCAACTATATCCTATGGCAACTACCAGTTTGTTTTCTGTATTTATGAGTCCATTTCTGTTTTGTTTGCTTGTTATGTCTTTTTAGATTCCACATATAAGTGAAATCATATAGTATTTGTCTTTGCCTTTTTTCACTTAGCATAATACCCTCTATGTTGTTGCAAATGGCAATGTTTCATTCTTTTTTACAGCTTAGTAATAGTCCATTGCATATATATATAGCATATCTTTATCCATTAATCTATTGATGGACACTTAGGTTGCTTCCATACTTTGGCTATTGTAAATAATGCTTCAATAAACAAGGGTACATATATGTTTTTGAATTAGTGATTTTGTTTTCTTCAGGTACATATACAGAGGTAGTGTTATATTTCTATTTTCAGCTTTTTGAGGAACCTCCCTACTGTTTTCCAAAGTAGCTGCACCAGTTTACATTCCCACCAATAGTGCATGGGGTTTCCTTTTCTCCACATCCTTGCTAACACATCTTATTTCTTATCTTTTTGATACTAGTCATTCTGACTGCTGTGAAGTGATACCTCATTGTGGTTTTGATTTGCATTTCCCTGATGATTACTGATGTGGAGAATCTTTTCGTGTATCTGTTGGTCATCTATATGTCTTCTTTGGAAAAATGTCTATTCAGATCCCCTGCCCATTTTTTAACTGAATTATTTGGGGGTTTTTTTGGTGTTGAGTTATATGAGTTCTTTATATATTTTGGATATTAATCCCTTATCAGATACATATTTGCAAATTTATTCTCCCATTCCGTAGGTTGCCTTTTTATTTTGTTGGTGGTTTGCTTTGCTGTGCAGAAGCTTTTTAGTTTGATGCATTCCCACTTATTTTTGTTTTTGTTTCCCTTGTCTGGGGAGACAGGTGTAGAAAAAATTGTTAATGCCAGTGTTTGTTTACTGCCTGTTTTCTTTTAGGAGTTTTATGATTTCAGGTCTTATATTTAGGTCTGTAATCTATTTTGAGTGTATTTTTGTGTATGGTATAAAACAGTGGTCCAGTGTCATTCTTTTGCATGTAGCTGTCTAGTTTTGCTAAACCCATTTATTTAAGTGACTTGTCCTCATTGTATTATTTGTGCCTCATTTGTCATATATTAATTGACCATATAAGTGTGGGTTTATTTCTGGGCTTTCTATTCTGTTACATTGATCTATGTGTCTATTTTTGTGCTGGTACCATACTGTTTTGATTATCATAGCTTTGTTGTATAGTTTGAAATTTGGGCACATGTTATCTCAGCTTTGTTTTCTTTCTAGATTGCTTTGGCTAACCATTCTTTATATTAAATTTGATCTGTGAAGTAATTGTCTTGTTCCTGTCTTTTCACAGGACATGACTGATGCATCACCTGTAGACAGTTATTCATTATATTTCCTTTATAGTATTTTGTATGTCTGAAATACTTAATTTAATATTTTCAATTTACCACTTTAACTAGCCATAAAAAAATATTAGCTAGGAATAAACCAGCCAAAAGATATACATGCAATGTAAGGCAATATTATTAAAGAACAGCTAAATAAATGGAAAGATATACTATATCTGTAGATGGGAAGATGAATATCCCTAAAGATGCCAGTCTTCTCTAAATTAGATATTGAAGGGGGGCCTGGAATTTGTGTTTTATCATTCTAGGAGAATTTGAAATTATAGTTCTTGGATCAACTTTGGAAAACACTGATGAAGAAGAATATTTCATATAAGAAATATTTTCTCAAGGAAAACTTAATCATTTACAAAGTCATTTTCAGTAGAGCCTAACCCATGAGTATTTTCTATTTTTCTTTACCATTGTCTTTATACATTAATATAGTTTCCATTTCCTTGAAAGTCTATAATTATTAGCCAAGACTTGGGGAAATAAATCAGAACAAAATTCATGAATGCCAATATTCTGAAATATGCAATATATGTATTTGAATTTTTGAAATGCATGTTCTCTTTCCCAATATTCCATACATGACAAGTTTTTATTTGAAGTATCCTCTTCCTGATGGAGGCACCCCAGTGTGTGCCAATCTACTAGTATAATTCCAGAGACTGCCATCAATATGCTTGAGCAATCTGGGTATAATCATTTTCTAAACCTTTTAGTGTCTGCCAGAAATGTGGAAGCGTACAGCAAATGCTGAAATTGGCCAAATTCCTATAAGGGCTAAAGTCAGGGTTAGCTCAGAAGGATGGTATTGGGTAATTGAATTTAACAATAAGCTATTTGTTCTATGAAAAGGTGAACACTCCTTTTCCCTACCTACAACCCCAATAATATCCAATAAACATGAAATCTAAGTCTTTTGATGAAATAAGAATCTTGGCTCCTTTAAAGGTTAGTAGGAGCTTTTCTTTCTCTGAAAATACTCTTAAGTAGACAAGTCAAACTAGCATGGTATATTTAACTCTTACTGACCCTTCAAAACACAGCTCAGATGTCACCTTAAACCTTCCTTAGACCTTTCCACCACCAGTAGAAAATAGCCCTTAAGAAGTTATTTTGCAATACCTCTATCTTATAAATCACGTTGTTATTTGTTGTGTATATCACTGGCCAGTATTGGCCTGGGAGCCCTTATTCTAAATTGCAGTATGCCCAATGCCTAATAAAGTGCTCAGAATATCGATGCTAGAAAATGTTTGATTGATGAAGGAAAACTTTCTGTTGCCACCAAGTTTATCCTGGGGTGATCTTGGTCCTGTGGCTGCCTGAGGTCTTCGGGTTACAGAGGGATATCACCACCATGACATTCTCCAAGAGGCAACACAAAAAGATATCATTTTGGATAACTGAAGGTTTGGCCTTTGTCTGTACAGGTTCAGAAAATTAGTAATCAGTGCATTTTATCTGTTCAGAGGCTCTTTTTCTCAATAAGTATATATTGAGAGCTTTCTCTGAGTCTGGCATTATTCTGGACACTGGAAATACAGGAGTTCCACAGGCATGGTCCCCTTCTCTCACTTCGTTTGCCACCTGGCTGGGGAAAAGAGCGAACTGTTCTTACACGAACAGTGGGATTGGCCTGGGATGGGAAGTACAGCATGCTAGGGATGCATAACAGTGCACCTAAGACACTCTGGGTGCCAGAGGGGCTTCCTGGAGGGACCACCCAGAATACATTCTATCCAGAGTACAGCTCTCAGGTCTGATTTACGAAGTCAAGACGTCCCTTTGTTAACAATGAGCAATAGAAGTGGCTCACCAAATGGAAATGGGCACATACCTACAATCTTTCTTTGTAGTAAAGCCCGCATAGGGAGCCAGATTATAATGGAAAGGTTGTTTGGTAAGAAATTGAAACAATTCTCCCTGTCCAAAGGCATTAGATTAGGATGGTGGAACCTCCATCCCCACACTAGGGATAACCTTGCAAATAGGGCCATTATTTTTGAAGTTCTCTTTTTTGACCAAGATTTTCTTTGTCCAAAACATTGCTTGGATGGGCTCTCCCAACCTGGGCTCCCTGACTCTCCCTTTTTTAGGTTTCTACTCTTCTGATAGACTGCTTCTTTAGATATGTCAGTGCCTTTGATCATAGTATAGGTAGGATACTTCTATGGTAAGTTCTGTAATTTACTGTAAGCAAAAGCAGTATAGTAATAGTAATAGTAGTAGCCTCTGTGTGTGTGTGTGTGTGTGTGTGTGTGTGTGTGTGTGTTGTATTAAATTAAGGGCTGGATTAGACTTCACTCAGAACTTTCACACACCAGGAGTGGTCAGCTATATTAATCAGGGAGTCCACAGTCTATCTTCTACCTACTACCAATGCTTCTGTCTATGACCAGAGGCTTTGCTAAGGAATAGAACGAAGGTTAGAAATTGTTTTTCGCTGGTGAAATAAGTAGCTCTTTAGCCACTATAATGGGTGATAGAAATGGGCTTGCATTGGCAAAATAAAAATCAAGGTATGTAATATTCAAGATATCTGCATTGTTTAAAATATGTGAGACTCTCTTACACCAACAGAATGTAAGAACCTAGCAAGTCTGAAGTCTGTTCCCTTTGGGATAATACTATAGGCTAAACTTCTAAATGTTCCTGTGTCCAGCTATGAACTCTGAGAGTTTCAGTTCTCTGATACTGGCTAATGGGACCAAAACAGAGTCCTCCCTCTGTATTAGTGGTGAGTCTGCCTGTGTGCCTTTGCATTTCACACAAAATGATTACTGGAGCATGTAAAAGGACAGAAAGCTGAGACATCATTGAACTCACTGTTCATAAGAACTGTTTTGTATCTCAGGCTCGTAGCTATTTAATAAACATCTGAATAAATGGGCCCTTATTCAGGTTATGTTGGATAGCCCTTAGGGAGCCTGGGGAGAATACCCAATACCCAATGAGGAGCTGTTTCTCTTGTGACCTTCACCTTCCCGGGAGGCACGGTCCATAACAGAGACAATAATTTCTTGAGCAAATGTGAGAATAATTAGTGTAGACAGAACACTGGGTGTCCTTTAAAGACTTGGAAATAAAGAAATGATAACCCTTGAAGACCTAAAATATAACCCCAACAATGAATCCCAGCAGAGATAAGCAGTGCTTTACAGAGTCCGGAGCTTAGGCTTGACAGTGATCTCTTTGCAGGCATTTAAGATTAAGATCTAAATAAAGAATGGGTCTGTCAGCAATCGTTAGTCTGACCCTAGGAAGAACAGTGATCTAAGACCCAGAGGGCCAGGCAGAAGCTATTCTTTTTTTCACAAGCATTGCCAGTTACTTGTCACTTCTATGCTGTGTGTCTTAGAAGCCAAAAACAGCCTGGCCCACACTCAAGAAGAGGGGAATCAGACTCCACCTTTAGAAGAGAGTTGCATCAAAGAACTTGTGGACAGATTTAAAACCACCATCAACTACATTAAAGGTGTTATAAGAATCATACCTCTAAAATTTCTATTTCATGCAGGAGCAGAAATAGCCATGTTTCTCTGGTATAACCAGTTTGTTTTTATTTTGTAATGGTGTGGATCACTGTAAATTGTGTTTTCTCCTTTTCTCAGCTGTCAAGAAGCTCAAAATAAAAATGTAGTTCACCTGCAGCTTGAGTACAAGACCTTAAGGCATGTGTTTTATAGATTCAACTCACCCCAGACTTCATCTTATTTTTCCTATCCTTCTTTAACTTTCATTTTATTATTATCCCCACCCTCCTCTATGTATGTCTGTGCGTGTGTGTGTGTCTGTATGTATGTATATATGTTGTGGCATATTGTGTATATGTTTACAAGTAACCCAAATCCCTATCCCTTCTGAGATAAAAACACATATAAATAAAATTGATACAACTAAATATTTTTCATTTCTCGTAAGACTTGAGGTCACTTGCATAGTTCTTCTGTTTTTTTAATAAAGATAACTAGTGATTTTTTTGTTCCATACATACTTATACTCAAATACAGAAAATCATGAAGTAAAAATACTTCCAAATCTCACCACCCAGGAAAAAACATTATTAACATTTTGATTAATATCCTTCTAAACATCTCTTTATAAACATATACAGGCAATTCTATATAAATGGATATTTTTTACAGCTCACTATGTATGTACATTTTTAGATCAATTTAAAAAACGTTAATCATTTTTAGTAGCTATATGATATTCTATTGTACCATAATTTAATTATGGTGTATTTTAACACTCAAGTCCCTGGATGGGTTAGAAGCATTACTGATAGATTCTGCATCTTGCTGGGACTTTTGACTTTAAGAATGTGAGGCATTAACTTTATATAGAACCTGGGTATGGGTTCATTATCTACTGCTCTAGTTTTGAAATCTGAAAGCCAGACTGAGGTGTTCTGACCATGAAATAACATTATAGCACTTTACCCTAATTTACAGCTATAGTTAAAATAGATGGAATTTCCCCCAAATTGATATTTTATTCTCATGTATGTTATTACATTTTTGGCGTCCGTTATGGCTGTTCAGTCTTCATCTCTAATAAAAAATGGTATAGAATTTGCACAAATTTTCATTGAGTTATTTAATATGACAGGATTTCATGACGGTCTATGACTTTCAGAGGGTCGGTCATTGGCGATCTCGTTCCATCAGATGGAAATAGTGGAATATCTCTGAAGAAAACTCCACCCTCCGCTCTAGTCACGTCAAGAAAAAAATCGATTCAACAAATGAGTTTGTTAAAAAAAATTCAGTAACGTAACGACTGGCGGAGAAAGCAGAATATTCGACATGTATTAAGCGCCAACTAAATGCGGAGAACTGTGCTAGAAGTCGGGGCGGTACAGCCAAGGTGAATAGGATGCAGCCCTCATCCAGCAGAAGCTCGGGACAGGTAAACGGTGCAGAGAGCTCTGGTGGCGGGGCAGGTGTCCCGCCAGAAACCTCAATTTCTGAAAGCCATTAATTACATCTCTCCTGCTTGAAAATCAAGAAGTATTTCCCCTCAGCCCCAAATCATTCGGACTCAATACCGAAGAAGAGCATCAAAAGCAGAAACGCAACGTGTCCCGAATCTCGCTCCTTCCCAAACACTGCAATAGTTCTGAACTTTTCCCACAGGGTAACAGAGAGTACCTTCCGGTATCTGTACATCGCCCGCAGAAAACTACAAGCCCCAGTAGGCTGCACGCGCGGCACAGTGGCTGCTCTTCCCGTCCAGGGATGCCGCATTACAGGGCCACCCGATCCGCGCCGGCGAGCGGTAGCCGCGCAGCCTGCTGGGGCTTGTAGTCGGCTCCAGACTCCCTTTCCTGTCCGCTCAGGCACGCGCGGCCTAGGTTTGCCCTTCGGCCCCGCAGAAGCACAGCCCTGGTTTCAATGCTCCCCACCCCCATTCCACTCCATCCCTTCGGGTACCAACCTCCTCCGGTCACGTGAGAAGTCTTGCGTGTTGCGATTGGTCGTGGGGGTTCAGGGGCGGGGCGCGAGGCCGAGCGAGGTTCAGTGCCCCTCGTCGGGCTGCTTGTTTGGCTGCTACCGTCACCTCATGGCGACGCGGGTAGAGGAGGCAGCGCGGGGAAGAGGCGGCGGCGCCGAGGAGGCGACTGAGGCCGGACCGGGCGGACGGCAACGCAGCCCGCGGCAGAAGGTCAGTGTTGGTGGCGCCCCCGTTGGTGCCGCGCTGGGAGAATGCTCGGGCTCGCTTTTTCGGGATCCACCTCTTCACTCTCCCCGTTTACCTTTAGCCACGGGACGAACATCCGGCCCTCTTTCCTCCAGGGGGTGACGACAGTGGGAGCAGGTGGGGAAGAGTGGGACCGGGATGGATGAGGTGAGAGGGGACACAGGTTGTGGTTTGCGGGTTCGTGGCGGACGGGGTAGCGAGAGGGCTGGGGGCGCAGCCTGCCGTGAGGGGGAAGGGGTGCGCGGCGGGGGCGCGCCGGGTGTGACAGCCACGTGCGGCCGGCGCCGCGGAGCCCCAGGCGCCAGGTGTTCTCTCTCCCAGCCTACGCCCTCCGTGTGCTCCTCGATGCTCCCTGCGCTGGGCGCCGCCGCCGGGGGGCTGCCTGGGGTCAACCGCCTGGCTCTGCTCGCGCCAGGCAGGTGCGCAGGGCGCGCCCGGGTGGCGCGGGCAAGGTTGTTGCGCAGTAAGAAAATTGCGCGGGAGCCGGGGTTACGCTGCGCCCCCCTTTCTCTGCCCCACCCCCCGCCCCGCGCTCCCTGCCACTGGAGGGGCTGCTCGCCCCCGGGGCTGGTCTCTGGGTGCCACGGGCCCGGCTGCACATGGGGCCGGGAATGGGGAGGCGATGCTGGAGAGGACCTCCGTCCCGCAGCGTTGGGAGCAGCATCACTTGATAGCCGGTCTTCCCAATCCAGTTCTCCCCACTCCTTGCTCTTTATTTCCCCCTTTTCTTCCTTTTTTTTTTGGTGAGCGGAAACTTGAGCGCCTCCCCCTCTGGCCTTTGGTCTCTTTCTCTTAATCTGGGAGACAGGCTGGACCGTTCCCCTTGCCTTACTTGACTCACGTCGAGTTTTCAGTGTCTCCTTGGATACAGGAAAATCGAGACCTTCCGAATGGGAGAATTCCACTTGTTCTGGAGTCAGTGGGTGGAGTTCGGAAAGGATTGCACAACGGGATCGGGTACAGGGCTTTTAGGACCCAGGAATGGAGAACTGCGGGAAAAGGGGCTGGAAAGATGAAAACTGTCTCCTTTTACTTTCATTTGAACAGATTGAAACGTTCAACTTGTTGGAAGTCCTGCTTGATCACTGAAGGCTATTTAATACTACTTAATTATGCATATGAGTACTCTTAAAAATCACTCCCGTATGAAATTACAAAATAATATTTTTCTAATGCGATTCAGGAACCTGAAAAGGGAGAACAGAGGTTAGGTTTACATCTGAGCACCGTGTCAAGAATTAGCTTTTGGGGCCTGTTTCTAAGGTCAGGTATTTTCCTGTCTTTCTGCATGAGGGTGTTACTACTTCTCAATTACCTCCTTTTCTCTCGCTTTTGTACTCTAAAAGACCCAGTACTCGAAGGACTGAAAAGGAAGCTGTGGACCAAATGTGCCCTAGGGATTCAACACTGTCACTTTGGACACCTCACTTACTCCCTGAGGGTGGGGAGCCAATCTGTGTTTGATTTCATAGGTCCCCCAGGGGAGGACTCTGATAAAAAGCCACTGCAATTGAGGACATAAGTTCCCTTTTATGCCGCTGGGAGAAAGACAAAAAGTGAATTAGGAGTTGAGGTTTAATCAACTGGCATTTTAAACCAACCAGGATAAGAGGTAATGACCCTTTGAGGCAGGCTCCGGTTACCAGCTGGATATGAATAGTCGTGTGTGTCTGTACTGGCTCATTTTTGTTTGCTTACCTTGTGCACCTTTTTTTCTCTTTTGCTCTTGCTTTTCTGGACATCTTTTTTCCCTTTGATTTACGATTGACTGTGACATGGAATTGAAATACACAGTTAAATATTAGTTTTTGAATTTTCATTTTGAAAAGTTGGATTTGTCTGCAAAAATCACTTTTAAGCTCTTTCTCATTACCCTTACTTTTTCATTTCCTCTGGGTCACTGACTTGAAAAAATATTCCTAATTCTAACGTGAGCTGTGCTCTGTTTTTCAGGAATTAGACAAGATGTTTAACTGAATTGTTTGAAAACATTGAAGGAATGAAGGGAGAAGTGACTGTTGTACTTACTATTGGGTTGCATTATGACACTTAAAGTGAAACAGTGGAGATGGGCCCTTGTTGGTTCCTGGCTGTTTTAAACATCTACTTAATTATTCTTGACCTCAATTAATTGTAACATTGGTTCAAAACTGTATAAATTTGGTCTCCTGATAGCTTTTTCTTCTAAAGTTAACCCTTAACAGTACATTTCTAGAGGTCTCTTGAATTGTCTAGAACTGTGCTAATATGATAGTCACAAGCTGCACATGGCTATTTAAATATTAATTTAAATTAAGTAAAATAAAAAATTCCATTCCTCACACATACTAGCTACACTTCAAGTGTTCAGTAGCCAGTGTGACTAGTGGCTGTTGTATTAGAGCAGATCTAGAATGTTTCTATCATTGCATAAAGTTATGTTGGACAACATTGGTCTGAAAAGATGGGATATACATTGTCAAGTATTCAGGCATTTTTTAGATCACCAAGCTCAGTCATATGACTTCTTAAATCCCTATGTAGAATTAGTTTTATAGGATTCAGTTTGAAAAATTACTAAACTTTTCTTTGGAGCAGTTTAAGGATTACAGAACAAATGAACATAAATTACAGAGTTCCCATATATCCCACCCCCACACCACCCATTCCCCTATTATTGACATCTTGCATTACTGTGGTGCATTTGTTAGAACTGATGAGCCAATATTGATATTACTAACTAAAGTCTGTAACTTACATTAGGGTTCATTCCTGATGTACATTCTAACAGTTCTGACAGATGTATAATGGCTTATAATCCACCATTACAATATCAGAGATGGTAGTTTCATTGCCCTAAAAACTCCCTGTTTATCCCACTCTCCCTTCCCCCAAACTGCTGCTACCACTGATCTTTTTACTGTCTCTATAGTTTTGCCTTCTCCAGAATGTCTGAGGTTTTTCTGTTTTTGCTTTTTTAAAACTAGATTTCTGTTTGGGAATGTTAAAATTTATTTAACTACTGTTTAACTTATTTTTAGGTCAATAAACCATTTGGAAGGATAAAGACATATGGAACCTAGGCCTCAAATTAACAAAATATTACATATACCGCCCTCTAGTTTTTACAGTGTATCTGCACATACATTAACTCTTTCAGCATTACTTGCTGCTATGGAAAAGGATGGGCAGCTGACATTGCCCTCATTTACAGGTGACAAACTGTTCAGCAGGGTCAAGTGTTTTGCCTAAGGGTTGAAGCTGAGTCAAACCCAATAACCTTTCATCTACACTACAATAGTAAGTAGTGTAGTAGTGGATAAATAGTATGGATTTTGAAGTCAAGACTCTTGGCTCTCTGCCACTTACTTACTAGCTGTGCAACCTTGGGCAAGTTACTCAATCTTTCTAAGCCTCACTACATCATCTGTAAAGTGAGGGTGATGCTAATACCTATCATGTGGGGTGAAGAATAAGAGCTGATGTGAGCATTTAGCACAATACCAGGCATGTAGAATTTTACTTGATTTGGTGGGAGCAAGAGGAAGGATCCATTCCTCTTGCTTTAAGGTGCTATTAATTTTGTAAATCCATTTCCAACTCTTGTTTTCTTCCTTCACTCTTCCTAGAATTTCTCTTTGAAGACATAATAAGAAATCAGGTCAGAACGGGACAAGAGTATAGTATAGGGTAGAAAGAAAATATTTCATTATCTTGTTTTTCTTCCCATTTGCAGAGTAGATGCATTTCCACTCTTCTGGCACAAAGATTTAAGTAATAAGAGTCAAAGTATTGTTGGCTGTCATCAAGCTTTGGTAAATTTCATTTTCATGGGGAACTAAGCAGGCAAAGCAGTAATGAGAGCAGCCCAAATACAGCACATTTCTCTAGTATGTTTTTTGATCATAATATGCCACCTTTATTTATTATGCCACTGGAAGGTGTTCTATGTGTTACTTTGTGTGTCATTTATATTGGTCTTGACTACAGTAGTTTTATTTAGGAATGTGTAGGTCAAATGGAGATGCCATAAATAGGGTGTGTGTGATTTTGCTTTTGTGTGGGATTCTTCACTGATGGATTTTTCAATAAGTATGCTGTTCAGATTTTACACTTTTCAGGGAGTTGTGTTTCAGAGGAAAGAAATTGGAGTTCTCGTTGTTCCTGCACTGTGCCAGGCACTTAAAACATACTTGGATTCTAATACCTCCTTACTTCTGCAGAGTAGGTAGTATCCCCAGGTATACAGATAAGGCATCTGAGGCCCAGGCCAAAAAAAAAAAATTGCTTAAGTACCATTGCTCACCGTGAAGTTGGCATAGAGTGGTATATAATTGTGTAATCAGTAGTGCAACTGATGAACCTGAGTACATGGGTGCCCTCTGCTTACCTGGTGCAATTCCCACATGTCCAACACCAAATTCAATGGTGAATTTTTCCCCTACATATATGTGACAATAACAATATTATACACAGCAGTAATAGTATAACTTCGTTTGGGTACCCGGACCCGATTCCAGTGTGTGTAAATATGTGGGAGGGGGTCTTCCCACACATACTTAGAAATTCTCTAACACCAGCAGGGTATCGGAGAACTCAGTTCTGTTGCTATCTGCCTGGAGACAGCACCAGACTCCCAGGTTAAGGGTTCCGTCCTACAATAATACTGTCCTCTACCCCCCAACTCCAGACACCTGTCACAAGCCCCAGGCAGTTACCCATGCTTCTGACCAACTGGCTACTGATTGGAGGTTCCCATGACCTCCCCTTTATGTTCAATTAATTTGCTAGAGTGGCTCACAGAACTCAAAAACACGTTTACCAGTTTGATAAAGGATACTATAAAGGAAACAAGTTAGCAGCCAGATGAAGAGAGACATAGGGCAAGGTCCCAAATAAAGGAGCTTCTTTCCTTGTGGAGCTTGGGGCCTGGCTTGGTGGCACATGGAAGCATCTGGTTCCCCAAGCATAGAAGCTCTCTCCAACCAAGAAGCAGGATCCAACTGAGCAGAGCAGGCAGAACAGAGAGAGCTCTTCTCCAGCATTTTTGTGAGGGCTTCATTGCATAGTCATGATTGACTAAATTATTGGCCATTGGCTGATACACCTCTAGACCCCGCCCCCCCGCCCTTGCGTGGGGGTCCAAATAGCTCATTACCATGACAAAACACCTGTTCCACTTTTAAGACTGCAGTGTTTTCAGGTACTGTGGGTGAAGACCAGTATACCTGGGAAATACATATTTGGTCATATGAATGACCAAATATGTATTTCTTATAACATATCACACCTAGTGAATTCTAACCTGATATCTCCACAAAATCCCTTTGCCTCTTCCTCCCCTTCCAACCCCTGCAGTTCCCGACATGATTATGTAGGATTGGTTCTAACATGATTATTAGTAACTTTTAATTAATGGATGTAACAGTATTTAAAATGTATAAAGTAGTGTACATATTTAATATAGTGTTCATCAACATGGAGAATTAGCTATGTTTAAAATTTTCCCAAGTGGGTATTTCTAAAAGCGGATTAAAACAGATGAGGTGACCCTTAAAGGGTTTGAATCCCAAAAATATGTTTTTATGATTCAGTTTATTTCCTACTTGAAATTCTCTTGGTATTTATAATTACTGAAATTTTATTATTTGAGGCAAAAGACACATAACATGAGCAGTGTTCTCTTATGCTATCAAAATAATACTATTGGCATTTATTGCTCAAGGTGTTGATTGCATTCAGTTAAATTTCCAAAATGTCCCTGGAATGACTCCCACTATCCCTAACTTCCCACTCTGTAGTCTGCCACAAGTAATATTGCTAAACCACTACTTGCTCACTTTTCTTCTTTCTCTCTTTTCAGAAAGGTCAAAGTAGAATAATTTGACAAGGAAGATGTACCAGTAGCTTAGACGCACATTTCTTTAAGGATTTTTTGGATTGACATGTGGGCTGTATTAAAGTGAGGATACAGTTACTTTGTGTAATTTGCAAATAGATCCTTGTTCAGATATTATAACAGTTCTGCTGCATGGTAGTAATTGATTTTCATTAATCTCTAATCTTTTTATAACTAGATGGTAGATGTACAGCCCTAGTTTACAGATAAGGAAACTGAAAGATTGACCTTCCCATGCTCCCCATGGCCACATAGAAAATAGTAAGTGGTATATTCAAAGGGCATGCTCTTTGGGCACCAAAGCTGTTACTCATATGCCAGGTGTCTTGTGTTCTTTAACATATTTCTTGAGGATATGTACTCCCTCTTGAATGTGAGCAAAACTTGCTAGTAGGTAAAACAAATAATAGTTTTTGCTAAATGAAGACAAATTGTGAATAGTGGGGTTGGGGCATTGTAGGTATAGCAAAGTTATTGTAATCTAGGAATTGGGGGAGTTTGGAGCTTACAGGCTTAATATCTTCTGTTCCATTCACTTAGGCCCTAGGTTGACCTTAAGATAAATGATTTAGTGAAAAAGACATATGCAACTCCAGCACTATTTACAATAGCCAAGAAATGGAAGCAACCTAAGTGTCCATCAGTAGATGAATGGATAAAGAAGATGTGGTACATATACACAATGGAATATTATTCAGCCATAAGAAGAAAACAAATCCTACCGTTTGCAACAACATGGATGGAGCTAGAGGGGATTACGCTCAGTGAAATAAGCCAGGCAGAGAAAGACAAGTACCAAATGATTTCATTCATCTGTGGAACATAAGAACAAAGCAAAAACTGAAGGAACAAATCAGCAGCAGACTCACAGAACTCAAGAATGGACTAACAGTTACCAAAGGGAAAGGGACTGGGGAGGGTGGGTGGGAAGGGAGGGATAAGGGCGAAAATGGGGCATTACAAATTAGCACACATAATGTAGGGGGGTGGGAACATGGGGAAGGCAGTATATACAGAGAAGACAAATAATGATTCTATAGCATCTTACTATGCTGATGGACAGTGACTGTAATGCGGTATGTGGAGGGGGACTTGATAATAGGGGGAGTCTAATAACCATAATGTTCAAGTAATTGTACATTAACGATATCAAAAAAAAGTTTAATGATTTAGGAGGTGTGCTGTAACTCCCTGCAAAGGTACCTCCAAGTATAATTTGGACAAATTGAAAAAGGTAGAGAAGGTTTAGAGAGACCCTTTTTAAAAACTTGTCTTAAAGTTCACCTGACATGATACTAACAAAGAGCTGAAGCAGTCTGGCTAAGTAGGACAAGTTAAAAAGAGAAGGCTTTATGTTTCAGAGATGCATCATGATTGATTAACATGGAACTACTGAAGGGTGACTTCATAAAACTAGGATGGGGATATTCCATTTAGGTATAGGTAACCCATAAGAGTAGGGGACCATTTTACATCTTAGGAGCCTGTGGCTTGATGCTAATTGTGTGACCCAGCTCCTGTCCCACTGCAAAATAGGTTAGCCCCACACATATTTTAGTAGTTTTTGGTGTTAAATCTTCAGATTTCCTGATCCGTTTTTGCTGCCTAGGTGTTTAGGCGAATACAGGTATTTCTCAGATTTATCACTGAATTTTAATTTTAGAGCTAGGAGTAATTTTGCAAATCATGGAGTCCTCTACCATAGCCGTAGAAGCTAAATGTGAAATCTAATGACATCATACTCATTAGAAAAGGCAAATAATGTGCAGTCTGATATGGATGTTAGCACCTGCTGCTATAGATAGTAGCACCTTTTACTGTAAGAGATCATGAGGCCAGAGAGGCTGTGTCCTAACTAGACCTTTACCAGACCTGTACTCATTCTTGACTGCTTCACCAGTGAGGGAAATCAGGTTCCCTCACCCTAACTTCAGCATTAGTTTGCCCCTCACTTTTTCTCGTTTACCTTTTAATGCCTCTGTGCTCCCCTGTCCTCACACGTACTGCAACAGTGTTTATGGAGCCTTCGGCTGCCATAAGTTAGGAGTTGGGACAACTCCTAGAATTTATCTTGCTTCCATTTTATCCCTCCTCAGAACTCTGTCATTGCTCTCACTTCACTCGTGTATTCATTTATTAATTTTTTTGGATAACAGCTTTATTGAGGTATAACGCCCATACCATATAATTCATCCACCTAAAGTGTACGATCCACAGAGTTGTGTGACCATCACTACATTTCCTTTTAATCTAACCCTGGAAGAACATACTCTCTGGAATGTTACAGAGAAAGATAAGAATTCAATCTCTGCTTTCCAAGTCCTACGACCATGGGCAAATTACTTAACATTACCTTAACACTGAGGTGATTTGTTCATCATACCTGCTTGTAAGATGGTTCTGGGGATTAAATGAGGAAGTACATCAAGTACTGTTGGAGAGGTTTCTGAAGGAGCCACAGGAAATGGCACCCTCTCCTGTCCTCACACCTGGCCCCAGGGCACATTCTCTAGAAATGGATTTGGTTGGTTATAGGGGCCAACATAGGGACCCCTCTCAGACCTTGGTTTGACTGAGCTGGCCTTCCTGTCTCCCTTGTTCCAGGACAGCAGGTGTCAAACTTTTTGGTTTCAGGATCTTTTGCACACTTGAAAATTATTGAGAACCCCAAGAAGCTTTTGTTGATGTGGGTTATATCTAATATTTCCCAGATTAGAAATTAAACAAACATTTTAAATTATTACCCATTTAAGAAATGGTGTTGTGTTAGTTATCTATTGCTGTGTAACAAATCACACCAAAACTTAGTGCTTGAAACAACATTCAGGATTTGTCAGTTTCGGTAGGTCAGGAATCTGGGTGTGGCTTCACTGGGTCCTCTGCTTCAGGGTCTCTCATGGGCTGCAGTCACCTGAAGGCATCACTGGGAAGGATCCACTTCCTACCTTGCTCATGTGGTGGTTGGCAGGATTCAGTTCCCCATGGGCTCTTGGATTGAAGCCTCAGTTCCTTGTGAGCTGGTGGCCAAAGTCTTCTCTTGGTACCTTGCCACATGGCCTTGCCATAGGCATCTCACAACTTGTCTGCTGACTTCAACAGAAAGAGCAGGAGAGTCCCAGCACAAGAGAGAAGGAAATTGCAGTCTTTTGTCACGTAGTCATGTAAGTGAGTGACATATCTCACTTTTTCCGAATTCTCTTCATTAGAGGCCAGTCACCAGGTGCAGCCTACACTCTGGGGAGGGGGTTATGAAGGTCATGGATACCAGGAGGATCACTGGGATTATTGGGGGCCATATCAGAAGCTGCCTACCACACATTAACGTAAGTGTTTTTTGAAAATTAAAAATCACTGATTTTCCAAAATAAAAGTCAGAAGAATAGCATTGTTTTACATTTTTGTAGACTTCAGTGAGTGGCTTGATAGGAGACAGCTGAATTTTCATACCTGCTTCTGCATTCAGTCTGTGGCAATGTACCATTTTACTTGAAGTATATGAAGGCAATCTGTATTCACATATAGTCAGAATAGGGAGGAGTGTTTAATAGTTTCTTTAGATAATTGTGGAAATTCTTTGATACTATACCAGAACTTGGCAAATAGTAGTTCTTGAAGGTTAGTTGCCATTGTGGGATCTGAAACCCTATTGAATTTTATGTACTGTTTTATTAATATGTCACTTTACCTGTTAAAAATAAAAACTCTTTAATTTCATTTTATTCCTTTGTTGTGACACAGAACAAAGTAAGTAGTAAAACAGACTGTTTAAGAGGAGGCATTGAGTTATGTAATACATATTTTAAAGACTTTGGTCTAAAATGGTTAAAACAATTTTGAAATGAATGATAGATAAAGTGTTAGCTATGTGGAAAACTTTGCTATCCAGAATAATTCTTTGAAAGGTTAAAATAACCTTACTATATAAACTATTTTAAATGACATAGATAGCTAAAGTCACTTTTCTAATTTAAAAAGCACATGAACCCATCAACTCCATCTACCAATTTAAAAAAATTAAAAAGTTAAAAAGCACATGAAAATGTCATTTTTTAAATAGCTTTGTTTGTGAAGTTTGT
Source organism: Manis pentadactyla (assembly GCF_030020395.1). Lineage (NCBI taxonomy): Eukaryota > Metazoa > Chordata > Mammalia > Pholidota > Manidae > Manis > Manis pentadactyla. The sequence continues at coordinate 11,845,671 of NC_080038.1, forward strand.
GTGTGGAAATGTAAAAGCCTCCAAAAATACTGGAAACTTTTCGGAGGGAGGTTTATATTTAAAAAACCAAGTAAGACCAACAGCTGATGTTCTGAGGGCTGTAGAGTATCGCTGATATCGTTTGGTATCTTCCAGTGCAGTCTGCCTTCACTGGCCCACAGTGGGCTGGGCAAGCATGCACTCTTGTCCTCACATTCCTGTTTGGTAGTTGACAACCCTTAGGGTAAGTTACTAGAAACATGGGGTTGAAAGGATTTTTAGAGATAATTTAGTTTATTGTTAGAAAAGAGTTTAAAAAACAAAACACCTGACTGGCTTAAATAATCACTTTGAATTATTTAAAAATATCCCTAACCCCAAATTAGTCCTGTCCTGTCCCCATAAATCTCAGAGTTAATCACTGTTAAAACTTCTGCAGCTCTTTCCCAATGTTTTACTAAATTCATACTGGTATAAAAGCATGCTGTGTATTTTTAGATACTTAATTTCTTAGCCTTATTTTATAACTGCATGAGAGCTGTTTGACCTTTCATTTTCTAAGGTTGATGTATGAAGGGAGAGGAACTTGTAATGGAGAAAACATAGGCCTTTAAGTTCAACAGACCTCATTTTGAATTATGCTGGCCCCTTTTACTGAGTTTAATATGATCTCAGGCAATTTATTTAACCTCACTAAGTTTCATTTTCCTTATCTGGGAACAGTAAGACCCACCCCTCAGTGGGGTGTGGTAGGTTAAATGGGGTAACAGGGCTTGTAGGTTCTCAGGGTTTTCTTTACCTGCTTGATAAGTTTCTCTGAGACTCTGTGGTAACCCAAGGCAAGATAACCATCTCTCCCTAGGACAGTGTGTAAATGTGCACAACCTTTGCCACGTGCTCCCTCTGAAGGTCCAGCTTGGCCCTCCATGGCAAGGACTGAGTGATTTCTGCTATCGACACATGCACTGGTTAAAGGCATTCAATCTTATTTAAGCAGATGATAGTTGAAATAATTAGGAAGTGAATGTGGGTGTGGCTTTTTTGTTTTCTATTTAGGCCAGTCTTAGTAAGTGAACAACCATTATTAAAAACATTTAATTTAAGCTCTTAAGCAAAATAAGCCAAAGAAATAATGGTTCTTTAGCTTCAAAAATATTTGAAAGATCATAAGTAAAAAATTGAAACTTAAAAATTATTCATCTTTCTCTTTATTCACAGAGTAGAAGGGAAAGAAACTAATTAAAATTTTTTTCTTTAGACTTTTAATTCCCATGTGATCTCAAGTTTCAAGTATATTGATCCAAAAAGCTATTACACATAGTAGGTGCATATAGAGTATTCATGTTTGTTTACAAAATTTTCCATAATAGTTACTTTTTGCTCCTACAATTAGTGGTTGGCAAACTGGTGGCTGTCCATTTTGAAGGCATCTCTTCACTTAAGGAGTCATCTTAACTCCATGTATTGAGAACGGTGGAAGGAAGACTGAGAAATGTATCCTTTGACAGAAGGGGAATGGCTGGGGTGGGAGATTGTTGGGGCTTAGAACACTGTAAACACGGTTGTGGCTGAATGACCTGCTCTCTCTACTGTCTGTCATGCTACAAGAGCTACACGTGCTGCTCATGACTATAGGCTGGTAAATAAAATGAAAATCTGATAGCTTTTGTTTTATGATTTTGTTCACGGAAAGGTTCAAATAGAAATTCATCTTGAAACTACTTATGTTGGTTTCATTTTCATTTGAGTTTGGGAATTTAAGTAAACATTTCCTTCCCCTCTTGCTTTCCCTAATGATAGGTGTTATAATAGGTATTATATTAGAGAACTCTATTCATCTTGGTATTTTTAAAAAAAACAACAAACTGTTACGAAGGTAACTCATGGTTTGTCCCTAACTCGAAAGATAAAAAGCAAGCATATTGTGAAATCTCAGTGTCCTTTCCCTCCTGTCTCCACCCATCCAGGTTCTCTCTGTTAATATGTTTCTTTGTATCCTTCTAAAGATTGTGTATGCTCTCCACTCATAAACTTATGCAGCCCCCACTCCCGGCATGCCTGCACCCAAATCGTGGCATATAGTACATACTATAAGGTATTTTTCTTTTCCCCCTTTTCAGCTTATCCTTACAGATCAGTAATTATACAACTACCTTATTGTTTTTTAACAGATACTGTATAGTACTCCATTGTATGGATGTACCACAATTTATCCAGACTAATATTAATTGTCATTTAGGGTATTTCTGATTTTTTTGTTATTACAAATAATGCTGCATAAATATCCTATGTATATCATTTCACAATTGTAATGGTTTATCTGTAGGAAAAATTGATAATGAATTTGCTGGGTCAAAGCATATGTGGCATGATGATTTTTTCCAACATTTTTTAGGAACATTTTTAAACATAACAGTAAAGTTGAAAGAGTTTGATGCTGGATATCTATATTGCCATCACCTGGATTCTACCACTGACAGTTTAACTATACTTGCCTTTTCACTTATCTGTCCATATACCTGTCCCTTCACCCATGGAGCCATGTTAAGTATGTACGTGTAGCTCTAACCCAAACCCTCATCAAGATATAGAGCATTCCTATCACCCTAGAATATTCCCTTTTGCCCCCTCCCAGACAGTCCCTACCCTGAATTAGACTCCTTAGTGGTTAAACCAATTTATCCCCCAACTAGAAGTGCTTGAGAGTATCCTGCACCCTTTCTGACACTGTGCAGTTAGTTTTTGATGTGCAAAATGGTATTTGGTAGTTTTAAGCTGCATTTCTCTTGTGAGTTAAGCATACAGTTTCTAAGTCACTTGTATTTCCTTTAATGTGAATTCTTCATATTGTTTGCCCATTTTTGTTGGGTTGTAGGTCTTAGCATGCTTTATTTCATTTGAGTAACCATTTACATTCAATAAAACATTCATATTTATCTACTGACTGCTTAGAATTTTTGATAAAGTTTACATATGTTCTATGATGCTTCCAGTGTTCTGTTACTAGTGCAAGTCATTGTCTTTTTAAAAATATTTTTAAATTCCAGGAGTAGTAAAAATTCACTGTAGTAACACTAGAAAATATAGTGAAAGAAAAAGAAGCACCATCCATAATTGTACCACTTAAAAGAAACCATTATTAATGTTTAGATGTATTTCCTCCCAACACATATGTGTGTGTGTATGAAATATATGATGCATAGTGTTTTGCAGTTTGTTTTTATGCATGGTATTTTGGGAGCTTCTTTCCCCATTGCTAAAGAGACTTCTATAAGATGGCTGAGCCAGAACAAGGATGTTTGTGCTGTAGACAAAGGATAGTCATGAAGCAGTAATATTGTCATGGTTAAGAGCATGGACTCGGAAGTAGACTGCCAGGGTTCAAATATGTGCCTTGCTATTTACTAACTGTGACCATAAGCAAGATACTTAACTTTACCATGCCTGTTTGCTCATCTGCAAAATGGAGATAATACTGCCCATCTTGTGATATTACTGTGAGGATTAAATTAGTTTATATAGGAAAGTTCCCACAGTAGTGCCTGGATGTAGTATTTGCTATTGAAATGTTAATAGCTGCTGCTGCTTTTGTTTTTTTTAAGAGATTGTACCCAAGAAAAGACATACAGGATGAGTATCAGAGGGCAGAGTAGGAAGTTGTATTGGACATATGATGTGGAATTTCTCTGCTTTAGGGGATTAGGGCTGAGGAATAATTTACAGTTTTAAGTTGTTGGCCTAAGAATTCACTTCATGTCAAGTAGTGCAGTGCCTCAAGTAGGTTCTTGAACAAATAGTCCTTTCAATAGAGAAATTGGGGCCTGCTCTTTCAAGAGTATTTGTAGACTAGGATGTGAATCAAGCCCAGCCAGAACTAGGCTTATACATAAACAAAAAGATTTTGTAGAGCCAAAGTAGGGCTTTCCTTGGCAAGTTTGAAAAATACATCAAAATTAGATGCATAGGAGAGAAGGGAAATATAATATTATCTTGCCTCTAATGATAATGTGAGTGGTATTTTTCTCTGACCTGTGTAGTAATGCTTGGGTAATTTCTATGGCTTGTTTTCAGCCATTTTGGCCCCTGTGTTCTCCATCAGTTGGCATTTAAGTACCTTTTATGCATAAGCTATTGTTACCTAAGAGGTTATACATACCAAATAAGTGATAATGTAATATGTGTGACAGTTTAAAGGTGAAAGGAGTGTCTGGAAAGACAAAAAAGAGGTACTAGTTAAAATTAGAGAATGATGAATTAAAATTAGAAGGACAACATGAGATGTGATGGTGTGTACTATATAGAGTTTGATTTAATATCCTTATTTATGCTCAGTGCCAGCAGCTATTATTTTGAGTTAGGTGAATGTTTTAGCCTTTCTAATGTCTTCAAACGTCTTCAACTCAGTGGTAGTTGTAATTGGCATATATGCCTTTAATCTGAAAGCCAGAGTAACGTAAATACATTTTGAAATAGGTGACTATATTGTTCCTTTCCTCCCAAAATTGAGAGAATGAAGAACAGTAATAAGAGAAAATATTTGCAAATCATATATCTGATAAGGGACTTGTATCTAGTATATATAAAGAACTCTTAAAACTTAATAATAAAACAACAAATAACCCAATTTAAAAAATGGTCAAATGATCTGAATAGAAATTATTCTAAAGGAGGTATACAAATGGCCAATAAGCCCATGGAGAGATTCTCAACACCATTAGTTATTAGATGAGATACTTTCACATCAACTATGATGGCTATAATCACAAAAATATACAATAACAAGTGTTGATGAAGAAGTCAAGAAATTGGAACCCTTATAACACTGCTAGTGGGAATATAAAAGGGTATAGGTGCTCAGAAAAACAGTGTGGCAGTTCCTCAAAAGGCTAAACATGGAGTGACCGTTTGACCCAGTAATTCCACTCCTAGGTATAGACCCTGGCAAAATGTAAACACATACCCCCAACAAAGACATATATTAATATTCATAAGTTATTCATAATAGCACAAAAGTTGGGAATAACCCAAATGTTCATCAACTGATGAATGGATAAATAAAATGTGGTATATCCATAAAATGGAAGATTATTTGGCAATAAGAAGAAATTAAATACTGTTTGTACTATATGGATATACCTTGAAATCATTATACTGTGTGAAAGAAGCCAGACACAAAAGGCTATGTATTGTATAATTCCACTTATATGAAATGTCCAGAATAACATCTGTAGAGATGGAAAGTACATTAGTTGCCCAGGGCCCGGGGGTTAATGGGAGGACTTGAGGTTTATAGCTGAGGAGTACTATTTTTTTTTTGAGGTGACAAAAGCATTCTAAAATTGTGGTAATCATTGCACAACTCTGAATACACTAAAAACCAGTGAATTGTACACTTAAATTGGTGAATTGCATCTCAACAAAGGTGTTACAAAAAATCACTAATAGAACTGAAAAACTGAAAATTAATCAATTCCATTCCTGAGGTACCTTTTTAATTAAAATTGATCCTAGGAGAGGCCTCAGGATTTCCTTGGTAAAAATTATTTATGCTCCCCCTTCTCCCAACAAATTGCTTGCTTATTTACATTTTTTGATATGACTCAGCACCACGTTTTCTGTCACTATGTGGGTTTTATTATTACATGTGTGAGAAATTCTATTAGAAATAAGCAATCTTCCATTTTAATTATCTTTTAACAGACTTTCATCAATATTTAAAGCCAATATTGTGATTTTTGTAGCCCTATTCTTACACTGATGGTTTTCAGGGAATAGGTTTAAGAACTTTTTTAAAAATCGGGAAGATTTGACCCAGGAATTCCACTCCTAGGAATTTACCCTAAGAATGCAGCAGCCCAGTTTGAAAAAGACAGATGCACCCCTGTGTTTATTGCAGCACTATTTACAACAGCCAAAAAATGGAAGCAACCTAAGTGTCCATCAGTAGATGAATGGATAAAGAAGAGGTGGTACATATACACAATGGAATATTATTCAGCCATAAGAAGAAAACAAATCCTGCCATTTGCAACAACATGGATGGAGCTAGAGGGGATTGTGCTCAGTGAAATAAGCCAGGCGGAAAGAGACAAGTACCAAATGATTTCACTCATCTGTGGAGTATAAGAACAAAGAAAAACTGAAGGAACAAAACAGCAGCACAATCACAGAACCCAAGAATGGACTAACAGTTACCAAAGGGAAAGGGACTGAGGAGGGTGTGTGGAAAGGGAGGGATAAGGGCCGGGAAAAAGAAAGGGGGCCTTACGATTAGCATGTGTAATGTGGGGGGGGGCGGGCACAGGGAGGGCTGTGCAACACAGAAAACGTAGTGATTCTACAGCATCTCACTATGCTGATGGACAGTGACTGTAATGGGGTTTGTGGGGGGGACTTGGTGAAGGGGGGAGCCTAGTAAACATAATGTTCTTCATGTAATTGTAGATTAATGATACCAAAAAAAAATCGGGAAGATAGTATTAATAGTACTCATTTTTTCTCTGTATTGCTTTTGTATAAAGGTCTCTGTTAATATTATCCATGTGCCCAACTAGTATATGGTAATTTAATATTCAATATAAAGTACAGGTGGAACTAGTATTAAATGCAGTATTAAAATGATCAGTTTGCATTTGTTTTGATATTAATACTTTTGTAGTATGTCATTTGGGCATGTTAGTAGCTTTAAGAAGTTTCTGCAGTAATGAAATTTAACAAAAGATGTTTCCTAAAATTTCCTCACGAATATTTTGTAAACTTAATACCCATGGATTACACTTGGGAAACACTGCTCTATGGAATGCATTACATGTGGAAGTGAATTTTTAAATTTTGTTGAAAGAATATAAGAGTCTTTTCAATATTTATAAGTTTTCAGGCTTAGAATGTGGCATCAAACCATAACTCTGGAAATAAACAACCCGTTTCCCTTAATGCATTGTTTTTTTTTTTAAGAAATGAAAAGTATTACATGCACATTATTTTAAAAGTACCATGAAAAGCAACAAATTTCTAATCTCTCCCCAGAGGAAAATACTTGTTTAGGTTCTTCATAACTCTTGTATAAATTACAACTTTAAAAATAAGCCTTATTGAAGTGAAACACATTCAGAAAAGTATACAGATTATAAATGTTTAGGCTTGATGGATTTTCACAAACAGAACATCTGTGTTACCCCATGTAGATCAACAAATAGAATATTACCAAGCACCCCAGAAGGCTCTACCCACAATGGCAACCACTATCTTAATTTCCAGCACCACCAATTAGCTTTTTTTGGACTTTATATATAAATAGTTTCCTACGATATGTATTCTTCTGGCACCTTCATTGCAACATTCTATGAGAGTCATCTCTGTTGCTGCATCTAGCAGTAGTTCATTCTCATTGCTAGATGGTGTGAACATACTCTAATATACCATTCTTCTGTTGATAGAAATTTGAGTTGATTCCTTTTTGGGGGCAATTATAAATAGTGCTGCTTTAAACATTTTTGGCCTTTGGTTTCACATATGTACACAGTTGGGTAAAATCCAGGAATAGAATTAACTCGATTGGAAGGTATCCATATTGCCAAAGAGTTTTTCAAAGTGGCTATACCAGTTTGTTCTTCCAGAAGCACAGTACTTGATTTATCAGCGTTGACTATAAAATATAAGAATTTAGTTTTCTTAAACTCTTCATCCCCTGCTACTTGATACTTTATTTTTAGTTCTTCAGTTGGATTGTGAATTCAGATAATAAATCTCTGTTCTCCTGTTAACTTTGGAAAGTAGCTTTTGTCCATTTGTGATAAAACAAAGATGAGACATGTCCCGCTTCAATTGTATTATTTAGAAAAGGAAGAGGCCCCTTTCACACAGGAATTTAACAGAATTTAAATTTGTGCCACATCATATGACCAAGTAGTGTTAAGGGGAGAAAAGAGCCCCCTATGTATATGGGGTTAACAATATGATAGAAGAGAGTGTAAGGTAAAGTTACTGATTTGAGAATAAAATACTAGAATAAAGCCATCTCCCATGCTTACTACCTATATTTGTTAGGGCAGGGATAGCTGCTGAAAATATTTTTTTCTCAAACTTTCTGTGGCTTAACATGAGAGAGAAATACATTTTCTTGCTTATCTAATAGGCCACCTGGGATTTCTTGTAAGAAGGGCAGCCTTCCTTACGTGTATGTGGGATTTGGGGGCCCAGTCTGCATTCAGCCAGAGTGGGGAAGAGACTCTGAAGAAAGAGCATGTGCTTCTAAGAATAAAAGTCTTGTTGCAGAAGAGACAGTCAACACTCTAGCTCACATTCCATTGGTGGGAACTTCACATGGGTGCCCCACTATGGAGAAGTAAGAGGCTGGGAAATGTAGTCCTGGGCTGAGCAGTGCCAGCTCCACAGGATTGGTGGAGCACACGTTTTTGCTGGATAACTAGTGAGCCATCTCAATCATCTCCTTGTAGATAAGGGCAGAATAATTAATATTCATTAACTTGTGATAATTTCATGTTTTTAAGGTGCTGATTGTTTTAAGTGGTGAATTGTTATAGGGAGGTAAGTGTAGATTTATCGCTAAGTGGCATTTCTTGTTCATTTGGTACCACTTAATTATGTAATTAGTTTTAACTTTAGTTTTCTTATACTTTACAGGTAGGTTACCTCTCAGTGAAACTTAGAAACTACCGTAGTCACATTTATTTTACAAACCACAAAGAAAGAAAGGAGCTGCCAACCTATGGTGTGCCACTGGTTGTAAATATTGATTACATTTGGTTTAACCCCCTTTTCCATCTTTTTCTCCTTCCTCTTCCATCTAGTTTGTGATTGGCACAATGGAAGAAGCTGGAATATGTGAGCTAGGGGTAAAAGCAGATACGTTGTGTAACTCTCAATCAAATGATATTCTTCAACATCAAGATGCAAATTGTGGTGGCCAAAGTGACAAGCATTCACTGGAAGAGGAGGAAGGCAGTGACTTTATAACAAAGAACAGGAGTTTGGTGAGCCCGGCATTCTGCACACAAGAGTCAAGAGAGGAAATTCCTAGGTGCGGAGCCCGAACAGATCCCCCTGATGGTCAGCAAGATTCCGAGTGCAACCGGAACAAAGACAAAACCTTAGGTAATAGTCTCTGTTCAGTGAATGGACATTTTCACATGCTGCTCATTTTTGACTTCTGTTTTCTTCAGCACAGGTGACTATGAACATGACCAAGGTGGGTGTTGTTTAGCTGATAAACCTCTTGTCCTCAGCAGGGCCAGTCTGCCCATCTGCTGCAGTATGTGCAGAGTAGGAAGTGATTTCTGTCTGAATAAGCAAGAGTTGGCTTTCTGGACAAAATTTGGGGCGATCTTGACAGAAGCAGTATTTGACTTGTCTTGTTTGCATCTTTAATGTAGTCTGACCAAAATTTACTGTGAAAACTGTGTATTCAATCACTTCATAGAAAAGCTAGTCAAAAAACTAGAGATGACGTAAAGTCGTCTGTAGCTCAGCAAGTAGGTTAAAACTGGCTTTCAGTGAGTGATATGTTCTCTTTCCTGCTGTTTGAGATTGAGGACTAAGAACGTGATATGTTAAATCTCATTATAAAATCTGAAATCCCCTTTTATTTTATCCTTACTGGTTGGCCCAAAGTTTTTAATACTAAGATTCAATGTTTGATTTGTATGGTTTTCTCTGTAGAATTACCCTTTTTATTAAATCTACTTTCTGCTAATTTGGAAAATGTAGAAATTTGTAGAAATATGAAAAATAATTTTAACTGCTTATAAACAAGACAAATTTCTTCAATGCCAGCAGCCCCAAATATATGTGTAAAAGCAGGTAGTGTTTTAAAAAGTTACACATTATGTTACCATGTGACCCAGCAATTCTACCTCCAGGTATGCACCCAAAAAGATGGAAAATGTGTTCACACAAAAACGTGTACAGGAGTTCTCATGGCAGCATTATTCGTAATAGCCAAAAAGTTCAAACAACACAGTTATGTGTCAACTGATGAAAAGATTAACAAAATGTGATCTATCTGCACAAAGGGAATGTTAATCCCACATGGGTGAACCTCGAAAACATTAAGTGAAAGGAACCAGACACAAAAGGCCACATACTATAATTCCATTTTCAGAATCAGCAAGTCCGTGGAGACAGAAAATAAAGTAGAGGTTGGTAGTGGCCTGGAGGAGGGAGCAGTGGGGGGAGTTTGGTGGGCCTGGGGTGATACAGATGTTCTGAGGTTAGACGGTGGTGATGGTTATACAACTTTGTGAATATATTCAGTTGTTCACTTTTAAGTGAAAAGGTGAATTTTGTGGCTATGTGAATTGTATCTCGGAAAAAAAACCGAGTGTGAGTTTTAAAGTCTTCAAAGAGTGACTGGGGAAAAAATTCTTCCTAAAAATTGTAGGTCATATTATAGACATTTCTTTTAAAATCCTTACTGGCCTTGGGCTGAATGAGAGAAGGTTTTGTTACCAATATTTTATGTGGATGGGAAAGTATTCTATTTTAAAGTCAGTCTGCTTTTTTTCCTTATAGCAGTCTATACCATGTAGCAAAGTAATTTTAATATATATTCTTAAATGAAATATCCTACATGTAAATAGCAAACATTTAAAAAAAATTAAAATGGTACTTACCACCCAGCTTAAGAAATAAAACATCACTTATTTTTTTTCCTTACTTATACATTTAAGGCATTATTACTTATTTAGAAACACCATTTGTCCCCTCCTGTCCTCAGTCACCTGCTTCTCTTTGCCAAAGTCCTTAAAATACTGCTAAGCTTTGTCCCCCAAGGGAAGAGTTATCTTTACGTCCTCTTATTTACACTAAACTTGGTTAACACACGGAATGTGCTTACTGAATCATCAGAAGTTACTTAAATTGTTCATAGGAGAAGACAGGTGTCACAAGTGATTACATGCCTCTCAGATATGTAGAGAGAACCATCTGAAATTGCCTCTGAACTTCTATATTTGTACTTGATTAGGAGGAAGCTTTTAAAAATATTCTGCCCTTTGTCTTAACTTGGACATTGGTGGTTAAGCAGCAGTATTTTTAAGCCTTCAGCAAGAGTTCTTACAAATAGCTAACAATGTTAGTGAGTGAAGAAATTTGGGGTGGGAGGGAGGGGTACCTGTTAATCCAGAATTTAAAAATAGATTTCTTAATTTAGCTCTTACTTCTAGTTATAGATCTCTTATTATTTCTAGTTGTAGGCATAAATTATTTTGCCCTGGATGTCAGAACATAGGAAGTGTTACATAGAATTTACAGGTTAGATTTGATGTCATTCTTCTTCTGGGACTTATTTCTTATCTTGTTAATCATCAGGAAAAGAAGTCTTATTACTGATGCAAGCCCTGAACACACTTTCAACTCCAGAAGAGAAGCTGGCAGCTCTCTGTAAGAAATGCGCTGATCTCGTGAGTATTAAATCAAGGCACAAGATCCGTATAAAATAGATGGCAAAATGTTATGTGCTTGATAAGCTTTTAAAAATATGATTTTGATGTAGCTTTAAATCTAAAATTATATTTTATTCCAGAATTGAAGAGGAGAATCTGATTTCTTGGGGCTTTTTATTGCTTGTATGACTTTATCTTACAAGGTTATAAGTACAGAATATCATAATGCTAAGATATGGCAAAAGCTGTCTGGAATTCAGTCTTCGATTTCTAAGTCACCCTTTTCATTCCTGTGTTGTGATGCTTCAGATGCCAGTCAGCTGGGGTGTAGTGGTTACCATATTTAACTTTTCCCAAGGGAATTCTAGAGATAAAGGCTTTGCCCATTGTGATTGAAACTGTGAGTTAGATGAAGTCATCTACTAAAACAATACTGTGTCTCAGGAAATATTTATTTAGCATCTACTATGTGCCAGGTATTCCTTTTTCCATCTTCCAAAGAAATGGACCTCATTTGTTCTGGGCCTGTGTTATTTCAAGGAGCATCAATTCTCTTTTTAAAATTATGAAAGCAGTCTCAACATGGAAACACTGCTATCCTATTTAAGTTGAAGAATGAGAAAGACATAGAACCCTTTGAAGTAAGGGTTGTGGGATATTTTTAGAATGAATTGTTCTAATATAAATGCTACAGTTAATGCCTTTTGTGAAATACTTATATGAATTGTCATTGGCAATTTTTATGCATTTCCATGTGTTGTGAAAGCAGTTATTCCGTATGATAAACATGACTTTGTCAATGACCAGCACTTAAAGTGAATTGTTTACTTATTACTCAGAGAACTACATTTACTTTCCTTCAGTTTATAAAGTAGTGCGTGAGTGCCCCCACATAGCTGGCATTCAGCAGTCTGGCACCTTCGCAGGAACCCCTGTGCATCAGTGAAAATGGCCTAGAATTGTACTAATGCAAAGATGGCAGAAAACATAGTGTGGTCAGGCTGTCAGCTTCAGGAAAGGAGCACTTCCATTGGCTCTGGAAGGCCATCCCTGTGGGTTCCATCCACAGGAGGAGACGCATGCAAGAAGTAGTGGAAAAAGAAGACACGAACCAAAAAGGGAAAAGAAAGCAAGCAGTGCAGAGGGTTAACTACTTGACCCTGTGTTGTGAAAACAGCAGACAGCAGTGAATGGATTAGGAGAAGAAAGGTCAAAGAGACTGCTGACGGGCAGTTCTCAGACCCAGTAGATCCTTGGGACTTTGGTTAAAAGGCACATTCTGATTCACTGTGCCTGGGTTGGGGCCTGGGAGTATGCATTTTAACAAGTTCCAGGTGGTAGTGGTGGTGATGCTGTCAGTCCTTGGCTCACACTTGAAGTAGCCAGGGTCTTGGGTGTTATTTTTGGGGGGTGGGGGGTATGGTTGTTTTTAAGCACTGGTAATAAATTACTACATTCATTTTAGAATGTGACACATTGAAGACCTGCCTAGTGAGTACTTTTGATTTACATTTATGCTGAAAATATGAAGGATGAAACGTATACTATTTTCAGAAAATATTCTGAAGCTTTATTTCTTGAAACAACATTGATTTCTTTTAAAAGGTAGAGTATATGTAAGTGTATAAAGGTATATAGCAGTGAGACCATCAAGGGAATAATAGCCTTTTCCTAAGAATTGTTGCATAAACTTCCTTTTTGCCATCACTGTCCCCTCCGCTTTCTGTGACAGTGTCATCTGACGTCATGGGTGCTTGTGGTGTGGACACTTAGAGAAGTCCTGTAGAGCAGGTGGAATGGCGCCTGGCACTGTAATTGGGGTTGTCTATTGGGAAGACCTTGTGGACCACCACATTCACCAGAAAACATGGGTCCATGAAGTCGTCACATTTCACTTGCTAAGTGTAGATACTATTAGGCCTGTAACATGTCCGTACATACGTTATAGTGCCGATCTTTAGTTGGTTTGTGTAGATTATTACAGCGTAGTGACAGATCTTGGTATCTGGTTGGGTAGGTGTATATCATCCTCCTTATTACTCTTTCTGTCAGAAGTATCTTGGCTATTTTTGGCTCTTTATAAGATTTTAGATTCAACATAATAGTGCATGGGAAAAAAAACACCACTTGGGGATTTTGAAGAGCATTTCATGGAATCTATAGATGGATTTGGGGGAGAATTGCCATCCTCATAAAATTAATGGAACTTAAAAAGTGGATATCCTTATGGGAAAAAAATGAAATGAGATCATTACACATCATACACAATGAAGAATTCCAGCTGGATTAAGGGTTTAAATGTCCAAAAGTCAGGCTTTAAAAATTTTAGATATCATTTAGCTATATTAATAGGTAAATATTTTTCCAAACTTGGGTTAAATGAAAGATTTCTTACAATACAAACAGTACTCACTATCAGAGAAAAGATGTAAAAATTGGCTATACTGAAATTAAAACTTTCAGTAGATTAAAAGGCACTTTAGAAGAAAATGAGGAGACACATTACAAACTGAGGGAGCATAGTTCCAACAAATACAACCAACAGAAGATTTAGTATTAAGAATATCTAAGGAACACCTACAGATGAATAGAAAAAAGACAGATAAGCCAGTGGAAAACTGGGCAAGAAACATGTAAGAGGCATTTCATAGAAGTGGAAAAACAAAGATACAAAGCTATCTTAACACAAAGTTGCATAAGCATATAAAGAGATGTTCTATCTTAGTGATCAGGGAAATGCCAGTCAGGACCACACTGAGATGCCATTCTATGCCCATTGTAGGGGCATAAAGAATTCTGATCGTAGTAAATTTTGGAGAGGATGTGCCATCTACATATAAATCACTGATGGGAGAATAAACTTGCCAGCCATTCTGGAGAACAGTTTGGCATTGTTATGTGTAATCGAACGTTTAGAAATCACTGCCTAGCAACCTCACTTCTAGGTTTGCACCCAAGAGAAATCCACGCCTGCGTCTAAAAGAAATACATTTGAGAATGTTTGTGTCGTTGTAAGTGATAAAACCTGGAAACAACCCAAATGTCCATTGATTTGGGGGGTGGTGTCAGTAAAGTATGTTGTGTGTGGAACATACTAAAGTATGTTTCCATGTGAAAGAGCAGAATGTTATACAGCCCGTGGAACAAGTCTGGCAAGGCCTGTTTTTGTACTGCCCACGAGCTGAGAATGGTGTTATATTTTTAAAGGGTTATTTTAAAAATAGACGACAGTACAACAGACCCGATATGTGGCCCACAAAGTCTAAAATACTTACTTTCTGGCCCTTTGTAGAAAAAGTTTGCTGTCCCCTGATCTATAACTACGTGCAAACCATTGGACGAGTCATAGCATATCATCTACAGCTGTGCTATCCAAATGGCAGTCATTAGCCACATGTGGCTATTTAAGATTAATTTAAACAAAGTTTAAAATTCAGTTTCTCATTGCGCTACTCACAATAAAGTCAAAACAACCAAAACCAAAACAATTTAGGAACACACACAAATGAGGAAAGCAAAGGAATAGTGAACCCAGAATTCAGGGTTGTGGTTACCTTGAGTCAGGGCAAGGCAGGTGGCATTCCAGCCCTTGGTGGCCTTATACACAGTGTGCACAGAATCAGCAGCCTCTTGGAACTGTCTTGCAGTCCACGGTCCATAGTCAGATTACTTTACAAATGTGTTAGACAAAAACGAAATTATTTTTCCTGCAGGAATTTCCATTAAGATATCTTTAGTAACTGTAAGCATATGGCCAGTAAGGATGCCCAGTATGTTTTGATCAGCCACAAGGTGTCACTCTTGGGTCTTAAAATAGACTCAGCATCATTTCCTTCCTCAGTAAAAGGTCAGTCAGTAAGGCAGCCATGTTATCTGTTAGCATTGATTTAACCTTGAAAGAGACTCATTTGCTCCAGGCCTAAAAATGGAGTTATTATCCACCTACTCACAAAGAACCTTGGGTGGTGCTTATTAAGTTGTAATTTGGAGGCACCTTTCAATAAAGTAGCCTTTGTGTATTTTTTAGAAAAGTAAAACTCTGGTGGTGTTGATTCCTCAAGTTTTCCAAAAAACATTTTTTTGTTTTTAGTAAGAAAGTAAAGGGTTTAAGATTGTTTTTTTCCTACCTTGAATTATTTACTTTTCTCCAACGACTGGAAAAGAGAGGTTGGCAGAGTAGCATGGCATGAAACAATTTTAATAAGATATTACACTATAGTATTTGGTTTTTAAAAATATTTTTCATAGTTCTTAATGTAATTTTCCCAGCTATATCTCAGAGTTTCACTATACTTGTTAAATGTAAAGTGCTTACTAATTTTAGCTGGAGGAGAGCCGGAATGTTCAGAAGCAAATGAAGATTCTGCAGAAGAAACAAGCCCAGATCGTAAAAGAGAAAGTTCACTTGCAGAGCGAACACAGCAAGGCCATCTTGGCAAGAAGCAAACTGGAATCTCTCTGTAGAGAACTTCAGCGTCACAACAAGACGTTAAAGGTTAGTTAGTTCATTTTTGTTTTCAAGAGGGACTGACTTAGCTTGTTTTATAATCACCAGGTATCTATTTGACATAAATCCTTACCTCTACCTGGACATAGAGACACCACCTTTTTATGTCGCTTGGCCTGATGCTGTTTAACTAATACCTCATACTTGGTCATGGGGAGTCTAGATGAGATTGATGTTTAGACCACAGCTTTCCTGCTTGGAGCTGTGGCTTAGGAAGCTCAAAGTTGCCAATTTTCTGCTGAGTACTGATGTAATTAATTACTGTATATGAAAAGCTGACATGAAGTGAGAAGCCAAGTAGAAAGAGATGAGGCTGAATGAGTCTGGGAAGGGAAAACACCCCTTGAGCTCCTTGAGGGCTGTTATTGGGCTACACTGCCGAACTGCCCTTGCCCACCCCAATTCCTGAGTAATCAGCCAAGGTTGCTAAGTACTTTTAGAAGAGCACTTCTACGTCAGCTGATTATAAAGGAAGAGGTAGCAGGCACCTAAAGATTAACTGGTACCAACAGGGGAAGAAGGGTGAAGAGCAGAGACATGGGCAGGCTTGTCCTCATGTAGAATGTTGGTGTGGTTACCCTGAGCAGGACCTCTCAGCATGCTCCCCAGCCACAGCAAACGGCCCCAGCCCTGGAGTACAGGGGCACTCAGAAAGTGGACCGTCACTTGATGTGGGAGCTGATGATTTCTCCTTTGCTTTTGGACCCTTAGATTTAGATACTTGCTAAAGTAGGTAGGGGTTTTTTTCCCCACAGCAAATAAACATTTTGATTGTAGGGATAAACTGTTTAGACATGTAAAGGTCTTTTAACACTTGCATCCTAGCAAGAGTTGGAAGTACACTTTTTAAGGTACATGTTCCTTTTGTCCCTTGCCTTCTGGGGAGTTGGTGTGACCCCAAAATAAGCTGCAAGAAGGGTTTATCTCTTCAGGCTGATTTAAGATGCCGCCCTGTGTGGCCAGCAAGGAGAGGGTGTTTGGGAACATTACGTGGAGGGAGCTAGCTGTGCAGAGAGGCTCCTCACTTGCCCTTCAGCATCATGAGTTTTAGATGAGCACATCTCCCTTACTGTATAGCAGGGCACTGTGCTGGTCTCTGATTACTCTTAGGTACTTAGGAAAAAGCTGCTTGCTTTTAAACAGGAGCCTTCTGGTCCTAAGTAAAGGGAAGGAATTACAGTTCAGAAGCAACACGCCAGGGCAGCAATAAATGAACCCACACAGCACAGCTTCTTTTATGAACATCTTACCTGTAAGTCTGTACCATTAACAAGTTATTTTGAATAATAAGGAAGAAAATATGCAGCAGGCACGAGAGGAGGAAGAAAGACGGAAAGAAGCCACTGCACACTTCCAAATCACTTTAAACGAAATCCAGGCCCAGCTGGAACAACATGACATACACAATGCCAAACTCCGCCAGGAAAACATTGAGCTGGGAGAGAAGCTGAAGAAGCTCATCGAGCAGTACGCATTGAGGGAGGAGGTAAGGCCCTTTTGTTTGTTTATTCAGCTGCTCGCTGTGAGCAGGAACTTCCTGCCACTCACTGCTGAAGTAGAGCCCTCGTCACAGGGTGTTCTAGAACTTGGGCATGTGTGTAGCAGATGTTCGACATGTATTAGGAAAGCCTCTGCCGTCACCCCAGCAGGATGCTCTGGGATCAGCACTGATGGTGCAGGAGTCCATGGATTTGGGTCCATGAGGCAGTGTCGTGGAGACGTGTTAAGTACTGCTTGTCTTCCATGTGATACTGGAAGACTGTGATGTTAGCATACAGATTTTTTTCTGCTCATCTGGATTAATAATAAATATTTGGCTCCAAAATACCCCTTGTCTCAGATATCTGTGATAATCTGTGCAGTCTACCATTGTATTACACGTGATCTCAGATTTTTTTTTAATGGGGTTTTATACTGTTTGGGAGAAAAAAGTATCTATTTCTAAACCTTCATACACCCACCCATTGAAGCAAGAGATTTACTGGAAGGATCTAAGGCTGCTGATCTTGGTCATTGGCCTCCAACGAAGACTTTCACAAGCTAATCAGGAAATTTGGAGGTGGTGTTTAGATTAAAAGCGAATAGGTGTTGTGACCTGCCCTTTAAGTTTCCTCACTGGGCAGGATTAGAGGCATCAGGCTTTTTAAATGATGCAACCCCTGCCTTTGAAGTCAAGAAAATATACTTTTATGTGTGTTGTAACCCTTGCACAAATTGATTAAAATACCTGATTGAATTTTTAAAAATTGTGGCATCTCTGTGAGTTACTTTATATAGTTCTCAAGGCAAACTTTATATTAATTTGGTGTTTTACATACAACCCTTCAAAACCTATTTTTTTAAAGGTATTCTTATTTATCACTCTTTGCCTTTTCCTTTTTTTTGACTTTTTATTATGGAAAATTACGAACTTAAAAGTGAAGACTGTATCACCTGGCTTTAGCAGATGAGACCCTAGTTGCAGCTATGTTCCCGTCGCCTTGCCCTGGGTTATTCTGAAGCAAATCCAAGGTGTCATTCCAGTCAGATCTATTTGAGGCTGTACCTCAAAACCCTGAGGATTAGTTTTCAAGCATAACTACAATAACATTTTCACACCTAAAGAATTGACAATGATTACTTAATAATAAATATCCAGTCATTGTTCAAATTTTTCTGATTGTTCTATTCCCTCCCTTTTTAAAAAATGCTGTTTGAATCAAGATCCAATTGAAGTCTATCATTTCAGTGGTTGATATGTCTCAAGTCTCTAACATAAAGATTTCCTTTTCTTTTTTTTTTTTCATTTTTACAACATGTTTATTGAAGAAACATTTTTTGGTCCTAGAGAATAAATTTTCTACTAGATGATAAAGCTCAATTTTCTTAAAATTATTCTTTTAGTTTTGTTGTTTAATGACAGTCTGCCACATCAAAGATGTAGAAAAATTTTAAATTACACGTTTAAATCACATTACTTGTGAGTCTTATTTATTTTGAATATTACTGTATGTTCTTCCTTTGATCAGGAAGAGTTTACTCTTTTTGCATCTGAGAAAGGGATATTCTGATGACTATTGTGCACACACAACCCCTTAATAATTTTGTTTGGAAATAATAATGGCCTTTTACCAAATGTCTAATAGGTACCAGGTACCGAGCACCTTACATAGTATAACCGTTGCATTTGCTTTTACAACTCTGCAGTGTAGGCATGGTTATCCTCGCATAAGGCAGGGAACTGAGATTCAGCAAGGGGGAGAATTTGCCTGGTGCTGCACACTAGCCAGGATTTGAACTGGGACCATTCCTGCCTTCCATAACATGCTGCCTCCAGCTGAGAAATTAGGAAAATTCAATGGGGAGAAAAAAATACCTAGGATTTACGTGTATGATACATGGTTTCAACAGTCTGATCTCCCTATCCATCTTTTCCTTGATAAGAGTTGGAGGCTCATTTTCATTGTAGGGCAGAAATGGGAAGACTCTACAAGCGTGTGGCCGCTGAGGCTCGCTTGATGGCCCACCTCCGAAAGGGAGGCACAGGGTGGGAGTGAGGGCTTCGTTCCTGCAGGTGCAGGAGGCTTTGCCAGGTGGTAGAAAGCACATGCTGCTGCCAGCATGTGGCCAGAAAGACTCAGTGTCATTAGCTATGGTGGCATTAGCAAGAGAAGCAGGGTAACAAGCAAGGCATTGTAACTTGTGTTATGTTTCCTCGTCATTGTGTTCCTTTTTTCAGTAAGTGATGGAAGAAATTTTACTTTTCCCGTAGCACATTGATAAAGTGTTCAAACATAAGGAGCTGCAACAACAGCTTGTGGACGCCAAACTTCAGCAGACAACACAGCTCATAAAAGAAGCTGATGAAAAACATCAAAGAGAGAGAGAGTTTGTAAGTTCTATTTCTTAAATTATTACCAAAATTATAACCAAAGCTGTTTAAGACATTGAAACTTACTCTACATTTAATGTAGCACCTGAGTCATACTAATTGGTTTTTTGCTCTAGATTGAGAAGGGCATGTGTGTGTTAGAAAGTGTTTGACTTTTGATTTCTATTTAGCCTTTTATTCAGAAGATACACTGGAGAGATTAGGCCAAGTTTGTGGAAAGACCCACACTCATTTGACTTTTCTGTACTTGGAATTTTTATTTGACTTCTTGGGTAATGGTCACCAAGTTTAGCACAATAAATCTGGCAATGAAGTTTAATATCAAGCTTGCCACACAAGGATATCTATATACTGTTATATTTTGTTTTCAAATAGGTAACTTAAAACTAGGGAAACTGTTTACTTACTCTGGTATAATTTTCTGACAAAAGTTTTAACAGAATTCTCTATACCCTTATCAGTAGCATTGTCTACTAGCATATGCTCAGATTATATTGCCTGTCAGTAATTGTGAGTATAGTGACATCTCACTGGGAATATATATTTAACATATGCAAATTAACCTATAGATGCTTCACCACCCCCACCCCCAAAATGAAATGATTATGAAAATGAGGACTGTTCCATCCAGCTTTCACTGGAGTAGCCTAGGCCTTGAGGCAAGAAAGCCTGGTATGAAGGCTTGGTTCTGGAGTGGCCCTCAGGATACAAATGTGTCGTGCTAAGTGTGAACATAGGGTTAAGAGAGACGCATTTTTCACAGTGTCCTTCCTCATGAGCTGACAGTACCATCCTGTGTATAACTGAAGAAACAGTTGTCTTTTCCAAAGTTGGAGTATGAATTTCATATATGTGCACACACATGGGGCACAGTACATGTACGTACTTTCTGGTTGGTTCAGGGACATTTCGAGGCTTACTCGGTTTGTGTGTGACATTCTACTTCAGGGACTGAATTTCACAGCTGTCTACTGTTCAACTTCGCTATAGATTTTTCATGAAAACCCAAGTATATAAATAAAGCTCCCTTCTGCCCTCACCCCAGTTCTTAAAAAGTGCTCAGAAACCAGGTCTCTGATTCATTGCTTTGCTCCATCTCCTTTCACTCCACCTCATCTTGCCTCTTGTGGAGTCTAGGCGCTTTCTAAATCACCCAGATAATGTCAAGATTCCTAGCCATGTTTTCTGCTAATACTAGGCTTCTAATTATTTTCACCTAAAACATAACAATTTAACCCTGAGTTTTGTAAACCTGTTATTAGGCCTCCAGGGTACTTTTTCTAAACAATAAGAGATTATTCCCACATTCCAAAGAGGAACAGATGGAAGATACAGGGAAATTGGCATTTGATGTAACAGAATGTTTCATCCACAGACTCATGGTCCTTGCTGAAATAACGAGTGGGAGGATCCAGCCTAACTATCCGGTCATTTGACATTGTAGTCATATTTGTAATTACCATTAGTATTTTGCCAGAATGTTTCTGTTTTCTAGTTGTTAAAAGAAGCAACAGAATCGAGGCACAAATACGAACAGATGAAACAGCAAGAAGTGCAGCTAAAACAGCAGGTAACTTGAAAGCAGGGGTAGCAGCGCTTGTTAAGAAAAATCTGTGCTTCCTTTGATGTGGACCTTGACTCTCTCTCTGAGGTGCTTTTGCTTGTGCCCAGCCAGAACTGAGAGTAGACCACGTGTCTCGGAGTTTTCCTCTTTGGTCAGGGGGATCAACTCATCCCAGATTTGCCCAGAACATTCCTGGTTTTAGCACTCAAAGTTCTGGGTCCCCAGAAGCACTCAAGTTTCAGGCCGACCAGACAGTTAGTTGGTCACACTATCTCAGGGTCCCCCTTTCCACCATCCCAGGTATTGCCTCCCTTTCTCAGTCTGTTCCCACATGTGTCAGCTAACTTCCAACTGAAGAAAAACTCATCAATCTTTGTATTAAATTGAGCCATATGAAGATGCTGATACTTGACTTCTTTGGCCTACATAATGTCAGTTTCTTATGGTTTAACCTAAGCTCTTTAGAGTTTTGTGCTGTGAGTACATTGAGCATATAACCTATTTTGTAAACCACCTGTTGACCATGTAGTCCCACTCCCAGGTAGAGCTGTGGAGGTTGAGCTTTCAGTGGGGTCCCCCTTTCCTTTTCCTCTTCTTTTTTTCAAAATGTGGTATTAGTATTGTTAATTATAGTTATCGTGTTATACATTAGATCCTTGGAACTCATTCATCTTATAACTAGAAGTCTGTATCCTTCGACCAACATCTCCCCATTTCCCCCACTCCCTGGCCCCTGGCAATCACCATTCTACTCTCCTTTTTCTATGAGTTTTACTTCTTTGGATTCCACATATAAGTGACATCATCATATGGTATATGTCTTTGTCTGCCTTATTTCACATAGTGTAACGCTCAAGATCCATGCATGTTGTCACAAATGGCAAGATTTCCTCCTTTTTTATGGCTGAATAAGAATTCCATCGAATATATTATCACATTATCTTTACCCATTCATTTGTTAACAGGCTGTTTCCACTTCTTGGTTATTGTGAATATTGCCTCAAATGACCATGGCAGGGGGTGCAGGGTACAGATATTTCTTTGAGATAGTGATTTCATCTCCTTTAGTAGATACATATATATATCCAAAAGGAGGGGTCATTGGATCATATGGTAGTTCGACTTTGAATTTTTTGAAGAGCCTCCATGCAGTTTTCCAGAGGGGCTGTGTCTTTGTACGTTACCACCAGCCGTGCACAAGGGCTCCTTGTCCTCTGCGTGCTCACCGACATTTGTTATCTCATCTTTTTTATTATAACCATCCTGACAGGTATGAGGTGGCAGCTCATTGTCCTTCTGATTTGCACTGCTCTGATGATTACGATGTTGAGCACCATTTCATGTACCTGTTGGCCATCTGTATGTTTGCTTTGGAAAACTGTGTTTATAGAGTCCTCTGCCCATTTTTAAATTGGGTTATTCGGGGGTTTTTTGCTGTTAAATTACATGAGTTCCTTATATACTTTGGATATTAACCCTTTATCAGATACATGGATTGCAAGTATTTTCTCCCTTTGGTTGCCTTTTCATTTTGTTTATTTTACCGTGCAGGAGCTTAGTTCAATGTAGTCCTGGCCCCATTTGTTGATTTTTGCTTATATCGCTTGTATTTTTTGGTGTCATAACCAAAAAAGCCATTCCGAAGACCACTGTCAAGAGCTTTTTGCCTGTGTTTTCTTCTAGGGGTTACATGGTTTCAGGTCTGTCTTTTTTAATCCATCAAGTTAATTTTTGTGAGTGGTATAAGATAGGGGTCCGGTTTCACTCTTTCTCATTCTTTTGCACTCCAGTTTCCCTAACACTATTTATTGAAGAGACTGTCCTTTCCCAGTTGAGGATTCTTAGCTCCCTTGTCAAATACTAGTTGACCATATTTGTGTAGGCTTATTTCTGGGCTCTCAGTTATGTTTCATTGGTCTTTGTTTTTATGCCAGTACCGTACTGTTTTGATTACTTTAGCATTGTGGTATAGGAGCATAATGCCTCCCCAGCTTTGTTCTTTGTCAAGATTGCTTTGATAAGATTGTTTATCAACCATGCTACAATAAAAAGAAATTGCTGTGGCTCTTTGGGCTCTTTTGTGGTTCCATACAAATTTTAGGATTCTTTTTCTATTTCTATGAAAAATGCCATTGGAATTTTAATAGAGATTGTATTGAATATGTAGATGGCTTTGGGTAGTTATGGACATTTTAACAAAATTAACTCTTGATCCATGAACACAGGATGTCTTTCCATTTATTTTTTTCTTCAATTTTTCATCAGTGTTGTATAGTTTTTGGTGTATATATCTTTTATGCCCTTGGTTTAAATTTATTCCTAAGTATTTTATTGTTCTTTGCTGCTCTTGTAAGTAGTATTGTTTTATTTCTTTTAAAGATATTTTGTTGTTAGTGTATAGGAAGTTTCACAGCTGATTTCTGTGTTGGTTTGGTATCTTGAAACCAAAGTTGTTCTGACAGTTTTTTGGCAGAACCTTCAGATTTTCTGTACGTAAGATCATGTCATTAGCAAACAGTTTGACCCCTTGCTTTCTGTTTTGGTTGCCTTTTCTTTTGCTTGCCTGATGTCCCTGGCTGGGGATTTCAGTACTGTGTTGAATAGAGATGGTGAGAGTAGGCACCCTTGTCTCGTTCTGATCTCAGAGGGAAAGCTTTCAACATTTCACTGTTGAGCATGATGGTGGCTGTGGGTCATTTCATATACGGCCTTTATTACACTGAAGATGTTCCTTTTGTATCCAATTTGTTGAGTGTTTTATCATGAACAGCTAGAATTTGTCAAATGCTTTTTTGTGTCTATTGAGATGATCAATGATTTTTGTCTTTTACTCTATTACATGGTGTATCACATTTGTTGATTTGCATATATTGAACCATCTTTGCATCCCAGGGATGAATCCCATTTGATCATGGTGTGTGATCTTTTTTAATATGCTATTGAATTTGGGTTGCTAGAATTCTGTTGAGAATGTTTGCATCAGTATTCATCAGGGATGTTGGCCTGATGTTATCTCTGTCTGTAGTATCCTTTTCTGGCTTTGGTATCAGGGTAATGCTGACCTTGTAAATGAGTTTGGGAGTGTTCTCTTCAAT
Organism: Manis pentadactyla; assembly: GCF_030020395.1. Classification (NCBI taxonomy): domain Eukaryota; kingdom Metazoa; phylum Chordata; class Mammalia; order Pholidota; family Manidae; genus Manis; species Manis pentadactyla. Next base: position 11,870,089 of record NC_080038.1, read on the forward strand.
TTTTTGAAAGAGTTTGAGAAGAACTGGCATTAATTCTTCTTTAAATGTTTGGTGGAGTCTACCCATGAAGCCGTTTGGGCCCAGGATTTTCTTTGTTGCCTCCCTGCTTCTCGAGCCCCACGCCATAGGTCGGCCCTAATGCCGTCTTTCTCTGTGCTTGCGCTGTGTGGAGTAAGGGCATCAGGTGTTGCCTCTCTACTTAAAGAAAAGGTACAGAAAATACTTCCCATGTCTTTATGGAGAGGCAAAATTAGGCATGTAAAGTTTTATCTATATCCAGCTTTATTTATCTATATCTGGCTTTGGAAGATGGGCTTTAATGCTGGAGTCACTGCCAACTGTCCAGTGCGAGGTACCGGAGGGCCCTTCCTCCAAGCTTACAGACATCTCCAATGCTGTTATCTGTGATCTGTGTGACTCTGGGTCACATTACCTGATCACTAGTTTGTTTCCCTTGCTGTCACCTCTACCTTTTCCTGCTCCCTAAATGTGGTGGCAGTTCTTTCCAAGAGTTGGTCTCATGCTCTCACCATGTCAGTTTCCAACATTTGTTGATGATTTCATAGTCTTATTGGTGTATCTTGACCTGGTGTTTTGTAATCCATCCACAGAAGTCCAGGTGTGATGGTAGGTGCCACTTACTACCTAGTGTGGGCCAGCACTGGACTGCACCAATCTAACCTGGATGTTCCATCTTCAGTAAAAACAGACCGTGTTAAGACTGCCGTAACTCCTGATCCCCCACAAGTACCAGAACTGCTCCCTTCATCTGCCTGAGCCACTCCTGTTGTTCCCGACTCCAGGCCAGCAGCCTCAGAGGCCATATCAGTGTGTGCCGCTCTACAGACTGGTCATCAGTCCTCTGCATTTTTCTCAGTTTGCCTTTAAACTTCTGTTCACCCTAGCCCTTGCCCCCACCTTTCTGCAGGTGTGCATTGGCTGTCTTCCAATTGTCTTGTCTCGCCTTCGTTCTGCATCTTCCTCCCCCATACGTACAGGTTGCTTCTGAGTGCTTCTCATACGGTCCATCCCACCTGATACCTGGGTGGGCTGGTTCCATCATATCACACTCTGGCCCCCCCTCATCCTGTCCACGTGGCTGCGTTTAATATTCCTCACACAGCACTGCTCGAAGTGGAAAGGCATCGCTTACACTATTTCCTGGCCTCTGGTGATCTTTATTCTTCTCTGCTTTCATTGTATTGTATTGTATGATCTGGAGCAGAACACCTTACTCCTCTGGACCTGTTTCCTCAGCCTGAAAATAATAGTTACATTAGATAGGATCTAGAGGGTTCCTCCTAGTCTAAAATGCAGTAATTCAGCCTACCCTTGAGGCCTAGCTCGGGCCTTGCTGACCTGAAGCCTCCCCTAGCTCTTCTATTCTGACCCCTGCTGTATCCTGCCCCCTTTCTCTGAACTGTTCTAGAGGGGAGAAGGTGACGCCTTACTCTGTATTCTGCTTGGCTTGTCAGTTCACATTATTTTTCCAGCAAGCATAAAATTTCCTTGAGGGTGGGAGTTAAAAGAAAAATGGTGTTTCTACCTCTTTGAGCTTTTTTTCTCTTAACTGCACTCCCACTGAATTCTCTCTCCTCCAACCAGACCAATTCTTCGGCTTCTGTTTCATTTTCCTGCCTACGTTAACAAAAGACAGAGCCTTGCTATCAAGCTAAGAACTGTGCAGGTGGTGTTCTAAAAGATAATCTTCTAAGGACAATTTGTCAGATACAAGGAGAGAAGGGGGTAGTTCACAAAGGATAACTTGTATGAAATTTATAGCTATACCACATGATTCAGTTTTTATTATAATTGGTGGGATGGAGCTAGTAAATATTTGTACATTTTAAACACTTGCATCAAAAAATGGTTAAGTCAATAAAACTTGCTCAGTTTCAGTGCCTTTCAGTGGGTTGTAGACCTTCAGCAGTCAGTGTCTGGTGTCCAAGGATTGGTGTGCATTTGTTCTTATTTCTGTCCCTATAACAAGTAACTAATGTTTAACCATATTATGTTCTTTCTGAAAGTTTTTGGGACTTTAAATTATTTACTTGGAACTCAGGGTATTTCTTTTTCTTCTGCAGCTTTCTCTTTATATGGATAAGTTTGAAGAATTCCAGACTACCATGGCAAAAAGCAATGAACTGTTTACAACCTTCCGGCAGGAAATGGAAAAGGTATTTGCATGTTTTTAGCCGAATGTCACCTAAAAAGGGATTTCTGTGGGAAGCTGTTTTAAGCATAATTAGTACTTGGACAAGTTTATGTCTTAATTTCATCTTTTCTGACCTTCTAGTCAGAATACAATGGCACTGTATTCGGCCGCTTTGCCCTAAGTGCACCCCAGATAGCTAGTGAGCTCTATGCTCTTAAAATTCTAACTTTATTTAAGTGAATTCCTCTATGAAATACAGTTTGTTAGACATGAAGTGGTTTCTTTTTTGTTTGCTGTGTCTTGTTTCATTCACTGCAGGTGACCTCGCTCCTGCCTTTCACAGAGCTCTGTCCTTGGAGATTAAATTATTTGGAGAGTAATCACTTTTCTTTTTCTCTTAACTGCACTCCCACTGAATTCTTTCTCCCTCAGCCAGACCAATTCTTTGGCTTTGGTTTCATTTTCCTGCCTGTGTTAAGGAAAGAGAGAGCCTTGCTATCAAGCTAAGAAGCAAAATGTATATATATATCCATCTATTCATCCTTATTTTACTTGGTATATTCCCCTGAAAACAGAGGCCTTTTAAAACTGGTGCTGGGTTGGGGAGAAGCACAGCAGGGCCTGGCACTTTGTAAGCATTCAGCAGACGGCAGTCATGACTGTGACCACATCCACGTACTGATGGGGAGCGCGTGCTCTGGGTTCTCGCCCCAGTGGCATCATTTAATACGTGACTGAACAACTTCTTTGACCTTTTTTTGACATTCTGTTTTCTTCCTTGTTAAAAATAACAAAATTGCCTGTCCTTCCTAAAGTAGAATAGATCAGACAGTGCTTAGCCATGCTGAATGCTCAGGTTCCCACCTTCAGGTGTTTTTAGACCTAGAGCTCCAGCAGTGTCGTGGGGGGCAGCACGTTAGTCCTGCCTGCCGGTCCTTTCAGCTGAGGTTCCAGTCGAGGGGAAACTCAGGCACAGGGAACACCTGAGCTGGGCTTCACTGAGCACACGCACTGTTGAGGTGGGACGGAGTTTAAGACAAGAACACCCGATTTGCCATCCCTTCTGGAGAATGCTCTGGGTGCACATTCCTGTCTGCTAGTGGCTATGGAGATAACTTTCGGTCAGCACTTGACCCAGATCTTCCACAAGCTCTTCTCCACCCCACCTTGAGGTACAGTTTTGTGGACAGTTGCTCATGGCACAGGGCATTGTCTCTGTCCTACCCTTGTTGCCCATAACAGTGCCTGGCTCAGTGCCCCACCTGCAGTCAGAACTAGGGCACAGTCAGCAGTTATAAAAAAAAAAACCTTGAAAACTGGGCTCATTGACGGCATAGCTAAATCTTATTCTGAATGTCTAAAAACTGGGTTCTTGGAGCATAGGTTTAAGAACATTCCCATTTATTTTTAGAACTGTTTTATCTTTAGCACAACCTGAAGTAAAACAATCACGGGAATTGTGAAGATGACCAAAGCTGAGGATTACCTACTTTATCTTTTTCTGGGTCACTGGACTCTTACCTAAATTATGCTGCCTCTAGTTCTGAAACTCATGTGGTCTCAGAGCTGATGGTACAGCATCAATTTCTAATGTTTTGAGGGGCTGGAAACCTCATCTTTTCAAGAATCAGGTGAATTAGTGTAATGACCAGAAAACTCACAAAGATGGCTTTTTTTTTTTTATAACTTGGGGAGAAGAGGCCTGGTCTCTTTTTTAGCCCCAGCTGTAATGGAAGACTCGCTGCGGCCTGAACTGAGTTCCGAGTGTGCCGACAGCTTCCTCCATGTGCCACTGCCTCTGAAATTGAGCAGATTTGATTTCCTCATCATAGCAAACCCTCACTTTGGTTCCTGCTGCCGCCACCCGAGGAGGTTCTGAGATAAGCTGTGCCAGCAGACAGGCACAGCTGTCAGACTTTTTCCAGGGGAACAGGGTGTCGAGTTCAACAGTGGAACTTAGAATTTGAATTTGCAACTGTGTTGATTTACAGATGACAAAGAAAATTAAAAAACTGGAAAAAGAAACAATAATATGGCGTACCAAATGGGAAAACAACAACAAAGCCCTTCTGCAAATGGCTGAAGAGGTGAGATGGTTTCTTACCACCAAGGTTGTGGTCTTAGTCATGGGGACTCAGAAGTTAGGTACCTAGCAGGGCTGGGGGGTTGGCTGAACACAATCCATGATGTCTTTCAAGGTTGTAGGTGTAAAGCCCTGAGGGCGGTATTAAGTGTCCTGCTACCCGGGTAACTGGCCCACGCTTGTGTTGGAGGTAGCCACGAAGCATCTAGATTTTGCTTTCTTCTACAGCAGTGGTTTCTCCAACTTGAGCTTACATCAAACTCTGGCCTGTTGAGACCAGGGTTGCTGGGCCCTGCCCAGAGTCTGACTCACTAGGTCTCGGGTGGGGTCAGGGAATCGGACTTTCTAACAAGCATCCACTAAGGGGGTGCTGGTGCAGGCCCCCACCTTGACAGGCCCTGACCAGATTTCCCTGAGCGAGCACATGCGAACCACTCCAGTGCCGTTCTCAGTCTTTTCAAATAGGCAGCAAAGTTCTCCGTGCCTGTCTTACAAAGCTGGAGTGTGTTGTTTGCGAACACTAAATTTCACACCTTGAATCTTGCTCTCATTTAAAAATTGTTAGAAGAGAGAAACCTATGTATAAACGAGTCCATTCGTTTTTAATTAGGGTCTTATTTCCTATCTGCTAGTCTTCGTGGTATCTTGAATTTCCTTAATGTTTCATCAATACAGAATGTTTTTAAAAGTGCAGTTGGGCTATTTTTAAGGAACATGACAAAGGGAATTTGGTTGTGTTGCCTTAGACCAGTATTGTGTTAAGTATTATTTGGTATGCATAGGTAAATGATTGCAGCGAAGCTGGCTAGAATGTTAGGTGGTGTTTGAAGAGGTTGAACATGTTCAAGATGTAGTTTCAAGTATGGCTCAGATTAATTTTTTTGTATCCAGTAACCTAATATGTATTCAGCAAGGTTACATAAATCCTCTTTTTTTCTTTCTTACAGAAAACTGTCCGTGATAAAGAGTACAAGGCCTTTCAAATAAAACTGGACCGGTTAGAGAAGCTGTGCAGGGCCCTTCAGATGGAAAGGAATGAGCTCAACGAAAGGGTGGAAGTCCTGAAGGAGCAGGTCTCCGGGAGGGCCGCAGGTGCCGATCTAGCACCGCCTGGGACACAGCCCTGCGCTGCCCTGGCTGCTTCCAGGGAGCCGAACACTGCTTCTAAAAGCGCCCCGGGAGCCCCACTGGAGGCTGCGTCCAAGACCACGTATGTGGGCACTGGGCCCAGTATCGAGTCAGTTGACTGAGATGAAGTGTGATCACTGTTTCGAGAGCTATATTTTGTGTATATCTTTCTCTGTTAGTAGTAACTATTGGTTTTGTGTGAAAATTTTCTTACTTTTTCTACCATATCTGTATTTTCTTAGAACTACTGGACTTATGTGGTACAGGAAGCTGCTTAGCAGTTTTGAGTAGTTTTACTCTGTATGTTTTCCTCAGCTGTGTTGCACATCTGCCTCATCTCCCGTCACTGGAATGCATGTGGTCATTGTCTTGTGCTTTCTTCTCTGGCTCCTTGCACAGAATCATCCTAATAAAAATTTCACTCAAGACAGGGCCGACCTTGACAAGGGAACTGTGTTCTGATAATGGTTCCTTGATGTGGAAACAATATTCATTTAAATGTCCTAGACTCTGTTAGCTTTTTTTTTTAAGGAAAATATCAAGATGACTAATTCTGTCTAATAGCCCATTTAAATGCCAAGTAAAAATTAAACTCTAGGGTTGGGTCAGAAACCAGCATAGCTTATTTGATTCAAGTTAGTTTTTTTGAATAGTATTTTTATCATTTGATAAATTGAGATGGGTGCAAGCCTCAAATTCCTCAAAGTTTTGGCAGATTATATAAAGGTGTCACTTATAAACAAAGTATATACAGGCAGATCATTGGACAAACATGCTTAATGTTTATGCGATCTCGAATCAGGTTACGTAGAGCTAGTGTGTGAACACGGACAACCAGCTGCTGCCAGTTAAGGGATTTGGATACAGAGCCCCACTGGTGGTCCTTTGCTGGATTAAGGCAGTGAGGGTGATACCCATGGGTAGCTTTTCCTAAAGCACAAGTCCCTTCACTGCCTTTACCTTCTGGCTACTTGAAAGTTGGTTGTTCAACTGTTCTATGAATCCCACCAGCGAAGTTCTCTAGACAGTTTTAATTGATTTCATTTCCCAAACAAAGACTGGAACCAACACTTTTACCTTTGGGAAAACTCAGCAGTGAGGTGGTCAGGATCTATAACGCTTTCAATCTGTTTCTCACCCCTAGTTACTGTTTTTTTTTTTGACAGTATTATATCAAGGTCTCTACACTTGGAATGGAAGAACTTGAAATTAAGCATGTCTCTTTGGGTTAGTCCTGCCTGCAACTTTTCCTTTGCTCTTTATACTACTGACTGTGGCTAAAGTTATGCAAATGATTAATCAGGTACACCGTGGAAGTTTTGACTTTATCCCTGGTATCATTTGCATTGAAATACTGTATGAAATAAAAAGGCTCTGCTAGAACTGATGTTAAGCACATTCCACTAAACAAAGCTATCAAACTGATACTTCTTCAGTTGCTTACTGGAACTGAATTGTAACTCCTGTGTCCAGTTTAAAGGGTTTTCTTTTTGTTAAAAGCTTTTATTTGTAAAGTCCTGTCACATTCGTGGTCTGAACTGGGTTGAAAAGAATTGAAAATTGTCCCATTGATAGGGAAGAGTGCCTGCAGTGCCTGGAGTAGAGGGTTGTATCTAAGCTTACACCATCGGTTGTGGTAATTGAGGGGCCTGGAGGAAAAGAAACTCACAAAGTAGGTTATCTAATTACTCTGTCAAAATGAGTCAGAAGCAGATACAAACATTCCGTCTTCCAACAGCGTCTCGTACATACCCTCTCTACTAAATGAAATATTGGACTTATTTTCTGAAGAGGAAGGTGTATACTTTAAAATTAGTTCTAATGATCACATTTCACAAGGACTCTGCTGATGTACAGCTCTTCAACGCTGAAGCCATTTGTATAGCCCACGTTTCTTTGTGGTGCTTGTCCTGTGTGGAAGATTGTAAACCTTGGACCTGTTGCATATTCCCAAGGGCTTTATAAAGCAGTGTGATTAACAGTACCTAGCCTGCTGCTTTTGGCTTAACTATGTATTTTTAGCTAGATGCTACCATGGTGTTAAAAGATAATAGATTCTATCTGGGATGCATTTGCTGTCCTTTACAGTATCTTTCCTCCCATTACCCTGTGAATAAAAACAGAAGGGACCCTCTGAGAAGGACATCCTCCTAAAACAATCACCTCACCAGCCCAGTGTTGTGGCTTTGTAGCACACCCTGTATCTACCATATTCTAGAACACTGTAATGCTACTAGACTGGCCCAGGAAGGTTTAACCGTCAAATTCACTTCAGTTGCACTTGTTGCACCCTCATGGAATCTTGATGTGTGTTATTTATAGTGGCAGCAGACTCCAAGGAGTAGAGAACACTTGGGTCTTGGATAATGGACCGTTTCGTCCTCAGACTTGTAGGAGTACATTTCTTGGTCTTGAGACCAGTATTTTTTAGTTATGTATGTATGTAACTGCCTTTATTACACCTGGTTATCACAATTCAATTCTCAGGTGTTGCAGAAAAATCTACCTCTTTCAGACTGTAGATGGAAATAACTGTGAAAAGATGCAGATATCTTCTAGTTTGTGCTAAACACTGCTTTATTTTTACAGCCCACGTCTTTCATGAGGAAATGAATTGAGGCAGTCTTGTTTTGCTTTTCAAAGACATTTTGTAGAGATTTTTCACTAATGTGAATCTGATTTTATCTACTCAATTCTGTATAGATTAAGTAAATATGTATAAATTTAACAGCTTCTGTGTATTCTTTTGTTACCATGTTACCTTAATTGTATAGCAGTCAAGTCCAAAGATAGTTGTACATAGCTGGTTTCTCAGGCCTTAGAAGGTAGTTTCATTATCATGATTTTAGCAAGAAGGAATGGAGCGCTGGCCACCATCCGATTCGGTGGCAGAAGACTCATTTTATGTATCCACACCTGTTGTTTTTATTTTTTCCTTTAGGACAATTCTGTCAAAGCTTAAACTACAAGGACTATGCATATATGCATTTCTGCATCCCTGGCTGCTCTTAGCACATTCCAGGGTATATCTGAATGGCTGAATTGAGTGTATATATACACAAGATGCACACAGTAAAGATCTTTGATGATGAGGAACAGGTATTTAAGCACGTACAACCAAATGGTAAGGTTGGCAGACTTTTCCTCAAATTAGGTATACTAAGTATTTTAGAATTGAGTGGGCCACACAAGTCATTGGGTGGCTTAGAGCTCTTTAAAATTACATGTGAAAAATACTTCTAGCTGGAAGGCCCTATACCCAACAGCTTCCTCACAAGAAGGGAGACACACAGCCCTGCCAACCCAAGTTCCCAAAGAACAAAGCAAAATTTATTTTAAAACTTTATTTCTGCAAAGCCAATCAACAAGTGTTGGAGGGAAAAAGTGTAAAAGTTAAATTTTGCATATTTGGGAACAGCAAGCAGTTTGAGAAAACAAGGACTTAAAATAGTTGAATCAAAGGCAGTACCCCTGCTACTTATATTTTAACAATAGTGATGTTCTTTCTTAAGCAACATTCCTTTCTTCCCTAAAAGCTACAATATGATACAGTACGCAATAGCTCACTTGAAAGTGCTAGAATCAGAAGGTAAAGAACGCCATATGCCACCCCACTTAACATTTCCTACTATACAATGCCTTTTTGGTGCTTGATAAACCAAGCATTCAATGTAGCATTACATTCAACAGAAACATGTCTTGTACTTTGGGTTTAAGATCCTTGCCCCTCCAGTTCTGGTGTTGTGACATCTGACTCTTCATCGTTGTAAATATTTTCAGCCTGGAGATAACAACCAAATAAATTCATAGGTAAAATCTGCAAGGTTTTTACAAAACTCCCTAAAAATAACATTTAATAATTCTGTCTATCCAGATTTTAGGATTCACTGGTCAATGTGCTTCAGTGTCAGAAATCAAACATGGACACATTTTTAAGGAATTGATGTAGTAGTTTCCTTTTTGCTTTCTCACCTAATGATTTAATGAGGAGAAATCAGACCAGTGCTCTCAATCACTTGCTAGTGTACAATCCCACCTACTCACCCACGTACTACTTACTTTAGTTTCCCAAAAGCATTCCAAATCTTTTACTGGAAGTGCTAGCCCTGAAGTTTACGAAAGGGTGGGTTAACAAAACACCTTAGAAATGTCAAGTACCAAGCACTACCATGTGAACACACTGACACTTCCCTCCTGCCTCCTCCGTGCCGATGGCATAGCAGACACTGGACGGAGCAGTGGTGCCAAGAGCCCGGTTGATGAAGAGGGTGGGATAGTGCACAGCCAGGAAAAGTACAGTACGTGCTATGTTTACATCTGTGTGTTTATACACACACACCTCTCTCCTGACCCAACAGGTGCATACTGAACCACACAAAGACTGTGGTATTAAAATGGAAAAAGGTCTTTTAAGATTGCTTCTATGAAGATCTGGTATACTATGCAAACCTAAATATTCAAGATATTTCTATTATGTTCAATGTATAGGTAAACCTCTCCTTCACAGGACAGTCATTCAGAGAAAGCAAGTATCTCAGCTCACCATTTGCCATATCTGCATGATGTTATCCTCAGACACGGAGCAAATGACCCAAGGCTCATTGGGGTTCCAACTAAAGTCAGATATCTTGGCAGTGTGTCCTCCATGAATAAACTGTTAGTAATAAGATACGAAAATGAGAGGTTTTTTTTAAAGTTTTTAAAGCATCAGTCTCGCAACTGAGGGGTGCAGTCTGGGGGTTTGTAGGCAGGGCAGTACAGACTTAGTGTTCTACCCTTCTACCACTTTGGATTCTGCAAATTTCCAAACCCTCAAAAAAGGTGATAATACCCTTCACCTAGAGTCCCCAAATGCTGTTTTGTTAACGTGTGATTTCTTACACAACCCTGCTGACCCACCACAAAATTGAGAGAGGACCCCTCACCCCTAAGTACTTGAGCCTGCATTGCCTAAGAATAAGGACATTTTCCTACACCCCTCAATGCCATTTCCATATCTAATATAATAAACGTTAATTCAATCCCATTATCAAATGATACAGTTAGCACAAATATTTAAGGTGGTAAATTTCCAGAATGTCATATACTTTTTCCTAAAAATGGCCACCCGAGGAGTCTCCTGGTTCTTTTGTGGCCCCTACCACAGTTCCCCTTCTCCCTCCTACTAAAAAAAAGACAAACCTCAGCCATCTTCAACCTTTCCAAGGCACACTGCCCCAAGGCAGGGGAAAAAAGAATCCCACGAGTTCCAAAAAAACTAGTTCTGGACGGATT